>NC_089987.1:22978013-23661026 GCF_036417845.1 Apteryx mantelli | reverse complement strand
CCCCGGCTTCCCGTGGGAATGGGAGTGCATGGAGCTGGCGTGCGCTCGTGTTTCACAGGGGAGAAGCTTCCTCTGCTGGCAAGCACATCTGGGCAGCTGTTGGGTCCTGGTTGTTGCCCTTCTCCAGCTGCACCCAGGGCAGAGGGAGGCTTTCCACGAGGCCGGTCCACCTCCGGTGGCGGGCTTCAACGCGGCTCCCCCTGACCCCCCAGCAGCCATAAGCCCAGGGAAGTTTTGAACTCAGACCTCTGCATCCGCAACAAAGTCGGGATAAGCTTATAGGCAAAGAGGATGGAGGCGCGAGAAGCCCTGCAGGAGTTTCCCGCGCTGCAGGGAGCCGGCGGGAGGGCTGAGACCGCGGGAACGGGGTGACTGCTGCCAAGGTGGAGGGGATGCTGCTGGGGCTGCCGGGCTGCTAACCTGCCCCAGGCTCATCCCTGGGCTCGTCCCCTTGCCGCCCGGCTCCGTCCCCGCTCTCCGTGCAGCCCTCGGCCTCGCAGGCAACGCCCGCTCGGAAACGCCGCCCGGCCTCGCTCAGGCGGCGGATAAAAGGGGATGCGCCCTGCTGCCTGCGGATGGAGCGGCGGAGACAAGGACGGTGCCAGGGCCGTCGGCTCCATCATCCCCCACACCGCCACCGTCGCCATCGTCTCCGAGCGCCCATCACCTTGGCAGCGGGCGCCGGGAGGTTGTTTTCCACCCTTCCCCCAACGAGAAAGAAAAGTCCTATTCAACCAGTTGCAAATATCTGCAAGGGTAACTATTTACTCAGGGCACTTCCTGGAAACCTCCCAACTGCCTTCTCCTCCCCCCCAGATCTCCTTGGAGCCTTTTTGCTTTTTTTTCTTTCGTCCTGGCGGCTTCTTTTCAGCGCTCACAAAAGGCTGGTTGGGGTGGAAATTGGCAGCGGCTCTCCCGCCGCGCCGCAGCCGCTTTGTTCCCTCTGCTCTCCCAGAGTCCATCGCTGTCACAGCGCTCCCAGCCTCAGCTCCCGCCGCGCGAGGCAGCTGGGAAGCGGGGGGCCTGCGGGGGGCCCCGCGCTGCGCTGGCACCGAGCGAGGGGGGGCTGAGATTTGCCATCCCCTCGCGCTGCCGAGGCACCAGCACCCCGCTGTCGCCAGCTCTCCACGGCATTCGGATGCCGAGCGAACCGGCGCAGCGGCGCAGGTTGCTGCTCTTTGCCCTGCTGCTCCGTCTCCTTCGTTTCCTGCACGGGACAAGGACAGTGCTCGTGGGGACACTCTGTTCTGGCTCCTTTTCTATTAACTTATTTTTAAGCCTTTTCTGCAGCCAGGCCGTGCAGCTTGCCAACCAAACAACTCCTTTCCTGCCCTGAACACTTGCCAGGCTCCTGTGCGGTATCAACTGAACTGGAAATACCCCGGAGCTGGCCCTCACTCGCAGCCCATCCTTCCGTGATCCCGGTGCACCCCGGATTTCTGCGCCACCTCCCGTCACCGGTTCCCCTCGCGGCCGTTGCTCCAGCACCCCACGAAGCCACAGGGTAGCGGGGCCGGGTAAAGGCAGCGCGGCACCTGCGGAGCCCTGCTGCGCTGTGCCCTGGGCCGGCTCCATCGCCAGCCCGGCCCGGCAGGGAGAACATGAGTGCGGGGACCTGGCGGAGCTGGGCAGAGCTGAGCTGGGCCAGGTCAGGCTTAGGAGGGGTGGACGGAGCCAAGCCGAGCTGAGCCGAGCTGAGCTGAGGCGGGCTGGGCAGAACCGGGCCGGGCCGGGCAGGTGCCGGTGCCGGTGCCGGTGCCGGGGGGGCACTGCCGCCGCCGGCCGCGGTGCTGGAGGGTCTCGGCGGAGCCGGTGCAGCGCCGTCGCCCGGGTCCCGCCCCGCTGAGTCACGGCCCGCCGGGGGGCGGGGGCGGAGCAGGCTGCCCCGCCGCGCCGAGCCCCGCCGAGCCCCGCCGCGCCGAGCCGCTCCGCGCCGCCCCGCTCCGCTCCGAGCCGAGCCGAGCCGCTCCCGTCCGCCGCGGGCTCCGCAGCGCGGCCCCGGCGCAGGTACCGAGGCGCGGGGGGCGGCTCAGCCCGGGCGGGAAGGGCGCGGGGAGGGGGCGGCGGGGCCGGCGATGGGAGAAGGTTTGCGGAGAGGCTGCGGAGCGGCAGCGACGGGGTGCTGCGGGGGCCCGGCGGGACGGGGAGCCGGGGGCGGCGGGGCGGGAGGGAAGGGGGCCGGCAGCAGGTGCGCTCGCTTTCGGGGATCCCCGGTGCTCCCCGACAGCCCCTTGCTGCGAGCACGGGGAGGGGATGCTGCGGGGTCTCTGGCTCTCCGTGCGTTTGGGGTGCGGGCAGGGAGCCGGCGTGCGCTGGCGCTGCGTCCGCGGGGCGTGCGGGTGCTGGTGGGGGACGCGCCTGTCCCCGACTGTCCCTGCAGGGCCCTGATCCCTGCAGCAGGCAGGGCAGTGCTGTTGGGGGCCTGAGCAGCGGCGCTTCCCAGCCGCAGGCCAGCACGACCCTGGGAATCCGTCACCTGCTGGGACTGGTGCCACTGGGAGGCACAGATGGGAATTGGGGTGTACCGTGGTCCGGGCTTGTGACGGGACACTTCCCACCCGCGTGCCTGAGCTGGGTGTGTGGCACGTCTCTGGCCGGGCAGAGGCGGACGGGGGTCTCCCCGCTGCGCTGCACTAGTCAAGATTGAGGTGCAACTTCTGCACCGAAGCCTCCGTCCCTGCGTGCCGGCTAGCCCATCCCTACGGGCTGTTCTTCTCCTTGCTAAATCGGGCTCTTCCTCACCTGCCCCGGCACCCGTCTCCTCTGCCCCCGGAGCCAGGCTGAATTCCAGGGCCGGGAAGTCGCGAATCCCCCCTGCGCCTCGCCAGGGCCAGCTGCTCCCGGCTGCTTCCTCCGGCACAGCTGAGCGCAGCAGAGCACCCCACCGCGGCGCAGCGCAGCGCGTGTGGCTGCCGCTTCCCACCCCAACCAACCCGGGGGCAACCGCGAGCGCGCTCAGCTCTTCCTTCCTTGCAGAGGGTGCAGCGTCCCCCCAGGACGACAGGCTTGTTTCAACAGGGTGATTGCTCTCCCCAAAAGTGCCTGCCGGGGGATTCCTCATGAAGAATTTCAATCTGCTTCTGCTGGTTCTGGCACGCCGCTGGGGTCTGCAGGGCTCAGAGCTGGTTTAGGGTGCTCGCCGCCTCCAAGCTGGCTGAGCTACCCCCCTTGAATCCAGCGAGACCAGCAGAAACCCAGCGAGACCAGCCGGAGAAGCGAAATTAAGTCTCCTGGAATAACCCGTTGGCAGCGAGTCTGAATCGCTGTTGGGCAGGGAACGCAGCCAGAGCTCATTTCATGGTCTGAGGCCTTCGGTACCCTGCTTCAGACGCCACCAGGAGCTGGCACCTAGACGTGGTTTTGGAGAACGAGCCCAGGAGAGCGAGGCTGGGCCTTGAGCAATCCTTGAAGTGCGGTCCTGACCGGGATCCCAGGCACAGCAGGTTTTGCTGTGCCGCCACGGCACCCACAATGAGTCAGGCCAAGGCCTAAAAAAACGCTGCATAGTTGATTGCAATCCAGCTCTTAATCCTGCAGGCCGGGGGCTGCTCTTCGCAGAGCAACAGGTTTGCAAACAACTGCGCGCTGCTGTGACGGGGAACCCCGGGGCTGGCAGCTCCCGCACCTTTCGGCGGCGCCAGCGGGCGTTCGAGCGACGCGGCTTCGCTGGGCTGGGAGATAAACTCTCACGGGCCACGGGCCGGGGGAGGACAGACGGCCGCGCCAAGCCTGCGCCGATGCGGTACCGGCTGGGCAGCAGCCTGCCGGCACCTGTTTTTCAGGAGTGCTTGGACCTGCCAACTCTTTTCCCATCAGCTCCCCAACAGCTGGCGTTTGGCAGGGACCTGGAGGGGGGTTTGGCCCCCAGGGCCTCTTACCTGCCTCCCCCAACCCGATGGGAAGGAAACACGGAGCAGGGAGGGCAAGGCACACCGTGATCCCGACCCGCGCGGGAGCGGGCGCCCGTTCAGCGAGGGCACACGCTGACCCCCTCCAGGCTGGGTGGTAATATTTAACGGAGGTATTAATCAGTGACGGACTCTCCCAGCACCTGACTAGTGAAAGGCCCTGGAGCAGGAGAAGACTTGCGGAAGGACCAGGGAGATGGGGCACGTAAAACCCCGGCGGGGGCCGGGTACCCCCGCTCGGGCTCTTGGCTGCTCGGTGCTGCGCAGGTTTTGCTGCTCCCAGGAGCTTCGCTTTCGCGGAGACGCTGCAGCCTGCCCCCGGCTGCGCTTGGCCTTTTTGCAGCGGGGAAAGCTGTAAACCTTGCGCGGTGCCAGTTTTACTGCTGGTCTCAAAGCTTCCAGAGCCCAAAATGAAAAGCTTCGGAGCCCGATCCGGAGCCATTCTGGGCTGCTCTGCTTTGCGCTTCCCTAAATCTCCCTTCACTGGCACCCATGAGACTGGGAAGTGATGCAGAGCTGCTTCATGCGGCCGGGGAAGAGACCTGGAGGAACTGCCCTCGCTTTGCCCTGACCTACAGCTCCCCAGAGCCGGGGCCATTCAGGCGGGACCTGGCGCAGGCGAGGAGGAACGAACGCCTGGTTGCATATAAAAGGCCTTTTTTTCCAGCCCGCTGACCTGCGTCTGCACCCCGGCAGGGCCCACGCTGGTGCTGGCAGCCTGCCCCGTCTCGCGAGGTCCCAGGGATGTGGGTGTCCACCTCGGTGGCACAGCAGCACGACGGCAGGGTGGGCGGCAACCACAGAGGCACCGGCGCTTCCTCCGACTCTAGCCGGTCCCGTCACGCCTGCTCTGGTGACCACCGTCACCCGACGGTCTCGGGCATGGACCAAACGCGCCGAGCGCTCCGGTGGTTGGCGTTCGCTCCCCCTTCCTCTGCACCGCGTGCTCCCGCGGGAAGCAGAGCAGTGGTGACTCTTTGCGCTGGTGCTTCAGAACCGTCTGGGATAGAAAGCTTTGGAAGGTGTTGAAACCAGAGGGATGTTTTGGGTGGAGCGAAGGTGCAAGCCGACACACAGGAGGAGGCCAAGTGATTTCTCATGACGAAGGATGGCAGCTCCAACAGCAGCCCGGCACAGAGCAGACACAGGCAGCTTCAACGGCTGCTACCCCGTGACTGTGGTCTGTCTTGTAAAGGCCAGGACGGCGCAGCGGGTGCTGGAAAACACCAACTTGGGATGTCCTTCCTGGACTGCCCCACCGTTGCGGTCAGTGCCTGGCCAGGGGGAGGCTGAAGATGTCCAGGAGGACCTGCCCCATGTGTGGATCTGGCCTGGGCCACCGCTGGACGAGACCCTCGGCAGGTCTGTTGTACTCGCAGCTGCTCCCGGTTGTCCAGGACAGAGGAGGACAGAGCATTTTCCTTGACCGTGTTGGTGCCTCAAGGAAAGAGGCAGATCCGGCCATCTTAGTCACGTTCAAGCAACTCCCTGCTTTGGTCTGTGGCCCAAAGACCCCAGAAGAGCATCCCTGTCCCCGCCGTGCCCACGGGACGCCAGCGGGGCCCCGATCCCACACTCGCAGGGGGGACTATGCGCCCGCACGTTGTGCGACGTGGGAGGTTTTTGAGAAGAGGCAGGGAGGAGACACCTCCAGTTTCGTGTTAGGAAACCCGCAGCCCCGGGGTGTTTCTTGCTTCTTGGCGTTCTCCCCCGAAAGCTGGGGGATACCGTGTGATCCACCCCTTCGCGGCCAAACCGACCTGCTCAGCCCAGAGCAGGGAAAAGCTTTGTCGCCCTTTGGCTTGGAGCCACCGGCCGCGACCGGGGTCAAGGGCTGGGCGGTGGGCGCGCGCTGTACGCGGCAGCCCGGCAGAGCAGCCGTATATATAAGCCGAGGTCGGGACCGCAGCGCCGCGCGGTGCGGGATGCTGGGGGAACCCCCATGTCTTAACCCCAGCCCCGGCCAGATGCGCCTGTTGGTTCCCATTTCACAGCTGGGAATGCTGCAACCCCCAAATTTTCATAACCCGCCTTGCGGCCTGGCCCGGCCACCCCTCGTGCATCAGTAACGGAGCCCTTGGGAGACGCGAGCTGCTCCTCCGAGATCGCAGCGAGCCCGAAATCATTGCAAACGCACCTGCCCCTCTGGAGACCATTTATAGCACTCGCCAAATCCGCAGCCTTTGCATGCCGCCGAGCGAGGTGCCGCGTGTTCCCCTTTCGCTCCGGAGGAAGTGAGGTAGCACCGGTTGGTTTAGTTAGCTGAGGTGTTTGCGGCCATGGTGTTTTTTAGGAAATGGAAAATTTGTGATTTTGAACATTTGAGATAAAGCTCTAAGCGAAGCTGCTGCCTCCGGAGCCGTGGATAGCAGCCTGTGCCATCCTCCCCCGGCGTCCTCCCGCCAGCTATCGGGCGAGACTCCCTCTCGTCTTTCTCCGGAGGAGATGTTTACTGGCAGCCCGTGAAGGCCAGAAGATCTGGCAAGAAGTTCGGCTGGACCCGTGGGAGTTTTTATCAGCTTTTTGGTTTTCGCTTTTGTCCTGTCTGCAAAATCCAGCCCCACCGAAGCGAAGCGCCGTGCGGAGCCCCAAGCCGGGGGCGCGCGGGGCCGACCCGAGCCGGCTGCAAAGCGAAACGCCGGACCGCAGCCCGGCGCGGACGCCCGGCACGCCTGCTGAGTCAACGCTGCGGGCATCCGCCGCCGCGCCGGGGGGTCAGGCCCCCGGGGGCCGAGCGCGTGCCTGGCGCCCGCCGGTGCCGGGAAGCGCTCGAATGCCGACGGGGTGAATAATGGGCATTTGCCCGGCTTCCCGGCGGACGTGTGACCGAGGACAAGGGCGCAGTGTGACGGGGGGCGCAGGAGGGCGCGAGCCGGGGGCGCTCGTGGGCAGCCCTCGCCGGCCGAGGGACGCCTGCTCCCTCTTGCAGCTGCGAACCCCGGCCCGAAACCGCCGGTCCCGGTCGGGCGAAGCTGTTCTGCCCTGGCGTATTCCTCTTAAAAAAAAAAAAAAAACCTCGAAGCAAAAGCCGGAGAAAAGCCCTTGGGTCTCCTCATTTCCGGCGTTTGTTTAAGATATGAGAACACCTTCCCGTCTCCTTGGGGAAAAAAAAGTCACGTGAGAAGCCCGTGCCGCCTCCAAGCGTTCAAATTCCCGGCGCTAAGTGACCCAGGCAGCAATCAGATTTTGCGGTAGTAATAAATACTGCCTTGTTTTTCCCACTTGCCTCCAGGTTTAGCAGACATAGGAATTGCTAAGAAGGGGAGAGCTCCTGGGAGAAGGGACGGCCTCGTCGGCGCAGCTGGGCACCGTAGCCGGCACGGGGCAGGCGAGGCAGAGGATGGGCTCAGCCCGAGGAAGGCTCGCGGAGCGCCGGGCGTGTGACAGCCCCGCGGGGCCGGTGGCGGCCGGGGCCGAGCCTCCTCCCGGCTGCGGGCAGCCCCGGTTCGCCGTGTCCCGGGCGCTTCCGGCGCTGCCTCTCGTGGGAGCAGATAGGAATCGAGTTGTCCCACTGAAACGCCTTTTCGGGGGATTTTATCTCAGCTATTGTTTCGGCTCAGGAAACAGCAGTCAGCCGAACGTTACGTCGCATCTGGGCGAGCGGGGCCGTTCGGTTCGGAGGGGAAACGCCAGCTGCCCCCGCCGCGGGGATTTCTGCTCTGCGCCGAGCTTTCGGTAACGGTCGGAGCTGAAAGGGGACCGACCCCTTTTCAGGTGGCCGGGAAACCCGAGCGGGGCGAGCGCGGCCCCAGGCGGAGCCCGCCGCGACGCCCGGCCCCGAGGCGGCATGCGGTCGGTGGGGGACGGAGCCATCCTGGCGCTGCAGCTGGCATTCCCGCCCGGAGAGGCTCCGGAGGGTGGGCGCAGCTTGGCCGACCCCAGGCGTCGGGGCCCCTGGCTTGGCGTGCCCGGCGCGTTGGCTCTGCACCGCGGCGCGTGCGCGTTTCGCTGCTCCCGGCTTTAACGGCAGCGTTGCTTCGGCAGCGGTTGCTTTGAGGCAGCCCAGGTGCTTCCCACGGCTCGACGTGCGGTTATCAGCCCCCGCGCGTCGCCTCGTAGGGCGTCTTTGGGGCCACGTTAGCAGCCAGCCTAACTCCGCGGCTGGGCGCGTTGGCTTTCCGATCCTCACCCCGTTCCCCGCCGCCGCGAGCCGGCTTTGCTTCGCCATCCTCCTTCCACGATTTCCAACCCGACACTCCCGTCTTCCCCAGGCGGCAAACTGCTGCCCGGAGCAGACGGGGAGCGAGGGAGAGCAGGGTCTGCCCAAGGGCCGGGCTGCTGCGGAGCGGCTGTGGCAGGCGATGCGCGGGCGCAGGATGTGGCCACGGAGCTGAGCTGCCCGGCGAACCTTCCTCCTCCTCCTCCTCCTCCTCCTCCTCCTCCTCCTCCTCCTCCACTTGTGAAGGCAGCGAGCGGCCGCGGCGGCACGCTCGGGGGACGAGGAAGCTCCTCGCGACGGGGCGGCAAGCCGCTTTCTAACAACACGGACGCGTTCAGCTGGGACCATTTGGAGAGCGACGCCGGAGCACGACGCGGCCCCGGCGCTGTCTTGGCTTTGGGCATCGCTGAGCGTTGCGGGGTTCAGCCTGGCCGACCCTCGCGTGACGCTTTTCCACTCCCAGGAGGCTCCGTTGGAGGCTCTCACAGGTTGCAGTATGGATGGGGTCCTGGCGGAGCGGGTTTTCACATGATCCGCTCCGTTTTCTGGATGTTGGCCATTCTCAGTCCGGACTTTCCCAGCCCGGGTCCGTGACGAAGTGCTTTTGCTGGGCGCTGGTGCCGTCAAGACTAACACGGGTGACGTTTCTCCTCGGACAGCTTTTCCAAAGCATTGCCCAGCGGCCACGCTCGGGGCCGGGGCTGCTGGCGTGAGGCCGGCTCGCGCGCCGTGTCCCAGCCGGCCTCGGCCACCAGCTATCGCTGCATCAAGGGCGGCTGAGGCCGCGGCGAGGAAAGGGTGGGATGCCTCTAGAGCGGGCAGACGGCGTAGCTGAGACGGAGCTGTGGTTAACGGGGTGGCCCCGGGGATGGGACGAAGCGAGGCGGGAGGGCCCGAGGGTGAGAAACGCGTGGTTAGCTGGGGCACATGGGTCCGTTAGCACCTTTGGGCTCCCAGCGCTGTGGCAGGCTCTGGGGGGAGGACGCCTCAGAGCGGGGCGCCCGGCCTCGTCACTGAGGTCCCCCATGCCCGATCTGTCCCCCAGCCTCCCGCTCTCCGGGGACGCCCTGCACTTACACGTGTGGGGTACCACGGGCCATCCTGTCCCATCCCGTCCTGTCCCGTGCCATCCCCTCCTGGCACCCGGACCCTTCCAGGCATCCGCTTCGCACCTCCGGCACGGGAGGCACCCGGTCGTCACAGGCCTCATCTGGGCTGTCTTCGGTGCCTGCACAGGTTGGGAGCTGCGGAGAGGGGGGACTCGCGCGAGAGAGGGGACGAGTGGGGAGAGGTGGCTGGGTCGCGGGGGAAAGAAGGGAGGCAAAAAAAGGAGAGATCGAGTGGACCGAGGGGAGAAAGGGCGGAAAAAGAGATGGATCAGAGCTGAGCAGGAGAGACAGGGACCCAGAGGACGTTGCCAGGCTGGTTAGAGAAGGGCGATGGGGAACTGGCAAGGGGTGACGGACAGACGTGATTAGTTCAGAGCATCAGCTCTGGCTCGCTGGGGCGGCAGGCAGAGCAGCGCCGCCGGGATGGCTCCGCTCCTCGCGGCCCTCGGACCCTGCCGCTGCTCCGCAGGGAGACCACGGCTCGCTATAAACATCCATGCAAGGGCCGCGTGGTGGCGGGTGCAGCTGGGCTGGGGGCAGAAAGGGGTTTTCGGCAGCCGCGCTTGCTGCGTTGGCATCACCGAGGCCGCGGCGGGGCGACGCTGGGGCAGAAGGGCTTATTTGGGGCTGTGCAGACTGACGCCGGGGCAGGGAGAGCCCGGGAGAGCCGATTTCCGCGTGGTTGGAATGACTTTGGCCATAAGAATGAACATCAGGTCCGTGCCCCGTCCCCACCAGTGGCATTAGGGGATGCTATTTAGGGAGAGCACATGTGCCTGGCCGATTTCTGCCGAGCGTTTCCCTCGTACTCCCCCACGCCCGGCATTGCTGGGCGGGTGACGTCCGCGGGTGCATCCTTTCCGCATCTGTTTATGGACCTGCTCTCCATGAATGTGCCTGGTCCCTTTTTGACCCTCGCCTCCGCCGCCTCCAGGGATTGCTGGAATTCCCTGTCTGCATGCAGAAGTCCTTGTTTCATTTGGTTTAAACCCATCTCGTACCACTTTTGTCTTAGGTTCCCACTCTTGAGACCTTCCCTGCAACCCTTTGGTGACTTAGTGTCTTGAATAGCCTGGTGTAGAAGCTTGTTAGAGAATTTCTGCTGGTGCAAGGGGATCCAGTGCCGCGGCGCGAGCCCGGCAGGGCAGTGGGGAGGAGCGCCCGGGACTACAGCCCGGCTGACAGCCGGGATCTCCACTCGCGGAGCCACTGCTTGGACAGCTTCTTCCTGGCCCCCCGTGCGGGGCCAGCGCCGCGGCACTGCGGGTAGAGGCAGGGCTGACTCACACTGCGAAAAGCCGCACTGCGACCAAGTGACTGCAGTTTGGGCCGCGAGCGGGGAGCGGAGGAAGGCTGCTTTCCTCAGAAGAGGGCAGAGCCCCATCCGCCCTGGGTGCTCGGGGCTGGGCGAGGCGGCTGAGCGTGGGAGGGAGCCGCTCCGCGCGCCCCGGCGCTCCTGCTGCGAGACGGGGCTGTGTCAGAGGACAGGGAAGGAGCCATCAGCCCCGTGCTCTGGCGGCCGCTCGGCTGATCTCCGCGCGGAGCAGTAGCCCCGGGCTGCCTTCCCTGGCCCCGGGACCGCAGAGACGTCAGCGTAGGGCAAGCAGGAGCGCGGGTTGCAGGGGCTGGGCCAGGATGCCTCAGAGGAGCAAAAACCCTCGCGGGGAGGAAGCACGTGGGGTGGAAGTGGCTGTTGGTCGTGGCAGCAGGCGCTGGCATAGGGCCACCAGTCCCCTAAAGCCTGGCCAGGGACACGTTCCCATCCGCATGACCCGTGTGGCAGCCGTAGAGTTCCCATGCTCAGCTTTCCTCTCCCAAACCGGAGCGGGATTGCACCTGGCTCTGGTGAGTGTTGCTGGTTCGTGGCCCACGTACCCCTTCCATGAGACTTGTGTCCAGGCAGCTCGTTTTACCTGCAGTCCAGGCCAGACCTGGCAGTGACCAGCAGGCAGCAATGTCTGAGGTGAACCGAGCTGGCCCAAACCACGTTCCCAGCAGCTGTGCTTTTATGCTACAAAAGCAAATGGTTGACTTTGCAAACGGGGGACCCAGAGCAGGTTATTTCTCTGGACCTTGCTCCGCCTTCATCTCTGCTGGCCTGGCTGCTCAGGATTTATCTGTCAGCGCAGCCCCATTTGCTGGCCACAAAGTGACTGGCAATGTGACCAGCCCCTCAGCTAATCTCTAGGAGCTGAAAGCACCAGTGAAAATAAATCCAGACCTGGTAAAGTAGGAAACCGCCGTTTCCTTCTGTTCCTATTGCCCATGATAACAAGTCAGCAAATGAACCAAGTGCTGAAGCAGCAAGAGGAACAGGGATCCCTTGCTGTGCTGAGTTGTTAGCGGTTGGGGTGCATGCAGGGTGTGGTGAGGCACCATCTCCGTGCTAAGGGCACAAGGGCCGGGCTCCCTCACACCTGAAGTCCTTCCAGCCGTGCTGGGTGTCCTGGTATCCATGGCTCTGCCTGGTGGCAATGGCACCAGGGAGCTCTTCCTGCAGGACCTGGCTGATAGCCCCTTTGAGGGCCTGAAAGGCGAGCAAGGCGCTTCTGCTTTTCCACCCAAGCAGCAGCTGGACCTTGCTCTCTGTCCCCTGACCCTGCATCGTGGCTGCGGGCAATACTCCTGGCATCCCAAATTACTCACGTGGCTCCTTTTCTTTGTGACCTTCTAGGTGCTGCTTTCTCCTCGGAGGTACCCAAAGCAGAGAGAGCATCCATGATGGAACGCTTCCTTCTGCTCCTTCTCTTCCCGCTCCCAGGTAGGCTCCCCCAAGCCATGTCCTGTTCTGGGCTGGCCAGATTTGGGCTGCTGGAAGTAATTGGCAGCCCCAAAATGGGAGGACTGAGGGATACCTAGAGGTATTTGCAATGTAGTTTCTAGAAGTGTCTTGTGGGCTTGTTTGGAAGCTTGAGTTCCCCTCTTGCTCCTGGTTCATTGGGTTTTCCAGGGCAGGGGCCTGGAGGTGGTCTGGTCCTTTCCAGGGACCCTGTGGAGATGGAGAAACCCTTTGCTTTATTGGGCTTTGTCAGCCCTGGGGACCTGCATCTGGGAGAGGTTGGGGCCCAGAGAGAGAGGGGAGGTCCTGTGTCCTGAGGAGCCTCAGCTCACCGGTGAAACCTCCGAGCGTAACTGTGGGCAAGTCACCGAGCTGGCTTAAGTCACTCATGTCAGCCAACGATGGGATCATGCATGTTTGGGGGAGAGCCTGGGCCAACGGGGTGGCAGAGTTGTAACACACGTGACTGCTGATGCGGCAGCAGTTGGTTTGCCGGGGGGTGGCTGTCCCGGCCCCTGGAGCCCCTCTGACTGAGGCGAACGTTTCCCTGCGTTTGTGCAATGCAGAGATGGGGGAGAGCAGCCACCAAGAAGAGGACTTCCGCTTCTGTGGTGAACGAAATCAAACTGAAAACAGCTCTGTGATCTACGAGCATGGCCCTGCCAGCATCTCCATTGAGAACACGGCCCAGGCGCTGATAATAAAAAGGCCCTTTTTGCCAAACCGGAGAAACTCTTATTACAAGTACAGCTTGCCTCCGACTTTGGGCAGGTACCGCTTCTGCATCTACTGGTTCAAGCCCAACAGGACCCTCAAACTTGCGTACGGAAAGCAGAACTTTCTCCTGGGAAAAGACCTGTTTGGTAACATCATTTGGGGCAAAGAAAATCAGAAGACTGAAAAGAACAGCAGCTCTATCTTCAATGTGTCCTATATTTTGAAGGGCCAGAAGAACACCTCCCTTGAGAGTGCATCTGATTACTTCTTCCCTGGTAAAGGCAACTCAATGTTATTTTAGTGAAAGAAGAGTTAATTTCATCCCCAACACACTCTACCATTCAGCAGAGCAACTCTGTTGTACTGATAATTTGTTGTAGCACAGTGGTCTAAGGACACTGCTCAGGGTTGGTAAGTAGTAGAAGTAGTTTTGCTTGAAGCAGCCTAGAGGCAGCCCCTGATACCCACGTTTCTCTGGGTAAGCAGGTTCCTAAAGATGAAGGCAGAAGATTACTCAGATTTTCAGAAGTGCTTTGGCCCACCAAAATCCAGGGGACTCGTGTGCCTTGCAGAGATCTCCAAGGCTCCTGCCTGCACTGCTAGACGCCTAGCTAAGCTTAGACAGCCTGGCCTCGATATCCTCTGTTGCAGCCGAGCTCCAGCTGCTCATTCTGGCTGCCCAAGGTGACCAGAAGCAGCCCACTAGGTCCCAGTCTCTGGTTGCTCTTCCTGAGGGCCACACTGAAACCCTCTGCTTTCTGCTCCCTGTGGTCTGCTAGGGCTCAGTCCCCTGGGGAGTCAGCCCACAGCCCGAGGGTGGCTTGGGGTATGGAGGAAGCTGGCTCTGCCCGTTTTTCTCACAGTGTTTCCTTTTGTGCACCTGCCAGCCTCTCCAGAAAACATGCCCGTCTGGGAGCAGGATGTGGAAAAGGAGCTAACCGACTTAGACAACCTCATGGTGCAGTCCCCTGCGGCAGCTGTGGGAGTCCCGATGCACAGGACCTTTCGCAAGTGAGTTCCTGGCTCGAGCCATTCCCAAGCCCTCCTCCTTAGGCTCACGGCCTCTCACCGGCCAGCCCGATGCAGCCCGCCAGGGCGCTGGTGAAGACCCTGCAATGACTTTATTAAAACAGGGGGTATTTATTGAGCTTACCCATGGTGCCAGGATATTTACACGTCTCTTTTTCCTGGCTGGACGATGGAGGCCTTCAGAGCAGAACTTGTGCCTGCTGTCTCCCACTCACTCTGCGCCCTGCTTTTCCCCAACAGCAAACTGCAGGAGTTTGAGAAGAAGCTGGCCAAGGTGGAGTTTGAAGGGCAGAACCGGACCTTTGGGCAGGCTGCCGTGCATGCGACTGTCCTGAAGATCGAACCTGGTCAAGCTCCTCAAGACGTGGCCTTTGCTTCCCGGAGAGAGGTGAGTTCAGGCTGGGAGCTGAGCAGCAGAGCGTGTGAGGATGAAAGCACGGCTCCAGAGCTGGGGAGGAGAGTCCTGCCAGCCAAGAGTTGCTCGGGGCAAGGATCTGCGGCTGTGACCCCCGTGGCCCAGCACGGTCATTGCTGGAGCTTTGATGGAGGCACTTGCCAGAGCCCTCCTTGTTCTTGGCCCTTTTTGGAAGGTGGTGAGGGGCTGCAGTGATGCTCTGACTTTCTGACTTGTGACCTCTGGGAAACACCTCGCTGTCCCCTCCCAGGGCCTTGCTGGGAAGGGGTTAGCAGAAGAGAGCAGCAGAGAGGGGCAGGGAAGTGTCTCCTCAAGCAGCCGGGAGGGTCTGTGACTGGGACAGGAGGAAGGGCCATATCAGGGGACTGGACTGTAGTCCAGGGATCGCTTCTCCTTCGCTCCGCAGCCTCTGCGTGGACTGTGCAGGGGGCCGGGAGCCGCAGTCAGGCGCTGCCCGGCTCCACAGCTGGCACAAGGCAGCGGGAGCTCCCTGGCCATGCAACGCCAGCTGATGCCCTAGCTCATGTGCAGCTTGCCCTGGCAATCTCAGTCCTCCTGCATCCTCAGACGCCCTCCCAACCTGTCTTCTCCGATGGGTTTCTTGTTGCAGGAGGGCAGAGAAGTCCATGGGTTCATGGTGGACCTGCCAAGCAGCCTGTTCACAAAAGTGAAGGACAGGGAGGAGACAGTGGAGCACAGGGTGCTCCTCATGGACATCAGCAGCCAGACCATGTTCCAGGTAATGGCCGGGTATGGTATGGTGGGGTGCCTCTGCTGTGCAAGGAGGGGCTGGCTGTACAGGGCAACGCAGAGCCAGCTGGAGCAGAAACTGCTCTTACTAATAAGTGCAGAGCATCCTTCTCCCAGGCTCTTTGCTAGCCTTGCCTGGCCACTCTCGGCAGAGCTGCACCCTGTAACATCACCTCCAGTTCAGCCAGGCTTTGCCTTTACCTCTGCTCCTCCTGCAGCCCTCTGCGATCCTCAGCCAGCCCCAAACAGGTTAAGCCTGTGGCACCCAGGCCAGGTGGGCAGCTGCTCACTTGGAGAAGGTGCTGCAAAGGTGCTGAGCTGAACACAACCACAGGACACCGTGGGGGCAAACTGTTTAAAACAAACTGCTGATTGGGACATGCTTGACTGCAGCCAGTCAGCCATGACTCCCTAAGTCATGGAGAAACAGTGCAAGGAAAAGGAGACACGGTGCCAGTGCTGTTGCCAAGGGTGGCATTCATCTTGCTTTGCTTTATAGTTGACAGAAAGGACCTAGCATGTGTGGGGAGAGGGTTTGTGGTGTGTTTTAAACATTTGCCCATGGTTGAGATAGACGGTCACAATGCGGAAGTGCTTTTGCCTCTACTTGAACTGGAAGGAGGGAACAGGAGTGCAGACAGCTATGCTCAATAGATACTGCTGCCATGTGGACCTCAGTCCCAGCGTGTGAGCCACTGATCCAGGAGAGAGGCCTGGGCACTGCAAGTGTGAGGTAGAGACATGACAAGGAAAGAGGCACGGGACCTCTGCCTTTGGGTTTCTGGGAACTCTCATCACCTTCATGCCTGGCAGCTCTCCTTTCCCACGTTGCCACCATCTCCTCCTCTTCTCCCACAGGATGAAAACAGCAGTCGTGTCCTGGGTGACAAGGTGGTCGGCATCTCCCTGGTGGACACAGTAGTGGCCAACCTCTCTGACCCCGTGGTCCTCACTTTCTTCCACAACCAATTGCCGGTAGGTGGAGGAAACAGCCTCATTAAACGTGACCCCTCCAGGAATAGAGAGGCAAGAAGAGCTCAGACCCTGCCAGCTCAGAGCGCGGTCACAATTCAGCAGGTCCATGTCCATGCCCTCAGCCTGCTAGTAAAATCTACTAGGTGTTCTGGGGCTGTACCACAACCACATTTTCATCTTGTGCTCTCTCTGGGGCTCTGCCTGCTCCTGTCCAGGAGATGCCACTTTGCAGATGCGTCAGAAAATGGTCTCTGTGTTGAGCCCACACTCATGATATGGCCCAGTTTGTCTCCTGAAAACTTTTAACCTCCTGCCCCATTTTTCCCCCTACCAAATTTGCCATCTGTGTGACAAACCCAGAGATGCATCCTGATCAGGGGCCATGCTTCTGTCGTTTCAGAGGAATGTGACCCCGCTGTGTGTCTTCTGGCAGGAGGACACCACCAGTGAGTATCTGGGTGTGGGAGCTTCTGCATCTGGGTGTGAAGTGGAACATAGTCTTTGCTCATTCTGCTGTCGCACATACCAACAATGAGGAACCAGCAGGGCTAACCCAGCTGGTGTGTAGCAGTGAGAAAAATATCCTCCTCACCTTCACACACCTCCTGTTAGTGGTATAAGTCATTTGCATCTCCCTTCCCTTCTCTAATTCCAGGGAGCTCTCTATAAAACTGTCCCAGGGGGTTATTTCAGGCTTTTCCCTCCATAGCTAACCTAACAGCGCTCTCCCTCTCCACGGGTGGATGCTGATGCCTCTGAGGGTGGCAGTCCTACATAAATATTTATTCTTGTCGCTGTGTGCTCTGCATGAGGCCAGCTAGGACCCCCAAATTTGTCCTCTCCCCTGCCATGGACACCTTTCTCTGAAGCTCAGAAAACTTTTCCATTGCATTCCCACTGCTCACCAAGCTCTCTCCCTTGCAGCAAACTTCGGTAACTGGAATAGCTATGGTTGTACAACCGTGAAGGGGGATAACCAGACAGACTGCAGATGCAACCACCTCACCTACTTTGCTGTACTGATGGTGGGTACTGCTTTCCCACAGCTCTCTGCACCCTTCCCCTCTGCAGAACTTCTCCCTTACTGCGGTTCTTGTTCCTCCTTCTTCTCAGGTATCATCCCCGGAGATCACCTATATACACAGGGATTATCTGAGTATCATAACATACATTGGCTGTCTTATCTCAGCTTTGGCATCCATTTGCACCATCTTCTTCCTCTACTTCAGGTACGGCCCTGGAGTCTGGGTGCAGAGATGAGTTAGCAGTCTGACAGGTCACCCCATGCTCCATGTGTGCATCATTCTGTGGGTGCATCCTTTCCTTTGCTATTAGACCTATGTGGGCCCAAGGTTTTCGAACACAGTTGATAGCCCAGCTAGAAACATGATGAGGGAGCCAGGTTTGCAGAAAGCACTGAATCCTTCTCTCCAGAAACCAACCCCCTTTGTCAGGTCTCCTGAAGGGCTCTCTAAAACATCTACTGTTTTCAGTGATTTTGGAAAATCAGCTTGGTTATTATCATGGATCCAGCAAGCAGAGGCCTGCAAAGATCTTTTCAAGGGTCCAGTGAAGAACAGGAGGGTGTTCTCTCAAGTAGTGTCACTGATCCTACGTGGATGATAGAGAGGCTGAAAATATGTCACTCTATTCCCCCCATGCTCTGGATTTGCAATACAGAGCTACCTGGAGGGATCTGGATTTGTATGTATAATAGTTGTTCCCGTGTGGGGGATTAGGCACTTAGCCCCCTGACACTAACAGAGGGTCTCCTTACTCTTCTGATTATGGTGAGTTTTACTCCAGCTGGAGCCTTGGGGTGTTGTGGGGCACTGAGCTGAGGAAAATGGCCAGGCATGGTGGTGAGATCTCTCCCTCTCACTTTTCCAGAAGCAAGCAACGAGACCAAATCACAAGCATGCACATCCACATGAACCTGCTGGGCGCCATCTTCCTCCTGGACGTCAACTTCCTCATCTCAGAGCACTTAGCTTCCAGCAGCAGTGAGGCAACCTGCCGAGCTGGGGGTCTATTTCTGCACTTCTCTCTCCTGAGCTGCCTGACATGGATGGGCATCGAGGGCTACAACCTCTACCGGCTTGTGATCGAAGTCTTCAATGCCTACCACAATCACTTCCTCCTCAAGCTCTGCCTAGTGGGCTGGGGTGAGTTTGGGGGAGGCAGAAACATGCCAAGGGCTGGGGCAGCAGGATGTAGGAGACACATAGGTAGATTCAGATTCTGCCCCTAGAAGTCTTTCTTACTGTATATGGTGCCTGGATGGGGATGTAGATGTAGATACGGGGGAGCAGATTCTGAGAGCAGAGGGGTCTTTCTGTCACGGCAGAAGACTTAGTGACTGAGAGCAGAAGCTGGAGCTATAGCTTCAAGGGCAGTTCACCCTTGGGGTGGCGCAGCAAGGGAAGCATGTGATAGCCACTACTTGGGGTCTTTAAGTAGCGATGGGATGTTCTCTTTCTAAAAGAAACATCCAGGACAGACAGGAGAGAGAGCTTTGGTGAAAGAAATAAAGGAGTATCCCTGCCTCGTTTTGGGCAGGACGCTGCAATAGCAAGATCTCATGATCTTTTGCGGCCTAAAAGTCTATGACCCTCAGAGACCCACTGACTGTGGGCTGTGCAGCACAGCTCACTGCCCGTCTAGGGCTAATGCCAGGCATCCTTTTTGTGTGCTCTATCCTTGATTCACCCCGAGGAGAGAGGATGCCGTTTCGTACTCCATGCGAGGAGAAAGGGACAATGAGTCCTTCCAGTAGGTCTGAGGGCCAAGGGATTATGGCTGCTGCTTCATTCTGTTCTTGATACCCAGGTCTCCCCTTCTTTTGCGTGACGCTGATCTTCTTTGCTAACTGGACGAACTATGGCCCATTCTCCATTCCAGTGTATGAATCCATTGGTGGCAAATTCACCAACGCAACCATGTAAGTCATGGGAAATGGGTTACTTGGTCCCTGGTCTTAGATAAAGTCAGCTGGTTGAACTGCTGATGTGTCCTATAGACTTTCCTTAGCTTGACAGGCTGTGGTTTTACTGGCTTCTTTGGGTCTTTGCATAAGGTGGGGGGGAATCCCCCTCTGTGTTTAACTGAGCTGGGTGCTGAGTTTGCCAGGCACCTTCATGTCGGCTTCCCCTGACCTGTCCTGCTTGTGCCCCTGTAGGACAACAAAGCATAACCCTCTGCCCTTTCTCCACCCTCTAGATGCTGGATCACAAGCCCTCTGATCCACAACATAGTGAACCTGGGTTTCTTCAGCCTGGTGTTCCTCTTTAACTCGGTCATGTTGGGGGCCATGGTCCGGGAGATCCTCAGGCAGAACAAGAAAGGCCACAAGTTCAAGCATGTCCTAGCCCTCTTTGGGCTGAGCGTCCTGCTGGGCATCCCATGGGCACTGGTCTTCTTTTCCTTCACCTCCGGCGTTTTCCGCCTTGTCTCCCTCTACATCTTCACCATCATCAACTCTCTCCAAGGTGAGCCTGTGGCTATGGGGTCCCCTGAAAGGCACAAGCTGCCCCAGGGCGTTCATGGCGTATTGACAGGGCCAGCGGCGATAGGAACAAGAGGAGCTGGCCTTGGCAGGCTGGCCAGCTCGTTCTTGCATCCTATTTTTGGTGGTCCCTTAAAGGAGTTCTTCACCCACCCTTTCTCACCCCTCTCCCAGGTTTCCTCATCTTCCTCTGGTACTGGACAATGGTGCTGCAGGCGAAAAAGTCCCCTGACTCCCAGAGCAGCTCTGACAGTATGAAACTGCAGCCCAACAGCAGCCAAACCCATCCTGACTGAGCCAGCGCCGCGGGGCTCCCTCGCCAGCACGGCTCCAGGCCGGCGCTGGGTCTCCTGGCAAGGAGGACGGCCGCGGGGAGGGAGCCGAAGCCGTCATGCTTTGCTACTGCACCTGCCCCACACGGCTACCAGGAACGCAGAGAAACCTGCACCGAGGTCTGGCCGCGTGGAGCCCGGCACCGTCCGTGGCCGCACTCTCCCGCCCGCTTCCCGCTGCACCCACGCACCCCGGCCGCGGCAAGCGCTGCCCCTCGCCCAGCACCCGCTCATGCCGCCTTGCCTCTCCTTCGCTCCATGCCACGGCCCGGGCTGCGGGGTCCTGCCAGGGCAGCGGGTGCAGCCCTCAGCTGGGCAGCCCCCTCCCTGAGCCTGCGCGGGGCAGAGCCGTGGGGGGACAGGGCTGCCTCCCAGGTGGAAGGATGTGCACGGCATGAGCCGGGCCCTCCTCGCTCGCGCTGGGGATGAGGGCTGCGGCGACAGGCGGAGGACAGAGCCGGGGTCTCCGGTGCCTCCTGATGTCTCCTCCGTTGTGCCCGGGCCCATCCTCTGCATTTGTCGTGGGGCAGCAGGTGGGAAAGGCCCCATCTTCACCCCTTGCGGCAGTGGTGGTTACCGAGAGGGTCCTTCCCCAGCGAAGACTGAATAACTCTGCCTCCGCGACACCCTCTAGCAGCTGAAATAATCTATTTTTGTTATTTTGTTGAATGTTTCTATATTTTTATATGGCGTAGAAGTTTAATGACTGTGCTTGTACATCAGAATTGTGCCCATTAAAAATGTTCCTGCTCTGTCGGAGGCTGTCCCAGGTCTCTCTCCCGTAGGTGCGTGCGTAAGCTATCCGTGTGGGTGAGCCTCCGAGGGCTCAGCTGGAACCTGGGCTAGCAAAGGCTCCTTGGAGCCACAGACCCAACTGGAGTCTCTCAATGCTGCGCAGTTTCCCTTCGACCAGCCTGGCGCCAACCGAGGCGACAGTGTCCTCAGCGCGCCTGGGAGCACGGGCAGCAGCATCTTACGGCAAGAGAAACTGAGGCACGGAGGGATGGCAGCGTGGGTTGCTCAGGGCCATGTCCATTCGAGCACTGAATCTCTCCAAGGATGGAGATTCCCCACCTCTTTGGGCCCCTCTTCCAGTGTCTTACTGCCCTCACGGTGAAAAATTTTTTTCCAGTATCTAATGGGAATTTCCCAAGTTCCAGCTTGTCCCCATTGCTTCTTGGCTCTCCACCGTGCCCCTGCGTGGGGGCTCTTCCACCCAGGGGCAGGATTTGGCATTTGTCTTTGCTGAACTCCATGAGGTTCCTTGCAGCCCGTTTCTCCAGCCTGGTGAGGTCCCCACGTGCTAATGGAACCTTAACAGCCTACAGTATCCTGCTGAGGCTGAGGCAGATGAAAGCGCTGTGAGCAAAGCACCACGAGCACGATTTTGATAAGATATGAAGTGACAAAGGAGGCGGGAGGAATTTTTTTTGAAGGGGCAGGAAGCCGTTATGATCGTCTCCAGCGACTATCACTAGGCAGGCAAGGGGAAGGCCGGTCGAAGGATTCACTCTACAGCGTCCCACAGGGCCAGGATCCCTGCCGGCGGGTCTCTTGCTCACTCCTGTGCTGAGCACAGCCACGGTGCAGGCCTGTGCTTGCCGGCAGAGCCCAGATCTCCTAAATGTGCAGCTTGCAAATGCAGTATTTAATCTCCCAACCCGCCAGCTGCTTTGCGAAGCTCTGCTCCTGCTTGTGGATAATCCACCTCCATCCTGGTCCGAGCTGGTTTGCCAGCAAAAGCGTTGCTTGTAGCCATGGAGAAAGACCTTCTCGGAGAAGGTGTTATTCCTGCTCTGGGATGAAGCCAGGCTTTCCCCTCCCTGTGCCCATTGGCACTGAGAAAACCTAGCAGTTGGCTAAGTGGGAGAGAGCCCGTACAGCCACAACTTGGGTCTTGCCTTATGTCCCCGCATGCTCACACCTCCTTGCCACCCCCAAGCTTGGAGGTGTCCAGCTTATGGGCGCAGACGCCATGCCTGCAGGACACTCGGGAGACCGGGGCTTGGCTGGTGGTGGGGACGCCCTGACCCGTCGCCCCCCTTTCCAGGACAGGGGGCCATTGGCAAAGCGGGCTTTGGGGTGGCGGGTCGTCCTCCCCGCGGGAGAGAGGGGCGAGAGGCTCCGGCAGGGCAGGGAGAAGAGGCAGCTCCGACCGTTATCGGCGTTGCCGTGAGGTCAGAGAAGCGGGGTGTTTGCCAATCCACAGGAAGGAGCACAGGGTTCGCGGAAGGGAAATGAGGACACTGCCGTTGACTCAGGAGAAGCCGCAAGCCCTGGGGGAGCCTCCAAAAGAGCGAGGCAGAGGGCGAGGGAGCAGAGAGCTGCCGGCGAGGGTCCCGGGCTGCCAGGAGACGCGGCGCAGCAGCATGAAGCACCTGCTCCTGAGCTCGGTCCTGCTGCTCCTGCTGCTGCCTGGTGAGTCGCGGACGAGGGGGTGCAAGCCGTGCCCGCGCCTGGGGGAGCTGGGCAACCCTCGTGCCTCCCTCGGGGGAACGGGTTGGCTCGTAGACCGCAGGGGTGCTTCGATCCACGGGGAGCGAGATGTGGATGGGGACGGGCCGGAGGGTCAGCTCCTGGGATGCACAGAGCTGGGAAAGAAAAGAGGGGAGCGGAGGGCTTTTCCCCTAAGTCTCGCCGATTTGTATTGGCTGGGCTCTGTACTGCACTGCAGGGTCCTGAGCACAGTCTGGATGGGGCCCAGTTTTGACAGCCAGTCCCACCAGCGTGGGATCGCTCCTGCGATGGTCGTGGGAGGCTGGACATGCTGCCGGAGAGCAGCTCTCAAGCCAGACGTGGTGTCCTCGTACTTACCAGCCCATACGTCTGCCCACCTGTTTTTTTGAAAGCTTGCGCATTTTTAGCATCCAAGCCAGCCTGCAGCCAGGATTGTCCCAGCTTAACTAAACGGGTGAAGAAACCTCTCCTTTTGTTTCTTGTGAACCTGGCACCTGCCACTTTCTCCCAATTCCCCCTGTTCCTCTACGGGAAGGCAGCACAGAGGGATCCCTATCTCCCTGCCACCTCAGGACTGACCGTGTTTTTTTTTCCTCCTTTTCCCACACCCTCTTCTTCCAGACGCTGTCAGAGGACAGAAGAGCTGTGATGGTGAGTGGCTTCTCTACCCCCATGCCTGAGCCCCGCGTGCCCTGAACCACCCCAGGGGGTGGCCCCAACCCTGTAGCAGGGGAGAAGGTGCCCGCTCCTGCTCTGCCGCCAGGGTGCTGCCAGGGCCAGGGGGCTCCCACGGTGGCGAGGGGCTGGAGCCCAAACAGGCAGAGGCAGAGCTGCCTCCAGCCATGCTCCTCTCACCTGGCTCCCCGCACGTTCCCTGCATCCCAGCAAGGCGGAGGCGGCTGGGGCATCCTCTGGGAATAACCCAGGTTCCCTCCTCTCCCAGCCCTGAAAAGGGGGGACAACAGCTACAACTGCTGTAACACCACTGTCAACCCGGAGGAAGAAGGCAGAGTGAACGGGAATCTGTCTGCCGAGTGCAAGGAGCTGTGGCAGGCCAGCAACCTGGCTTGCAGGTGCCTGAGGGAGAAGACGTACAGGTAGGCGAACCCACGGTGGTGCAGGAGGGGACCAGGCTCGGGGAACGTGGAGTGCCCCAGGCCGCTCTTGCTGTTCTGGCAGGGCATCCAGAGTCAGCCCAGCGTGCCCTGGCGGGAGGAGCCCGTCTGCCTGCTCTGGAGCATGTCCCCTCTGTCCCCTCTGGCCCAGGAGCAAGGGGTCCAGCCCGCAGCCCTGCCCCGCCAGCGCCTGCACGGGAGGGAGGGAGGGAGGGAGGCAGCCCTGTGCCAGCTTGGGGCTACGGTAGAGCTGATCCCTCTGGGAAGGGCTGATCTGCCCCATCAAACCTGCTGGCCTTGGCCCAGCATGCCGAGGCCGCTGTGTCCCCGCTGCTCTGATGGCCCTCTCGGCACCGCAGGTTTTTGCAGTCTGCGAGCTTCTCCGGTGGCGAGAAGATAGCAGGGCTGAAAGCGCTGCTGGTGAACATCAGCAGAGCCATCCTCCACGATGTTGTCTTCTCCTTCTCCCCCTCAGAGGTGAGAAATACTCGTCTTTTCCTTCAGAACAGGCCTTAATGAGCCTGACAGCCAGTCAGCTCACGCCAAGAAGCCAGGCCTCTGCAGGAGGCAATTCCTGTGGTTTGCTACCCCAGGAGGCCAGGGCTGGCCCAGTGTGCTTTCAAAGCTTCCTTGGTCCTTTCACTTACTGCTGGAGGCAGGACTCGGTGTGCCAGAGTGTGCTTTTCTCCCAGTCGTCTGCACAGTTGCTTTCTGAACCCATAGAAACTTTAGCATCCTATGGCAAGGAGTCCCCCATATTGACAAGGCACGGTATGAAGAAGTACTTTGAAGAGTCCTGTCTGTTTGGACATTTCTCCCTGAGAAGCCGTCCCAGGTTCCTCAGGAAGTCGACAGTGGGTGGGAGGGTGGCCATGTGAGGACAAGGCCGAGGAAGAGGAGGAGTATGCAAGACCTCGTGCCTCCTGTCAGCTCCGAGGCTCCGCACTGTCTGGGCATGCCGAGGAACCATGTTCCCACCGGATGACAGTGGGTCGGGAGAGTGCTCCTGGAGCCTGCTCCCAGCTCTGCTCCAGCGCCTGCTGAGTGCCTGGGAACAAGGCTTTCCCCTTCTGCCTTCAGGCCTCCTGGCAATTTTACTAAGTAAAACCCATGTGAGAAGGGCTGAATTTGAGTCTGGAGCAATGATGGCAGGTCCCAAGAAGAGAATTGACAGGGACAAGTGGGACACTGCCAGCAAACAGTCTCCCACTGTTGTTCTCTGGTGCAGGGCCCCAAGAGGATAAACTCAACAGACAAGGGGAACACAAGCAAAATCCAGCTCCCCAGGGAGCTATTTCAGTCCATGAGGAACCGGACAGCCCAAGTGGTGGTGATGGTGCTCAACATCAAGCAGCTCTTCATTTTCAAGGTAAGAGCTGTCATTTCCAGCATCCCTCTGGCCCTGCTCCTGCCGTTGGCTGTCCTGGGCTCTAACAAGGAAGGCATTCGCTACGTGCAGCGGCCAGCGACGGGGGCATGGGTCTCGCCTTTGTGGGCACCTCCTGTAAGCCCTGGCAGGACCACGAGAGCCATGCTGGGCCCTTGGCTGGCTCAGCAGGGGCTGGAGCGCCTCTCCTGCCTGGGCACACCGGGGCTGGCCTGGCCACAGCTGGGAGGGGACTGCGGGCTCTTGGCAGAGCAAGAAGAGCCAGGGCAGACCAGCTCACGCAGCACTCCCTCACTGAGCAGGAGACCAGCTGGACACAGCACATCCTGGACAACACAGTGGTGGGCATCACAGTGAGAGACACGAGGGTCACTGGACTCCGGGACCCTGTGCGGCTCACCTTCACTCATGGGCAGCTGCCCCGCGTAAGCCAGCCATGCCCTCCCTCCCTCTCCCCCAGTGCCGTTGCTCCCCCCTCGCCAAGGCCTCCCAGCTCACTCCCTCTCTCCCTTTGCAGAGCATGAGCCCCCAGTGCGTCTTCTGGGATCCCAGCAAAGGTAATGGCCTCGGCGGGACTGGGAGTGGGCTCCTGAAACTGTGGTGCCAAAGACCATGGAGGGAAGAGGGAAAGGCTGCTGGGGAAAAGCCATCAAAACATGGCAATGAAAGACACTAATGACTGCCGAAAGCCTCTGGCCTAGGGATGAGGATGGGTCAACTGCTCTGCCATGGCCTCAGCCTCCATGTATTGTCAGCTTGGGAACACCAAGGGCTTTGTGTGGGCAGGGGATGCTGTGATGCCTGGAGATGGGCTCCCAGGACTGAGACCATCTAAGGCCAAGGGGTTCATCTGGGCATCATTTGTGGGATTTTGTGTGTGTTGTGACTATGCTCTGAAATTCAGAGAGATGGGTCCAGTTCAGAGGGTTTAGATGAGGAAGAGCTGCTAAACAGCAATTATGTATACAAACACAACAAGGTGGATCCCCAAAGGTCCTTTTAACTTCTTGACATCACTTGCATATTTGGGTGCCTAACTAAGAAAGTTCTTCTCTAAGTACATCATCCTTTACTCCCTGCTGGCCAGGAGGATGCCATGCCATGGTCATGGCTATTTCATGGGCAGACAAGCCACTTCCCAGATGTGCAGCATGCCCTTTGCAAGCCAAGGCAAACATAGCCTCCATCCTACCATCTCCTTCCTCCCCAAGAGGCTCTGTTGTATCTCCTCAGCCTTGGCTTGAGGTCTCTCTCTGGTGGCCACACAAAGATGTGCTCATTGAGAAGGTGTGTTGCTTCATGCTCACTGCTTTCCCCACATATCATTTTCAGGCCAGGGAGGAGACTGGGACACCAGTGGATGTGTCACTCAGCACAGGGACAAGAGGACAGTGTGCTCCTGCGACCATCTAACCTTCTTCACCCTCCTCCTGGTGACAACCCCACTCTATACAGCTCCTGCTTTTACCCTGGCTGTTGCTGCCTGCTCCGCCTTGGCTGTTTGGTGCCTGAAGTGTCATAGATAGCTGCACTTCCAGGGACAGGCAATTGTATCTGCTCCCCAGACAAGCCCAGGCCTCACCTCTTCACAAGCCACTGTCCTAAAAATCAAATCCAAAGCCGGCCTAGTGACCTGGAGGGCAGGAGTAGGTCAGTGGAGGATGTAAAGGATGGAAATGGTCTGCAGCCTACCTATAAACTGTTGAAGCAGTGAGACTTAGGGATCTGTTCTCCCAGCTGGAGGTTTAGAGACTGCTTGTGATCCATCATAACCTTAATTTATCTCTTGTTCCCCCCACCCCAGAAAGAGGTTGGATCTTCTCAGAGCCACCATGTTCCCTGCTCCCTCCAGAGACCTTCTTGGGGACAGCGGTCCCACTGCTCTAACCTGGGGGACCTGGGCTTGCAGAGATGTCACTGCAGTGCTAGCTGTTAGCTCTACTTCAGCTCCCTGCCAGGTCACTGCCCCATAACTCTAGGAGATGCAGATGGGGTTTCTAGGCTGGTTCTGGGCCCGTCTAACTCGATGTATGTGTGTGTTTGGCAGAGTCCGACTCTGGACAGGTCCACAGCACAGACCTTGATGGTTATTGCAAATGTTGGCTGTGGGGTAGCCGTGGCTTTCTCAGTCTTCTCCATTGTCTTCTACATCTTCTTAAGGTAGGATGTGCTCAGCTGCATCCTGGTGCTCCACAGAGACTTGTCAGGTTCAAGGATGAGAGATGTGGGATCTGGTGCACCCAGGCCTAGTGCCTCTGCATACCTAGATCCCATATGCTCCTGGGCATGCTGGGACCTACTTGTCCTCCAGGGAAAGGGGTGATTTTTCAGGGCAGTGGAACTGGGTGCTCAGAGAGCAATGCTGCCGTGTGGCTGGTGTCCAGGGCAAGGGACTTAGAGTTTCCCCTCTCTCCTCCCATCAGCATTTCCTGGTGTGACTCTCCTCTTGCCATATCACATGCTGCCCCCCTCTCAGCACCCAAACCCATGCTCTCTCTCCTGTCATGCTCACCATCTATGCCTTCTGCCTTTTCTGCTCCCTCTGGTGTCTCTCAGGTGTACGTACAAAAAGTTCAAGTCTGACGAAACCATCCAGATCAACATGGCACTGCACATGAACCTCATCAGCAGCCTGTTCCTTCTCAACCTGACCTTCCTGTTCAACAACTGGATCTCCATCACGAGGCAGCCAGAGCTGTGCAAAGGCCTGGGGGGCTTCACCCACTACTGCCTGCTCTGCTGTTTCACCTGGATGGCTCTGGAAGGCTGTCATCTCTACCTCCTCTTCGTCAAAGTACTTGGCACCTACATCCGCCACTACCTGGTTAAGCTGTGCATTGTCGGCTGGGGTAAGCACCATCTGCCCTGGGTCATCCAAAGCGCGTGGCCAGACCTGGATAAGACCTGTGGGGGAATATGGCAGTGTCACTGCTTAAAGTGTGCTCATTGTCAGTTTGCACCTAACCCCAGCTGGTGCCTTTGCTCCTGTTCCTTCCCCCAGCTCTCCTCCCCACTGCTGAGGCAGTGCTGCCTGTGGGTCTCCTTCTTCCTGATGAGTGGTGCAGTGATGTCATTCTCAGAGGAGGGCCAGAGCAGAGCACATGTGGGATCAGGCAGGACTCTTTGCAGTCCAGGAGGGGTTTGTTGGGGCATGGGGTACCGTATCCTAGGGAAAAGAGTCCTGTTGGTCCTACAGCCACCTTGGCTTGTGGCTTCCACCATGAGCTGGAGTCCCTTGGGGAAAGTCTCTGCTCTGCCAGTGAGCTAAAATCAGAGGGCAAATAGGTCTGTATAGTGAGAGGGAGAGAGAAAGAGCCCCATGCCTTCTGTGGCTCTGAAATGCTGTGACTGGAGCTAGGAAGTGTCTTATATGGACTCAGTGCTGCAAATGACACTGCCCAGGGGGGATTTGGGATGGCTCCTACAGAGGATCTTCCGTCTTGCTGAGGACAAAAGTTACCTACCTTATTAAGCAGGTGAAATCCCTGGAGAGTCCTCTGGAATTTTCATTATCTCCCTCTGTCACAAACCCATTTTCCCCAGCACCACACCTGTGCAGGAACCGTTGGGCATCAACAAAGCAAATGATCCTGCAGAAAGTTTAGTGGACAGTGCCCACAACTCAAACCCTCCTACCAAAAGCTGTTGCATCTTCTCCACATCATGTCCCAGCACCATCTGTTGTGCCCCCTACAACTGGTGCACTCTGAGGCTCTCTCTAAACCCCATCTTCCTAGAAAACAGCACATTCAGGAGCAGCAAGGAAAAAGCAGAGAACCCAAGCTGACCATCTCACCTTTCTCATGGATTTCTGTCCTCCTTCACTCCTGTCTCCTTTGTTCTTCCAGGTTTCCCTGCTCTCGTGGTCATTGTAGCAGGAAGCATTGGCAGCTATGGAAAGTACAACCTTCAGAATGTGGATGACCAGCCCATAATGTCCTTGTGAGTGACACTATCTTATGTAACTGTCCATAGAGACTAGAGGCTGTTCGGCATGGGGAAAGGTAGCTCAGTAACCACAGAGCTTTGTGTCTATGTTGCTCAGTTTTACGCAATGCTTCCTCTTCCCTAATTTTGATTAAAAATGAGTGGCTTTCTGTAGCCACACTAACAACCATTACTTGTTCATGCAGGACCTCTGCGGTGCAGGGCTGCTTGCACGCAGTGCCAGGACACTCAGCAGGGAAGGGAACCTTACACCAGGCAGGACCAGCTCAGTCATCACACCCAGCCTCCTCTATCATGCCCACAGGCCCCTAGGTCATGGAAAACATCCAAGGTTCAGTCAGATTTTCCTTGTGCACTCCTCCACTTCTGCTAAAGAACACAAGAAAAGTAGATTTGCACTCCCATCTCCAATGCTTCATTCTGGCCTTGGAAAAATCTGTCATGAGGGCATTTCCTTCATCCCTGTCTCAATGGGAAGACTGTTGCATCCCAAAACTTCTCCTCCTGAGGAGACACTGGGGGAGGGGGGGGTTCCAGGGATGCTGCTCTGAAAGTCTGGAGGAGAAGAGCAATTGGAGGCATTGATGTTGTTTCTTCTCAGGTGTTTTATCAAATATGAGCATGTCATGGTCCACTACATCACAAACTGTGGCTACTTTGGCCTCATCTTCCTCTTCAACACGGTGATCTTTGGAGTGGTGGCCTGGAAGAACTACCACCTGCAGAGCACCAGGGCTGTGAAGGAGAATAGGAAGGCCTGGAAAGTGGGCCTGATGGCAGTAGGACTCTTCTGCTTGCTGGGAGCCACCTGGGCTTTGGCATTCCTCACCTACGGCAACGCTTTTGTGCCTTTGCGCTACCTCTTCGCCATCCTGAACTCCCTCCAAGGTCAGGGGCCAGCCTGAAGCTCGGGAACATGTTGGCAGCATGGGGCTCCCAGGGGTTGGGCTATGAAGACGGGGGGAGGCAGGAGCAAGCCTGGCAGTGCTTGGACCAGTGGTCCTAAGGCAGTGCCCTGGCACCAGGGTGCCCTTCCCTTTAACAAGGAGTGAAGTGACCCGGTCAAACTATAGGTCCCAGCAATCAGTGCTGAGCCTTGAGCTGGCCACTTGGAGGAACAGGCAGTTGGCAACAATGCAGTCATGGCTCCCAACCCGCATCCACTCTTTACCTGGGAGCATTTCCTCCAAGGAATCCATTCTTTGAGGCACAATATGATCCATCTGGGGCAAGTCCCAGTTGAATTTATCACCTTAAACATGGGGAGTCCTTACTGAAGAAGCAGGAATGAGCTGGGGGAAGCAGGGGGAAAATCCCCATTGGAATTAACAGCAATGAGCTCAGAGCTGTTCTCTGCAAAAGTACTTGCAGGGAATGAGCTGGATCAGGGTTGTGTGAATTCCACAGGGGCCAGCAAGCTTCCCAGCAGGATGGTTTCTAGCCTCTCTTGCTGCTGCTGCTCAGTGTCTTTCTCCCGTTCTCTATAGGTCTCTTCATATTCATCTGGCTGGTTGTCCTGTACTCTCCAAAGAAAGAAGAAACAACTGGCTCCTCCTCCCATATCATCAGAAATGACAAAACCACAACTGTTTCCCAGGACTAGCTGTTGGCCAGATGTCCGTCCCTGCCATCGAGTGTACTCACTGCAAGCAAGCTTCTATTCTAAGGGACATAGCTTCCCTTTGGAGAGCGAGGGCTGGGAAAGCAGCTGGGGACCCTGGCAGAGAAGCATGGTTCCGGGGTCCTCACATGTGCCTCAGTTTCCCCTTCAGTGGGAGTGAGTCCCCATAGCAGGGCTCTTCGCTTTGGTTGCCATTTCCAAGCAGTCTGCCTTGGGCAGCATGAAGCGCCTCTGTGCGAGGAGCACTGGATACATCCCTTCTGCCAAAGTCCCTCCAGGCAGCAACTTTCCCATGGCCTCAGAAGTGGCCCTCAGCTCTCATTTCCTAGCAACACCTGCCAGGACAGCAGAGAGCCCACGAGCTGTCTGCATTCAACCTGGATGGAGCAGTCCCAGTTTTAGCTCCTCACTCCCAGCAGAAGAGACGGAGTTTGGCACTGGATCAGCCTGGAGATTGGTTTTACTGCTGTACCCAGGCTCTGCAGATTGTGAGTCAGGGGGGAATTTACTTGCCCAGAGCAAGGCGGTTCAGGTCTGGGGATTAGCAAAAAAGCTAAACCCCACAGGCTTCTCAGCAATACAGCTTCAAAATGAACCGTGACAGATTTTTTAGAGCAAGGGCTATACTGTACTTCCAAGTACAAGGGCTGCTGTACTTTCCATCCTGCAAGATGTTTTCTGCAACTAATAATGATCTCAGTGAGGATACTTTATTTCAACACTTCAAGCATTAGGCAGCTGCAATTCCTGTGCACTCAGCCAGCTGCACCGTGGCTCCTCAGAGCTGCACTGGGTCCTTCACACTGTTTGCCTGGGCCTCTGCACATAAACACACAACCATCTTGCCAGAGAAAACAGTTGTCTCTTCTGTATTTGTGCTTTAGCATTAAATCTCTATCAGCTGTCTGAGCACTATGAATTTAGTCTTTGATGGTTACAAGCCAACAATATTTATTTTCTTTATTTTAAGGATGTGCAAAAATCTTTCTAGCAATAAGTCCATTTGCCATCATTCAGAAAGAAGAAATACACACGCACACACACACGCGCGCACGCTCAGAGCAGCACTTCTCTGTGCTAATGCTACATCATCTGCGTGACAAAGAACTAAGCAAAGTCAGGTTTTGGTGGGCAAATAGCTAACGTGAACATTTCAATCTCCCCACATTTCTGGGTGATTCTGGGGAGGAAAAAGGAGGAAGGAAGAACCTCTCCCCTGCATTCAAGGTTTCTGGAAATTTGTTCTTTACAAATAAGACCATTTTAGAAATGTCTCATTCTCCTGCTCTGAGCTGTGAAGACTACTACTTCCAAAGCCCACCATCCTCCAAGCGTAAGAAGGACCCTGGGGAAAAACAGTTACTGCATATGCTCCCTGCAATCACTAGGCAAAGCCCAGAAGCAGGGCTAGCTGCAGCTAGTATCCTGCAGAGCACAGCAGCATGCCCAGTCCCACACCAGAAGGATGGAGCCCTACCAGGCATCGTCATGCCCTGCTTTTACCCCTGGTTCTGCCCTTGTACCTCTGCTTTCCCAGGTACATATTTCAAGTCTAATCAATGTGGGCCAGGAGAGGACGAGCAAGTGCTACGGATACTACAGGGAACAAAAACACCCTGGCGTGGTTCATCCTTTGAGCACCGTTTGAAAATAACCGTTGCCTCCTTCCCCAAATTCCCTGCTAAGAAGCAGGCAAGGCAGGCAACTTGCTATTGCCATGTTTATTTGGAAACAGCGATTTTCTACATCGTTTGTCTCTTCATGGTGATGGCTACAGCAGCCACAGTGAACACGCCAAACACACACAGCAGGACTAGGGCCCCAGGAAGCCACATATTGGGTCCTGCCAAAGAGAAGAAAGGTTGGTTATACATCTGGATCTCCTGAGCAGACCCTGGGTGGTGATACAGCATCTCCCAGCTGGTGCAAATTTTGAAGCAGGTAAAGGGTGTCATCTCTTGTGATGGATAAGAGTCCCTGGGGCTGGAGGTCTGTCAGGGCCCTGTGGGCACTAATAGGCCTTGATTGCCCTGACCAGCCTCACCTGGGGCCTCCACCCACACCCTCTGCCCAGTGGCTCCATTTAAGCTCAGGTCTGGGCCTTTACTCCTCTTCTGAGCTACGTTGTAGGTGGGCTTTTCCCAAGCCCTGTTCCTGGACTGTTGTTTGGTTTTCCTGGATTGACCTTAGTTCCCAGAAGGAGTCTGGCTTGCTGGGTTGATGCTGAAATTGAAAAAGCAGCCTTCATCACCCCAGGTGCAGTACCTCTAGCCTTCTGGCTCTTGATCCCTTCTGGCCCTGCTTTCATGCCCAACCTGTCCTATGCCTCATCTGCCAGCAGCTCACGCAGCACTAGTCGCTCTTTGCTTGTCTGGTTTCTGGAGCATGCAGTACATGGCAATAATACCTGAAAGACTCCACACTCCTGTGCAGGGCAGTGATTTTTAGCAGTCTTTTAAAATAATGTGGCATTACCTAGATAGTTGCAAGGGTCTTTGAGATGTTTGCATCCTCCCTGGAGGGACGTACGTACCCCCTGAGTCCTTCTGGTCAGTCTTAGAGTGGAGGGTCTCCCCTCTTGGGGAGGGAGCAGCCAGCAGGTGGATGGGCCCATAGGAGACAATCTTATTGTAGTCATCTGTCAGTGCCCGCTTGCTCTTTGAGTGCCTTGGGCATTGCTGTCAACAAAGCAAAGGGAAGAGAGATGGGACCGGAGGGCAGGGGAGAAGCCTGCCCAGTTAGCCTGCTAAGAGGAAGATCTGTCCTGATGCTCTCCTCTTGGAGGAGGCATGTTTGAGGCTTCTGCTTGGGAAGAGTTGATATCCCAGAGCATGAGAAAGGAGCTGGTTTCTAAAGAGACCTTAGCTTGGTCCTCCCCAAGTCCCAGTGTAAAAGTCTTCTCCCACAGGCACCCAATGGACAGGAGGGAAGGGGGAAAAGGGGCTCCCTGCTGGGTTCAAGCCCTTGTAACTTTAGTTCAGGGCCATGGAGTGAGCTCCTGTGTTTATTGGGCTGAGGTACCTGAGGCCAGAGCAGAGTCCTTCCTCCAAACTGCAGGCCAAGAGAAGGGAGGTTCCCCCTGTCAGGCCAGGGCACAGCGCAGACAGCAGGGAGAGCTCACCTTGGCACAGGGCTCTAGGCTGTCTGGGAGACACAGCCGGACACGGCAGTGCAGGAACACCTCCGAGTAACCAACAAACTGAAACATCTGGAAGCTGAACTTGGCTGTAGTGCTCTCTCCAATGGCGTTGAGGTATGTCACTGTCTCGTCGTGGGGACACCTGGGACATGATGACTGAGTTAGCAAGGGAAAATGAGGGAGAGCACCCAGCCTGGGATACCGGTAGCTCTAGCCTGCACCAGAGCACACAGGAACCAGGTACAGCCCCCAGGCAGAGCTGAACAGGAGTATTCCTGTCTCAGTGTTCATGGGGACGGGCTTTCTTGGCTCCCTGTGTTTCCAGCACAGGGAGGAGCTGCCACCAGTGTGGGGAGCTGGTTAATGTCTTGCTCTGTGTGACCACAGCTGCTCTGCAAGGTGGGAGTGAGCCTGCCTGTGGGATTCATGCCCTGGATATCCATGTTACTAGCTTTAGCTTGGCCACAGCCACCTGTAATATGGACCTCTTTAGCAGACCTCTCTCCATACCACAGCAATGCCCTCCCCTTCCATCCTTGCCCTTTGTCTGCCCAGCTGGCCTGGAGTGGTGCTGGGTGTGCTGTTGAGGGAAGGTAGCCCAAATGCAAGCAGAGCAAGACTAGGAGAGAGGGGCTCAATTCAGAGCAGTTAGGGGGCTCATCTGCTGGGCTGTTCCACTTGTTCAAGCCTGGGAAACACTTGACTGACTCATTGCTCACTGCTCTCTCACAACAACCTGTCTGCAGCACCTAGGAAAAGCATGTTACTGTGCTTGCGGTGTCTGTGGCAAGGACACCAGGAACACTAGAGAGACACCACTCACCCATTCTTGATGAGCTCATGCCGCACGTCCTGGTAAGGATCTAAACTTGGCGTGGCCCAGCAGTCCTCAACGCTCAGGAGGAAGTACCTGAGCTGGTGCTGCCCTTCTATCTTCAGCATGACATAGAGTGTGTCCGTGATGGGGATGGCTGCAGACTGGTGGTGATAGGGCTGGAGATAGGAGGGTGTCTTGTACAGTCTCATGGTCACGTTGAAGTGCCCTTCTTTGACCACAAACTGCACCAGCCTGAGAGGAGCAGAGAGCTCATGAACAGAATGAGAATAAGGCAGGAGGATGGTCTAGCACAAGTCAAGCCACCAGCGCAGATGAAGGTCCTGCATGCACTAACTCTTTGCACATGGAAGTTCCTCTGCTCCCTTTCCTCCCAGGTGGAGCCCCACTGCCTCACTGAGAGCCTGGCCCCGAGCTGCCTCCCAGCCTGGTACATCTGTGTAGTGTGAGGACAAAGGCAAGGACTGCCCTGGGGTCTACTCTGCTCAGATTCTGCTTTACTCAAGGATTCCCACTGAAGTGCTGGGCAGTAAGGGCTAGGAGGAAGGTGACACAAGGAGTCCCCAACCTGCACCTCCACAAGGGTCAGGCGGGGTCATCTTCCAGACCCCTCCCCTTATTTTTTTCACTAGTTTGTTTCCAGCAGAGAAAGTAAGAGGAAGGCAGACTGCATGTGCATATCCCCCTCCCTGGGGCTGTCCCAGGCCCAAGCCTTATCTTGAAACCTAATTTGGGGCCCTCTCTGGGATGAGGGGAGGGAGGAACCCTGATGTGATATTGCTCTCAGAGCTCCTTACTGCCTCCCCAGGGCCTTTGCAGATCATCTTATTGAAGGCATTTGTTTTCCCACAAGCCAGAAGATACCATGTCAAAGGCAAGGTAAGACAAACCACTCACTTGTCGATGGCAGTGAGGGCGAAGGGCACTTTCACCACCTGCTCGTAGGCATAGACACAGCTGAAATGTACCTCCAGCTGAAAACTTCGGGAGATCACACCCCCATGTGCTTTCCGCTCTGATTCAATGACGTTGGAGTATGACACGTGAGAGCCGTTTTGCTGGAATGACACAGAAACTGAATCCCCAGACCACTCCTAAAAACCACACACAAAACTCCAAGTCCAAGTTCAGACAGGGGTGCAACTTTTTGGGGTTCACTGGGTACATTCAGTAGGAAATAGCTGAGTACCCTCTGCTTGAGGCCTTCTGAATGTCTGTTGGGGTTTTGCATGCTCAAACTGTATGTCCAGGGGCTACTGGAAACCTTCATTGGAGTAGTCAGGATACAGAAGCCAGCTGGCAGAAGGCAGCTCTCCTATGCAACACAGAGCTGGAGCACCGGTTTCCCTGCATCATCCCTGGCCCTTGAGAACATGGTAAGTGATCTAGGAAACCCTGAACTCAAGGGGACCCTTCACAGTGGTCCGCTACCCTGGCAAAGGGCAGTTCAAGGACTCTCCCCACTGCATGACTGGCCATGTCAAACCCATCTCCTGGCAAGTGACAGACCCCACCATGGCAGTGTGCTCTGAAGAATTAAGGGAGGGATCAGTGGGTTATAGCCAGGATTGTAGAGTTCAGAGGATGCTACTACAAAGCTAAGGGCTGTTACCGTCTACTAAAGAGCACACTGAGACTCCCATGCTCTGCTGAACAGGGCAAGATGTCTTGCCAGCAGCAGTTTGGTAGAGGTGGAAAAGCCTTCTGATAGCCCTCATGGAAACTTTCCAAGGGCTTTATAGCCCCTGACATAAAAGCAAAAGCCACCAGCATTTTCTCTTACTGTCACTACTCAGCATGGCTGCTCGTCTCACATTCTAATCCAGGGCTATGCAAATAGGCTCTGTGCTGCATTCTCACCTGAATCACTGATCCGCAGGCAGTGTGGTTTTCACCTGTGAGAATGGCTGCAAAGAATAGCTCGCCTTCTTCTTCCCTTTCTAAGACCTTGCATGCGTGGTTCTTCAAGTGGACAAGTTCCTGGGGGATTTTCAAGAGTTCAAACACCTCTTTCCTCACCATCATCTTCATGTGCTCTTCCTCACAAGCCAACTTCAGTACCACATCTGGGGGAAAAAGCCATCTGCAATAGCAATAAGGAAGAGGCCTGAAGGAGCCCTAGGTCAGCTATGGAATGGTACAGTCCCACAAAGCTCAAGAGACCTTCATTCTAGCCTTGTTGGAGGCTGCTGCTAGGGGTCTTCAGAGACACTGGACAGAAGCAAAAGACAAATCTTTGGGAATCTGCAGAAGTTAATGTGGCTCTGACATTTTCTACTGGTTGCCTAAGACCTGCACAGGTTCACAGCTACTGCTACTCTGAATATATGTATATATATCCTTAAGCTCGACATCAAATGCAGATGCTGTGGATCTGATCCCCTCTGCATGGGCTGTCTACAGAATCACTGCAATCTGCCGCAGGAACCAGACAGGGACAGCGATCCTCTGCTTCAGATGAACAAGACATAGTTTTTGAGCAGTGTCTGGAAGTAGCCTTCACCATGCCTGTGCTGGACTCCATGTGGTTGTGGTGAGCCTACAAGGCAGCCATGCTCTGCAACATGTCCTGGTGTCCTGACACAGCTACACCACAGCACAGCTTCTTGACAGCCCAGGTTTCCTTCATACAGGAATTAAAACTTTTGAGGAGGAGGGGAATGGCACATGGCTGGGGCTTGTACCAGCCTGCAGTCAGGACATGGTGGGGAGGCATGCACCTGGGCCAGGAGCTGGATTGTGCTCATGGGGCCCTCAGTGTAGATGTAGGCCCTTGTTGACTAGGAACAGTGACAACACCAGTGCATCCTCCTCACTATCCTTCCCTTTGGTTCTTGTGGACAGACTAGGAAGGGCTCACTGGCATCCCCAACCCCTGCCCTACCTTGGCAGAATGCCCCTGTGAAGCCTGGTTTGCAGTTGCAAATTGGTCTGTCCTCCATCACCTGGCAATCCCCCTGGTGCTGGCATGGGTTTGGTAGGCAGGTGTCCAGGTTTCTCTTGAAGCGGGTGGCAAACTGTTCCCTTCTGCCATGTGGGCTCATCAGTGCAGCTATAGCAAAAGCAATGTGAGGAAGTTGAAACGCAGCAAGAATATTTACCCTACAAGATGCACTAGAGTGAACTCCCTGCAGTGTGATCCCCTGCCCAGCTCACAAGGGCTGAGATCCCTGCTTCTAGCCACAACAGGGGCACATTGCCACTGTGCTGTCACATCTGAGGAAGAACCTCCCACCTCGGCTTGCCCAGAAGGATGTTTGCGTGACTGAGAGCTTGGCAGGCCTTCTAAGCACAGCTGGATTCCCTTGTTTCTGTAATCTGGATCAGAGCAATGGAGCCTGCCATCAGTCACCACAGAGAGTGGTGGCATATCACAGTGCCTGTGCCCATCTCCACGGATTTTAGACCACGTATGGCTGGGATGGAGTGCCTGAGGCTTCTGCTTATTTTGCCTGCTCTGGCTTCCCAGTTCCTGTTCTCCTAAGCACCACTCCATTGTCCTCCTTTAGTAGCTTCAGTGGTGTCCTGAATGGGCAACCTGAACACAGATCAGGTAAGGATTTGACCTCTTCTTTCCATACTACTTGGCTGTAACCCAACAGGGACATTATACAGGGAGACTCACTCTTGTTGCCTTCAGAGCCAGCCAGGCAGAGGGTAGAGAGCAGCAGCAAATACGTCACAGTCCCATCCTGTAAAAATAAGCAGGTTACTCAATTTTTTAGCGTGCTCGCTGGAGATGCTTTTAATCATTCAGAAAGAGCCAACCCTCAAGCATGGGTTCAACGATTTCTGTACTGTATTTTCTGTAATAACTACAGGCTCAATGGCATAAAGCCATTTCCTACCCTCAAGGGCCAGATTAGCAAAACCCCTCACTCAGTCCACCAGGCTAAGATAAGGGCCAAACATTGTCCTGAATTTAGATGGTGTAGAACCGAACCTATTCTAGAATAAAGAAGGGGTGGGAGAAACCAGATCTCAGGTTAGCGCATTCCGGCTGACAATGATAAAGCTGTATTTCAGTATGAAACAGCACTTTGAGTAAAACCACACAGTGGAGGCATCAGTCCAGGCTCCCAAAAGAGGAAATGAGTTTTCCATTCTCCTAACCACAGCCATAGCTCTCTTTTGAAGAGTTAGAGTTTGTAAGAGGATCCTTGCTTTTCCAGTGACCCTTTTCCGTATCCAGAACAAGGGAGACAATGGAATAAAAAAAACCCTTGAATACAACCAAAATGTATGCCACAAAGCTACAGATAAAGTCAGTGAAGTCACACTCCCTGCCCAGCAAATCTTCCCTGCTAGGTCAGATAACGGGTTTCTTTAGAAAAATTAAGTGTGGTGCTGGATGAGCCCTCGAAACTGGAGTCTCCTTATCAGAAACATGGATATGAGTCAGCTTGGGCTGGTGGATAGAGCAACGCTCCAATCTGTCTTTGCCCTGAGCTTTGCATGTGCACTTAGAGTAGGGCAAAGTAAAGAGCAAAACCTCCATTCTGGTCTGGCAGCAAATTGTATATTCCCGCAGCCTATACCAAGCAGCTGCAACCACCAAAAATCTAGGCAAGGAGGATTTATTCCCAGGTCTGCTCCTTACTCATTGCAGCAAAGCAGGAGTGCTTTGCAAAGCTCTGGAGACCCAAAACACCAGGTGGAAGCACCTCTCTCAGTAGGGCATTACTCCCAAAGGACAGCCCCTGAAATGCTAGTGGAAGACTGATTCCCACTGCCAGGAAGGTTATTCAGCTGGGGGTGCTCCAATCTGGTCCTGCCTGCCTCTTTGCACTGCTGGAAAAGACTGGGCAAAGAGCCCCCCCCCCGATGGGATAACAACCTCTTTCATCTCCAGCTCAGCGTGATGACCTGGACAGATTTAGGAAGCTCTGCCCATTGCTTTAGTGAGACAGGAGGTGCTGTCTACTTGCAAACTACTTGCTAGAAAAAGAAATCTGTGGCTTCAGCAGTAATGATCCTGAGAGATCCCACCAGCATCCTCAACAGAAAGATTTCACCCATTGTCATTCTACTTACCATTGCCACGCCAATCTAAGCTCATCCACCCACAACCGCCCACGGGTCCTTCTCGTTCTCCCTGCCGCGCGCCTTATATCACCTTCCAGCAGCTCATCCTGCTCCCCCACGCAAACACGCTTCCTCAGTGATTGCACAAGAGCTGCCCTAGCACCCCTCAGCAGCGGCCGGGGAGGAAAGAGCTCTCCCAACATCCATCCTCATGTACAACCCTTCCTATTAGCTCAGAGCTCGTGAACACTCACCCAATTTATGGCCCCGGTGGGATGCCACATAGGAGAAATATTTACAATATCCTCGAGAGTCTGGGTTTTTGAGTATCCAAATGTTTTTGTGGTACCTATTGTGGACTCAACAATAACAATAGATATTGCAGCGGCACAGAAGAATGCCAAATAACTGTGTGTACTACATGCACGTGGTTTAGCAAGCACATGCACATTTGCTTTGGCTGGTTTTTAATGATGTCTGAAATGTAAGATCTGGTGAGAAATGCTGTGAGAGACACAGGGACAAGGGCTTATTCCTACCACTCTTCATGTTTATTTGGGAAATAACAACCTGCAAGGAACAGCAGACACTCAAGGCAATGATTCTTGATGTTTTATATGAACGAGGATACTGCTGGATATAGCAAATGTTCAAATGCAAATAATTCGAAACAGCCTAACTGCAACTTTGCCTATATTCTCACTATTTTTATTGCATGGCTTGCCATATTCTGTGCATCCTTAGAACTTTAATTGCTACGGTCAGCCCAATAAAATAGCAACTATAAAAATATAGCCAGCTAGATGCCTTTTTTTTCCTAACCACAATAAAAACCAGAAAACAAAACAGTGTTTAGAACCTGACTCAACCGAGGGACTAATGAACTAATAATTAAAAACAAAACAAAAGCCTCCTGCAAGTCCCTGTTGCCAGATTTTTGGGTGAGAAACTCTGCTCTGCATTATTTATTTTACAAAGGAATTAGCCAGCACTGAGGCTTGCATGCAATGGCTTAAAGATGCAAAGCTAGTGCAGCTTGCAGGCTTAGAAAGCAGCAAAGAAAAAGGATGATGAATGTGTTTTGGGGTGTTTTTTTGAAAAAAAAAAAAAAGAGTAAAACTCATGAGTTTAAAGGAAGCCTCAAAATTTTAGAGCACCTGGTGGCAAAGTTGTACTGAGAGGGCATGGTTGGGTTGGGGCTGTTTGCTTCCTTGCTCGGGGGTCTGCATGCCCTGGTGCCCGTGAGCTCTACAAGGAGCATGTCCTCACGGCTTTTAGCCCGTTTCCGACTTGTTTAGTACAAAAAGTTGCCAGACATGGGGGTGGAGGGGACGGTGCGCCAAAAGAAACCGCGTTCTGCCCAAATGACGACAAGGAGGGTGCGCGTGAGCAGTGCTCTCGGCAGCTGGGAGATGCTTGGGTGGGCTGGGGGTGGCCGAGCCCGGGATGCCCCGAGGAGGCCCCAGACTGGGGGTGCCTGGTGGCCTGGCCAGGGGTGGCCGAGCCCGGGGGTGGCTGGTGGCCTGGCTGGGGATGGCCAAGCCCTGGGTGCCCCAAGGAGGCTCCAGACCAGGGGTGGCCGGTGGCCTGGCCAGGGCCAGGGGTGGCAGAGCCCGGCGTGCCCCAAGGAGGCCCCAGAGGCGGGGGTGGCTGGTGGCCGGCCTGGGGGGGGCCTGCCCAGGGCTGGGGGCGGCCGGCGGCCCGGTCCGGATGGCCGGCGGCCTGCCCGGGTGGCGGGCCTGGGGCACCCGCCCTTGCCACGCCAACGGCAGCTCCCGGGAGCCCACGGGGCCGTTGCCATGGCGCGCTGGGAGCAGCCGGCGGGCGAGGTAGGCCCAGGCTGCGGGGAGGCGCGGGCGGCCGCTGGGGGAGGAAGGGGCCGGGGGGCGCCGCGAGGCAGCAGGCGGGGGCCGGCGAGGCGGCCGCGGTGCTTGGGCCCCCCGGGACGACCCCTCCGTCCTTCGGGGCCGCCGCCCCACCGCCCCCTCCCTACATACCGGGCCCCAGCGCGGCCTGATAAAGACAAGGTCTGCGTCTCCGTTTTCAGGCGCTATCTCCTCCGCACCGGGGTCAGTTTGACCGCAAGGAGGGGGGAAAGAAAACAGCCTCAGCCCCCAAGCTCCCTGCAATATATAGCCGTGTCCTTGGAGAGAGGCTGTGGCTCTTCTGCTGTTTATTTTGCTGCAAAAAACTCCCCGTCCCCTAAGGCCCCCGCAGAGCGCTGGGCTGCCAGCCCCGGCCTAGCACAGCCCGGCAGTGAGCAGGACCAGCTGGGACCAGGTGCCCGGCTGATTTTCGGAGCCCTTTGTCACCTGGCAGCTCTGCCCTGGAGCAGGGGATGCACTGAGGTCTGAGACTGCAACCTGGGGACATGTCACATCCCACTGAGCAAGGCCCTCCTTTTTCTCCTGGACAGGAGGTGACCTGGGCACATACAGAATTATCATAGTAAAGGTAAAAGAGGTCAAGTGTTTTGGAAGGCATCTGAGACCCTCATGGCACAACTTCTCTGAAGCAGCTGGCAGTGGTCTCAGCTAGAGGCAAGGCCTGGGTGAAAGGGTCCTTAGCCTGATGCAGCCACCTGATTTCCAAAGCAGCACCTCTCAGCCACATATTCACTGGGCCCAGTCCAAATTCCAATCCAGTGTTCGTCCTTTTCTGTCGCAGGAATAGGAATCGCACTTCTGGCTGCCTCAGCCACACTCATACACTAAATCATCCAGCCCAGAGTGTGGGAATGCTTCAGTGTTGCTGTATATCTGATCCCACTCCCAAATTCACCCTGCTGTGTGCTTTTCTCTAGTGCCCAGGACAAGGCAGGATGGAGGTCCTGAAAGAGAATGAGGAAGAGGAGCAGAGAGAGGAAGAAGAGCTGAAAGCTTTAGAGATCAGTGATAAACAACATGACATGGAGAGGAAGTTGTCTGTAGACCAAGCCTGCACCCCAAATGATGTACTGTAAGTCACGTGTGTTTGTCCCTTATTGTGATGAGCAGGGGATGTCCCTTTGCAGTCTGTAGGAAAGGGAACATTTTGGGGGGGGATGCACATGTGTGAATGGCATGTGTGGTCCCCGTGTGCGGGGGTGCGCATGTGGGCGAGTTTCTGTGTGCCTGGCAGCCCAAATGTGTTTGTCTGTAAGTAGGCACATGTGTGAGTAAGAAGATAACACAAATTTTTTTCAACTGTTCACTGCTCTATCAAAAATCCCCCTGAGCCTCTGGGTGTATGTCAACTTGCCATCACTCCAGAGAAGCTTGGCTATGCCAAAGTTGATGTCTTCACACTTCAGATTGTGCCTCTTTGCCTATGATTCCCCACTTCTCCCTGGGAAACAAGCAATCCCTGCTGTGTTTTGATAGCAGGTCATCTCACCTGAATCACACTCTGCTCATTACCTGTGTGTCTCTGTCTCCTCCTGCCCTTGAAGCGATTTTGACTGGAGCTCCATTGACACGTCCCAGTTACCATCTTCCTACAAGACAAATTCCCCAAAGGAAAAGAAGCTGCTACGCATTGCTGACAACTTCCTTCAGCAGTACGCTCACCTTTGCCCCGACCGCAAACCGCTTCTCCTTCACCCGGTCAACGAGTGTGGTGTGGAGGTATGGGTTGGGCCACAGCACAGGGGGCAATCGGCTTCCATTAGTGCCAAATAGTGGGGAAGGACAGCAGCCCTATCTGCCCTCCCTCCTGGCCAAAGGGGATGGGAACCTGCTCACTGCGCACACTGCACCTTGAGGAGACACACAGCACCCCAGTAACACCCTGTCTGTCCAGATCCACCAACCCATCTGACCACTGACACAGCAGTGGCGTACACGCAGGCTGCATGCAGCTTGCAGCCCTGCAACATGACACGTGGGAAACAGGAAAGACAACAGAAACATAAAGAAGGAAAATAAAAGAAACACATGAAACAGATGAGTTTCTACCCAGGCTGAGGCTCAGAGGTATAGAATTTGAATCCAGACTTAGGTCATATTCCAAGTTTTCCGGAATTTATGTGGTACAGATTTACATGTGAAGGTTTGTGGTTTGGATTTGTTATAGGACTAGGTCCAAGCTGCACAGTTGCTGTCTAGTTCTGGATCTAATATTCCCCCAGGCATGTGGAATTGCTACTTTGGTTCAACTTCCCCCAACATTTATATCAATGTCATGCAAGGCAAAAAATGCCAGAGAGTGTAGAAGCTGAAAAGAGCCGTAGCTATTTGTCTTGCTTGAAAACTAAGAGCAGAAATCTCTTGCATCTGTAATGTGGTGGAGATGAGTTTGAATATTTAGCCACAAACAAACAGAAGTGTCCTTTAGCAGATGACTTCTCAACCCCGAGCATTTTCCATCTCAGAATGGGTGAGGAGGGCTAACAGTGCTGTTGATACATCCTGAATGTGAACTGCAACATCCGGGGTGGTCTGAGGATAGCTTTGGACAGGGTACAGGAATCTGTTAGCTAACCAAAGTCTTCTTGTTGCCCTACAGAAGTTTGTGAGCACAACAGTGAGACCAACCCTCCTGCCTTATACAGAGCTGTACGACTGGGAAGGCTGTGCCAGCTTCGTCTCTGATTACCTCACCATGGAGCCCCTCAAGTCCCCTATCGCACCAGTAAGAAAGAGGCTGCGGTTCCATCAGACAGCCCCATGACCAGCGTGACAGTAGGGCCTCTCAGCTGGACACCACATAGAAACTGCAGGGCCAGGGCTTACAATGGGCTTTGACCCCTCCAATGTCCCCTCCATACTTGGGCCAACCTCTGATTCTCAAGCCGTGTGTGCTCTATTTGGACCCTTATTCCCAATACATGCACATTGTTGTCCCTGTCAAGCAGTTAAGCACCACTCCTCTAAGATTGGGCCTGACCCACTCTCTGTCACCCCAGATGACCAACAGGTCTGCAGTGGGTTGCAATGGCAGCCAGGCTTTCCCTCCAAGACCTAGACACCTTGGAGGGAAGGAGCATATGAAAGCTAGGAGATTCTAGACCTCACTGACCAGTTTTTAGGGGCTTTACACATTTCTGTCTCAATATCTGGAATATTTTGAGGTGGCTCAAGGAAGATTTCCAGAGTGGGAAGAAGGGATGATGCCAGAACAGGGGCAAGTTTTTGGCTGGTGTGAATCAGCTAAAGCAAAGGGGCCACACTCTTTGCTAGCGAGGACTGCTGATGCCTTGCCTAGCACCCCAGACATTCTACACTAACTCCATGCAGGCCAAGTGTGTCCCAAGAGTCCCAGAGTCAGAAGAGAAATTCTGGCATTTTGGGACCACAGAAAACATGTCCCTGGTTAGCAGACAGAGACTGTCCTGATCACCTGAAGTGTAGTCTGAGACCTGGGAGTAGGCTCCATATGTAGAATCTCTATATGTGCACTATGTGTATATTGATCCTGTGCTTTGCCTGGTCACCAATAAGAGCCAGAAGGGAATATGTTCCCTCCTTTAAACTATAATTTGGCTTATGGGTCTTTTGCTTTGAAACTCTGCAGGCTGACTAGCTAGAGATGGAGGTAAGCTCCACCCTGGAGCTGTGGTTGGCATTAGATTCTCAGCAGTCTGCCTAGTGGCCCATCTCTCCCTATGATTAAATTTGTCACCAGATGTGAGGTGAGATGGGAATTTCCCCAGATTGTTTTGGAAGGGATATTTGGGGTCTGTGGAAGCGGTCACTACCATAGGCTTATATAGGAATTTCACATAACAGATTCCCTAAGGGTGCAGAGCCCAGAGAAAAGGGCAATGCTCCCTCTCTCTCCTGCTCTCTGTCTGGGGCATGGTTCAGCTTTACAGTACAAGCGCTGAGAACATACGTCCGTCTCTTTCAAGCCCAGTTCGCTGTATTCCCCAACCACCATCCTGAAGTACCAGCGAGGGAACTGCTTTGACTTCAGTGTGCTGCTGTGCTCCATGCTGATCGGAGCCGGATATGACGCCTACTGTGTGAATGGATATGCCACCCACAATATATGCACCATGGACCAGACTCTGGAGGTGTGCCCACTGCTCAGGAAGCCACAGGAGGTGAGGATCCTAGCAGCGAACAGGTAGGGAGGAGCCCAGCTTGATGGTTCTGGTTAGTTAGCCAGAACACTGGTAAGAAAGATGGAGCACACTGGAGGCCAGGGGAGCTGGTGTCTCTGGTACGTCCATGCTGAAGTAAGGATGAGCCTAAGGGCAGGCTGCAGGGCCCCAAACCCCAATATCCCATGTGCCTTCCAGCCATGCTGCTCATTTTGAGAGGGCCATAGCTTGTCTGTGTTTTGGCCATGTAGTGTCCACAATGTGCTTAGGAAGACAAGAGTTTGGGAGCATGATGTCTCCCATGTTTCCTTGCTGTAAGAGGGAATGAAGCCCTTCTGTGAGTGCTTATTAGGCCTTCTGGAATATCTGTTGGTTTACTAGGCCCATCCATGCTTGATCCATGCAGACTGCCCAGATGAGTGATCTTGGGTACATGGAGGCAGAATGCATGCTCAGCTGGCCCATTGCTGGTGAGCTCTGGAGATAGGCTACCTAGAGCCATTTGGTTTCAATAAGTACCAAGGAGGGACCCCACCAAAGGGATCTTTTGAGTGGTTTTCCACGATTCTTTAGGAGGCCTCTTTGGCTTCACTGAACTCCTAGCTCACCAGGTCCAATACTTCAGACTGCCAAAGGTCAGGAACCACAAGGTACCTGTAAGCCATATATTTTCTCCTTTCCCTTGTCCCTGCTGGATTTCACAGCAATACCCTGCTTTTTTGGAGGCAGGTTCCAAAAGAGGGAGAGAAGAAGTCCAGCAAGTACAGAGTTAAGCCCCCCCCAAACCTGCAGAGCAAGTTTGAGCTTCAGCAGGAGGCCAAGAAGGAGGCAGAAACTGAAGCTGCTGGAGAGAAAAAGGAAAGGAAAGAAGAGGAGAAAGCCACGGTGAGTCAGCAAGGTCCACCCTACCCTGAAAGTCCAGGAGGAACAGCTGAGACACAGGTAATAGCTGACCCAAGAAAGGAGCTCACCATCCTCCACCCTTGAGGTACGAAACAACCATGACCTTAGCCATGAGCATTTGGTCTGTAGTAGCACAGTGTGAGATGGCATACGAATATATACTGGGTATGTACTGCATCACTGTTTTGAAGAGTGTTAAGGGCCTGGAGATTTTTAGAAGTGGGCAGAGAAGGAGAGAATATGATTGTTTTGGGGTTGGATTAAAATGGCAATAATTACTGCACTGTCCTCTGGACTACAGGAAACAGAAAAGCCCAAGCGTGACCCTTTGTATGGCTTACGGGTGCACGCATGGGTCTTGGTTCTGTCGGGGAAGAGGGAGGTTCCAGAGACCTTCTTCATCAACCCCTTCACGGGAAACAGCCACAGCACCACGGACAAGCAATTCCTTGGTATTGAAAGCATCTGGAACCACAGGAACTACTGGGTGAACATGCAGGACTGCTGGAATGGCTGCAAGGTAACCACCCCTTGAACATCCCTGAGCTGCTGGACAGTTGGGCTGACCTGAGTCCTGGGAAAGCTGAGATTCATGGCAATCTAGGCTTCCACTTTGCATCCCCCTGCCTTGGCTCTGGTCACGTCGCTCTGGTTACATAGACTCTAGGTCCTGTATCTGCAGCTACTCCATCACATCCCAAATGCTGAGCTAGCAGATAAGGATCATACCTATTAAACCCAAAGGCCTGTAGTGCTGCAGACCTGTCTTATGGTTGTGGATGCACCCGATGGCGTGTGGATGTACCTTATGGCTGTGGCGTACCCCGCCCCACAACAGTGCTAGAATACCGGTTGTCAGGGCTGGCTGGATGCCTGTTCCCTCAACAACAGCTTTTAGTGCGGAGGATGTTTTGAGTCAGTCAGGTTTGGCTCAGGGCAGGGGGGATCTTCATGCTCTTCCCACACCTCAGCTGTTCCCCAGCTGATATAAGGTCTGGGAGGCCAGTGTCTGAGTTTGAGCAACCTTTAGGCCCAAGTGAATGACCTTAGTGTCATCCATGCCCCAGAACAGAAGTGTTTCCAGCAGCTTCCTCTCAGCTGTGGCAGAGGCACTTTGAGGAAAGAGGCATGCAGCCTTCCCGGCACAGGGGCAGCCTTTGGGGTCCCACCAGCCAGCCAAGGGTCTGACAAGCCCACCTCACTGAGATTCAGGGTTTGTCTGGAGTCCTTAAACTTTCTGACACCCAGCCAGGTCCAGAGCACATAATGTATAGGAGCAGTGTTCAATTTAGTGTCAGGTCCTTGGCCTTAGCCTCCAGAGTGGGAGACAGCTCTGTAGCTAAGCGCATTTCTTCTCTATGGCCTAGGATCTCATCTTTGACTTGGGTGACTCTGTCCGCTGGGAATTCATGCTTTTGGAAACCGACGAGCCTCATCTGCTGCTCCAAGATGTTGAGGAGAAAAAGTTATTTGACAGGGATATGGACAATGCGGTGAGTGACCCAGACCACGGATCTCTTGCAGTGGGGATGCTGTAGGGAACTGCTGTGTGTTTGTGGGCCTGCATGTGTCTGTGAGCCTGCTGCCCTCTCCAGGCTGGATCAGAATTGCTCTAGCTAGGTTTTGGTTGGCACATTATTTTTTCTCAAGCTCGAATAGTTCTGGTGGTTTTTTGAGCAGGTCCCCCAAGTGCTAGTCACACTCTGCCACACAGTCACAGTGTGCAGCACAGTGGTACTTCTGGTCTCCTAAGTGGCTGAGGATCTCTATAGTCTGCTGAGTTCTGCTGGCTCAGAAAAGCCTATCTGGGGTCAGCACCCAAACTCCAGTGCACTAAACATTGGGATGAAATAATTTTCAAAAAATAAAATCCAATTTGAAATTTTCCTGGACTGTCTCTCTGATGGTCAGCACCCTGCTCTCCCGGCTGCTGGTTGGAGTTGCCAACAGAATGTAGAAATAATAGATATATTCCGATACACCAAAAATGCTGTGTGCTAAAAGAAAAAATGCTGTGTTCTCCTGGTGGGAGAACACAGTGTGATAATGCAGGCGTTACACCAGCACAGCATGAGAGGGAAATACTGATAACAGCACATTCTCCCCTGTTATCTAATCTTCTAAGCCCATGCCCATCACCAGGGAGCAAAGCACCTTCCATGGGCTATATAAAATAAACCGGTCATTGGTTTGAATGACGATTGTCACATTCATCCCCTGTCCAGCATGACTGTCAACCATGAGAAGGTCATTTCTTTAGGCTGGGGTTGGGTTGTGCTAGTGACAATATGGGGATGCAATAAAGCTCCCCTTTCATGTAAACTGCAGCGTGCCGCTTGCCTCTGTCCTCGGGCTGCGTGTGGGGCTGACGTAACTCTTTTATAACTGTGCCACTGTGTTGCTCAGGACCAGCTCAGCCTTGCATGAGCTGCGGTCTAATCACAGCACAGCATTCCCTAGAACCAAAATGCCTCTTGGCACATTAAGAGAAGCAGCCAAATAATGGAAATCTCTGCTTCTGTTTCAATAGGAAAAAGAGGAGGAAGACAGGAGGTTTGACATGCCACCATCCTGGGTAGCCCGGATTCAGATATCTCCCAAAGGTACTTATTTTTCCTTTGCCTTTTGCTTAACCCTGGGTAAACTTTTAGTGGAAAGGGCCATTTTGTTTATCTCACTCAAGAATTCTCTCTTCAGGATGGACAAGGTACAGCAGTGAATGCAGTATATCAAGGCACGCAACAGCTAGTGGTTTGAATGCCCTCACTCAGCACACTTTCTCATCCTTGGTGGGAAATCCTCCCAGACACACACATGCTATTCAGACCTCCAGGGGGCTGTTTCCCTGCTAGCTGAGTGATTTTACCTCGCATGGGCTTTCTGATAGCATTATGCACAAGGGACTGCCACTGATGCATTACCTAATATCTGTTGTACGAGAGAGAAGAGTTATTAGTCACTATTATAATGTAAAAGCACAACAGGCAGAGTCTGAACAGCTTCACAAACAGCTGAATGCAACCAAGAAATGCATGGTTCCTCTTAGATCATGGCTTTCTCCCTCTTGAATTCCTTTTCCTGGGGCTGAGCACAAGGGAATCAGTCTTTCTGACACCCTCCTTGCCCACTGCAGAATTTCAGACCCGCAGTCCCCAGGGGAGGAAGGTGATCCTGTACAAGAAAGCAAGACTGGAGAAATGGGCACCGTACCTGAACAGAAATGGGCTGGTCCAACGCCTCAGTGTCTACGCAGACTCACACTGTAAGAGTGATGTTTTGAATTGATCTAACAACTGTATCATCGCTATTCCCATCAGAGTTGACAGGAACCATGAGAAGGGGCAGTTATGTAGTTTGGGTGAATAAGGATATTTCTGTACTCCAAAGCATTCTTTTTACACAGCTGGACCAGGAAACCATGCAGATTCCTAACTGGACATACAAACTCCTGTCTCCAGCCCTCTTGGATAGAGCAAGGCCCCTATCTCATTCCCCTTCTCTCCTGATACTATCATGAAACATCTGGGAGAGTTTATCTCATCTAACCTTAGACATCTGCAATGCCTCCTTTCCCCTTTGAGCTAATCACTCTAGTTCTTGATGATGGAAAGGAAGAGGCCTTTTAAGATAAAATTCATCTAAACAAATGCAGACTAGCTACAAAACATCCCTGTGCACAGGGACAATTCCAGTGACTACATTGACTCTGTCTCCCCTGGCTGTCTCAGCATAGGGTGCTTGCCCAGACACTGACATTGCATCAGATGAATCCTGCCATCTCCAACAGGCTGATGTAAGGCTGTGAAATGGTTTGTTTCCTGCCAGATACCAAAGTAGTGGAGGTGAGGGAATGGTTCAAAAACCGGGAAGACAAGTTGGAGATGAGAGAAGTGAACAAACAAACACAGCTGACCACGGAGCACTTCCACCCAGGACACCTCCTAGGTCTTAAAGGTATTCCAGCTCATCTGGGCAGCCAAGGCAACTGCAGCTGATGGGACCTCATGTGAATCCCCCCTAGCACTGGCAAAAGCCCAGAGGGGGATACTGCAAACTTCTGGGATGAATTGCCTAGATTAATAACAGTGAGGTCTCCAATGGAGAGGAGAGAGTTCAGTTGGTGCTCTCCCAATCCTGGGGAGCCCTCCCCCTCCAGCATAACAGAGGAAAAAGACTTTTTTTCCACAGTAAGAGAGAAAATCTCTATAATGATATAATTTCTTTTACCAGTAGAGGTGACAAAAGTAGAAAGTTTCTCCTTAGTATTATGTTCTGTCTCTCAATATTGTGCAGCTGGGGGAGAGAAAGTCCTGTATCACATTTGTTGCTAAAGCAGCATTTCAAACCAGGAGGCTGTGCTGGTCCATGGTTTCGAAAGAACAGACTCTAGACTTCATTCAGTACTACCTAACTGTGTAGGGAAGGCAATGTTCCAGCAAAGCTCTTCTGCCATCCTCAGGCCATGACACATTGTTACGGAGCACTGAGGAGATAGCATTCCCTTCTCAGACATTTATATGCACTAGATAATCAGCCTTGTGATTTATTGGCTTGTCAAGAAAATGAGACTTCCTCTTGACAAACCTGTGTTCACCAGTGTTATTATTACTAACTCTGAAAATGTATGCAATCTCTCCTATGTCCTAAGCGCACATCTATACGTCAATGGAGCCAGAGACTGAACGTACAATGGAGTTTTACAATAAGGCGCGAGCTGATGGCCTCCAGAAACGTGTTGACAATGCCAGTGAGATGACTGAATACTTTGTAGGGCGGGATGACTTCCTGTACTTCCGGCACGTGGAGTTTGGCAAAAGAGTAAAGAAAATACATATGGCTGGCACCAGAACTGACATTAAACCCCAGCCTATAGTGGTACGGCCAAGACAGGAACAGAAAAATAATTGTCACTGTGATATTTATACTTTGCAAAACATATTGTTTAATGCTTTAGGTTCATTTTCACTGGGCATAGCCAAGGCAAAACCCTAGATGAGATGTCCAGGGCTTGTTCAGTTGCTGTGTCTTGCAGTTACTTGCCTGACACAGAGAGCCACAGTGTGACTAGTCATCATGAATTGCATTGAGCAGGCTAGAATGAAACTAGGAAACTGAGACTTGGAAAATGAGTCAGAGGAAAAAAAGCCTGACTATGATTTTGCATCGAAATGTTCACAAGATTCAAAACTAGTCAAATGATTTCATGTTCTGACCCCAAACTAATAACACTTTGAGTTCCTGCTGAAATGCCCCATAATATCACCATCACTCTGACTGCAAGCAGTTAGTTGTTACAAGCAGGTAATCTACCTCTCCGTCTAGTCAGATCTGATTTGGAGAACAGGAGGACGCCCACGCCTGACACCTGGCAGTGTGACTCAGACACTCCACCTGCTAAGACAGAGCCATGCAGCAGCATGCTTTTGGACCATTACCCAAAGTGCTCCTTTTTCTTTCCCTGTGTTGGAGAATCTGGGAAACTTTGGTTTGTTCCAAAATACAATGCTTCCTGCAGCTTCATCAGACAGAGATGCATCCCAAACTAACTTTGAGCTTGAAGAGCATACTCAGCTCCACAAATAAGAGACTTTCACATTGCTTTAAGCAGCTTTGATTGTGCTTTTTCTCAGCCACAGAAAAGAATAGCATGGCCATGGGCCAAGCCCTTGAGAGATGCCATCACAGTCCAGCAGAAGGGCCCAATTTTTACCTTGGGTTTTTACCCAGCTATCTATAAATCTTGCAGTTTTTCTGTGTTGTCTAACTGGCTGCCATCTTCTTTTTCACCCCTCATTAGCAAATCAAGGAGTGTTTCCACAGAAACCTAGAAAAGCCTGCTGATGAAGATGTAGCAGAACGTATTTTTCTGATCACAGAGGAGAGAATCAATCTGACATACCACCTCAATGATAAATACATCACTGCCTCAAAGAAGAATTTCCTCAAAAGGGCAGAGAGGGATAAGAAGGGAAATGAAACCATCATGACCCCAGAAATGTGCATCACATACCAGGTACAGAGAGAAACAACTTAGAGCTTGAAGGTTTTTTAGATCACAAGGACATGAAGGGAAGGTGAAATGCCAGTGAAAGGACTGTAAGCATGGCATATTCCATGCTCCACCTGTCCCCCATCTGCATGCCTCCTTCCCAGACAGCCTCCTGGCTGAGAGCATGAACACCCCTGGGGATGCACTGATATGCTGGAGGTGATTAGGCATGCAGGACTTGGTGTAGCAAGAAAGGCTGAGGTCATCTTTCCAGGCTTGGTCTTCAGGCAGTGTAGACACAGCCACTGAGGTCATTCAAGATGCTGTTTCAGCAGCTGTTGGGCTCAGCCCTGCTGGTTCATTGTAGGGAAGCTGAAATGTTCTTTGCCTTTCTCTCTCAAACAAGAGATTGCTGCAGAGAAGCAGAAGCAGGTTTCCTAGATTCTAATTCCAGTTCTGCCGTGGACTTCTGGTGTCACATTCTTGCTTAAATCTGCCACAATTTACCCAGCAGATACAGACAAGATGCTGAGGCTTAACGCATTGCTGATAAATAGAAAACCTTAAACAAAAGATATTCCAAGCAAGTGGAGTACTGTCATGCTGGGGGGGGGGGGGGATGGTCACTCCGCTAACATCATTAATATAACTCTGTAATGAGGAATAGAAGTCTACCTGTAAGTTCTGCAGTGATGCTGCCCAATTATGCTTAGGAAAATCAAAGAGAGATTGCAGGTATAGAATTTATATTACTTACATTGTATAGGATTTATACATTATGCAAGTTGTTTTTAATGTTTGTATTTCCCACTGGGGAGAATACACAGAATGCAATTGCTAGAGTGCTGTCCTTTCATCTCTAACCCTGTAAAACTGGTTCCAAACAAATAACGGCAGCATCAACAAAGAAGTGCAAGACATGCAATCTGGATCACATTACTGATGGATTCAAATTCTAGATGAAGGTCAATTAACTATTGACCATGGGTTAGATGTTTCAGTGGTGTAAATCAGTGTCACTAAACTGACTGTAGCAGAATGATGCTAAATTTATATTAGTGGAGTACTTGGTCCCATGCATCCAGAGGGTCTTTCACTAGCCTGTCTCCTTCCAGGTGGGGTCCTCTAAGACAGACAAAAAGCTGCTCCATCAGTACAGATTGCTGCAGAAGCTAATAGAGGAAGAGAAGCAGGTGAAGCGCGAAGTCTGGGAATCTGCAACTGAGGTAACAGGGAGTTCTCCACACTGCTGTCAAACTCAGTCGGGGTGGAAGCAGTTTCAGCTCAGTGGTCTTCAAAGCATTCCCAGTATAAACTGTGATAAAAATAAAATTCTAGTGCCACAAAGCTGCCCTACATGCTGTATTACAAAGCTTGCAACCAACTCACTCATTGTTCAGTGAAGATGTATCTTTAATATCTTTATGGGGAATCACTTTCCAAATCCTGCTCTTACTCTTCATTCTCAGGTAGGGAGACAGGTTCAGAGAGCAACTAACAGCATATGAATTGGAGCATCTAGAAATAGATCTGCCTTTTGCCTGGGGGTGAGACCAAAGAGAAACAATGGCCAAGGAAGTTGTATCTAATATAAATCTAGTTGTTAGGCACTGCTAGGTAGAATACCCATAAAGTTGCAGTGATTTTTTTTGTAGGAGCAACTGTAGTGAAATAAGTCATAAAACAGACTGCTTGTGCTGTTAATCACACAGTAACCTGTGTTACAAATCCGTATTTTCAGCACACTTTGTAGTCACTTCACAACAAACATATCCATTCTTGCAGATAGGGGCAAAGCTATTAGATTTGAAGATTAAAAAAAAAAGATTTTGAGGAAGAGAAACTCCTGAAGGAGCTGGAGAGGGAATGCACAACAATACTAGTGCAGAATATTATTAACATTTAAGAACTAGGCTGCAAAAGTCCATTTTTCAGAGATTTGGAGGGTATAAACTGTGACTCCACAAACTATCTCACCCAGTTTCTCAGTCTTGATGTATTAACAGACTAAAGGTTCACATTGCTTGTACTGCACATCCTGTTAGGACAAAGAAATAAGCCAAAGCTAACAGTGCTATTTCAAAACCAGTGGCAAAATTCTGACTCCAGAAGAGCTTTATTAATGAATAATAACAATAACTGTATTCAAAATGTCATATAGTGTAGCACTCTTTAAAAATAAAGACCATTATCAGATTGATCTATCAGCAGGATATGAACATATTCATATGGATCTTTACCTAAAATTTATTTGGTCTTATGCTATAGTTCTTGTATATAGCACCTGTCCTAATAGCAGGTCAAGCATGTAGAAGTGTTGTCATTTTATGAGAAAACTAAGGTGTCTTTTTTTCTGTTTTTTTGGGGGAGGTGCGAGAAATTTTGAAGATCCGTGAGGATGAAGAAGCAGACATCAAATTGACATTTTCAATTTATGATAGGGAACGGCATGAAAAGAGAAGACAAGAGTCTGAAGCTATGGTAGGTAGACGTCATCAATCCCAGTATTTATTACGTGCACATGAAGAAACCCAGAGTAAGGTTTTCTTTCTAGGGAATTCCCTCTGAAGAGCTTCTCGTATTATTAAAACACAGTGGGCCAAATCCCTAGCAAGTATAAAGGCAGCACAGCTTCAGTTGACTTCCTGTGAAAATATAACGTGGTCTCGCCATGACCTTCTGGCTTTCTGGAAAAAAACCACATCACAGAAAAATATTATAAGATTATTTTTTTTAGTTAATAGAAAAAAGAAAATAATTAACGAGGATTAGTTAATTATAATAGGGATTATGGGAGGACTGTGAGAACTGAATCCAAGCTGCATCTTTATAACCAGGGTTCATTTTGTTAGGAAAATACGCACTTCTTAGTGTAATGGTTTTATTCAGCTATGGCTCAGATGTTTTCTTGGTTTTCATTATTACTTGCAAAATTGATTTTGTTTCAGGGTACCTCTTGAGGAATTAATAGCTTATGAATGTTCTAAACAAATGTAAAAAGATTCCAGAACAATTATTTGCAATTTTCAAGGTCTCCAAATGTTTCTTTTAAAAGATTTTGGACAGAGCTCTCCTGAACAGAGAGTTTATAACAGGCAATACTAGGTTTTACATGCCAAATACATCTGGCATGAAACAAAAATAGAGGGAAGGATTCAAGAACCAGCTATTTGCCAGCCTCCAGGTTAATATCACTCAGAATATCCTCTCCTAATCTCTTTGTGTCCAAATACTGCTGCATTTTGTGAAGCCCTTCCCACATCTCCGTGGATAATACTTTCTGTGTAAGACACATCTTTACAATCAAGGAAAATAGGAGAGATGTTAAAAAAGCACAGTAGGAAGTAAACCACAGAATAAAAATCATATTGGGAAAGGGTTAGTATGATACAGCTAATGAAAAGCAGTAGTTTTGGTCAGACTGTAAGAAAAAGAAACATTATTATCTCCTTCATAGGCGGCTATAAGTGTTTTGGCCTTTGCTCTTATTTTGCCTTATCACAGGGTGTTTGGGACACAAGTAAATGGGATCATGACTCTTTTTATTCTTTCCCCTCCAGAACAATTTAATGGAGGATGACCTCCTGGGACAAGAGGAGCAGGATCTGGATTACCTGGCACCTTTTCTTATTCAAATTGGCAATACAGAGAAAATGAGCAAGTGGCAGGCCTCGCGCATCAAAGACGACTGCCTGACTGATTTTAAGCACCGTCTCACTCACAAGGCCAACATCATCCAAGCTCGCTTAGAAAAGGTATCCCCAGCCTCACGCTGGGATGTGCGTGTTACTGGAGTCTCTTTTGCTCCGGCAGGAGGGTAACACACACTTCTTCATTATGAGAGCAGGCAAGAAACAAAACTCCTTTGATTATGTTAAGAGAGCCATAAACGTGCCTTTATATTTTGCTATCTTTAGAAAGTGAGATCAAATGATGGAATAGCCCTAGGGTCAAATTCAGTCCCTGTTTCGAAAATAAGATGATTCTTATTTATGCTTTCCTTCAGCTTGGATTCCTGAACTTTGAGTTGCAGTTTTGCCTATCTTTGCTCCTCACTCTCCTCTCTGTTACCCTGATTTCTTGTTGCTCACTCCCCCATCAGGAGATAGAGGAGCTGCAGAAGAAGGATTGGTGTTATCATGAAAACCGGAATCAGCTCAGCATGGAGGACGAAGCTGACTTCTTGACCTATTGCTCTGAAACCATGTTCCGTATCCGCATTCTAGCGTTAAGGCTCGAGAGGTAATGGGAAAGAACGACTGACTGAATACAATGTCTAGGGGTGCAGGGGAGATCTACAAATCAACACTCCCAGAAACTCAGCACTGAAGGTATTCTGTAAAAGATTCTATTCTACGCCCTGCCACTGTTTTTGTCTGATGTTCCCCCCTTCTTGTTTTAGGGAAAAACAGATGGCACCACAGAAATACCTTGCTCTCGAAGAGAAACTGCGCAAGGATCCTCGCCTAAATGTGCACCTCAGTCATCCCTGATTTCTCCTTTATTCCTGGACACCAGACACTGGAAATCAGTGCTGAAGCCTGTTATAAGTGGCCTGAAAAAAATATAGAAAGGTTTTCCTACCTGCCTTCAATAAATCATTTGTTACTTAACTAATTAGATTCTGCTAAAAGCCTTTCTGCAGCTTCCTCCAGAATTTGTTGGGACCCTCATTGCAGAGAATATTAAAGCTAAAGTACTTTAATTCTTATTTTTAGTATTTTATTTCCAAACAAGCTACCTTTGACAGAATTTTTTTTGTTAGATGTTTTCCTAGTGACATTTTTCTTGCATTTTAATTAACTTGTACCACTACACTCTATTTCTCTTTTCCCTCTTTTAAGGCTCACCTATAACTACATCAAAAGTCTGTAGGAAGGCAAGTTGTATTCTCGTGCGATTTTATCATAGTTGAACACAGAAGTCTGAATGACAGTTTAGCTTTAGGTTCTGCTTCAGAAGTTGCTACAAAGTTACATATTCTGTATTGTAGAGCTTTTCTTCCTGAAACTTGCTCCCTAACTGCTGACGCCAGGAGCAGCATTATTTGGGAATATTGGTTCTTTTCCACTCCAGTAATATTTTAATGAAATTATAATCTTGTTTTATAAGTAGTACAAGCAAAGATTTTTAACCTGCCAGCTCTCAACAAATATAAGAATTCTTTGACCTCATTTAGAGCTGTCTGTTAACTACAAAACCCAGCAAAGACTAATACTTAAATTGACAAATTTTGGATTTTAACATCTTTAGTTTTCACCAATCACTGTTCACAAATATTGGCAGACAGTGTAAAAAAATCAAGAGGACTACAAAAAGCATTTCAGATCAGAGGAATTTTAGGTAATAATGTATTTTGGTTAATAACCATTTTTCTGAGATCCCCAAATGGAAGTCGTCATGTGCATGCCATATATTAGTATTTTTGCAGGTTCCTGAACCTGATAGACTACAACTTTGTATGTCACCTATTGCACTTAAGGCACCTTAAACACTTACAGTGATTTTACCTACAGTTCCAAACAGCTACAGCCTTCAAGGAATGACCTATAATGATGATCTTTAACAAAGCCTACACAGATTGCAGCTGAGGGGAGGCAGAAACATGTTTTGCTGTGATAGAGCAGAATAAGGGACATTATACTTGATATACAACATTAATCACAGCAAGTTAAACTTCTTGTTTTATGGTAGCTGTCCATTTTAAGTGTTACAGAAGTATTAAGGGGCTTTTACGGAGAAATCCCTGGTGATTGACTGTCTTATTGCAATAGAGTCATTTTCTCTTCTAGTGAGATATTTTAAGATGTAACCACAATTTTTAAACCAGGAGCCACCATTAGCTCATTATGCCTAATCTGAATATCACAGGTCATTAAAATATACCAAGTTACCCCTATTCAGAGCCCATTAATTTAGGTGTTGATTGAAGAAAACATTCTATTTTATGGGCAGCTATCAGCAGCTGAATTCAACTCTTCCTTTGGGAGGCTGTTACAGTGTGTAATACTCTCTACAGTAAATATTGGCGGCTAACCTGTTTTTGACTAGACCTTCCAGTTTGTGTTTTTTGAGCTTCGAGATCTTATATGACATGGCAGTACATCACGTCATGAGACTTGACAACAGCTGCATGCAACTTCGAACGCCCACGCTATTTGCGACAGCTCTGCACCCTTCTGCCAATGCTTCCACAGTCTAGTGACGTAACAGAGACGGAAACAGCTCAGGAAAGGAGAAAACTCAGAAACAGCTCACTCTGTTGAAGATTATTTGAAAGAGAGGTATTCAGATAGGCGCAAGCTACTGAAAGCGAGCGTAAGGAATGTATGGGATTAGCCAATTTCCAAAACACAAGAGATGACTTTTTTGAAATCCCAAAGGACTGAGGGACCTGAAGCGAGAAATGAAAACCTAAGGTCTCTACACAGAAAGAAAGAAAGAAAGAAAGAGCAAGTCCATGATTACAAACTCATCAGTTTTAATTCAATTACAGAAAAGACACCAGAACAAGTTAATTTAAAAATCCTTTTACAGGCAGTAGGGGCACAGCAGTGACTAAAAATAGCTAATACGTGTCAACAAGGACTAGCATCAAGCTAATTCGATTCCCTCTTTTGATGGAGTAATTGGCCTCAAGGAAGGGGGGGACGGGACCGGGAGACATGATGTAACTTGATTTCAGAAAGACTTCGAGAGCCACCTGGCAAGCATTATCCTGAGTGAAAAGAGAAAAGCGATCCCAGGCTGCGGCAGGGCAGACGCAAGGCGGCTGGCGAGGGCCGGAGCAGGTGCCAGCGTTGCCTGGCAAAAAGAGGCGCCGAGGGGAGCCCAGCCGGGTCCCCCGGGAGCCCAGCGGGGCAGCGCCAGCGATACCCGAGGATGGAAGACCTCTCCCCAGGACGCCCAGCCCCCGGGCAGGGCCCCAGGGCGGCCGCAGGGCTCTGAGGCGGAGGGGCCCAGCAAGGACCTGCCGGCCGCCGCCCCTCGCCCAGCGCCAGCCCCGGGCCTAAGGGGCCGCCGCGGTCTCCCCTGCCGCGCCGGCCGGGAAGAGGCCCCGGCCCAGACCCCACGCCCTGCCCCACCGCAAAATGGCGGCACCACAGCTTCGGCGTGCCGCTGAACCGCTCGCCCTCCTCATTGGCTGAGGTCGAACGGCTCCGCCAAGAAGCTGCGTTGTGAATGGCCAGCAGCTCTGCGGTTGCCGAGGCAACCACCCCCTCCCTCAACTTCCCATTGGCCGAGCTGGTTCACGGAGGCCGGTCAACCGCGCCACTCGGCAGCGTTGAAGAGCGGCGGGGCTCAGCGGCGCCTTGGATTGGCCGGGGCGCGGGGGTGGGCCCGGATGCGGGCGCCGGCCGCGATTGGGCTGCGGGCGAGCGGGGGCGGGGCGCGGGCCGAGGTTTGTTGTGCGGGGCCGGTTGTCAGGCAGCGGCGCGGGGGGATGGGCGCGGGCGGTGCGGGGGGGCGGCGGGAGCAGCGGGGCCCGCGCGGGGGAGCCGCCGCCGCCGGCGCCGCCGCTGCCGCCGGCGCCGCAGGTAGAGCCGGGCGCGGGCGGGGGCGGCTCCCGGCGGGCGGGGGCGCTGCGGGCGGAGGCCGGGCCGCGACGCCTCCCCGCGGGCGCGCAGCGGCGCGGGGGCGGCTGGGCCCCGCCGCGGCCGCCGCTCAGACGGTCACCGGGCGCCGCCCGTTCATCATCGGCCGGTGTAAACGGCGGGCAGAGCGGCCCCGGTGTGGCCCAGGCGGCCTGAGAAGCACTTCCCTCCTCCCTCCTCCCTCCCTTTCCCCCCACACCCAGGAAGCCTCCGCAGGGGCTCCCCGGTGACCCGCTGTAATTAGTGCCGTAGTCATTAGGGCGCTGTGGCCAGAGCTCATTAGCTTCGCCCTCATCCTGCTCTGCTGCCGGGGCTGCGGCCGGCGGCAGGATGGTTGCCCCGTCACCGCGCCTGCCGGTGGCTCGGCGCTGGCCTTCCCGCCCGGCGGATGAGAGTTGCAAGGGAGGGGATGTGGCCGTAACCCTGATGAGTCTTTTTTTCACTTCAGGCCCATGTCATGTTGATCCAGATGAAGATTAAGTCCAAACTGAAGATCTGGCTGGTGACTGGAGAAAGGCAGTTGTTCTGGATGCTCTAGGATACGTCTTCTGAAAGAGGAGGCTCGTCAGGCTGGATGCGTCCAAGCAGATCAAAAGGCAGCAGCTGAGGCTGGGGGGTTGAGCCCCACACAAGTCTAGATAGTGGAGCTTTGCTGGGAGGAAGAAGGCGCCTCTCCTGTGGCCGTCAGAAAAGCGTCACGCTAAGAAATGGCAGTGTCTGTCGCCACTAAGACAGCATGGAAGCTGCGTGAGTGTCTCTCAGGCTTCTCTCCTGTCCTTTGTGAAGTAGAACGGAGGAGTTTTCTCAGCTGGCAAGGGGGAAGAGAGAGGCTATTCGTGATATGAATGAGCTAATTTCTTCCTTGGGTATGAATGCCCTATCTCCCTTTCTAAGTTGCAGAGTGTTTCCAAAATAGTTTTTGAAAAGGGCTGAAGCAGCGTAGTGGAGAAGTATGGGACCTTGTCATTATTATTTTCAAAGGGTAATGGTCTGTATTTTTTTCTGATTAGTTTTTGAAATGCGCTCCTAAATTTCTAGTAAGCAAAACCCATGTCACTCTAATGTAGTACAAGAACAACCAGGGAAGCGATTGAAACCCATACGGAGCCCAACCTGCCATGGAGAATTCCCTAAGTGTCGTGTTAGCTGGTTTGGGATTGCTCTTCATTGCTGCTCATTTGTTACGGATAGTATACCAAATTTGGTATACCGAATACTTCATTGCTGCAGGAGGGATGAGGTGATCTTTGCAGGATCAGAATGTCTCATTCTCTTGAAATTGCTTTCTAAGAGACGGCAAGAATCCGCTGCTTTTACTTTCGTTATTTTTCTGTAGAAAGAGCAATAAACAGTTACTAATTGTCAGTCTCTGATTGCTTCTCTGGTCGCTGACTGGTAATTTTATAGGAGCTGTGAAGGAGTTGTTAGAAGCAAAGGGAGGTAATCGGTTGTTCAGAAATGTGCGTTTTAGGCCAGTGATTTGAGGCCTAGCAGAAATGTAGTAACATTGACTGGCAATATATTAATGGGGCTGAGATGGTCGACTTTGTTAATATACAGTAACTAGTCATGTATAGTAGTGACCCTTGCGGTATAGCCAATATTGATCATTTCACATGTTTTTGAGCAGAACACCAGTTTGCGATGTTATGTTCCCATTCCTGAAACTCCCAAGTTACAGGAAAAGTTGGAATTTGATTGGTCTCAAATCTCGGTTCTGTTTAAATGGACAGAACTTCTTGATCTTTGGTTTTGCTAGGCTATCCTGTTTTACTGTCCTCTTCAGAGTAAGAAGCATTCTGAGTGTTAGAAAATGTTTTAGTGATGCTAATTAGGAGTTTACTGTCACTGAGCTGGTGGGTCATAGCTGGTGATGATGCTGCATGAAAAAAGTTTGTGGGTTTAAGTAAATTGACACTTCACCAGGGGAGAGGGTGGTGCTGCCTGGCCAAGGCTGGCATGAAGTTATAATCTGGCTTTTATAAACACAGGTTTAGTGCTTCAGCAATGACTCTTAAACTTCTAATACATTATTAAGAACAAAATCAAGAGGAGCAAAAAGTGGAGCTGCTGACACACTCATTTTAACAGCAATGCTCAGCATACATACTTTCAATTTTAAATAGTCGGTCCATTAATACTAATTGTATTGTTTATTACCTTCAATTTCATGTATACATCCATACTTCCCTTTAGCATTGTCATACAGGAGATTGGTCTTTCAACACAGTGCAAGTATATTTTCAGATTTGCCCTTCTCATTTAATTTACAGCCTTTGTAATTTGAAAGGTGTTGGTCCAGCTAACGTGAAAGTTGCGCAGTCTTGCTTTCAAAAAAGCACTCTTGACAACCTCAGGACAAGATACCTATAATTATTATTGCTGCAGTCCTTATGTCCCTTTGGATTAGTGTCTTATGTTAAATCATCAAATTGTTCCTGCCGTCACAACAATCTGAACAAAAGCTGAACTGATTACTACCTAGCTTTTTTACAAACAAGTTTCGTAAATATTATGCGTGCAAATCTGGTGAACTTTCAAAGAAGAGAACTGTAAGAGGAGGAAATTGGTAAATGCGTCTGACAAAAGCTGCTGCCAGAAATTTGGGTGGATTTTAAAATCCCTTATGAAAACAGATATCTATGCAAAGATGCTCTTGTTTGGCTTCTCCTTAGCCCCAAATTTGTTTCTTTATAGTAAGACTTCCCTCAAGCTCTGTCATTGTGAAGCCCTCACAATATCAGGCCTTCCCCTCAGCCCCCAGCTTTTTAACAGTCTTTTAATATCAATCGCATTTGTTCTTTTCTGCCCCTTAAAAATAAAAATATATATTCATCCTTCCTTTGGCACTGTTTCACACTGCCTGCATTGTTAAATTTCACCTGTGTTACATAGTGGGAATGTAGCAAAGCCTCTGCCAAAGCTCAGAGAAGGGAGCTCCACCTATCCCCAGTGCTGAGTCTGACTTTTTTCCTCTTTAAGGTAACAAACTGTACTGCTGTTAATCTGCCAGTTCCTCTCAGGTTGGACAGTCTTCTGGTGCTTACTAGAGCAGTATTGGAGGGCCTTTTTCTAGATGATTGTGGCTACTTCATATCATTCCACCTTCTGAAACAGTTCAGCTTACTGAAACCCAAGTACAGAAGGTAAAGTATAAGACTGTAGCAGGTTGCTACAGTTGAGCAAATCTTAAACAGCTACTGAGTTGCTACTAGCGAGAGAAGATGCTGTTGTAAGTGACATGCACGCTGGAGTTGTGAAGATTGGTCAGCAAATGTCTTGAAGTGCAGCAGACAGAGCCAAGAAGGACTGTTTCAAGCAAGATAATCGTATGACTTCTTATCTGAACTCTGCCTTGCTGCAGCTTGTCCAATGGGAACTGGGAAGTTTTTCTGGAGAGAGAAAGTTTTTAGTCCTCTGGGAGGGATGGGATGGAAGATGTGTATAACAGTCTGTAATAAGTGTTTGTTCACTTTGTTTTTTGCAGAAGAGATCACAGCTCACAGCAGCAACGTGTCCTCACTAGTCCTGGGGAAAAGTTCAGGCCGGCTGCTGGCAACTGGAGGAGATGACTGTCGGGTCAACATATGGTCAGTTAACAAGCCCAACTGCATCATGGTAAGGACTGGCCTGTTTTCAGCTTTTGGGAGATGGGAATATTAATTCTGAGATGTGGAGAGTGGGAAATGAGGGAAAAGATATTTGGGTTGCAGCTTGTGCAACGGTTGAATAGAGTTTGCCAGCGCAAAGTGGGATGATCTGATTCTAGCCTGAGATAGGGACAGAATTCAAGTAATTGGTGAGCAGCACTGCTCCAGAGACAAGCCAGGATGCTCGTTGCTTCAGGTAGACCAGTTTTTGCTCAGATAATAAATATTGTGCCTTCTGTTACCAGGTTACAGATAATTAAGTGCAGAGTTTCGTACAAGGTCAGCTAGTTTTATAGCGTGAGCTGCAGGGGCTACTTTTGTGCCCTGGAGTTTGCCCTCGTAGAAGGAAACCTCTCAAGCAGGGTATGTTCCCACCTGTCCCACGGTCCCTTTCTGGCGGCACCGTGTTTGTCAGAATAGTTTGCTGACTTGACTGTGGGCTGGGGAAGAGTAATACTGGGTGCAGCATGTTAGAAAGAGTAAGATTACCACAGTAGTTTTCACTAACACACGCTATAAGTATAATTAACAGTTGTTTGTCCTGCATCCTCTGCCTTTGATTGGATGTTGTGGAAAAGCATCTTTAGCAAGTGTCCCGTGTCACTTGTTTTGTTAACAATATAATTAATGTTGCATTATGAGAAGTATTTCTCTAGCCAGTGTGAACCTCATGAGGAAAAAGTAGGGTCAAAAAAAGCTAGAAGAAGAGAGTTTCTGCTTTATTTTACCCTTCGTTTACTGAGGTCAAGATAAAGAGGTTGAAAAAGATGCAAAAGGGGTTGCTCACCCCTGGTGGCGCTGCAATTTTTTCATAGTGTGTTTAAGCTGCGTTTTCCAGGCCATTTCCAGTGACATGACAGCAGTTTGAAGCCACAATATTTCCTTCTTTGGAAAGGGGGAAAGGCCAAATATCTCCCTATCCCTTCTGTGGGAGCAGAGAACTATAGCTCTCCTGTGCTTTCTGGGAGCCCCAGGTGTTAGGAGCTTGTATTTGTGAAGGGCAAGGGTTGACTAAAACTACTGAGAACTTCTGCTGTTGTTATATATCAAAAGAATCTGGAGTTTTGGGGTTATGTTTTGTTTTTTGTTCTCTGAAATTCATCTTTTGTATTTACATTGTTAAGATTCCGGATATTTATGTGTGGGGAAGAGGGAGAAAAGGAACTTTTCAGGTAGCATTGTAATTTCTGTTTTAAGTTTGAGCTTTGTTTCTCCCTAAGTGGTAACAGTTGTAACCTTAGAGCATTGCAGTTGCAGATGAAATCCATCAGGACAGGTGGCTTTGGACTGATGTTCCCAGCCTCTTTAAATGTGTGGGAGGCCCAGAGCTGGCTTAACTGTTTAAAAGACCTGTTTGAGGATAAAGACTAGAATATAATATTGCTTAACTGACAACTGAAAGGTCTACAATAGCAGTATGTATGTTGATTAGTTTTCTCGAGCTAGGTCTAATATTCTTGTGTTTTAATTAAATTCGGGCCTTTTCGAAATACTTACATAATTTGTAAGCTTTTAGATGCTCAAGGATGAAAGAAACTGCATACCTGTGAGTTATTACTCTTGCCTCAAGTTAATACTCTAGTAATGGCACAACATTGTCACTGCGACGCCCAGTGCTGGCAGCAACATATGGCTTCTTGCTTGTGTGAAGGTTTCGAAGTAGCCCTGGTTTTGCCCTTGCTTTGATTTTGTAACCAGTTCACGACACTTACCTGACCCATTTAGAACAAACGTGGTGTCATTGTGCTTGCGCAGCGTAATTTTTATAATGTAAGCATGTGTCAACCTTGTGTGGGCATCCACACCTATAGTTTAACTACCCATGTCTCTGCTGATGCATCCTTCAAAAATTAGTCAAAGTATAGTGTCCCAGAAAGTAGGGAGAACTTGGAAGATGTGTGCACAGTGCTCTATACAGTGATGCTCTTTAGGATGCCCTACCATCCTGATAGCTGCTGGGAGAGAAGGACCCACAGCCAGGTGTTCCCAAATCATGGGTAAATACTTTATTTACCAGTCAAGTGTCAACTATACAATTGTGGCCATAAACTTTGCCCAGGGCCTTGTCATTAGCCATCGATCGTGACTCTTGTTTTTTCTTGCAGAGCTTGACAGGCCATACAACACCCATTGAGAGCCTACAGATCAATACAAACGAGGAACTCATTGTTGCAGGCTCCCAGTCAGGGTCCATTCGAGTTTGGGACCTGGAAGCTGCCAAAAGTATGTTTCCATGTGTTTGGGCTTCTGTTTATGCATGCTTTTTGGAACATCCTTATGCTTAATATCTTTGCTGACCTGGAAGATTCCCAACTGAGAAGGAACAGGAGCCTGGCATTGCTTTCATCTTAATTTCCAGTACTGTTATCGAAGGCTTTTGTGCTGTTCCTGCTGAGACTGTAGAGCTGTGTATGCAGTCTTGAGCAGAAATATGTACGTGTGTTCTGGAGACTGATCTAAGGAGCTAGTTTCTAGGATTTTGACCTGAGCATGCTGAAATCTATATTCCAGATCAGTCTGCATGCATCTGTAGGGTAATTAGGCATATAGCAATTGTATTTGGATTCTCAACTTAAAAATTTGGGCCTTAATTAAAAGGATACTATAAATCTAAAGGTTTTAAGTATTTTAGGTTCTGCACAAGTCCAGGAATCCCCCTGCCAGCTGATCTCTAATTTTTAGGTTCTGGTTTAATTTTCTTTTTTCCTCAAGTGATTTTTCTCCTCTTCTGCTTATGCTTGGCCACAGAAATAGACAAGGGCCTAATTTATAATAAATTATAAAAGCTATAAACTCATTGAACTCTGATCCTTTAAAGGAATACTGTTGAATCATATTTTGTTTATCGCATTTTTCTCAAATCCTAAAGCGATTTTGAAAAGGTATCACAAATTGTTTGAGTGCATTCCAGCAGAAATACTATAAAATGAATGAATATTTCATGTAGTTTGCTACTTGCTCATCGTAAGAACGTGTAACAAAAACAGATTTTCATTGGCTGAGCTAAGAAAGCAAAGGGCAGATGGTGTAAATAATAAAGAACACTTTTGTCATTCAAACATTTAGAATCAGTTCAGTTATAAAATAGCTTGGCTCAACCGGTGGAGAGTAACTGATGTGGCTGAATTTATTACTAGACCTATGAGCCAGTGTCTGTGCAAATGACCCCTCCTGGTCTGGTTCAAGAGCTAATTCCTGCCATGGGAATAATGAGAATGTCTCAGATGGCTGATGATGGAGAGAGATTGCTTCTGTCCTTATGTGAGCCTCGGAGTTGAGCTCTGCGTTTGTCTCTGCTTTCAGAGATATGGTGTACCTGTTCTACTGGTCCATACTGGATTCCAGAATCGCAAGAGGTGTTATTGGGTTGATGACTTGCTGAAGCACTGTGATCGTTTTCTTTGCCTCCTACTTCCTGAGCGTCCCTTCCCTGCACAATCTTTGGGACACTTCTTGCAAGGGGCAGTTGGAGGAATCCAGTGCAAATATTGGAATATGAGTGGTGGAAACCAGGCACGTGTCCACACTGTGACAGAGAGACCTAGAAAGGGTCTTTCTGATAACTGAAAGGTGAACGATGCAGATAGTCAAGTGTCCCTTTCACTTTTCCAAAAAGTGTTTTGGTTTTTTTTTCTCTCATTCTGCTCTCTTTGCCACAAGTGGAAGCATACACTGCCTGACAGCTGCCTCTAAGTGTGACTTTTTAGTTTTATTTTCATATTGGAGACCTTCGAGTTTTATTCATAGATTCCATACCCAAGGACAGGAATTTCATTAGGATCACTGAGCACAGGCCCTCTGTTGCCGTTTCTTTGCATTGCAAGGGTGAACTCAGAAACATTTCCATGGACTAATATACACAGATGAATAAACTATATCTAGTATGTCTAATGTACATTGTATTGGCATATGTTTAATGGTGAAGAGAGTAAGGCTAAACTGCATTCTGTGTGGGGAAACCAACTGCTAAATATTTGCTCCCTGTTCTTTCTCTCTGTTCCACTTCTCCTTTTCCCAGTTCTTCGTACGTTACTGGGTCACAAAGCAAATATCTGCAGCCTTGATTTCCATCCTTTTGGAAGCTTTGTGGCATCTGGTTCTCTGGACACAAACATTAAGGTAAAGCCCAGTTTCTCCTAGAGATTATCCTCTTCGCTTGCAGCATCTTTGTTATGAAGAGGAACAGAAGGTGTTTTGTGCCAAGCTGTTGGTGGATGTTGTATATCATCATTTGCATGCATGTGGGCAGGTGTATTTATGAATGCTTGTGAAATTCTTGCAGGTATTTTTACAAGTGTAATGCAACGAATGTGATTCATCTGTTATGGAATGCGGCTCATTCCACAAGGCTCTTTGAGCTTGGTGCCAGATGAGACCTGGCGTTAGCAAGTATAGATGTACTGATTTCTGTGGATTGCATCTGCTTTCATCAGGCTGGTATTTGACTCTAGGAACTGAGCTTCTGTAGTATGAAATACCTTACAAAAATGGTTCTCACTTAGAAAGTTAGGTCAGGAGATATACCGAGAGCAGACACGGGTTTAGTAGCCCCTTCAGTGGTTTCATTCTACAGTGTTTATCAGCTCTGTGACAGGGAGAGTTCTTGCTCCTACGTGACTCTTGGGGCCCCCCCATATATCGTTCTAAGCATATGGTTTGTTTGCTTTTCTTCCCTGCAGCTCTGGGATGTAAGAAGAAAAGGCTGTGTCTTCAGGTACAAGGTAAAATGCTTTGCTAGCTTTTGGGAGAAGAGGGGAGAAAGGTTCCTACGTAGGACTTGTGTGCAAGCCTTTAAGAGCTTATCTGATTAACTTCCTAGTTTTCTGAAATAAAAATAACCTCTGCCTGATTTATGAAGTGGCCTGATAAACCTCTGTATGCCTCTTTGAACTGTATGGGGACAGGAAGTGGTTATCATAGGAGTTACTATAGGCTGGTTGGCTTCGGTGGGGGGTGGAAAGCATCCATGAGTAAGTGTTTCTTTATACTGTGGCTGGTATTACAAGGCACGTCTGCACTGCGCTGACGTGGTTCTATTCTCGGAGCCTTTTTCTACACAAAGAACTTGCTGTATATTAATTTCACTTTAGAAACCAACTTAATGGCACAGCAATCCTGGCTGAGCACCCAGAAGTCTTTTAACTTAGATTTGTATTAAGCCACATTTCTATTTACCACTCTTATACTGATGCAAAAAAATGTCTAGATGAGAGAGTTTATGCCCATTTCATATGGATAGTTTTTGAGTGTAGTTTTTAAGTGTTCTGTGAGCTGTGGAGTCTGTGATACAGTTACTTGATTTTATTTTATTATATTGTATAAAATAGAAAGGTAAAAGCCAGAATACCCTTTAAAGGAAAAAAACCCACAGTGCTTCTTATGTTTCTCGTTTCAGGGTCACACACAAGCTGTTAGGTGTCTCCGATTTAGCCCTGATGGGAAATGGTTAGCCTCTGCTGCTGATGATCACAGTGTAAAGGTAATTTGTCTGTTAACTATTACTATGACATCCTCCTGATATGCTCACGGTACATAGGACTGCAGGGACCATCTTTTTACCCGCTCTCTCATAGCCCCCTTTTGTTCATTAGGCAGCAGTGGGAGCCCTGTGGCCTTGCAGGGGAAATCTGTTTATGGGGATCTTGTTCAGTGGCCCAGAACATCCAGACATGAGTTGCATCTGATGAAATGCACTTATCCAACAGATGTCTTGGCACTATGCACATGAAAGTTCAAGTTTCAGTGATGGGTAGAATTGTGATACCTGAACGTTGGCCTCCGTCTTAGTAAGTTACAGGATGAGTTGTCCTCAGCACATTGCTTCACGATATTATTTTTGGGCTCTGCTCTGGTAATTCAATAAAGATGTGCTATACTATACATTGCTCACAGGGAAAATTGTTAAAGGATTCAGAGCTTCAGGATTTTTGTTTGTTTGCTTTTGAATAAGTGGAACTTATTCAAAACTTACTTTGGAATAAGTGGAACTTGCTCTATTTTATCCCAGTCTCTAAATATAAAACAGAAGCTTTTGGGGGACAAATTAGCAAGGAACTAAATAGAAAATGTAAAAGAGGATGACCAAAAACCAGGAAAAATTGCAGTCTTCAGTGACTGGAACAGTAGTCCTTCCCTGATCATTGCTTTCCTTGACAAACTTGAGTATGTGCTTGGAGGGGGAGAAGGATTAGATTGCCAGTAAAAGGAAACTCAGAGTATGATTCTCTAACATTAAATCTTTTCAAGAGTCTCTCTGTTCTTTCCTTCTTCCAGCTATGGGATCTGGCTGCTGGGAAGATAATGTTTGAATTTACAGGACATACTGGCCCAGTAAACGTTGTTGAATTCCATCCCAACGAATACCTTTTGGCTTCTGGCAGCTCTGACAGGTACATGAGGGGAAAGAGAAAGCAGGCAATTGTGTATGTCACAGAATCACAGAATGGTTGAGGTTGGAAGGGACCTCTGGAGATCATCTAGTCCAACCCCCCTGCTCAAGCAGGATCACCTAGAGCACATTGTACAGGATCTCATCCAAGCGGGTTTTGAATATCTCCAGAGAAGGAGACTCCACAACCTCTCTGGGTAACCTGTTCCAGTGCTCTGTCTCCCTCACAGTAAAGAAATTTTTTCTCATGTTCAGATGGAACTTCCTGTGTGTGTTTGTGCCTTTTGCCTCTTGTCCTATCGCTGGGCACCACTGAAAAGAGTCTGGCCCCATCCTCTCTACACGCTCCCTTCAGATACTTATACACATTGATGAGATTCCTCCTCAGCCTTCTCTTCTCCAGGCTGAAGAGTCCCAGCTCTCTCAGCCTTTCCTCATAGGAGAGATGCTCCAGTCCCTTAATCATCTTAGTAGCTCTCTGCTGGACTCGCTCCAGTAGCTCCATGTCTCTCTTGTATTGGGGATCCTAATATGTCAACTCCCTTTCCTGGTGCCCTTCCTTTTGGGAACGCAGCACATGGGTTTGAGTTGTGTGACAATCCTGTCATTGCATGAGACTGCCATTTAGCAAACAACATGTCACATCTGTGATGTGCAGAGTATGGAGATCCTACCTTCTCATCCAAAACTGATGGCACTTTCCGCCATATGCTACAGGCTTGAGAGGCTCGCTGATCCAGCTGACTTCCTATCTGAACAGCTTTGCTCCGCTAGCAGGGAGTCCTTCGCTCTGGGTCAGCTCTAAATACCTGTACATATTTAGAGCCTCTAAGCTCCGTGGCTGGATCCATGGATCTTAGCTAGACTAGCTTTCACTGTAGGTTCATCATATACGCACAACAGTGAAAGTCATTCTAGCTATTAGTATATTATTTTAATACTAACTCCTACAGCAGATTCCAGAGAAATGAGCAATGATTTTTCTTCTGTTGTATTACAGGACTGTCCGATTCTGGGACTTGGAGAAGTTTCAAGTTGTGAGCTGTATTGAAGAGGAGGCCACTCCAGTCAGGTATATTAAGTTCCTACCACAACTAGACAGAGACTAAAGTGAGGGTGAAGGGAGGATTTCATGAAGGATATTTTACTGTGGAGAAGTTTGGGCAGCTGGAGATGTTGCACAAGCTCATTGGATCTGTAGACTCAATGTTTAAAAACCTGGTTGGAGGTGTTCAGTGAAGTCAGGGATACAGCCCTGGGGTCCTTGTGGGAGTGAGTAAGTTTGGAAAGGTGTGTCTGAATCTCCATCTCCTGCCTTCTCCCAGGTGTGTTCTTTTCAACCCAGATGGCTGCTGCTTGTATAGTGGCTTCCAGGATTCATTGCGTGTGTACGGCTGGGAGCCAGAACGCTGTTTTGATGTGGTCTTGGTGAACTGGGGAAAAGTAGCTGACTTATCTATCTGCAACAACCAGCTGGTGAGCCACTGTTCATGAGGAAGGGGGGGAGGTGGCTGCAAAACACAAGATAAAATCCTGCTGCGTGCTTGCAGGCCTTCTGAACTTTAAGCCTTGTGTCAGTCATGGCCTTTCTAAAACATGGGCAGTTTCAAACTGAAAAAGCCAAAGTGCTGAACTGAGAAATTCTCCAGCACTGCTACTCAGGGTCTCTCTGTCATGTCTAAGGCTGGCATGCACCCCGCTTTTCAGTGAATTACCTTGATCTTTTCCCTCTACAGATAGGAGTTTCCTTTGCACAAAGCACAGTCTCCTCTTTTGTTGTGGATCTCAGCAGAGTCACAAAATCAGGTTCCGTTCTTCATGGGTTGATCAGGGACGACAAGCCTCTTGTTCAGCCTACCCCTGCAGGGTCCTCCCTTCGCCGCATCTATGACAGGCCATCAACTAGCTGCAGCAAGCCACAAAGGTAAGGGGGTCTGCTGGTTTGCTGTAATTCCAAGGTTTTGAGGGAATGTACAGGGAGCTTAGCACTCTAACAGAGTCCATATGACTGGTCCTGTCAACATCTGTTTTTTTTGCAGCAGGGTGAAGCACAATTCGGAGAGCGAGAGGCGCAGTCCAAGCAGTGAAGATGACCGCGATGAGAAGGAATCAAAGGCTGAGATCCAGAACCCAGAGGACTACAAAGAGATCTTCCAGCCCAAGAACTCCATCTGTTAGTACCAGAGTTCATTGTGCTTTTGAATGGTGGTTAGATCAGAGCTGTAGGCACTAAACCGGTGTAGAAGTGAACTTTGGCTTACTGTCGTTGTTAGAAAACGTTTATATTCTGTGCTCTGAACCATAGATCATGTTGGTGAGCTGCTGGAAGGCTGCACCTTAACTGGGGTGCAGTGATGTCTGCTTGAAGTCTGGCCTGTGTGTGCATGTAGCTTTCCTGTCCTGATTAGGAAGGACCATTGTGTTACAGAATCTCTTTATTTGCTTAGGATTCTGTTATATACAAAATCAGGAATTTCCAGCAGCCTCCATTAAAGAAGAAAAGTTGAAATGTTTTGTTAAAGCAGTTGTTATTGTTTGGGAGGCACAATACAATACCCTTATCTCATTTTTCTGTAAATGTGAAAAATGAATTATACTATCTAAAGAATTAATAGTCATTGTTTTGCTTTATGTATGCTAGAATTTAGTTGGATGTGATTTTTTTTTTTTTTTCTAATACAATTTGTCATGACATTGCCTGTTCTTGCACTTCATCCCCCTTCAGCAATGAAATATGTGGGTTAATTTTGTCCCTCCCAGTCGTGATGGCTAAAAACCTTCGACTAAACTCAACAATAACGCTAAGTTCCGGAGGAGATAGCTCTGCTTGCTGTATCACTGATTGCCTAATCTATGGAGCTGCTGGAGATCTCCCAGCTCCAAGGCTGACTTATGGCTAATCTGTAGCCTTGGATGCTCCATCAGGTTTTTTTCCCCCTCTTTTTCCGTAGCTCGAACTCCTCCACGAAACAACGAGCCCTTTCCAGCCCCTCCTGAGGACGGTGAGTATAAAAATGACCCCTTGGTGTGAATGGGGTTAAGAGCCCTTAGATGGGAAAAGTTGCATCTCTGCAGAAATGACTGCTTGTAGTCTAGCTCTACAGACCCTCTGCTGGAAGCTTCTCCTGAAAGGAACAGTCAGTTTCTGCTTTTCCACTTCTTTCCATCTTGGCAGAGCCTGTAACTGTAAAGGAAGCAGTGAAGCCCAGCCAAGCTGTGGATGTCCAGACCCCGTTGCCAAAGCCGGAACACGTACGTACTGAATAACCTGTTAATAACTGTTCACGCCCCTGCTGTGAAAGATTTGTGAGTGCCTGAGACTTTACTGTTTCTTGTCAAGCTGGTTCCTTTATTGAAGACCAGTAAAGGTGCAGCTCTGATCTGTGGCAGGCCATGTGTCTCACTGGAGCAGTAGGCTTGAAGGCCAGGCCTCCAGCAGATGTTGATTCTACTGCTTTTGTTCATTTCTCATTGTTTCAGTCCGGTTTCTCCTTCCACCTCGAAACTGGGGCACTCTGAGGAGACACAAGTGACAGATTTCTGAGGATGCTCAAACTGAGACTACTTTATAGCCAAAATCTCAGTCAGCCTACGTGACGCGATACATTATACTAACTCCTTTAGAATTCTCTCTTTGCCTTTGAGCTGGCCACAGCCCATTGCCCTAATTTTAGATGCCAGTAACAATGACAGCACTCAGCACTTCTGCTGAGGCATCCCCATGTTCTTCTGAAACCTTAATTAAATCTTGCTGTATACCTGAGAGATACTTTATTGCCTCTTAAGCCATGCTAGCAAATCGGAGACTGCTTCTGCATTAGCAGGCTGCTTTGAGAGAGAAGTGGGTCAGGAAAGAGGGCATCCTACTGGGGCCAGATTGTTGTTGCTATAGCTTTTATTCAACTCTCTTCTGCAGTCTGACCCAATTCAGAGGCCACCAATTGCCTCCTCCACTCCTATTACCAGAACAGAGCCATCAGTGATTCCTGCAGCAAGGAATGAGCCCATTGGCCTGAAGGCCTCCGACTTTCTGCCAGTAAGTTTCTCCGCACAAAAATGTTCAGATGGGTTCTGTGTTAGGGGGCATCGGAAAGGGGGTGCTCAGAGATGTAGGAGGGTCTTTCCAGGTATTTTCTGCAGCCTGCGGTCCTCATTACTGAATGCAGCAGCCAAAGAACATGTTATATTCTGCTCTCACTCCGCTCACTTGGTTCTTCTGCTGCCAGCCTACTCTCCTGCCTCCCAACTGCCTTGACTTGCAGTTCCTGTTGAATTAGTAGCTCAGGATCGCTGGACCAGGCCCTCATTGTGCTTGGCAGTAGGCTGATGCAAACACAACAGTGTTGGTCCATGCTCACTGAGAACATGTGATTAAAGCAGAGAACAAGGACACTGATCCATTCCACATGCTAGACAGTGATTCATTTCAAAAATTGATGTCTGCCATTACAGGTGTACAATTATTTCACAAGAATCTTTGCCTCTTGCATCTCAGGTGCTTCTTTGCCTCTCTCAGGAGGATGTGCCCTGTTCCAGTAAGGGAGAAGGACCAGAGCACCCTCATGATCCCAAACTCTAAATGTGAACTGATGAAGTAGAGCTTCCAGCACGGCCTGGGCAGGAATCAAACGTAGCATCTAATAAATTGCGGAAGATTTATGCTTTTTAATAGAATTTGTTGATTTCAAATGAACATTTTGCATTGAAAATAGGGGTTGCATGAAAACTTTTCTTCATCAAAATGTATTGGCTTTGAAAACTTAATTTTTCTTCACTTTTTTCCTTTCTTAATTTTGAAGGTTTTTCCAAGGCTTCAAACTTCTGTTTGTGATTAACCTAGTAGAAAAGGCAAAAGTGAGTAGCTGAAATTGGAACAAATTGAGCATTTCCAATTCAAAATGTTTTAAAACAATCTGCATGGAAGTCAGTATTTCCTGGCCAAAATCAGCTCTCACCTAGGCTATGAGAAAGCTCCCACCCTTTCTGCATCACCCTGCTCTGTTTTTGCTTCTCCATTGGTGTTTGTATTTGCAGGCTGTGAAAAACCAAAACCAGACTGAGCTGGTGGATGAGGAAGCCATGTCCCAGATCAGGAAAGGCCACGAGACCATGTGTGTGGTGCTCACTAGCCGCCACAAGAACCTGGACACTGTGCGGGCTGTATGGAGCACTGGTGACATTAAGGCAAGGATGTGGAGATATTTGAGGTTGAGTAGGGGAGCAGCTGAGCAGCTTTCTTGACTGGGCTGGATCTCTTCTTATACAAAATGTGGGTTTCATCGCTTCTCTCCCCAGCAGTGCACCACAGAGTGCTGCTGTGTCCAAATTGTATTTGAATGGCTTCAGGGAAACGGGGAGAGAAGTTTTTCATGCAGGAATTGTCTTCTCTTCCCTAATGGACTTTCCACATTTCCTCTACCTTGTTTTTGGAAAGCAGCACTTGCTAATTGCATTAGTTTAGCCAGTTCAAGCTTTGCAATAAATTACTTCCCCTTCTCTCTCAGAACTCTGTAGACTCCGCTGTGGCAATCAACGATCTCTCCGTTGTTGTGGACCTCTTGAATATTGTCAACCAGAAAGCGTAAGTCTTGGGGAGCTTGTGGTTGGGGTACACAAGAACCATCTGGCTAGGTGTCAGGAGTACTGCATGGTACCTGCCTCTCGGCCAGTGTGCCAAGACAACATGAAATGCATATGCTTTTAGTCCGATTTTCAAGCCTGCAGTGCCAGTAAGTGCTGGAGTCGTACAGGGTCTTTTCTATAGGCAAATGATGTCTCACAAGGAAAATCAAAGTCTTAGAGCTTCATGAAACGATTCTTCAAGGAGTCAATAAAAAATGACAGAACCTGCCACTTTCTATCACAAGGGGGAGTCAGTGAACTTGCTCAGTAAACCGGAGTGCAGCTGGCTGGGATTTTTTGTCAGAAAGCGTTATTTGTGTTGAATCAGCCTTGTAAGGCCTCAGTATCCAGTCTCAGAATGTATCCTTTTCTTTCCAGGTCTCTCTGGAAGTTGGATCTGTGCACTATAGTCCTGCCACAGATAGAAAAACTACTCCAAAGTAAATATGAAAGGTGAGGCCACCAGAACATGAGTGGGTTAGGGGACAAGGAGCTGTGTGAATATTCATAGGAGAGCTCCACTGGGTATTTTGGAGATGAAAGCAAATCCTGGGAAATCACAGCAGGTACAGTATAACACCTGAAAAAGAGCAGTGGAATTGTCTAGTGTGTGTGGGAAAAGATATGGAAAGTACGTATGGGCAAGAAGTCCTGATTAAGAGCAGGATGTTGAGATTTGCTGTAGATAGGCTGAACTGAAGGTACTTATGCCAGCCAGGTATGGTAGGTGAAGTTAATGTAGAACAAGTGGGCTTTACACACCGATAGGAATGAAACTGCTGATGTGAACAAGGGGAATGAATTCCTGCAGCAGCCCTGGGGTCACTTGGAAGATTGCTTTGAACCTCATCGTTGGGTGGGAAAGAAATCTAGCATCTCTCTTAAGAGGGGTTTTTCTGCTCTTCCTTCTTACAAAAAGAGATGGTGATGGTGGATGCTGGGTGCCCTAGGCAGGACATCTCTGCTCTTTAACAGAAAAATCCCACTTAGCAAGGTATATGTCAGGCCCTTTCCAAAAGGCTCAACTTCTCAGTCTTGGCTTGAATGAAGACTGCGTTGGTCCTTGCGGTTGCTTTCCTCGCCTGGTTGCAAGTGATGGAGGGGGATTGTTAAGGAAGTTATTCCAAGTGACTGGATGTGTGTGAGGGCTGTACGGTGTTTACAGCCAGGTGCTGGGAGGAAAGGAATTAAATTCAAGTGGGACCTGAATGATATCTCTGTTTGTGTTTCAGTTATGTACAGACTGGTTGTACCTCTTTGAAACTCATACTCCAGCGATTCCTGCCACTGATCACAGACATCCTTGCTGCACCACCCTCTGTTGGGGTGGACATCACCAGAGAGGAAAGGTGAGGTGCTTTTCACCTCCCTCCCTTTCAAACCAGCCTTTCCCTTGGGTGAGCTTTGCTCCTTCTCACTGGGGCTTTGATACCGGACTGAGCATGCCTTCCCTTTTGTTTCCAAACACCGCGCATGTCTCCCCTCTGATCTCAGAGGGAAGGATCAAGGACTGCTTTTCCCTCTGTCTCTGCGTATTGGGTCATACCTAACCAAAGTGAGAGCGTGTGAAGAATAAAACCAGCCTGTGGCTGCAATCCTTACCTCACAAGGCACTTGGGTTGTCAGCCAGGCCCTGGATTCCCAGCTCTCTCTTTTGCAGCAGAGTAGCTCTCCTCTGAGAATTGACTTTCTAGAAACATCATCTCCTTCCTCTCCAGACTTCCCTGCCAAAGGGAAAAATAGGAGTGAAGGAGTCCTGCGTAGATGCGATTCTCCTGCATCATCAGGATGCATGTTGAGGGCATGTTGTTTCTGCACAGTCACACTCACATTCCAGTTTCTTCCAGGCCCTTGGCTGGGCCTGTGTTTCCTTTCCTGGCTGAGTTGAATCTCAGGCACCCCAGGAACAAACACATCTCTGAAGCAGCTGAGAATTCACGCTGTGTCTTGCTGTCTGTCTTTGCAGGCTCCATAAATGCAAGCTGTGCTACAAGCAGCTGAAAAACATCAGCAACATTGTCAAGAACAAGTCTGGGCTCAGCGGCCGCCATGGTAGTGCCTTCCGGGAACTGCATCTCCTCATGGCTGTCTTGGAGTGACAGCCGCCACCTCCTCACATGCAAACACACAGGTGGCCAAATTCCCCTCTGCTCTTGGTCCGGCTGGATTTCACCTGTCTAGCTGTGTATCCATCACATCCGGCATGGTAGGGAACTGGAACCTGGCTGGCCATCTGGTCACCTGCCCAACCCCAGTGCCTTATGGGCTGGATTAAAAACCTGAGTAGAGATGCCTCTGCTGTGTGAGGGGACCTGACTGGCTGAGGGCATTGCAAAGTCCTTGTTAGGGAAGCAGCTTCATTTCAGCTCTTCATCTCATCATCAAGCTCTTAGTTGCTCTGTCTCTGTGTGCTGGCCTTTCCCTGACGGGAGGGCTCTGAACCTGCTGTCGCCCTTCCTTCACCCATGTGTGCTGTTGGTTCTTGTTGCTTGGCTCTGTGGCTGGGGCCAGCTGGGCCCGCTCTCTTTGTCTCTCTGCAGCGTGCTGAAGGACTGCGATTTCTGCCCCGCAAAAGCCTGCTATCGGGTGGAGTGCCCTTTTCCCACAGCATGGACTGGACCTCATCTGCTGGCATCTGGGACTGGCCCCTTTGGATTGCTTCAAAAAACATGAGCCAGGACACCGTGCCACCATGCCTGGTGTAGTCTCAAGGACCTGTTTGGAGAGGAGGTTGTCTCATAGCTTCTCAAAATCCCTGCTGGTAACCCTGGGCCACATAAGTTACCTTCAGACTGTTGCTGGGAACTGAGGTCTACCTGAATCTGTTAAAATATGTGACTTAAACAGGACTTGTCATGTGTGTTTGCCTTTGGGGGTAAGGGTTTGGGAGGGTGGAGGGCAGAGGGACGTGGACTAATGTCCTTCTACATCCACTGGACTCTCAGAGATTTCTTTTTCAATAAATGGCTGTCAGAACCTTTCTGTCCTTCTTTCTTCTTTCCTGCGGGGAAGAGGTTCCTGTTGGTGCTTCCTCTGCTCCTCCCAGCCTGTCTCCCATTATACACTGGAGCCTGTTCTTTGGGAAACTGTAACTTATAATGAATTTTATTAAAAAGATTTGTAACTTTTTTTTTTAAATTGTGTTAAACGCCTGAATCTCTTTAACTACTGTTCACCCTGGCAGGGCTCCTGGCTGGGAGCTTACAGGGAAGAGTAGGGCTCTGGTTTTGGGATGTCTGAAAGGAGAGCCTGCCATGTTCTCACCCTGCCTGCTGGGAAGCTGTGATGACTAAGTGGATGCCTATGTCCTGTCCCAGTCCTAGAGAGACCATACTACTAGGTGGTTTGCTGAAATCCTGTGGGAGGTTTCACTCTGCTGGTTAGTTCCCAGCTTTAATAACAGTGTCATCGTTTGCAGCTTGTCCTCCCTGGTCTGATAACAGATCTCTTCTCCCCATCTCTGATTTCTAGCAGATCTCAGCATAGTGGCACAGTTTAGGCTCTACCTCCAGGTTTGTACAGTGCTTCATCTGTATGTTTTTCTGTGGCGTTATTAAACCAGGTGCTGGTGTTTGGGGATATAGGAGAACCTGTCTCAGGTATGTCTAGTGGAGCCAGCAGGAAAGCTGAAGGCAATCTGATACTTCATCCAAACGCAGTCAAGTTTTAGGAACAAAGAGGAGGCTTGTGAGTGTTTTATTCACCTTCCCCAACTGTGGTTTCCCCACATGACCTGTTCTCCTGCTCCTGGTTGGGATTGTGCAACTTGCCACCAGGGAGGGGTGAGGATGCTTGCTTGGCCTAACCACACCTGAGCAGCCTTATGGAGCAGTGGGGGCTCACCCCATCTAGGTGCAGACGGCTGGCCCGTATCCTGCTTGCGGCCGGCGTTTGGTTCGCTCTCCCTAAAGTGCTGACACCCTATGTGTTAACAGTTATGTCCCAGCTTGTATTCTGCCGTCACGTTCGTGCCTGCAAGCTGGTCCCGATGCAGGGAAGCGCTTTGGTCTGCTCCTGCCCAGAACGGTCACTGCTGCAAGCTTCCTGCACAGTTCCAGCTCACTGGTCTTCATGGTCTGATACGGCTCAGCAGGGTTATACAGGGCACACGTGGCTGCTGCTGGCTCATGCAGCAAGGGACCCGGGCACCAGGCAAGCTCAAGAAAGGATGAGTTGAGCTGAAGGTGCTGTTGGCTCAGAGAGCAGGGAGGAACTCATGGAGAACATGCTGGCTGCCTGCTTGCCTTCACTCTAGCTGCTTGCTGCTTAACCCCCGGGGCTTTCTGGAGGTAGTCCCACATCTGGATCCTGACGGAAGGTGTGAAAAGGCTCCGAAAGCCTCCCGCCTCCGGGTCGTAACCACCCACAGAACTGGGAAAACACAAGAGGGAGCAAGAAGCTGCAGTAACAAACCCAGATGGGAAAGTGAGGTGGCAGGCCGAGCTAGGCAGTAAATGCTGGTCGGAGCAGTCTCACCTGGGAATTTTGCCGGTAAGCACTGGAGCAGGGCTGGCAGATGATTATAGTCATCACTGCTTCCACTGGAGTCCTGGGGCTGCCTGCTGGGATTTCATGCGTTTGCTCCATCCTTATTTTTATTATTATTATTTTTGATTCCTTTTATTTCCTAGCAGGTTGGGACTCGGGGGCTCCAGATTGCATCCGGCTGCCTAACAGCAGGAGCCAGCAGCAGCTTTCGCGAGGCTGTTCCAGTGGAGGCAGCGAGGGCAGCACTCCTCCCCAGGGACAAGGAGCGGGGGGCCAGTGTCCCGCAGCAGCTTAGCAAGCGCCAACCCGTCCCTTTAAAAAGCCGGGCCCTGCCGACCGCGGCGTCCGCCGCTCCTCCGCGAGCGCGGGCTAATGGGGGTTTACCAGCGCCAGGGCTTAGTTATGGTTTAAAGAGCAAATCTCATGCTAATTAAGGGAACCGGCTCACTGCAATCTGGTCCCAGCATCGCTGCCCGCCGGCCCTGCCACACCGGAGCCCTGCAGCGGCAATGCCAGGCTCGATCCCGGGCTGGGAGCTTTCCGCCAGCGCCGGGGAGCTGCGTTGCAGGGGGCGAGGGAGGGACACACGCACGCGGCAGCCCCCCAGGAGGAGACTAACAGCAGCGCACGAGAGCTGGCTTCAAGAGTTTATTTAAAATAAGTTTTGTTACAAAACAGGATTTATTATTATTATTATTAAAATACGTACAAACATCTAATCTTACAAAAGGCTAGATTTATTTTTCCTTTGTTTTAAATAGAATACGCTGCGGCAGAGTGACAGTGGAAAGGGCCCGGTTGGGGGGGGGGGGAGGAGGTGTCAGTGCACTGAATTGCTTATTTGTCGTAGGAGGAAGCGTAATCGAAGGCCGCGGCCTTGGCAGTGCGGATGGGCACCCCAGGGGGGCGATTGGGGCGCACGCGCTATTTTTTGCAACCATCCCTCTCACCCTCAGCCGCCTTCCAGCCTTCAGTATATATAAACCAAGAGGAGTTTGGGATAGGAGGGTATCTCCCCCCCCCCCCAACTTGCTTTTCATTTATGACCATGTAAACGGGATATAAATAATTCAAACACTTTCATCTCGACCACACTGTGATCGCACGCGACACGACAACTCTTAAATAACTTTACAACAGCTTCAGCGGAGCCTGCTAAAGCCAGGCTCGCGCTGCATCCGAACGGCCGGCAGCCGGGCTCACGCTGCATCCGAACGGCCGGCAGCCCGGCTCGCGCGGGGTAGTCCGAGTGGCCGGCACTTCGCACCGGCTCTTTCTGCTCTGCGCTGCCGCTCGTGCCAGGCGGGAAGAGCACCGGGAGCGGGATGGACGCCTGCCGTTCTGCCTCCTCTTGCCTCGTGTCGGGAAATGGAGGCAAGCGCCGTGCCCGGGCTCGAGGCAGGGAATTGCACCAGTGGCGGCAGCTGCCGCCTCCCCAGCGGGGTGCGCGGGCCTCGCCGCGTCCGGGCGGCGGCGAGGAGGAGGAGGAGGAGGAGGAGGAGGAGGAGGCCGGGGCTGCCGGACCCGTGCGGTCCTGCAGGTGCTGGCGAGGCAGGGGACGGCGCAGCCCCCGCTCCGGCTTCGAGTCAACACCTTCAGTGTCCTAAAAGCAAAGCTGGAGATTCGGAGGGAGCAGCCAGCAGCCCCGCGCACCCCTGCGGGAGCTAAAACCAGCCATCAGGCCAAAAAAGAAAAGGAAAGCGGAGCCGGGCGTCCGAGGTCGGCGGATCCCAGCCGGCACCCCGGGCGAGACGTCCCGGCAGTGGGGTACCGTCGCCTCCGGGATGCGCCGGCAGCGCTGAAGCCTCGCCGTCTCTCACGCCACAACGTCCGTAGCACCGCAGGCGGGCAGGTCCCGGGATGGGGCTCGGCACCGGCACGCCGTCACACGGGGACCGGCCTCAGCTTCCCTGGAAAGGAGCCCCAGCGGGGTTAGGCCGCGGCGGAGGTGGCCGGCACGCGGGGCCCGGCTTTTCGGCACCCCCGAGGCCCGAGCGGCCGCCACCGCGGCCCAGCCAAGCCCCCTCGCCATTAAAGCGTGCGCCGAAGCGGCGCCCTCCACCGGCACCGCTGCCCTCGGCCCGGCTTCCTCGCTCGCCCGCCCGCACTCACCTGGAGGCCGGGGCTGCCCCTAATTCACGCTGAAATCAAAGGGGAGAGAGAGGTTCGTCGCCGGCTCGGGGCCGGGCCCGGGCGGCATTTTGGTCCCACGTTCCCCCCTCCCCGGCGCCGCGGTTCAGAGCAGCGGGGCGGCTTCCGCTTCGCTCGCAGGCCTCTGCCCGCTGATTAGCGCTTGGCCAACGAGCCGACTGCGCAGGCCGGGGCCGAAAGCCTCGTGCGAAGGCGGCGGGACCCCGGTCCTGCCTGCCGGTGCCGCCGGTTGGGGAGTGGGGTTGTGGGGGGGGGGTGGCGCGGCCCCGCTGCCCACCTGAGGTCTGGAGCTTCCTGCGGATGGAGGCGGCGCGGGCGGCGGGCGGCCCCGGGCTGGGCGCCGCGTGGCCCCGGGCGGCGGGCGGCGCGGCCCCCGGCGAGTCGCCCTGCGGGGGGAGGCGAGGGCCCGGCGCCCGCTCAGCCGGCAGCACCCACGGCGGCAGGAGCTGCCCAACGGCCCCCGCCGCGGAGAAACGGGGGGCACAAAACACCCCCCCCCTCACCCCGGGAGGGCGCCGGGCGGCGCGGTTACCTCCAGCTGCTCCTGGCTGGGCCAGGACGCCAGCTCCGCCTTGCGCGACACGGGGCCCAGCTCCACGGAGCGAACCCGCTCGGCGAACTTGAGGGAGCAGAGCGTCTCGCTGCTGTTCTTCTCGGCCGGCGACACCTGGGGCCGGAGGGAAAGGGGCGGCGTGGGGCGCTCCCGCTCCCCGGCGGCACGCGGCCGTCGCGCCGTTTCGGGGGCTGCCGGGCCGCTATTATTAACCCGCCTCGCCCAGGACAGCGCCGTCCATTTGCCCCGAGTTCATCATCCGAGTCAAATATCCCCCTTGTAACCACCCCCCCTCCCCGTCCGCCCCCGTTGGTTACAGGGGGCCTGCGCGTCCGGAAAAAGGGGAGCCGAAAAAAGCGACAGCAGGTGGCAACGGTTCAGCGGCTCCCCCAAAAGGGAGAAGGGCAGGCACAGGCATTCGGGGGATTTAGGGCGAATTCCTGGAGCGCAGGGGCCGGAGGAGCTGCACGAGCCTGAAACCCTCCCCGGCACGGGAGGGGACGGCGCATCTGCCCCGCACGAGGACACCATGCCCGTAGGGCACGGAGATGTCTGGGGCATCATCTCGAGATGGTCTGCTTTCCACCGGGTGCAGGACAGCCCCCGTGGACAGCCGAGTCCCTTGGTCCCTGGCCAAACTCCGGCTGCCAGTGGGAGTGAGGATGGGCGCTAAAGCTCATTTTTCTCCAACGGCACCCTCCTACACCTAGCACTTTAGCGGCCAAATTTTGTTCCCAGCCTTCACCACCATCGCCCTTGCAGGAGCCAGACGGGAGTTTTGCCAGTGCTCCGCGCTCAGCCCCGGCCCTTCCCGCGCCGGGCGCCCGCTGCCCCTACCTGCACCATCATGAGGGTTTTGCTGTCTCCGCTGAGGGAGTCCTGGAGCAGGTAGGTGAGCTTGGAGTTGCGGAAGGGCACGTGGCCCTGCCGGGAGCGCAGGGCGTAGATGACGTCCCCCAGCGCCGACAGCGACTTGTTGATGTACTGCGCCTCGCGGAGCCGGCTCCCCTCCGCGCCCGACCTCCCCACCCGCTCCGATCCGGCCAGGTCCACCAAGTTCAGCTTCCCTAAGGGCAGAGACCCCCCCCCCCACCCAAAAAAAAAAAGAACACCCCCCCGGGGCACACGTCAGGGCCGCGGCGCTGAGCCCGGGGTGCGCAATGCGGGTGCGACCCACGCGGGGTGCCAACCGCGCTGGGACCCGATGCACCGCAGTGCGCCGGCCCGGGCGGCCCCGCGCGAGGCCCCCACCTGTGGTGCGCAGCCCCGTGCTGCGGTCGAGCCCGCGGACGGTGACGATGAGGAGCGCGTGGGAGCGGGAGCTGTGCTCGTTGAGGTTGGTGCACTCCGTCGCCCGGTTGACGTGGCCGAACTCGAAGACCTGCGAGAGAGGCCCAGGCGCTGAGTCCCCACGGCCCGGTCCCGCCGTACGTGCGGGAGCCGCTGGCCCCGGGGACGTAACCTCCCACCTTGGACGGCACACGGCCGCCCACCGGCGTGATGAGAGCTGTCAGGTCTCAGCCTAGGCACCACATGGGAATGGCATGGCGGCTGATAGGCAGGGTGAAGCGAAAGCGAAGCAGGGCAGTCTGGTATCCTGCTAATCCCCCCAGAGCCACCCAGGCCCCAAACTTTTTTATTTTTAAACCCTCGGGGGCTCACACCGGGAGTTGGGGCCTTCCAAGCTCCCCGCGCGCGGCACCGTGCTTGTCACGCTACAGCCAAAGCCCTATTTTGGGCGCCGTTGCTCCCCGGCACTTCACAAATGCTCCCGAGGCTGCAGGGACCAGCGACTCCTGCTTCTCTCTCCCTCCGGCAGCCCTGCCTTCCCATCCGGTTATTTTTGCGAATGGGGACAGAGCAGCCATCCGTGCGCGGAGAAAGGCGGCGCGGGGACCCGCTGGCCGGTCTCACCTTGTTGATGTCCTCCACGCTCTGCACCCTGAACTCGGTGAGGCCGGGCACGTAGAGCTGCCCGCTGCCGTCCGGGCACAGCTTGATCTCCAGCTTCTCCTGAGGCTCCTTCCCCAGCAAGTCCCTGCGGAGAGGCGACCCCTGAGCCTCCCGCAGCCCCCCCCACTTGCTTTGCCCCCCAAACGGCTTCCTCCGGCCCCGGCGGCTGCTCCGCCAGGCGCTCGGCCAGCTCGGGGGCAGCGAGCCCAGCCAGGAGCAGGGCGCGGGAGGAGCCGCTTCCTCCCGGGCTGTTCCCGAACCTATTTATAGCAGCCGGCTCTCATTCCCCGCCGGCTTCTCGCCCGGCCGCGAGACGCGCTAACGCGGAGCAGACGCGCGGCCCCTGCGCTCAGCCGCCCGCTCCCACCCGGGCCAGGCTGCGCTCGCCTCTTTTTATTCTTTTATTACGATCTTTTATTACGATCTTTTATTACGCACAGCCTTTTCCATCACCCGGAGCTGCGTTAACCCCTCGGTGCCCTGCTGCCGGCGCTTCTCCCCTCTGGACCGGCCGCCCTCCTCCCACTGCCGTCCGGGCGGAGAAGCGAGCAGGGAAAGCAAATGTTTTTCATTCCCTGAGCTCCTCGTTTACCGCTTCTAAATATAACGGCCGGAGAGCCCAGGGCAGAGCAGAAAGGCGGACGCCCTCCCCGCGCGGCCCTTAGGGAAAAAAAGGGGCAGGAGCCGGGGCGGCGGCGGGAGAGGGAGCAAGCGCGGTTGCCATCCGAACGGCCTTGGCACAGCAAAGGAGCCGTATAAGTAGAAGGTGGCCAAGGAAGGGGGGGTTGGGAGCAATCCCAGCCGAGTGCTTGGGAAAAAAACAAACAAAAAAAAACCCTCACGCGGCCAAATCCACTGCCCGGAGCACCGGGAACAAAATGTACGGCCAAGGAATAGCCGTAGGGCAGGGCCTCTGCGGCGGCGGCTCTGCCCGTCGCGGAGGCGGAGGAGCAGCGAGCGCCCCCGGGAAGCGTTCCCGCGCCTGAGCTCGGCGCGCCGGCGGTCGCCCGGCTCCCCGGCCGCTACCTGAGCGCCTCGTTGTAAATCTCGGCCACGCTGACGGTGATGCCGTAGTCCCAGTCGGCCGCCTTGCCGCGCACCTCGGCGAAGAGCAGCTGCAGGGCCCGCTGGTTGATGCCTGGGTTTGCAGACGTTCCCTAACGGGACCGAGAGAGAAGGGCATGGAATAAAAAAGCCCCGTTGCAGTTTTTCCACGCCGAGGACGCAGCCAAGCAGGAGGAAAGCCCGAGCCGGGTGTGCATGATTTGGCAGTACGTCCCCGGTGCCGACAGCCGGGCTCACAGCGAAGCCCACGGGGCTGCATTGAGTTTCCACCCCAGCCCGTTCTGCCAGCAAATACCGCCCGGGGCACGACTAGCGCTCGGCCGCTCCGGCTCCCAGGTCCTCGGAGCAAGGGCAGAGCGGTCACTTGGGACTGACACTTATTGACGTAGGGACGGGGCCACCGGCAGGACGCCTGCCTAGAGGGGCGGCGGCGCTGAGCCGTGCGAGGCAGCAGGCAGCGCGGGACGGCAAACCGAGGAAGAAGAAGGGAGGCGAAGCCAGGCAACTTTACCTCCATCGTGTACGTTTTGCCTGCCCCCGTCTGCCCGTAGGCAAAGATGCAGACATTGTAGCCGTCGATGCAGGAGGTGACCAGGGCCTGAACCTCTTGAAATACCTGTTGGGGACAGGGGAGCATCCGAAGGCTTTGCCCACACCTTCTGCAGGCACCGTGGTGCTGAGCAGCACCTTGACCAAGCTACGGCAGCGCTGCTGGAGCCGACACAGCCGTACTTACATCCTCCTGGGTTGCTTGCGGGGGAAAGACCTTGTCCAGCTCAAAGGACACCTGCTTCCCTTTGTGCATTAGGTGCAGCACAGCGTCGTCGTCGGGGTCGAACGTCACCGCATTGGTCGCCTCCGCGCCTTCCCCGTCCTCCTTCGTTATGGGACGGACTCGCCCAAACACACGGATGTTGCCTTTAGGAGGAAAGCAGAGACCAACTCAGACTCCTGGTTCATCTTCTCACCTCTGGATAGTCCCACCGTCTCCATAGGCACTGTCAAACGTCGCATGGGCTTAACACAACCTCCTCGACCATCTTGCCCCACCACAGCCCCAGACCCCCAGAGATGGACAGCCAGGCCACACGCGTCCAGAGATGACCGATGAGGTGCTGCTGGTGTCTCCTGCTCACCTTTGAGCCGCACCAGCTCGTTGTGACACTTCTTGCGGAGCTGCAGCTCCCTGCGGTACTTCCTCAGGAGCTCCCGGTTGGTGCTGTTCACCTCCTCGATGGCTTGTCCAATCTGCATGAGACAGGAGGTGGTCACGACCCCCGGCACGGCCATCCCAGCCCTCCCACCTCCAGACCGCTCCATCCTCCCATGGAGGTGGAAACGGAGGAGGACGTCGCCTCCGGCTCCTCCGCGCTGCCCGGGGGGGGGCATCCGCAGGGGCCTCACCTCCAACCTGGCACTCCGCAGGGTCTCCTGGAGGAGCAGGGGGAAGTCGCGGACCTGCCGCTTCAAGCTGTTGTAGTCGTTGGTGAGGGTGCGGAGCGCCGGCTGCAGCGTGAGCAGGTTGGTCCGAACCCCTGCGAACACAAGGCACACGTCCCCCCGCCGGCGCTGAGCGGAGGCCGGAGAGATCCCAGTCTCCGAGCTGGGGCGCTTCCCAGGGGATGCAAAGCCCCGGGTGCTCAGCCGGCCCCGCGCGCGGACCCGCTGCCCCCGCTCACCCGCCAGGTTCTCGTGCACCGCCTTCATCTCCACTTGAGCGCGGGAAAACGCCTCTTCGATAGCTCGGTTCTTCTCGTCCTCCATGGCCTGCATTTCCTCCAGCATCTGCCCGTGCGCCCGCTCCAGCTCGGCCTCGTACATCATGATCTGGCGAGGGGAGCGGGCAGGCGGTGAGGCCGCACCACCCCGCTCCGCTGCGAGCGCAGCTCCGGCCGGGACGCGCGACGGGAACCCTTTCCGCTGCCTGGCTCCCGCGACGCCCCGAGTACCTGGGCGCGGAGCTGGGCGGCCGTCTTCTGCGAGCTCTGCAGCTGCTGCTCCATCTCCTTCAGCACCTGCCTCTGCATCCCCACCTGCTCCTGCAGGTACTGGTTTCGCAACTGGCTCTCGCACAGCGCCTGCTTCGCCTTGGACGACTCCACTTCCACCGTTTTGATGATGTACTGCGGGAAAACCAGCCCGGACATGAAATGTCGGGACACACAGTGGCCCGCGGGGCCCGGCGTGGACCCGGGGGAGTTAATTCACAAAGATTTAGCAATTTTCACGGGGCCGAGCACACCACCCAGCCGGCGGGCGTCACGAGCCCCGGCTCCCCACCGCCTTGCACGTCCCTGACGGCCGGGAGAGGACATCCCAGCCAGCTGGGCCGAGTTTGGGCAAGAGCGACTTCCCCGCGGCGCTCACCTTGATCTGCTGCGGCTGCGACTTGAGGCTGGCGATGGTCTCCTGGCTGTCGCGCAGGCGCCGGCTGAGCCGCTCCTCCTCCTCGGCTTTCTCGGCGAGGGAGTCCTTCAGGCGCAGCTCCACCTCGGCCAGGCGGTTCGTCTTCTGCTGCACCTCGAGGTCCAGCTCGGAGAGCTTGGCCCGCGCCTCCTCCACCTCCCGCTGCAGCTGCGCCAGCCGCTCCTGCAGCCTGCCGTTCTCCTGCCGCGCCAAAAAAAACACCCACGGCAGAGCCGAGGCCGCCGTCGCCCCGCCGGGCGCCCGACGCCACCGCCGCGCCGCCGCCGCCGCCGGCTGCCTCACCTGGACGTGCTCGCAGGCCAGGCACGGCGCCTGCTGCCGCTGCTGCTGCTGCTGCCGCAGCGCCCGCAGCTCGCCCTCGCAGGCCTTCATCTCCTGCCGCAGGCGCTCGTTCTCCGCCGCCAGCAGGTCGCGGTGCTTCTCCAAGTCCGTGCCGCCCTGCGAGCGCGCGGGACGGAGGGGGGGAATAAAAGAAAAATCACGCCGCGGCCCCTTCCCCAGGGATGCCGGCTGCACGGGAAAGAAATTCCCGCGGAAAGCAACGGGCCTCCGTTCCCCTCCCTCGGCCGGGTTAAACGGCGACAGGACCAACGGGAACGGGTCGGGTCCGGCGCCGGTGCTGCGAAGCCACCCCGTCCCGCTAAAACCCCCTTGCTTCCGCCTCGAATGGCCCAGACCGCGACAGCCTCAAAGCGCTCACCAGCTCCGAGCGGAGCCTGCTGATTTCCTCGGCTTGATCCAGGAGATTCGCCTTCAAATTCGCCACCTGGCAACACAGGCAGGGTCAGCCGGCGGGCTCCGGGCGGCCCGAGGGGGCGAGGAGACGCACGCCACGGAGAAGACCCCATGGGAAAACGTGAACCGGTCCCGTTTCGTTACGGCGGAGCAGCAGAGCATCGTTCCCGGCGGCGATTTATTCCCTCCCCGCAGCACCCAACCGCACCGCGGGCAATTCCTCGCCCTAGCTCCCGTTGCTGCCGCTCGCCCTCTCTCTGCCCGGCTGGTTCCCTCCCGGAGCGGTTTCTCCTCCAAAAGCGCTGGATCGCACCTTCGCTACACCTTCGTTTTCTGCCATGCTGTGAAAGCCTGATTCACACGAGCCGATTAAAAGGAGCGTTAATGAAAGGCTGGCTTCTCCCTTACACCGCAGGGATAATTTGTCCACCTTGAGTACTAGCAGAAACCATTATTAAAGAAGTAACATCTGCTCTGGAGGAAAAAAAAACAAACAAACAAAAAAAGACCTAGCCGAGCCCTATCCACAATTGCGTTTGAAGAGCCCAAAGCGCCTCATCCTGCCCTTGCAACAGAGCTTTACTTCGCCTTCTCTTCTGTTGCTGCTTTTTTTCTTTCTAGGAAAGTCGCCTCGGAAGAAAAAGGGCGAGCAGAAGCTCTTCGAGAAGTCAAAGCGTCGCGGGAGGATGCTCCCGCCACGCCACCGCTCCGCACGGGATGCCTGCCCGCCGCCTGCCCAGGCCTGCTCAAAACCAGGCGGATTCTAGCGATCCCGTATATTTATTTTTTTTCCTGCCTTGGGTTTGCATCTCTGCTCCTTCCCTCCCTGCTGCAGAAGGCAGAGAGGCTGCGGAGAAAAAGCTGACTGCAGTTATTCAAATTAACTGCTGCAGCTCCCGCTACAGCCGCAGCGCGGGAACCGCCGGGCTTCCCGTCGCAGGGGCTGCCCGCGGGCTCGACGCCTCGCCGGGGGCCTCGTCCCCAGCTCCTTCGGCCCGAAACCCCCTGCCCGCACCGAGCGCGTCCTCCCCGCTGCCCCCGAATCCCCGCTCTGGCCACGGGAATCGGGGGCCTCCCCGACGCACGCGCGGGAAGAGACGGTCAGCGAGAAGCCGCGACGCTCCTAAATCCTCCCCCCCGCTCCGAAACCGGGAGCAGGCTATTGCCCCGTCTGCGTAGCCGGCCTTTTGGAAACAAGCAGGCCTCCGCGGAGCATAATTTAGGAACTGCTGATTTATAACAAATGCAAACGCGCTCACATCGTGCTGTAATTAATTACGAGAGCTTATTAAGCTTCTCCTTCCCGGAGCTGCGAGAGCGGCGGGCGGAGGGCGCGCAGCGCCGGCGAACGCGGCCCGGGCGCGGGTTTTCCAAGGCACGTTTCGCGCTCTCAAGGCTACGAGCCCGGCTCGAAAACAAAGCCGTTCCCTCGGCGAGCGTTGCGGAAGCGCCATCTGGAACGCTGCTCCCGCGCTCGAGCCGGGAGAGTGAAAGCAAGCAGCACGCTGCCACCGGCTAACCTGTCCTCCCGGCTTGCTTTGGAAAAAAAAAACAGTTTCCAAACCCAGCAAGCTGGAATATATAAAAATATCAGCGTGCACATAGCTCATATTGCGGCGCCTCATGCCTTGCTGGCTGCAGGTCAGCTTGGAGTTTAAAATAGCGTTTGGAGGGGGGGGGGAGCGGCAAAAAGACCGGCGTTAGGAGTTTTTATAGGGAAGCTGAGGATCTCACGAGCCAACGTGCACCTCGGAGCCCGCCTTGCACGCTTCCAGCCGCCGTCACGTCCCGCCAGCGCGCCGTATGCGCTTTAAAAGCGAAGCCCGTAGACAACCACTCGTTTAACACCCAAAAAAAAAAGGAAAGAAAAAAGGGAGCTGCGAAGGCATTTGCCAGCAGTACGCCCAACATCCGCAGCAAATCGCACCGGAGAGGGACGGCTCATCTCTGCTCCCCGGTGCCGGGGTGAGGAGGAGCCGCCCCGGCCCTACCTGCGCCTCGTCGGGCACCTCCGGCCGCATCCCGCTCCCCGGAGGCGACGGGGACTCTCCGGCGGCTCCATGGGGTGCGAAGCGCGGCCCCGCCAGCCGCCAGCCCTTGCGGCGCCGCCTCGGGTTTCGTCGCCGGTCCCCGCGCTGGGCAGTCGCCAGCCTCCCAGCGAGCTGCCGCGCCGGCGACTGGCTCCGGCAGCCGGCCGGATCCTGCCTGCGCTCCCGGTTGTGTCATGCAGACTACACCGACCAAATCCAGGACAATTACAGCCACCTTTTTGACACCCGCGGAACAAGCAAAACCTGACTGTAATAGCTCCCACAGCATCCGCATGCAAAGCCTTTTATTAGCAGCCTGCATTTCAATCTCCCTGCAAGGAAAATGTCCTCGCACCGAGCGATACGTCTCTATTGCTACAGTAAACGTTTAGGGGTTTAGCTCGGGGAGGCTGAAAAGGGGGTTTTGTCCTCAAAAGCAAGGCGAGGTTTTTGGGCTGGCTTGAACATCTGCTATTCTCCACTTGGCGCAATCCGCTCCCTTCGCCGCTTTCTCCTTCTTAAGCGCCCGACGCTCTTCTTTAACATTCACTTTTTACTTTCTGACTTTCGAAAGGTCGCTAAAATTAATTTGGTCGGTCGGTTTTACAGGCTTATCCTGGTAGGGCTTCCTTGCGCCAGGGGAGGACTGATAATCGCACCAGAGCTCCGCTTCCGGCTCTCCCGAGCCTGCGATGCCCAGTCCTTACAGGCCATGTCCCATCAAAGGGCCCGCGAGTATTCGCCCGCGTCGCCGGAGCATCACAACAACGTCAATTGGGCGATCACAGCCATCGCAAGGAAGGTACGACGCTGCTGGGGCCGAGCGTTGGGTCAGCTGAAGCCAGACGGGCAGCCACGAGAGGAGCTCCGCGTATTCTAGCTCCCGGATCCCTGCTCTCATTACTAAACATCCGAGCTGATTACAGCAGGCCAGCAGAGCAGATGCTCCGTGCTGTTTGTCCAGGTCCTAAACGCCTTTCAGATGCATCCCTTGCTAACAGCGTTGCCTCAGGCGTTGCGTGCAAGCACATTCAAAATGCAGCACTCAAGCTGAGCCACAATTTACGCTTGGAAACCTTGACTGTGCCTCTCTTTTTTTTCCCCAGCCCCATCCTTCCCGTGCCTGTGCAATACCTGGCCTTGCAGCTGGACGGACACAGCGATTTCTTCGTTTTCCCGGGCGGAGAGTTTCTCCTGCAGAGCCAGCAGCTCCTGCTGCAGCCGCAGCTTCTCCTCCTGCAGGTGAGCCATCGATTCGACCATCTTCTGGATCACCGGGAACTGCCGCGTTGCCGGCAGGCTGGCGCGTTTCCCACTGTAAAGCCTCCCGCCTGCAACGGGAAGAGCGTTCAAAGCAAAGGCAGAGCAGGTCGGGGAAGCCTGTCTCCGTGGGGAGGGGGGGCATCAGCCTCCCAGCACCAAGGTGGGGGGTTGGGCTGAATGAAGAGTCCCCACACAGGCTGCAGTGGTGACGGGGATCGCAGGAAACAAGACTGGCAGGAATACTGCCCGTCCAGGGACTATCTACCACCCTTGCAGAAGGATTGCCCATCCAGGGATGATCTACCACCCTTGCAGAAGGATTGCCCATCCGGGGACCATCTACTGCTCTTGCAGAAGGATTGCCTGTCCAGGGACTGTCTACCACCCTTGCAAAAGTATTGCATGTTGGGGGACTATCTACCACCCTTGCAGAAGGATTGCACGTTGGGGGGACTATCTACCACCCCTGCAGAAGTACTGCGTGTCAGGGGACTATTGACCACCCGTACATGCAGTGCTACAGATGTGTTTAAGCATGTGTAGAATCAAAGTTGAGGTATCCAAGGGGCCAGTGGAGGAAATCCTGATTCATCAGCATGTTAAAGAACGGTCCGTACACATAATGTCAAGCTCGCTTCTAGACCGAAAAGGCTATGGAGACAAATGACAGGCGGGGAGCCACATCCCAAGCACCGTGACGCAGACCGCGGCCGCTGGAGCAGACCAAGGTGCAACGCCCGAGAAGCCACAGTGGCAATACACCACGGTTTTGGGGCTGCTAAGGGAAAGAAGGGCTCAGCTCAGCCCGGGAGCTTTGCCTCTTGGCCAGGTCCACGCTGCAAAGCCCGCGGGAGGGCTGGCTCAGAGCCTCGCACGGCTGGTGTTTGAACCTGTGTTTCGGATGGGAGGTATCTCCATGACAGGCCTTCTTTGCAGTTGCATCTAACCTGCCCAAATGCGATGGCTCGGGAGGGACTATCGGGGACCAGCCCTTATCCCGTATCAGTCCTCCACCCTCAAAACAGCTCAACGCACGCTAGCAACACATCCCGTTCCCTTCCCCGGACGGGCTCTAGAGGCAACAACTACCTGGCTAACATTTGCAGCTTCAGCAGATGCCGCAGCACATCTGCAGATGCCAGCAGAGATGCTGGGCATCTAATGCCATAGAGCAAAGTATCTGCTGGGGTTTTTTTTTTTGCGCATTTTCAAAGTGTAGGAAGCAACATCACACCAAGATATCTAAGAACACGGCTAGGAAGCCAAGCTCTCAGCAGATGGGGTTGGCCGAGCGGAGGTTGGCCGCGCAGCCCCGGTCGGGCCGCTGCGCGTTATATGTTATGACACAGCCCAATTACATGACGAGATGCTGTTTTCTACGGCGCTGCCACCTCACTCCGATAACAACTGCCTTCGCTGCATCACTCTGATTCATCCCCACAGCTCAATATCCTTTCTTCTGAATGAGCAGGTGCTTGTGGAAAGATGGTATGTGATCATGTTATTAAAGACTGCATCATAACACACAAACATAATGGAAGCCAAATTAAAATTATATAGGTACCCCGAACAGCAATCTCGCCTAATCTTTGTGCGCTTGGCTTTATCACCTGCCTAATATCATTTTAAACATAGTTTTCTGCGTGCATGATAGTCATTGGGGCTCACAGAAGCCTACCTGGACATACATCAGAGCCTACAAAATTAATCCTTAAATTACTCGGTAGTTCCCAAGAAAAAGGAGCCAGTCCTGACTCATTTCCAACGTGGGGCTGAGGCTCCAGGGTGGTGGGAAGAGCAACTGGGCGCCCGCAGATCCCGCCGCCAGGAGCCCAGCCGGCCCGCGGCCCCTTCCCCTGCCCTGAATCCGATCCACGGCCAGCGGGAGCGGCGCCGTCCCGAGGTCTGAGCGGCCAGAGGTGACGCTGGGAATCACGTGGCTATTTGCCATAGCCGAGGCGAACCTGCTTTATATAAAAACGTTTGCAATGCCAGGAGCTGCCTGGGCTGCGGGACTTCGTTGGGCACAAGCCACAAACAGCTGGGCCTTCTGGGTTAAAACATGCCCGTGCGAAGCAGGCTTGGTCGCCCTGCGTTTAAAGGAGCGAAGGAGCCAGCGGAGAGGGCAAAAACATCAGACAAGTGCCGGGATCTAGGCAGAGCTCTGCTCTCGCTCCCGGGTGCAAGCACGGGACCACGCAGCAATATTTTCGTGCATCAGCTTTTCTGAGCGCCCCGGTTTCTCCCGGGTGCCAAAGGGCCAGGGGCCGCCCCGCGATGGGAAACGCGCTGCAAAACGACCGTGCAAACCCCTTCCCGGCCTCCCCCCACCGCCGTTACCTGCTTTCTCAACGCTCATGGTGGGGGCTGCCGGCGTGTCCCGCGGCGGGGTCCGGCGGCGGGCTTCTTCCCGCGGCGGCCGCCCCTCGCGCGCCGCCTCCTGCAAGGCCTGCGGCCGGGACAAGGGACACTGCGTGGTGCTGCCGCCGCCAGTGTAACCCCCAGCCCCGGCACCGAAACCGCGCTTGGGTATCGCCGCCGGTTCGCCTAAGACCCGCCGGGCTCCCCGTCGCTGCTGGCGCCTGGCCCCGCGCTCCGTACGGGCTGCCGGCGTCCCGTTTTCGGAAGGAGCGAAGCGGGGGGGAGGTGGCAGAGGACGGAAGAAGCGAGACTTTTAATATAAGGAAAGGAAAAAAAATGCAAAGCGCTCGGTCACGGTGCCGGGCGGTGACCTCGGGCTCACGCGCCGGGCGATTTTGGGATCGCCGTCAGGAGGGTCGGACCGAGACTGGTGAGAAAGGGGAAGGAAAAAGAGCGTAGCCAGAATTAAAGCAGACGGAGCACATCGGAGTCAAGAAGGAAGCATTAAATCATCGAGCTCCTCTGCCTCAGATCGAGCCCAGGACAGAATTACTCCTCCCTCTACGTTTCAGGGTGTTCGTCCCACTTTGCTTCAAATGACCCAGGCGTCGGGTCTCCGCGACTCTCCGAGGACCATTGCACCTTGCTCTAGGAGATTTTAGCGTCAGGAAGCTTCAATGATGTTTGGCTTTAAAAAAATCTTACAGATCCTCTCTTTGCCGGTTGCTTAGACCCTGCAAAATATTGCTGGACGGTCCCGTATCTCCACCCTCCGGAGTATTTTCGTCAAGATAAACTCATTTTCCCTCACCTTGATCACTTCGCTTTTGTCTGCGTCCTCTCTATCCCGCCCTAAAGAAAGCCCTCGGATTGCACACAGGGGTGAGGGCGAAGTCCTCGTGCCGCCTGGCACTTTGGACTTCTTTGGCACGTTGTGCCAGCCTCCGTGGGACAGCCAAACGCTGTCCCCCCCACCCAGTGCTCTGCACCGGCAGGTCATACGGCGAGCTGATTTCCAGCTCGCTCTCCAGGGATCATTTAATGCCACAAAGCACCAGTCAGAGGCACCCGATCCGATGGAGCATCATCTCCGACTCAAAGAAGCCGAGAAGGAGGGAGAGGAATACAGGGAAGGTCAAAACCACCTGCATCTATTCTGTAATTCTATGCTCACCGGCTTGCGGGGAAAAAAAAAATCTATTTTTTCTACGGCAGAAAAGCGCTGGCGGCACGCTTTCCAAACGGCTCATTAGCCAAGGCTGCGTAATTCCTCCCTACCCCGGTCAAAAGTTCCTTTTCTTATTTATATCTCATCTAGGAGCACGTGGCACCGTTCCGTCAGCGAGCAATGTCAAAGCAACAGGTCTCGCGCTGGCAGAGGGAGAGCGAGCGGCGAATACTCGTTACAGGCCAAATGTTTCCGAATGCAATTTGGAAGGAGGAGGCAGCACAAGCCCCAGAGAGCAGCCGAGACTGGAGAAGTTGCATTTCTAAGGTGCCTTTCATTTGAAATTCCAGAAGGCTTTTGCTGCCGGGAATTCATTAAGGCTTATTCAAGGCGAGTGGGAGATAACGAGGTGTTTTCCTTCCTTTCAAAGGAGCAGAACCGAAACGGTTTGCCCCAAGCCCCAGATGAACTGGTGGCAGCAACGTAAACAGCAGCCGGGTGTCCTGACGCTGGCCCCTGCCGCAACCTGCCCCCATCGGCAGCCCCGCGTTCGAGGCAGCGCCGCTTTCCGATCTCCTCCCTGCTCCCAATTCCTCCGACAACGCGGGTCAAGCAGAGCCATAGCAAAACGGCCCCGTGGTCCGATCCCCCGCAATTTGGACGCCCTTAAAACTCGCCGGGGAGCCGGCGCGTGGTTTCCTCCGTCGCATCCCCCTCCACCGAGACACGCGAGGGTCGGAGCGGAGCGCAGCGGGAATCACGCTGTTAGAGAGGAAAAGCTCCAAAAAAAAACCCCCCGCAGCGCTGAAACCTAGGTGATTAGCTGAACCCTCGAGAGAGGGGAGAGCCGCTCACGGGGAGGGCGGCCGGCAGCTCCCCGAAAAGACACCGGAGCGGCGAGACACCCCGGAGGAGCCGAGCTCCGGAGGGCTCGTCCCCGTGCTGCCTCCGGTCCCGCAGCCCCGCACTGGGAGCGGGGATCTTCTAAACCGCCTTTTAAACGGCTCAGCAAGGATGCGGGGCGTCCTTCCCTGCACCCCGAGCGCACCCCGACTCCCCGAGCTCCGTCCTCGGGGCGGCGACGCTTGCAACCAGCCCCCCGCCGGGTATCGGTGGAGAGAGCGGCGCGGTTTTGGTCCCCCAGCTCTACCTCCGCTGCATCGAGCGTTTCTTACCTGGAGGGTCAGGCAGAGACCGCGCGGACTCGCAGCCTCCGGCCAGCTCACGCGGAGGATTTTAGGCTGGCCCAGAGCAGGCGACGCGGGAAGCGGGGCGGAGGCGTCCTCCTCGCTCGCGGTGGCAAGGGAATCCTGCCCGCGGCCTGCGACAGAGCGAAAAGCGCCGCTGCACGAACCGGCCGCGGACGAGCGCCCGGGCGGGACATGGCCATCGAACCAGCCGCGCTCAGCAAACCCATCGCCGAGCCCGGCGCGGCTCTCGCCCGGCTGCACGAGTCTGTGCGCCCCGAATATGGCCTCGGCCATGGATATCCCCCCTCCGGTGCCACCACGGAGAGGAGCGCGGCGGGAAACCCAGCCGGGCTGCAGCTGCCGAGCCAAGGCGGCTGAGCCCTGCCAACTCATTGCACATGCCCCCGGCGATGTGCGCGTCTTTGAGAAAACGAGCGCCAGAAAAGGATTCAGCGTTATTAAAAACGCCGGCAATGTCAATCGGAGGAATGAAGCCTTCGGGGTAAGGCCGGTTGGCAACGGCCAGGCAGGGGAACTCAAATCGCGGCCACCCCGTCCCCTCGCGCGACTCCGCTTCCCGCCATCCCATCGCCGAAAAGCTGCCCGACCTGGCTCGCCCGGCCCCGCAGCAAAGCCTCATCGAGCAGCCGGTTTCCGCCGGAGGTTCCCGCTGCCGGTGGCCCGGACCCGCCAGGGTGCCAAAACCGGACTGCTTCCCGCGCACCGTCGAGCAAAACCCCCCGACGGCCCCGTGCGCAGCGGCGGGGGGCGGCGCGAGCGGCGCTCGGCCCCCTTCACCTCGCCGAGCAAGCCGGCCCATCGCTCCGCGCCTCCCCTTCCCGGCCCGTCATTAGCCATAACGACGTTTCACAGGCGCTGGGAAAATGCAGCGTCGGAGCGGCGCGCCGGCAGCCTGGCGCGCGAGCCGAGCGCGGGCCGTTTCGGCACCTCCCTCTCCCCCCGCGGAGGCCCCGGGTGGAGGGAAACCGCAGCGGACACCTCCTCCGGCCTCGTCCCCGGCCGCCTACGGAGAAAGGAATGCGCCCGGGCCGGCGGGCAGCGAGGAAGCAGCGAAGAAACCCCGTTTTCGGCCTCTTTGATGCCGACCAGTCGTACCGCCTTGCGAAGGCGCGTCCGCGCTCGCTGCTAGCCGGAGCGGCCTCCCAGCGCCGGGGAGGAAGCAGCCCGCAGATAAGCTGCTGCCGGCGCTCAGGAATGCAAACGTCAAAGCCAGCAGCCAAAGAGCCCAAACGGCCCGGGCGTTTGCAACCTGACCTTTTTTCCAAAATCCAGCTTTGCACGGTCGTTCCCGCCCTGCTGCCGCCGCCGGTGACCCTGGCGCCGGGAAGCGCCGGGCAGAGACGGAGGCAGCAACGGCTGCCGCCTCCCAAGCAGGCAGCGGCAGGTTTCGACAGGCAGCTCGCCGCTCGCCTGCGAAACGCGGCGGCGGCGAATGCAAGCGCTCAGCCGGACTCACCTACGCGGCCCGCGCGCCGCGGCGCGATAGCGAACCCTCCCGAGGAGCCGGGGCGAAGGAGGAGCAAGGGCCGCCGCGTGGGCCGCCTGCCATGCGCATCGCTCCGCTTTCTTCCTTGCACGTTAAATTTTAACCTTTCTGCCCAGGTTGCTCCCCCAAAACGGGGGCTAGCTAGCGCTTTGCTGCAGCCGGCCCGGGAGCGAGACAGAGGCACCCCTGGGTGCTCGGCCCCCGGTTACCTATGTGCCGGCTCCCGAATGCGTTTCTCGGCACCTCAGCTCCGACAACTGGAAAGAAATGCGAAAAATGCGGGCTTGCTGGTTCTCCTCGGCCCAGTGCGGGAAAGGGCGGGCGCGAGGGAGGCTGAGCCCGCGGGGAGGGGACGAGCCGCCCCGCCGCACTCACCCTCCGCGCGGAGGTCCCTTCTCCGCCACGCGGCGCTCGCGGAGGGTCCCGGCTCCCAGGTCTCGCGGGATGCGATCATGGCACAGGGGTCCCAGGCAGGGCGGCAGCTTGGCGCCTACGGACGAAGGCAAAGAAAGACGTTGCCGGCTGCCTTGGAGTCGAGCTGGAGATATTTAAAAGCCCAGGAGGCGGTATTGTGGTGAACCACGCCAGCAGTAACGTCCCCGGCTCACTTCCTAATCCCACATAAAGTTGCATCTCTCCAGCTTTCAGGACCAGGAGAAAAAACCAGAAAATACTAAGCTTGCTAAACGCACCCAGAGGATGTTATATAAACTGTGCCTGCAATTAATTGCCTCGTTTCTGTATCCTTTCCAGACTCCTCCAAAGGCTGAATGTGATTTATTTTTTTGCAAACTTCAGGGCTGCGCGCTCCCCGGGGCGACACCGAGCGCAGGCCGGGCAGCCGCCAACGGCCTCGTCCCGGCTCGCTACGCGCCCAAGTTTTTAGCCCCGACTGCTGCGTTGGGCCCCGCCGCGGCGAGGGTGACACTGTGCCCACCCTGGTTTCTCCGCCAGCGCCTCTCCGCTGTTCCCGGTGACTTGCCAGTGCAAATGCCCGCTTGGAGCAGAGACCCGCGGCAGCTTTGCGGGTGTCCCCCAGCGAGGAGGCTGCGGGTGGGCACCGGGGGCACGGGCAGTCCCGGGGCAGCTGCTGCCTGCCGCAGCGGTCACTTGTTGCTGCCTGGACCCGGCTGCTGCGCTGCCGCCCGGTGCCCGCCGTCTGCCCGGGCGGAGCGCGGCCCCGGTCCCGGTCCCGATCCTGGTCCCGGTCCCGATTCCAGCCCCGGCACTGGTCCCGGTTCCAGTCCCGATCCCGATCCTGGTCCTAGCCCTAGCCCCAGCCCCGGTCCCGATCCCGGTCCCAATCCAGATCCCAGTACCGGTCCCGATCCCAGCCCCGGCTCCGTTCTCGATCCCGGTCCCAGCCCCGGCCCCGGTCTCGATCCCAGCTCCCGCCGCCGCTCCCCGCCCCGGGGGCTCCGTGCCCGGCCGAGCACCGCCCGCCCCCGCGGACAAAAGGAGCCGCAGCCGGGGCCGCTGCCCGCTCCGCCGGGGCCACTCACCGGGCGCGGCGCGGCGGCGGCAGCGGCGGCGGCAGCGGCGGCGGCAGCGGGGCGGCCAGCCCCATCCCCGCCCTCCCGGGCCACTTCGGCAACGGAAATGAGGAACTCCTCCCCCGGTGCCCGTTGCCATGGAAACCCCCGAAAACCCCCAGCGGGCGGCGGAGGCGGGCCTCCCTTCCCCCCCCCCCCTCCGAGCGGCGGCGGGGCCGGGGCGGGCGCGGCGCGGCGGCGGCGGCGGCAGCGGCAGCGGCGGCAGCGGCGGCGGCAGCGGCAGGAAGCGGCGGGCAGCGGGGCCGGGGCGGGGGGGCACCGCGGCGCTCCCAGCCCCCGGGGCAGCCCCCGGCTCCCCCCTCCACGCACCCCCCGAGGTGACGCCCGGTCGGGGTGCGCTGCCCAACGCCGGCAGCGCGGCCCGCTCGCCCCGGCGTAGCCTGCGGGCAGCGCTCCTGCCCGTCCCTTCTGGGCACCCCCGGTGCACCCCCACAGCAAGGTCGCCGCGACCCGAGCAGAGGGGGGGCCGCCTCCCCAAAGGCACGGGCCGCATCGGCGCGCCTGGCACCCGCCGCGACCTTTCTCGCCAACACAAGGACACAAGTCCTGCCTTTGTGCCTGCGGGGTCCCGGGCGACCCGCGGGGTCCGACACTGCGGAGCCGCTAAGGGGGAGCTGGATGTGTTCCCGCGGCGGATGTGCCGGCGCGTTGGGCCCTCATCCCAGCCCTGGGCCGCTCTAGCTCGCCGTAATTATAAAGGAGCCGCAAGCCGTAACGAATTGCCGCTTAACGCTCTGCATCAGCACGAAGGTGACCCGGGCTCACGCAAAAGCGTTAAATTGCGCCTTCGCCTTCCTCCCCGCCGAGCAGAGCTCCGCTCCAAAACGCTGCCGCAGCCCTGCTGCGCTCGTGTGGGGCCGGAGAGCAGGCTGCCAGCGCAGCAGGCAATTTCCCCTGCTTTGCCCCAAAACATGACCTGGAACTGAGTACAGAAGAGCTTAGCAAGAAAAGGTGCAGAGAGAGGCAAAGCGGCTGCTAGTACGCGGGGGGAAAGGGAGCGTGGGGCAGAGTCCAGCACTGCGCAGCCGCTGGGCAAAACGCTTATCTCCACCGTGGTGAAAAATGAGAAGAACGTGGACAAAGCACCCACGCGTGCACGGGGACTCCGCCGCTCGGTAACGAAGCGCTTGGGTTGGGAATTAGCTTGTCAGGAGCAAAAAAATAAATAAATTCCAGCTTCTCTTTTGTCCCTCCCGTCCCTTGTCTCCTTCGCAAGCCGATCAGATGCCCGGTGCTGCCCGCTCACGTATGACCTGGTGGTTTGCCGAGAGCCCCGGGCTCTGGAGATGGGCCTGAGACCCAGATCTCCCAGGGAAAACTATTTCTATCCGGTGGATGTGAAGAAAGCAGCAAAACATGGCCTTGAGACCTCTCAAAAGGCTCTTGTATGTAAGTGAATAGAAAGGCTTTTGTATTCGCGAAGAAAAGGTTCCATTTTAGATATTTATATGCATTTCCAGTGCATGATTTCTATCTATCTGTCTCTATTGCACATCTAATTACGATGCTAATCTCCGATTTGGGAGACGCACGTTACTCATGCTTTGTTAATGGTAATTAACTGGCAATACCGGATATTCCCCACAACAAAATGTGAATCGGCATCTGCGGCTGCAGCAGGCACCCACGTGCTGACAGCTCGCTTCCATATGCCCACGGCTGGCACCGTGCTGCCTACCCGCTGACGCAAAATTGAGGGTTACCACCAAAGCGGGCACCCGAACCTGCCGCGCCAGCGGGCACGTGCCAGCGCCGGCATCCCTCCCCCAGCGAAGGCCTTCGCAGCGACGCGTGGGAACGGGGAGGCCGGGCTTTCGCGGCGAGCCCCCGCGCCGCGGGGCGGGTGCTCGGCTTGGGTGGATGCGGGCATGCGCTTTTTGGGCAGAGCTGGCGCCCATGCCGGCCGGCAGATGGGAAGGGGGGGGGCAGAGCAGGGTGGCGTTTGCCTGCAGGAGCCCCTTGCCGAGGCGGGTGGTGGGGAGCACCCCGTGGCGGCGGCGCGTCTCCGCCTGGCGAGGTATGCGGAGATGCCCGGCTGGACGGTCCCGCCGAAAAATGCCCATTTTAGAACAAAAATCTGGTATTGTCGGAAAGAAAAAAAGCCCTGTCAGTCAGTGGAGAGTAATGAATGTGCTGCCTACATGCGCCAGAGAATTAAGCTAATGCCTCCTTTCACCTCCCACACGGCCGTACTATAAATCACAGATTTTCACAGACTTCTCTTGGATGCTTTAGGGAGCAGGATTCAGCCTTGTTCATTCAGCTCCGGCTCCAGCCCAGCGCTTCCCCCCCGGCTCAGACTGGCTCTAAGAGCAAAACGAGCCCCGGAGCTGCCTTGGGTCCACTCCATCGCCAGCCGCCTCCGCACCCTGCGACCCGGCGCCTCCCTTTTCGCTCCATCGTGGCTTTTCTTCACCTTGCCGGCGCGCTGCCCTCTGGGTGGACGCGTAGGCACACGCGCGTATATACGTATCCGTGTAGGCCCTGAGCAGCAAAGCGCGAAACGTATATCCGCAGGGCGTGATGCAGTCCGAAATCTGCCGGTCCCCCTGCAGTCCCGCGCGGCTCTTAATTTCTTTGCCGGTCCAAGGACAAGAGAATGTGATAGCAATCGGGCGTGCGGCTATTAGGAGGCTCTGGGGGAAGCATGAAAGCAATCTCTCCTGTGTCTCCGCAAGGAGGCAGGGAAAGTCGGGAAAAACCCCTCCTTCAGCGCCGCGGAGGGCAGGCGAAGGAGGGGGAAGCCCCGGCGAGCGGCGGCCGACGGCCCCTCCGCGTTGCGGGGCCGCTGCGGCGAGCGCTGCCTGCCGCCGCTGCCTTTCCCGCGTCGCCTTTTGCGGGACCCTTTCCTTCGGCACCATCAGCTCGACCCGCGCCTCGTCCCAAAGCCCTACGTGGAAACACAGGCTGGGCCAAAGCATAATAAATCTGCTGCCCGCAGACGGGGAGCAACTCCGTGCATCTTACGCAGCGTGCACAGCTCCGGCACGGCTCCCCAGTACGAAGAGACGGGCGACGATTAGTCGCGTAGGATTTGCCTTAACGTCCTCTCATCCGCGCGGTTCATTCGGCTGCATTCGTGATAGCGTGGGCACGTGACGGGTTTCCTTATGGATTCCGATAGCAGCCGCAATGCCGCATTGCTGCTGCCTTAATTTATGAGCTCTCCGGGTAAAATCACGCTCACGCAAATTGCTCTAAGCAGCAGGTAATTTCCTGTCTTTTGAGCGCGCCAGGTTTTTCACGGCGTTGCAATTAGGCAAGGTGCATAAGTTGTATCATTTACGGCAAATAAGTCTAAATTAACAAGGCGGCCGTGCAAATTCCTCGGTTCGGCAAAACCGCTCGGGGACTAAGCGGGGCGCGGAGTTAGATGCACGGGGCGGATTTGTACGCCGGCCGCCGTGCGCGGGGTTTTCGTTCTTGCCTGCTAGACACGCGCTGGGCCTCGGTGCCTCTGGCAGCCCCCTCCTTGCTCGCTCCCCGAGCACGGATGCTTTTTCTCCCCCGTCCATGACCATTTTGCAAATGAAAAAGGAGACGCCGAGGAGCTCGGTGCATCGCCCTAAACACCAGCACAGGAGGATGAAGCTTCCGCAAACGGATCCGGCCACCGATGGGGACACCGAGATGGGCTTCCCACCCCTTGACCCGAGCCCAGCCTGGCCACCCAGCAAGGCTCTGCTCCTCCATCTGTTCGACCTCCAGGGGAGGCGGAAACCCCGGCAAAAATTTAACCCCCCCTCCCCTCCCTAGGAGCCACGTGCTAGCGGCCGTCACCAGGCCAGGAGCCGCAGACAGGCACCTACCTGGTGCCCCAGGGGTATTTGGACACTCCTTGGAGAAAATTCCCACCAGGAGAATGAGACGCAATGAGAATTTATCCCGAGGGAGCAATTAATTGCAACCCAGCTCGTTATTATAATTTGGCTCCTCCTGGAGAGGCCCGAGCGCAGGGATTTCTCACCGTGGCGGGAGGCAGGGTTTGCCAAAGCCCGCGGAAAACGAGGAGCAGAGGGATAACCCCCCCCCCCCCGCCGCCACCGCGTTGCCGCCTCATTATTTCGTGCAAAAGCTATCTGAGCTCTTTAGCGAGTTTTAATTAAGTCGTCGCAAGCTCCGGAGAAATTTGCGCTCGTCTGAAAGTTCGCACACGGAATTAATTAAGCCCAGCGGCTCCCACGCCGCCGTAGGGCCGTTTCGAAGGCGGCGCGGGAACCCGGCCCCGGGGGGCGAGGGGGGGTCGGAGCTTGCGGCCAGCCGCCTGCGCGCACGTCGGCCTCGGGACGGCGGCGATTCGGGCTCGCCGCCGCCCCTCCGAATTGCCCGCGGGCGACGCTAACGGCAGCCGGCGCGTTTGGGTACGTGCCCAGCTCATTAAATACACGGGTCGCGCTTGCAGCTGGCGTAAATTTGTGCAGGGACCCGGGAGCCCGATGCATCGGGATAAATCAGTCGGAGCCGTAGCGGCGAAGGGGAACTATCGCTGCGGCCCCCAAATCAACGCGCCTGCCGAAAATATCGTGGCGGGGCGGGGGGGAATCCGCAAACCGGGCTCAGCTGCTTTCCGTCCCCCCCGGCAGGCTCAGAGCGGCACGAATTGGAAGAGACGAATATTTCGAGGAAGCAGGATGGGCCCTCATGGATTTAAATAGCCTTCCCGCTCCCCGGCTTTGCCTGCTCGGCATTGCTCTGTCTGCAAAAGCTGGCAGCGAGTTCCTCCCAGCGCCCGCCGCCACCGGCTCCTCACCTCGAGCTTTTCGCGGGCCCCCGGGGCGATTTAGCGACCGTCGCCTGTTCCTGCTCCTTCTCCTCCGCGCGGCAGCGGCAGCGTTCGGCAGCTTTTGAACCGCAGAGCTCCCCAGCCGCACGGAAACGTTATCCTCCCATGCATTATTGACGCCTGCTATGGATAATGGATGCGGCAGCGCCTGCGGCCTGTGCCAGCGGCATTCGGGACTGTGTTCTCGCTTCTTCTGAGGTGCAGGTGAGACGTGGAAGGAAACCGTCCGCGATTTATAGGACCGAAGGCCGTGCGCCTTATCTTAAGCGTGATCTCGTGGCAGAAAATGTGCAGCGGGAGATGCAAACCGCTCCTGGCCCAGCACGCGACACGGCCAGGGCTTGGCGCGAGCACCGAGCTCTCCAACGCCAGGCAGAAACCCAAAGCTACGGCCCCACGTCTGGCCCAAAGCTACGGCCCCACGTCCAGCCCAAAGCTACATCCCTATGTCCTACCCAAAGCTACGTCCCCACGTCCCACCCAAAGCTACAGCCCCACGTCCAATCAAAAGCTGCGTCCCCACGTCCAACCCAAAGCTACATCCCCATGTCCAGCCCAAAGCTACGGCCCCACGTCCAACCCAAAGCTACATCCCCATGTCCAGCCCAAAGCTACGGCCCCATGTCCAACCCAAAGCTACGGCCCCATGTCCAGCCCAAAGCTACGGCCCCATGTCCAACCCAAAGCTACATCCCCATGTCCAGCCCAAAGCTACGGCCCCACGTCCAACCCAAAGCTACATCCCCATGTCCAACCCAAAGCTACGGCCCCATGTCCAGCCCAAAGCTACGGCCCCATGTCCAGCCCAAAGCTGCGGCCCCACATCCAGCCCAAAGCTACGTCCCCACATCCAGCCCAAAGCTACAGCCCCATGTCCAACCCAAAGCTATGCCCCACGTTCTGCCCTGGGATGAAGACGAGGATGCCGTCCCTGCCCGCAAGCCGGGGACCCTCGGGTATCGCGAGAGCGCTCCCGAAGCTGAGAAACACATGAAGAGTCGCAGGAGGAATCCACAAACCTGTGTGCACACTTACAGGCAAGAGTATTTTTGCTCTTGAACCAGGAGGAAGACTAACACCCAGATAGGCATGCAACTGCTACCAAAATTCATACAATTTAAAAATAAAAGCCCAGGTTCTCCCTCCTGCACTGGTACTTTGAAGACCACTTTCTGGTGCTGCAGTCTACAGGATTTTCAAATTGCAAATAGAGCGCAGGGTTCTTGCCTCGAACGGGTTTTACACCCAAAGGAGGTCATCTCCTTCTTGGTTACGTTGGGGGAAGTTCAGAGGAGAATCAAATGAAACACCGAATTCACCGCGTTAGCCTCCAAACTGAGGCTTAAAGAAACTGGAGCAACACGAAGGTGTGCAATGATATTTTACAAAAAAAATAACATTTATAGTGTATGCCCAATGAATATTAAACCACCACACATTTGATGGCTCTGCTGCCTGCTAGGGGCACCGCCCCAGCATCGCGTGGGAAGATTTAATTCGTATTTACAGGCAGGAACGGACCCACGCTCATACTTCTTTGCGTGCGTCTCCGAGATCAGTGTGAGAGCAGCAGGATGAGAAAGGTGAATTCAAGTCCTCTGCACCGGGCATTTCCCTTAAGCAATCGCTCAAAACTGGCAGAGCAGGGAAGTGCTAAGGAAAATCCTCCTCTCCCGGCTGCTGTGGCATCACTGGTCTGCTCCCTTAGGCCGGCTGCTTTAGTGGAAGAGAGCAGGCAACAGGTTGGGCTACAATTTGCAAATACTGCAATGCAGCCTCCAACGCAAACCTTCCCTTACGCTGCAAACTGGAACGGAATAGCTGTCGTATTGCTGGGCTTTTTTTTTTTTTCCATGCAAATCTTCCCTTGTTTGAAGATTTAGACCAGGATCCCATAAAGGTGTTTGGTGAAAAACGAAAAAGGAAATCTTAAAAGAGCTACGCGAGCGGTGGTGGCAGGGCGCTCACCACCGGGGCCAGCGTTGGGAGCAGAGCGGATGCGAGAGCAGGAGCCTCCAGGATTAAAAGTGTTTAATTTAGGTATCTCCTTCCAGTGCTTTGATCCTGAAGCAATGCCACCGGAGCAAATGAACCTCGGGGGAAACCGGCACGTTAGAATTAACCGACGGCAAAATACGGAGTGCAAATGGCGTGCAAATATCACCGCATTTTTTGCAAAACCTGCTGAGATCCAAAGGGCGCTTTCAGGTTCGCTCCGGACGCGAGCGTTGCCGGAGCCGTGCCGCGCCGCTCGCTCACCCCCCAGGCCCGCAGCACCGTCCGCACGCCGCCAACTCTCACCTGCGTGTCGGGCCGGGCCGGCTCGGCACCCGGGCAGCTCCGCACGCCGCCGCCAGCCGCCTCCGCCGCCCCCGGCTCGGCCCGTTCCTCCCTCCGCTTCTCGCTGCCGCGGAGCCAGCCGTGCACCGCGAGCCCTAGCAGGGCGCTCAGTGTGTACATGGCCGCGCGGCGGCGGCCGCAGGGCTCGCCGAGGCAGAAGGGCGGCCGAAGCCGGGACACAGCCCGACCGGTGGGTTTTCCCCGCGCTTCGGCCGAGCCGAACTCCCGGGCGGCTCCGACCCACCCACTCCCGGAGACAGAGCAAGCGCCGTCCCCTCCGCTCCCATCTGTCGGTGCATTAAGAAAAGGAAAGCAGCTTAAAGTCCATCCCCGCCGGCACGCCGCCGGTCCCTGGCAAACTGCTGACACCGGCTCTTCCTCGGCATCGACGGGCAGGTGGGGCTGCCACCCGCCTCGGATAACCGGATCGAGGGGAGATTGGCGTTTTTAGGGTCGCTGGCTCTCACTATCGGCTCTAGTCGAAAGACGGGTTTTAATTGCAAAGGAGGAGCATATTAGCTGCTTTATTCCCCTTTTGCCGGTTGAAAAAATCAGTGCCCTTCGCTGCAAACAGGCTCCGCCGTGGTGCCCGCCGGGCCGCGGGAACGCAGGAACGCGGGAACGCGCCGGGGAGCGGGCAGGGGCTCAGCGGGCAGCGCTGGGGAAACGCTTCGGCAGCGCCGCTGCGGGTTTCGGCAGCGGCCGGACGCTCTCCCATTTCGGGAGGCAGGAAACCCGCAAAGCTCCATTTCCCTCCGGCTCATCTCCAGATTTGGGCCCGAAAGGGGCTTTGCAGAAACCGGCCCGGAAGAGCGAAACCGGGGAGCTCTGCAAAGCAAACAGCGATCGGCTGAGAAGCCGCCGGTTACCGCGCCGTGGGGCGTTTGCCAAGACACACAGATCGTATCGGGCTCGTTTACAAAAGAAAAACCGACGTAATTAACGTGCAGGAAAACACTTTAATAAAAGGCGTATTAAGTGCAAAAGGCGATAGCGCCAAGAGGTCAAGCCTTTTTCAAACGCCGGCAAAACAGGAAACGGGTGTATCTGTCAGGCAAATCTAAATTCTTGAGGCGCATAGGACTAATTATACATTGGAGCATGTTTTTGCCACCTTTTTTCGTGGGCTTTCAGGTTGCTAGCGAGGCAGATATAAAATCCAGAGGTTGCCCAGTGGCGGGGTAGCGACATTACACGCAGCTGCCCTAAGCGCCTTAACGTCAGGAGCGCCAAACTCAACCGAGGGAGACTTACGCGACCTTCGCGTCTGTGTCTTCTTCTGCTTGAGGCTCAATAACGATTTTACCACGGGGGTTTCGCGCAGCCGAACGCACGCAGTAACCATGGCAGCCAACACATTTTTTTTCTTTCACGTGATGCTGGTATTTTTGCAGGACAAAAGAACCTCTTATCTGGACTGAGTCACTTGTCCGGCTGGTCTTCGTGCCTCGGGTTGTTGGGAAAAAGGAGCGCTCTGAAGAGCGACGGCCCGCGAGGATGCTTGGCAAATTCGGGGCTGCTCCACGGGGCGACCCGCCGGCCGGAGCGCGGGAGCCGGCGGGTGCAAGAGGATGCAGGCGCGGGTGCCGCGGTGCTGGTCCTGCTGCAGGGAGGCCAGAACGGTCCCCGCTGCTTCTGAACAGCCAGAGGTGTAAAAGAGTCTGTGCACGGCGTGCACACGCTTTAAAAGTCCACTTTATCCCGCTTTTTTCATTTTTTTTTATATTGTCCCCCATTTACCCTTCCAGTTTAACCCAGAAACCTGTTTTTACAGTTTAACTCTTGGACCTCCAGCTCTCCAAGTTCTTCACATGCGTGAAGCGACTTCTAAAAGCAGAGCAAATGTGCAAAGTAAAGCAGGTGGCTTGGCTTCAGATGCCTCAAAACTGACTCACTGCATTTTGTTCAAATTGCCCCCAAAACATGCACCCTCGGGCAGGGACCAAACTTGGAAAGTTTCAGCCCGAAACGGGAACAAGTCAACGAGGAACGGGTAGGAAAAGAGAAAGTGGCATCCAACGTGAGCCAGAACAGCCGCCGTTAACTAGTGCTGGCACCTATAGCCGTGCATTTCTATACTTCTCCATATGACCCCGTCCCAAACGGTGATCTGGCCTTCTCTCAGTGCATTAATTCCGGTGGGAATATTACTACTCCACTTAAAATGAAGCTTTATATCACTAGGTCAAGGCCAGTGAAAACAAGGACTCGTATTAGCTCCATTTTACAGCAAGGTAAAGACGGATTCAGGGGAATTTAATTGCAACCACAACTCTAAGCAGATGTACACGACAGGAAAAAAAACATAGGGAGAGAAAGTGGTTTGCAGACTGTTTGCAGAATTAGGAGCGTGTCCTGCTGCTTGAGATCTCCAGGTTTCGAGATTAAAGTGCTTAATTTTATTTCAAGCTTTATAATTAAACGCCATTTACCTGGGCTTTCCATTCATCTTGCAATTTCTTTGCAGACCCGAGACTAATCCGCAAACCTGCTTATTCCTTTTTACTTTCATTATAACCTTATCGGCGATTAACCTGCAGCTGCTCTTAATCTTTTTAAAAGATTGCTGTGACCATAGACGCGGAGAGGATACCTGCCCTGTTTCTGTCCGTAGGACAACAACTTTCTACGCAGTTAAGTATTTTTGCTGGGTTATATTGTTCCTTTTGTAACTTGATCTTTCTGTCCGTGATATATTTGTTCTCAGACTTTGTACAGACCATTAAATCAGCCTCAGTTTTCTGAAAGATATAACAGCACAGGCCCCAAAGAAAATCTTGCATCTGCCCTATGAATACACAAAACCACCAGCAAAGATACCACTAGTGATTTGGGACAAAAATTAGCACGTTAATAAAGATCTGACAGCAGCATGCTCTACTTTTTCATTCAACTAAGTTACGCATTCCACTTACTACTCAAAAGTAGCAAAGGGTAAAATATTGCTGCAAGAATATCTAATTTCTGTGAATATGGACATCTGAGAAATCAGTTATAAATAAAGGGAACTATAAATCAGTAAACAGGACGGCACTGAAGAATTTGCAGTGTTATGGGTGGTGCCAGATTGGCAATAAGCAACCCACATAAACTATATAAATAATATTCGAGGAACAGAGACACCTAATCAGATCGATCCAGCACTCGAATGACATTGAAATAGAGGAGCAAAAGCTAATAAAGCAATAAAATTATATGGAGCGTTACAAAAGCATTCAGGAATGTTACAAGGGCAGTGGAAACAACGGACTTGTGATAAGCGTATGCTGTAAAAATATTTAATAGAACCCGATAGAAAGGAAACCCATCGCAACTGCAGCAAAACTGGAATGTAGCACAGTGTGGTAAATAAATGGATTTGCAAAAATCAGCAGAAACCCAATTTTATGACAAACCCCAAAACAACAGAGACCCTAAACGGGCCTAGAGCTGCCCATTTGCTCAGCTTACGTAGCGGAGCTGGGATTTCCAAATAGTCCCACACGATGAATGGATCCGGGCTCACGTCTCCAAACCTGCCCCTAAGCCCAGCCCTACCTTGACCTTAATTATTACCCGGGGAACAACCTCGAAAGGACTAAAGCCATAAGCAGATCACAAAGGAGGATAACTTCAAATCTTCATGAGTTTCCAGAATTACCTGTTATGTTTCCATTATCATCTTGAAAAACTGAGATCTTCATGCGGATGTATTTATCAGTTTAAAAAAAAAAAAAGCTTTTTTTCCCTCCTTATGGAGATAAAAAATAATGTATAAAAATCTCAGCTGCTAGAATCGTGTGACCTATGATGCCATCAAAAGTTTACTGGAAAATTTGTGATCCAGTGCAGCTTGACTTTTTTCCCCTGTCTTTGTCTCCGTTTGATTCGGGGAAAAGCCTAGGAGGGCTGGTTTCTCATTCAACTGGAGCAGAAATATTTCCAAAAGAGTTTTTTTTTAACATAGTCTGAGCACTGCATTAATTTTATAGGCCACAATGCTTATTTAAAGATATATACATTTTAGTATCACAGTCTTGAAATTGTTTAGGAATGGTTCTTCCTTACTAATATTCACCATGTTTTTCTGCATGTGAGTGAATTTGAATGACTAGAAACTTCTGATAGATATGTTCAACATATAAACATTGATGGATTCAATAAAAAGCCCCAGACCTTTAATTTGAACTTTAAGAACATATGCCCTATACGCCTGCACATCAATTCTGCTTTCAAAAGAATAAAAAGAAGGAAAACAATTGGAATTTTGAAATAAAGCCGCAGAAAATGAGCTGTAATCTAAGTGGGGTTTATTGTAAATGCATTGGATCATGAAAGCCATTAAAGCATACTAGTTATTTAAACTATTTTTATAAACCATATAAAAATGCAGCATGAAATCAAAATCCTGGGTTGACTTTTACACGTTTTCCAGTTTGATAATTTAAATGTGTGTATATATATATATATATATATATATTTAGTGAAAAAATACTTTATACTCCCCACCAAAACCTTCCACCAAGAAGAGCATCAGGGAACAAATGATTAAGGATAAGAAGTATTGAGAGAGGTTTTGATGCTCTTACCAGAGTTCAAGCTTTCCTCTGCAATCTTAAGGACAGTGGCAGCTTCAGATCCTCGGGTAACATAGTGGAGTTTCCTGAAGTTTTATTTAAAAAACCCCAAGTCATCGCTAATTGACATTAACATATATCCTGGCTTTTTCCTCCACAGGAACCCATGTATTTTCCAAGAGAGGAAAAAAATGTGGGTATTACAGCAAAGCATGAAACTCTGCCATTAGGTAAAGAGCAACGGAAAGGTTCTTTATGAAAAGAGGAATTTTTGCAAATAACTACAGGCGCAGATGACACCTGCACCATGATCCCTTTTATTCAGAGCTCTGCCGTTCCATAGGAGGACTCGCCAAACCTGCAGCACTTGTCTGCGTATTTGCTGAGCAGTCAACGTTTCCCTCGACTGTGTCTCGGGGACTGCTCCATGCAGCAAAATGCAGCTCCTCTTTCCCTCCGAAGGAAGGAAAAATGGCTTCGTTCGACTGAGCAGGCAATGCCGCAGAGACCCGGCAAGCAGAAACCTAGGGGAGAAGATTTGCATCTTCCCCCAGTTAAGCATTGTATGGAGAGCACCCAGCTACCACCGCTCTCCGTCTGAAGGAAGCAAAACTCGTGTTTTTGGATTAGAATAAATAGCAACGGAGGAATCAAAGAGCGGGGCTGCCAGTGGACGCGGGGAGGCTGGACTGGACTTCATCCATCTGGGAAGCCTGACTCCTCCACGCAGTCGTTGCGTCTCAGCTTGTCTTAGAGAAACGACAAGGTTGAGGAAGCTGAAGGACTGGTAACGTTGGAGAAAGAGTGTTAGTCCAGGGCACTTGCCTTCCCTCCCAGCGCCCTGTCCCAGCACAGCACATCTCACCATCAAGCGGGGAACCAAGGCATTGACAAGCTCCCTCGGACAATAATGGATATTGTTCAAAGCGAGAGCGGCTTCCGTGGAGGCAAAGCGGCTGAGATCCAACAAAGTAATGGGAAGGGCTTGTAAATGGGCCATCAGAAAGGTTGATGGGTCTCGGGCGCACAGGGAGGCAGGCGGTGACCAACACGCCATGGGATCAACGGCACATCCGCATGTGGACGGCCAACTCTGGGCTGAATGTGAAATACTGGCTTGGAGAGGATAGCACTTAACTCGCTTTTCTTTCCTGGTCCAGCTAGAAATCAGCAAGGCTTTTCGCCTTCTTAATTCCATTTTCCTCTTCTGCAGCGGCAGAACCATGGAAAACCAAGGCTGGAATGGCTCTGCAGAGGCCATCGCCTGGTCCAAGACAGGCTCGGTTATACTTCTGTCATCCCCGAAAGATGGTTGTCAAAACTGTCCTTAAAAACTGCCAACGATGGAGAGCCTACAACCGCCCTGGCAGTCTGTTCCTGCCAGTCGCTCTTCTTTCCAATGGCAAACTTGAATTACTCTTGACGCAACGTAAGACTTTTTCTCCTGTCCACCTCTTCCTCGTGGATTGCATCTTTTACAGTTTTGCTCATTTTTGCATCCTCTGACAAGGCTACACCTATGTGGAAGCGCATCCTGAGCGGAGCAGAAGGGGATCCTCACGTGCCTTGCCGCCTGTGCATGCCAGGGCGGACTTTGATTTTTTTCACTACAGCACAATTTGATCTCTGTTCAGCTTGTGAGACTAACCCAAATCCTTTCCAGATGAATCACCCGGTAACTGCTCGTGACAACCTTGAGGCCAACAGAGGAGTCTTGGTTTTTTTTTTCCTTTGTGTTTGTCTGGCTAAGCAATGACTCAGATTTCAGAGGAGAATAACTCTCCATCCTTTATCTGAACAGAAACTCATTAACCACTCAGAGTGGTAAAAAGCAATTGCTTAGAGTAATGGGTTCTATCAACAGTGGGTGAAGGTCTAAGTAGAAAAGAAAGGCAGAACCTATCGACATCTATAGTTAGCAAAGCCTATAGCCACTGCATGGAAATTGTTAACGAGTAAAAACATCTATTTGTCTGATTTCTACTCGTGGCACTGGCCCCGGAATTTGCTAGTTTTTCATTTCGCTTCTTCTTTCTCCGAAATCTCAGCAGAGAGTATCTCTTCGCTCTCTTGTGGGGCGGAAACCACACGAATAGCGACTAACTTGTCTGAAGATGTTGTGACAGTTTCTTCTCCCTTCGGAGCGTCTGCTTTGGGGGAGGCCGTGGGCGATCGCTGGTGTACTGGTGATTTTGGTGGAATTGGACTGACACTGGAATCCTGCAATCCAAAAAAGGCAAAACATTAGGAGACCCAGGTCTGTGGCCAGGTCCTTTAGCTGCTACCCCTGAGCTACAGCCATTAGGGCTACGCCAGTTTGTGTGTTTGGCCATCCATCAAAGACAGCAAGGCATTTCGGAGAGTTTTACCATACCAGACCTCATCTTCAGGATTTCACCTTGCTGCAAAAAATTATCATTGAGAGAAGGGAAGCTGGATTATAACCTTGACATCTTGAGATAAGTGCACAGAGATGGGTGCAACAAAGCTTTCTCACACCTTATGGACTTTTTATGCTCCTGAAGCATCTAGAGGATTTGCATGGGTTTGTCTTAGCAATACCTTTGCAAAATTGTTGTCATGATGAAATCAGCCCTGGACTGTCCTGTCTTAAGGCCCAGATGTCTCCCACTAGAGAGAAGTGGCAGCAGGTTCAGAAACCCCTTCTCCAGATGTGCCCCCAGTGCGGGACGAAGGCACAGGTCTGTTTAACAGGGCACTGGCTGGCAGCTGGGGCTCTTAATAAATGCACCCAGTGGTGATGGATTTTGTTGCCGTCACCATGTGCGCAGCTTTTAACTCATGTTTAATTCGGTTAAAGCCTGAGTTGTATGAAGTCTCGCCATGCTTTTGTGAGGGACTGCAGAAATGCATTCATGGTTCTCCACGTCTCCCTAGATGTTTACCCAGCCACCAAGGCCGCAGCACACTTCATCTTGACTGCCGTTTCAGCTCTCTTGTTTTTGCGCCTTCACATGTGACAGTCTGTATAGCTCCACACTGAGAAGATTAGTAACAAGGTCTGCATGGAGATATAATCTTTTTTATGAGACTGGCAGATAGAGTGGAAAAAAACAAGAACCAGTGGGCCATTATTTTTTTCAGTCATTTACGGCACAAAACTAAGGGCAATTTTATTCCACATCATACAGAGCTAGGAGGACAGTGCATCTGCTGGTGTGTGGCTTTGCCCAAACCACGCTGTGAAAGCCTTGCAGATATTGACTGCCCCATCGACACCGGATGCCAGCATCACTGTCCGTTTCCCTTTTGTGTTGCAAAACAAATGGATGAGCACAGGGGATGACGACCCTCTCTCAAGGCCATATATAACCTGGTTGGGTCAGTCCTTCCCGTTTACCCACACTACTTCAGACTCAGCTTGATGGTCTGAGTTCAGTTCTTCAAGGTGCTTTCAGCAGCTTTTTGACTGTCCTAGTTGGAGAAAAGCAAAAGCAAGGACCGAGACGCTAGGCCTGATGTTGTCTAGGCTAGATATAATCTCCGTGAGACCCTTACTCAACCTCTAGAGCCCATGGCGGAGAGCAGCAATTTGGCAATTAATGAAGCAAACACCAAATTCCCATCCTTTCTCCTGACCTGCATGGCTTGCATTGCTTTCAGCTCCTTGAGCTTCCACCGGAGGTGAGCGAGCTTCCCTTTGCCTCCCATCCTCCCTGCGGCAGCCAGGGCGGCCTGGAAGAGTCTCGGCGTGTCGGTTTTCGGGGGAATGATCAGCGAGTTCCCGGCCGCTCCTTTCTCATTTTTGGGTTTACTGTTGTTTTTCAGCATTTTCCTGCAACAAGAAAAACAAGAGATGATTTCTGTCCCGGAATGTATTATATTAGCTTGGTTTTATAATGCCAAAAGATTGTAATTTTATTGTAAAGGGACCTCTAAAGCCTTAGTAAGGACAGACTAGCAAATCTAAGCAATGCTAAAACCAAAGAGGATATTTTAATAACGTTTTAAATGAATATACTTTGGCCAAGTTTGTTCCCAAGTTGTATTCGTTTTGTGGTGAAGCTTTATGGGCTCAAAAATATCATGAAAAATGTCATCTACCCTGACGCTCACCCCTCATTAGCTCTGACACGGTATCATAGGAATAGCCCATTTTTTTGCGGAAAGCTGCAAAACAGCGTGTTTGGGATCCCTCGCTCTTGCACCTTGCGGCAGAGACCCCAGTGCCGGCAGCCCTGGAGGTAGCTAACTGCAAGGGACGGGTGCCCTCTGCTGCCTCACCAGCAGCTCCTTTAAAATCAGGTTTTGTCTTCATCAGTTTTTCCACAGGCTCGAGTATGCTTCATTTCTGGGATCTTTAGCCTGCGGCTAAAGGGAAATGCGTCCATAAGCTTTGGTGGATGCACCCGCATTTTCCCAGCGCTTTGCATGCAGCTTCTGCAGTTGCAGCTGCAGAGAGAGAGATCTTCCCCCTGATTTTGAGACCTCTGCTCCATCTTTTAAAGGATCTGGGGTCTAGAAAGCGGCCTGACACTCACTTAGCTTTTCTGCGCAGCAGCTTTTGAGACTCTGGATAATGCACCAGAATTTCGTTCAAGTCCTTCTTATCCAAAATGAAAAGATTAGCAAATCCGTGAGCTACGACGTTTGCCGTTCGGCGATTTCCCCCTCCTGCTGCCAGCAAGCTGTGGAAAACACCGAGAGATGTTAAAGCTACTGCTAACGGGCTCAGTGCAACATTCGTATTTTGAAATCTCACCTTTCCCATCACGTGCCTCCGTCACTCTATTTCAGAGTAGGCAGAGTTTGATTTTTACCCACAGTGAAGTTTTCCAAGTCTGGTGTTTTAAGAATGCTGTGAAACATTGGCATGAAAAGCTATATAAAAAAATGACTTGTCTGTTTGTAAATTTTAAATATGGCAATTTAAAGTAGGTTAATATGCAGTGGGCTCTAGGGAAGCACGCTCTACCGCTGTGTGACCAATTGGTACAGCACTTCGAGCACCCATGCAAAGGGTATTGAGCTGGGGCTCTTTCTGGCTAACAAACCACCGTCCCTTATTCGTTCTTCTTTCCATCCATTTAACTGTCTTTGAAACTATAACTAGCTCCTTGGTCAGGAGACAGCACGCTGACAGCAATATTTAAAAGCACCGATAAAACGCTGCAGCAGACATCCATGCTCAGTGCCTACGGCTTTTAATTACAAAGATTAGAGTGATGACCTGCCTTCCCAGGCCTCGTTTCCCAAAGCCTGCTGATCCGCGCACCTCCCGCCTCAGCCTCCCCCTGCCCATTCGCTGTATTTCCCCGGCAATGCTTCGCTGACCTTATTTCTCCAAACACGGAGCCGGCTTTCAGCGTTACCAGCACGGTTTTGCCGTCGGGTCCCCCGAGCACCTGCACTTGGCCCGCCTGGATGATGTACATCTCGCGGCCGATTTCTCCCTGCAACACAGACGGGAGCAGGCAGCGCAGGGTGCACGGCTGCGTGCCCGGAAAGAGCCGAACTAAAAACAAGGAGATCTCCTGATGGAGACCCCTTTCCCCCTATTCATATTGCTCTCTCCAAGCATGCAAACTGCTCTATCCGGATCGTATTCCCCCAAGCATCCTCATCTAACCCCAAAGTCTGCTCCAACTCAGTACACTTTTCCCAGCACTCCTGCTGTTCGGGGCTGTGGCAGAAGAGGTCAGTCTTTGCACACGAAGATCAGGAGCAACACTACTAACTGCTCCTGAAGAGGTTTTTGCTCTGAATTTGCTTGCCCTGAAGTGGCTCAGCACCGGCGGTGCTCGGCCAGGCCCAGCTTTCGCCCTTCCTTATGGCACCAGGCGCCTTGCAAAGTGCCACGCAGCACATCAAGCCCTGGAGGATGAAGGAAGCGGCAGCAAAGCTTCAATTCGCCGTCTGCCTCCGTTCGGGTTTCTTTGGCATCTGTGCAGCTCCTTGCACCTCTGTCCCCAGGCCATAGCACACGGCGACAAGTGTCTGCAGCCGGCCACATTGCTGCTGAGACACCGGAGAGAACAGAGGGTTCGAGTGGCTCCTTACCTTCTTACACACGTAGTCGTTAGGTAGGTAGACGACCGATCTGAGCCGCTTCAGCATGTCAAAGATCATCTGCCTGTCGCAGCCCTGAAGCAAAATAAAGCCAACAGCACCCTTAGTGTGCTGCAGCATGCCCCGTTCCCCGTGTCCGGACCTGCAGGCATGAGCGGTACCTGGAAAAGTGCCACTTTGCTCACGATGCTGTAGTTCACATCGATCGCAATATCCAGCCTCATCTTGTCCGGCAGCTGCACCAACAGCTCTGACTCATCTGCAAGAGGCAGAGAACGCAAAACTGGCTATTCGCAGCATTTTATCCGAAGCATCAGAGCGTGTCTTTGATGTCTAAGTGGGAAAGTTGCCCACTTAGTTGTTTTGGCAGCCAAGGGTGAGAACCAGCTTAACCAGGAGGGTCTCCATGAACTTCTGTGGGCCTGGGAACCCACAGGTCTAAAGGCCGATGGGTGGCACTGGGCAATCCTTCCTTTTCCCCTGCCCTGATGGCTCACAGGAGTAAAACAAGCCTGTCTTTCAGGCCACACCTTACAGCAAGCCCAAACCCATATATTTATGACCCTGGAGAGTTGGTCCAGGAGCACATAGGGGACGGGGCAGGGGACCCTACAGAGCTGCCCTGCCACAAAGGCACATCACAGAGGCTGGTCTGCACTCCGCTCTTCCAGCCCAGCTTGGCGCAGGGTATTTCTGCCAGATCTCCTGAGCCAGGAAGGACAAGACGATTTGCTGATAGGATGACTTGGTGGAGCTGTTGCTTGCCACGATTTGGCCAGTGATTTCAAGTCACTGCTCTCTGCCTGTGGACAGAGAGTGGCGATGCTGGGATGGGTGCGTGCTGTGAGTGACGCCAGGTCACCACAACTCTGCATCCCAACAGCAGCCTGACGTGTTATATAAGTCGGCAAACAAGCACATATAGAGAAAAAAGCAAAATAAGCAATGCCCTGAACCTGCAGCGCTAATGTCCTACTGCTGTTTTGACAGTAATATTTCAGCTCTGCCAAACAACTGCAGCTAAACAGTGCAAGCCTTATAAAGACATTAATCCCCAAAGCAATTGGCGCTCACCTAGCATGCCTTGGGAATGCCACGTGTACTCGTACCATGTTTTGACCCGGTTCTGAACAGTTCGGGGGATTTTGTAGAAGTTCATGTATTTAATAGTACTGTCCATGCAGCTCCGATAGTAAGTTTGCCCTGCCGTAGCAGCGCCAACCACGTCTCTCATCTGAATTGGAGGAAGAGTTGGAAGAAATGGTTTATTTGTTGTTACTTATCCATCATGCTGGTTAAGTAATCTAGAGAACATTAATGCAGACATACATTGAACCCTAACGGAGGGTTTTTAGCATCTCCCAATTCTTTTTTGTCTGCTGTTGATGCTGAGCTAAAGAGCCCTTGCATCAGTAAAACAAACCTGGGAATGACTGTGGAATGAACCGACCGGACCAAAATTTTTCCCTGTCTGAGAGTGAGAAGTCCTGCTTGCCATCACACGGCATCACAGCTTTGGGAAGGGCTGGTAAAGTGGCACCTCATGGGAAACGGAGATTCCCACCCACCTGGCCTATCATGACGGAGAAAGCAAAGACGCCCGTGAAATAGTTCAGCAGCTGGAAGACGATCTCAAACAGCGTCTTGGGGTCCGGCAAGCCCCCGATGGTGATGAGGGTTTTGACTGCCCAGTAATAACAGCGGATGTAACTAGGAGGAAAAGGAGAAGCAGTTTTGAATGGGTTTTTGAGCAAGTTGCCTAAGATCTCAATCCAGCCATAGCTTTACGGCACCTTATTTTAACTGCACTGATTTCTCAGTCCAGCCCTCTTGTTCCAGCCATTCTCCCTGTCTCCTCGTCCTTCCTCCCAGGGCACCCACCTTGCCTCAGGGACTTTTAGGAACCCAGCTGCATCCTAACACCTTCTCTTTTGCTCCTGTTCATCACCCTAGGCTGTGCCACATGAGGAACCAAGGCCTCGTTTGTACCTGTTCCCTTCCCCATCATAGACCCAGGTGGTAGAGCCCAGTCCTTCATACGCTGATGCCCAGTAGTAGAGGCAGGAGTTCACATGCAAGCTGTAGAGTAAGTAGGCAGTGGTCCGAATCACTCTGCCAAAAGAAGGAGGTAGCAAGAGGGAAGATGATATGTTATCTGCTGGGAGAAACATGCCTGACGTCTCCCAAATGTCACAAGTAAAAGGAGATAGGAGTTTTAGGGAGACGAGCTGAATTTTGACAGCGTAAGTCCTGCTAACCCAGGAATTGGAGCGCTCCCAAACGTGTGGTGCCCCGCTGTTCCCTCCAGCAATCATGCAGCAAAAACACCATGCAAGTCTCAGAAAACTGAAGAAAAAGCAGCTTAACTGCTGGTTCCACCTGTTCATTGCAAACAGCACTGTCCCCGCTGCTTTGGGGAGAAGGAATCGTATATGTGTGGGCTCCGGGACCCACGTGTCCCTGTGCCGCTGGCACCCACCCCGTGGCATGATGTGCACATCAGCCTCCAGAGAAAAAGGTCAGAATTACTGATGCACATTTTGTCAAATATGGGGAAGCGTAAGAAACTAAGCTGGAAACTCAGAATTGGTGAGCCAACCCAAAGGGAACTTATTTCCCCACTAATAAATAGCAACTCCACGATATCTCCCTGCATAAATAATTCATCTGTAGTTTCTCTCACCTGTAGATGTATGCCTTGCTCAGGATAGCCTCAAGGCGGTTATTGAACTCAAAGAAGGCCAAGTACTGAGAAGAGAAGGAGAGCAGCGTGCTTCAGCTTCTGGCAGCCACAACTAAGAGCTTCTTCCGAGCAACTTCCATGAGAAACCGACTGGGAGCATTACATTTTAGCACTGTATCCCCTTAAAAAAAATCTGATTTCTCCTTCCATTTTGCTCATACAGTCACTCTGCAGTAGGAACTACCAAGGATGGATTTTGATTATGATCTACACATACCCTTTTATTAAAATGTGAGTGTATTTTAGAATTGAAATAAAGTATTTAATCAACAGTTCCTCGAGGCCTTAGTTATGACTTCCCTTCCATGTCTAGCAAGCAATAACTTACCCAAAACAGTGCTGGACTCTGTTAAATCCGCTTAAAATGATCAGAGTTATTTTGTAAGCTCCAACTTACCTTCAGACAGCGAGGGAAACGTAGGAGCGGGTTGACCCCAACTTTGAAGTAGAAGAAATCCAGAGGCAGGAGGCACGCTACATCCATCTGAAATCCCCACAAGAAGAAAAATCACTGTGGTGAACTGCAAGTGTGGCAGGGCTCATTTGCACCCCCTGTTTAATTGGGAAGAGCTAAAAGGGGGCCCTCCCCAGCCTCAAGGGCATTACGCTTCATCAGCCCTTATGTGCTGTAAGCCTTGTGGTCCTGTCTCATATGGGTGGTCTCCATCCAAGTACACACGTGGAGAGAACAGGGCCCTAACATCCTTTCCTCTCATTTCAAATCCAATCAGGTCAGCTCAAGTACCTCCTCTACCACACTGGAAGACCTTTCCCAGCATACCCACCCGTACTTGAAAATGTTTCAGATTAATGGTTCAAATTAGTATTCGAATTGGTTTTGAACACGGGGCAGCACATGTCTTCAAAAACAGAGCTGCATCCCGGGCGTCCTTAAAACACCAAAACGTACAGGACAGGGAAATAAAATGTGTCAGACCTTAAAACGTTGTGATTTCAGGTAGTTCTCTTTCATGGCCTTTTTATCGGTCTGGTTGGGAATAGGAGAGACAAAGACAGATCACCACTTGTAGAAAGGAAAGTAAGCACAAGCACAGTCACACCTTGCTTTGCCCTTATGCCCCTCAAAGGGGAACATGCTCCCTTTGCGCGTGGGAGGGGAACCAGAGTGAAAGGAGCAGAAGAAAGCATGGCCTCATGCCATCTCCCCACCACGCTCAACAGCCACAGCGCCATGGCTTCTCCACCAGGGAAGAGGATTTGGCTTTTTGGAAGCAGGGAGAAGGAGGAAGGTGTCCGGGAGCAGTCGCAAAGAGCCTTTTTTCCAGCCTGAATTAGAGTAATTTTTTCCACTTACACCACATCCTCTCCCACCTTGTGGGGCTGCTGGACCAAGGAGACAATTTGCTGTAGCAGTCCAGACTTGTAGTCTAGGCTGGGACAGGGACAGTGGAAGCACAGTACCTGAAGGCTGTCTTTCCTGTACATGTTTTGAGGTCATTACTTAGGGCCTCCCGTGCTCATTTTACATCCTGGAGGAATGCCGCACAACAGTGGTGGCACCACGAAAGTCAGAGTTTGCAGGAAAAGCCTTTCTGCCTGTGCATTTGCTCAGACAAGGGGAAGGCTGTACCCCCAGGGCTTTGTTTTTCCCCCACTTATTTCATTGGATTTGGAAATGAAATCAAGGGCTTTCACTTCATCCTACATCTCAGATGGGTGATCTATGCATTCAGATTGCAACCCCTTTTTTCCCTGTCACTAATACATATAGCCTAACTGTGCTCCAGGGAATTAAACCCAGGATTGATTGTGCCATTTGTTCTTAGCTAGAGGCGTATAAGCTGCTGGCTGCCCTGGAGCCGAACAGCGTGTGTCTCACTCATCTTTGGCAGAACTGCCCTGCGGAGCTACCCCCACGGAGCAGCAGCCACCTGGGCTGACATCTGAGCATCCTGGATCTGGGAACAAGGGCGCCAGGGATCCTGCATTTTCTAAGTGGGCAGGCATTGATTTTATGGGAAAAATATATATGTTTCAAGGATAAAAAGGCTGTCAGCTTATCAATCGCATAGCAGGAGAGATGTGTGCAATTCTCGCTTCTCACGAAAATAGGCCCAATCCTGATGGCAAATGGTGAAAAGGAGTAAACCACGGCTGTGACGGGAGAGCTGCCTGGTGGCTGGGAGAGCTTGTTTCAAACACTTATGATCAAAGCCTTCCTCACCACTTTGGGTGATGGAGTCGAGAGGTCCCCAACATCAGCCAAGGACCCTTAAGAGGAGTTTCCCTCCATGGGAGGCAATGCGCACCGCCACTCACTATTATGTCTCCCCCTCGGACAAACTGGAGACGGATCTGAAAGACGATGATGTCCAGGAGGTAGATGAAGTCACAGAGATAGTCCACAAGCAGCCAGTAGTGGATGTTTCCTGACGTCTGGTAGGGAAAGGCCCAGCGGACGGGAATCAGCCAGCAGTTCCAGTTCCAGGCCAGAACAACGAAGAACAGCCACAGCACGTACATCAGGTCTGCGCACAGGGAAACATGGGCCAGGATTAACTAGCAACACTTCCTGAAGTCATTTGAATCCACCATACATGGAATTTTTCATCTCCTGTCCTGCCCTAAGCACAGTGATGTCTCCCATGAAACCTGCAGAAGATTTCAGACTTCTCTACAGTATTTGATTGCAAGTGCCAAGCAAGATCCAGCAGAAGGATGGAAGAGCGAGGCTTAAATGCAAAGTTAATACTATTTGTTACAGAGCACATTGCTTTATATCAGGAATCCCTTTCTAACTTTGTTGGTTCAACAAGGTTCGCTTTAGCTTTGCTCCCACAACACTAATTTAGTTTCTTTCCTTTTTTCCCTTGGAGACTATGCTGGGCTAAAAGCTGGCTGCCTGAGACTGGTGGCTTCGAAATGACCAGAAAATAGAAAAGGTTGAGGAAGGAGCTGGGTTCCTGTGGGGTTTGCATGATACAGTGACTGTGTTTGCCCACTGAAAGGACTGAAAAGCAGAAACACGCTGGTCCTTCACTGCCTGGTAATGCTCCTGACAGTCACAGCCATCAGGGAACATTTAGAAAAGCCTACGGATTATAATGGAAGCTATAAGTGACTTTTTGCAGTCGCATCTAAGCATAAATCAGTCCTTTCTTAGCTTTCTTCCCTTCTCCATAACTTCCCATTTCTTGCACTTCCTCGCCTGCTTCCCTTCCATTTCCCTCCCTCCTTCCACCACCAGGTTTCTCACGACCAAGGCAGGCAGAGACGCTCTCCGTCACTCACTGGTGAACGGGTCTATGCTGCTTGGGAACCGGTAGTTTTTCACACGGTCCAGCCAGGGCCGATACTTGAACTTGCAGCACAGCATCTCGCAGTAATGCTCGTCCTCCTTGGCTGCTTCCGACTCCTTTCCCGGGGGAGGCGGCGGTGCTTCCGCAGGGGCTTGCTTGGAAGGGGCTGGGAGAATCCACATAATTATTTTCCACAGCAGAAAACCCTCTTACGGTCATTTGTTTTAAGAGCTTTAAACCATTAATAGAATATCTGTCTTCCTGAAAACACAGTGTGCGTGGGGACCCATGAATTAAATGGTTGCTGTGAAAGCCTGGGACTTTCACAATCCCATGTTCACAAAGCTCCCCCCACCTTGAAGATTTCAAAGCACTGACTGTAAAACTGGAAATATATTTAGCTTCACAGGCTTCCTCCTGAGCTGGGAAAGTATAATGACTCCATGGACACTTAAAGCACAAACCAAGTCACCAGAGCTGCCCAGGAGGAGGGCAAAGAAAGCTCCTGATTCCCAGCCTAGGGCCTTGGCCCATGTGCCCCTAGAAGGAAGAACTGGAGCCCTTTTTTTCAAAACACGAGAAACTTCAGTAAAAGCATCAGTTGTGTCCCTGGAGAGTCTGTGTTGTACATGTTCACTGCTCTGGTTCACCCAGAGCTCCCGAGTCATATTTTATACACAAGAAAGGCAACCTGCTTCTCTTCCTGCATCCCCGAGGGTTTTCTAGGAAGACAGCGAAGCCGTTAAGTTTCCAGCTTATAAAACCAATAACAGTTTCTATTGCTTGAACTTCTCCAAGCCAAAAAATACTATCTGCAGACCTACATTTTCTCCAAGTCAGCAGCTTCTAGTTTTTCCCCCCAACATTCAATGTTATCAGTTTCAAACTCCCAACCCAACTTCAACTCACATGCCACAGGGGTCTCCTCATCAGATGTGACATCAGGGTCTGCTAGCTTCTCTTTCACCTTTTCGGTCCTCTCTTTAAAGAGCTTCACCAGCTCCTGGAGCCGGTCATTGATGACTGCACTGTTCTGGCTTGCGGCTGAACCAATGCGTTCAGGCAGGCTGTGAAGAGACCATCGGACATTTAACTCGTGTAGGAAAGCCCAAGAGTAGGTTCATGACCTATTTTTTAATCTATAGAAGCCTTAACTAGGATTTACCTGTGTTTATATAGTTATTGTATAATTAGAGGAGCATGTGTGACCCGTAATGTGGATTCAGTAAAATACAGTCAACAACATCAGTGTGACCCTCACGTTTGGTCTAAGATGCAAATCACACTTGCAAGTGTTTGGGAAGCCCCAAGGTCCCAGCCTGGATTTCATTTTCTTGGGACTCGGAGAGCATTTTGAGAGAGACTTGTGGGCTGAAAATGTACTGGAAGCCCCTGAATCTATAAACTATATTGTACCTCTTTATTAAAACTAGAGCAGATTCAGTTTAGGATGTTTTACCTAGAATGACTGAAAACTATTACTATCAAGGAGGACAGAAACTAGCCATGCTTAACATCTCAGGGCCTGACTGTTTGTTACTGTAGCTCTAGGCTGGTTTATCGCGATAACTGACATGGCAATTTCTGTTCAAAAAGAAGACAAAATCCTGTATAATGTGGAACTGAAGTCACTCCCCAAGGCTGTGCTTCCTAATGAAGGCAGGTGCCTCCAAGTCTGTCCCATGGGTGTGCAGGGTAGGGAAGCCAGGACCTAGAGTGCATCATGCATAACTTGTTCTCTCTTTCTAAATGGAAGAAAAATGTTATTTCCCAGCAATCAGTGAAAGCTATCACTGTAATGTGTGCGGCTTAAAGGTGCATCATCTCTGTGGTTAAACCTGGTCTTAAGGAGAGTATTTCTATCTGGATAGAGAAAGCAAGAAAATAGTTTCTCCTCTGGGAGTCATAATGCTTGCTGGTTTTGGAGAGGGTCGGTGGGAGAGAGGCACATTATTCACTATACAGCGTTAAACCCTATATGGGCACTGCTTCCTCTCTCTTTGGTATCCCAGTATTTCTAAGATCTTCTGTATTTCTGCCCAAGCACCAGGATATGAAACCCTAAAAGCCAAGCCGATTCCCAGAGAAGCCTTGTGCCTATGCCCCTTGGTCTAGCTGCGCACTTTTCTCTCTCCTCGTCGTCCTGGCCAGGCCATGTTTGCACGGGAGATTGGCCTGTTGAGGCCAGAGGCACCTCGTCCAGGTCGTCTTCTGGGGTCTGCACCTTGCTCCTAAAGAGACAAATGCAACAGTCAAAGCTCAGAGCACAGGAACGAACTGATTCTCCCCTTTCCTCACCCAGTTCCTCATCCTTCCTCTCCTTTTCCCTGCTCTCATCTATTCTCACTTTCCCTTCTCCTACTTGTGTCTGCTTTTCCCCAATTTTTGGCATTGCCTGAGGTCACCGTGTGAAAAATACCCTGCTCCTTTCGCTACTAAAGAGCTATTTCTTTGCATGCACCAAGACCACAGCTAAACAGGCAAGCAGCGGGCTGGTGCATTTTGAATCCCCTTTTAGACAGCCTCGCCAGAGGGCTGGAAGGGAGGCTCTGCTCTCTGCCCTCCCCAGATGCCGCAAAGCCACTGCCCTGGCGTCTCTAGGAGAAAAGCAAGGAAAATCCAACTGCTGGTAGAGTGAAGCAAAGAAGTGAAATTGGGAAGAAAAGGTAACTGCAAAGTACCTGGGATACAACATGGCTCTAAACTGGCTCTGTGGCACCTTAAATTCCTGAGACAAAGAGCAAACTGCAGAGCAGCTGATGAGCATTTAAGACATAATATGGGCCCTCCAGTGGCTGCTGCTACCTGTAAAGCAGAGTGCACGGTGTAACAGCCAAGGACTACTCAAAAGTTGAGAAAAGCCCTATAAACACTGCCCTTGAGATACTAAGTCGCTGTCTTCCTAAAAGATGTGCCCTAACACAGCTGGTGCATCTCCGACACTACCGAAACGTTTCTGGGAGAACTTCCTTAAATATTGTTTGCTAGCCAGCTAAGTGGTGGAGGCAGATCTGACTGTGATGATAATAATGGCAAAAATCCAAACTAGCCAGCAAACCTACAGTAAAGTCCACAGGGAAGTAATTTTAACAGCAACAGAGAAATTGGCTTCTGCCACCACTAACAGTTCCTCTAAATTAATAAGGATTTCAAACAGCAAACAGCAGCAGAGCACAGATCCTTGTGTAAAACATCTCTGTGCAACCTGCAGAGCTCTGCTTCTCTACAGTCCCATTCCCAAGCGTGGGATGTTAGGAACTCAGCAAGACCAAGCAGTTTACTCTGACCACTTCCCCATAAAAGCACCCAGGCAGAAACAGGATGGCCAAGAGAGGTAGCCATGCTATTACAAATCTCCTGAAGAAAACCCAAAGTGGCAGAAAACAGCCATTTCCAGCTTTGCTGGTTCTCAGACGTGCCCCTCTTGAACGTGAGCTTCTGCAGGGTCTGGCAGAGAGCCAGAGAACAAGGTCAACAAAACCTTGGTTACTCAAGTGTGCAGTGTAAAGGCAGAAGAGAAAATAACCCCAATGCTCCCATTAAAGTGCCCTCGTTTCACAGCTTCGTATGCTCAGCTATGGACTGAGAGGTTCCCAAAACCACATCAGTTTGTCTCCAACAGAAATAGTCCTCCCAAGTGTCTTCATGCTGTTAGGACAACTCCATCACCTCTCACCAGTCTACACAGCTTCCCTTCCCCACATTTGCTTTCTTCTGGGGATCGTGTTGCCCTCCTCACCCACAAGCAAGCCAGCTCCATCAAGCGCCTGATGGACTCCAGCTCGAAAATGTGCATTGCTAAAAGGGTATCGCCATCTCCCCTCCTTGCCCACAATGTTTCACCTGATGTCCCTCAAAGCTCACTTGGCTTCCTCTGGATATGCACCAAGTTTTTTGTGTCAGCTGTTGTTTGGGAAAGATTTCTCTAAGCTTTTTGCTTCAAATGAACAGAATGTCCTTGGAAAGATGTAAAAGATGATAAACATCCTCAGGAAGGCTGTACATCTAGAGATTCAGAAAAAAATCCTTTGATATTCTGCAGTGCCTGCAACTCACCTACCTTCCTGACAGATGCTGCTTTCAGAGGGAACAGGAGCTACCCAAAAAGGAATGCAAATTTCAGCTCATTTTGAAAGGTTGTGGGTAAAAGTTCTGAGAGAATCATGGATATTTTGTTAAATCCCATGGAGAAACACATACATGTGCAACCGTAAGTGCAAAACCTTATCAGGTCTCAGTTTTTTGGTCATCTTTGAAAAAATAAAATAAATGAAGCACTGTTTGGTAATCCCCTGGACAAAATTCAGTCCTTTGATATGCTCCAGCTGCACTTCCAGTGAATGTTGTTTGGGATAGGACCTCCAGAGCAGTGGTCAAATTGGCCCTAAAGACCAGATTTTTCCACTGATACATAAAGACTTCAAACTGCATCTCCTACAAAGTGAAGTGAACCAACAGACACACAGCTAACTAACATGAGGAATGCATATATACAAAGTAAAAGCTAAAGGCGAACGATCAGATAAATAATCAACACAAGGAACTAAGGAACAAATTCCAAAGTCTGTTCTGTATAGCCAGGATTTCGCCTTCCACAGTGAATGAGCTTATTAATGTCCTTTGAAGTAACTGAACCATTACAATATGATCACTAGTTGACTAATAAAGATATTTTTTACAGTGTCGTACAAGATGCAAATCAAATCCAACAGAGCATGCAGCCACGAACTTAAAAATAGCAAAGTGAAAAGAGCATTTTTAGAAGTGGAAATGTGCAGCACAGGTAGGAAGAGATGCACAAACTGCGTTACAAAAATATGCAGGAAGATAATTACGAAAGAATTTGAATACAGGCAATAAAAATGTAAATTGCCTCCTCAAGATCCCAGGCAGGGAGTGTAAATGCCTAAATAAAGACATAGCGTGAGACCTACGCAGGATGCACAGAAAGCTACGGCTCAGCAAGAGCTGCTGCACCAACATCTAACCATGCCCAGTGGGACTTCCCATGGGCGCTGCCTTACGATGGCATTATCCCACGTATCCAAAAATTTATCGTCTGCAAGAGTCAGCCTATGTTATTTATCCAGGTGAACTTTGGCAACTGATAAATGAATCAAAGCAAACAATTATCAGCAAATATATCCAGTTCATGCCTGGAGAGCATGAGCTTGTAGAGATTTTTGTGCCACTGTGGCCATAGAGAAGAGGAATGGACAGTGATTCCCGCAGAATCCATTTCCAAGGCACCAATTGCACAAAGATCAACACAGCTTCACAGCCTCAGTTTGAACTCCATCTCTCTATAATGTTTTTTTCCCTGGATATGGTCCATATCCAGTGCAACGCCATGGTTTCCTAGTACTTTCTGTATTAAAATAATGGAATTTTATTTCTCTAAAGAATGAAATACGATTTGCTTGCTTTTAGAAAGCTCTGCCAAGGGACCTCCGATAGTCTGCTTGAGAAACGCTACCTGGATACATGGCAGAAAGATTTATATGCTCATAGATATAACTGCGAATATACAACCTGCTCCTTCAACACATGGCTAAAAAATAGCATGAGAAGACTGAGGTGCTCCAAACAGTGTCCACTTTGGGGAACACTGAGCTGTTTTTCCGGTAATTGCTAATAGGTGGGATGAGTGCTCTGCACTGACCTCTTCTTCCTCTGACTGCTGCTATGTTCTTGAAAATGAGATACCTTGCTACTGTTGAAAGGGGCATTAAGAGGAAAAAAAAAATTGAAGAAGGAACTAGAGTTTGCATGTGATAAAAGATGATTGCAGGAGATGGATTTTTACATAGATCTGATTAAATAAGCTAAGGCTGTGCCTATAGATAGCTGGATCCATAGCTCCAAACATGCCTGAGCTTTGCTGGGAGGCTTAACACGGGCATTATTCTGAATGTTTGTCCATTTTCTACGTCTATTGATGGACAAAAGCAAACTCAGGAGCCCAAGCCTGATTCAGAGATGAATAAGCATCTGCAACGAAGTTGCTCATCTCAACCCTCTGCTTACAACAAGAAGGCTGAATATCATGGGGAAAATAAGGGGTTGGGCAAACACCTAATGTGACTTTTCTCCTTTCCAAATAGGGGGGGGTACACAGATTTAGCTATTTTGCAAGGAGGGAAAGATAAACTTAAGCTTTAATGGTCTTATGATGGGAATTTATCTCAAGGAATAAGGTCATAAACCGTTCTGGGAAGTAGTTATGCCCATGATTTAAAAGAACAAGTAGAGCTCAAATCGGTTACCCAAACACAGGCACCCGGCACCTTTTGGGATACCTCCAAAGCCAAATTACGGATGCTGCTGAAGAGGAAGGTGTAGGAAAGGCTTCCCCAGGGCAGAAGCTGCACTCCACCGGACAGAGCCCAAAGCGATGCACGGCGCCGTGCAGTGGGCAAGGAGGCAACCCCCAAGCTGGCCCACTTGCCAGCCAGGCTGCGAGACACGGGCTTTTCTGTATTGGAAAATAACCTGTGATCTTCATTAACCCGAGAGAGAAAAACTCATCCTGGCCAATAACCGCAAAGGGTCTCAGCTGTGCCCTGCACCTTTTCCACTGCTGCTACCGCCCATATCAGCACCCAGAGAGGAGCCATCTCCGGACCTGGAGCCGTTAATAGCATCACCCGCTGCCCTGAACTTCGTCAAAAACATAAGTTGTCTCATTTCCCGACCTCTTGTTCAAAAACCCAGCTCTTTCACTCGATTTTACTGGGTGTTCAAAGCACGTGCCCAGTTCAGATTGCTGCTACGGGCTCGTCTCTAAGGCAGCTCAGCGGCGGATTAGCTTCGCCGGCTCTCTAGCTGCGATCCGCTCGTCACGGGAAACCTTTCATCGCTGGGTTAATAGAAAAATAAAAGGCAGTGAAGTTCAGTGGGTGCTAAATGCCCGCTGAGCGGCCTGCCTCAAGGCTGCTAGGATTTACGTCACAAGCGTTTCGTAGGACTGCTTTGAAGCTGGCTCTCCCCATCTAAAACCCTATTCAATAGACGGGATTATGGACACCTTTGCTATTTCATTTTTTTCCAGCTGCCGCAGGAGCTTGTTTACTAAAAGATCCAAACCGTTCAGTCAGGATGGATATAACATCTGGTTTGCAGCACTTAAGAAAACACCCCGTTTGCTATTTTCATTGCTCTGCAATAAGAAGCCTCAAAAATCTCCTCTGAAACCAGTATCCCTAAGGTGCAAAGCAGGGAGGAGAGGAGCGAGCCCTACCTGGGGGAGGTCGGCACCGCGCCGGGCACCGCCAGCACATGGTTGGTGCTCTCAGCCGGCACCAGAGAGCACCCGCCTTCGCTCTCCAGAGCATCATCTGGGCCGTCCACGTCCTTGGTGCTTACGGTGAGGTATTGGCTTGGCCCTTAAAGAAGAAGAGCATTGCAAAGTGAATCAGTGTTTTGGGATTATTCCTAGCCACGGCTTTCCCTCAAAGCAAGTACTGGCCTGTTGCTCTTAATTTGTATTTAAGGTTATGTGAGCTGCATCACTCGGATGAAAGTCTCTCAAACAGCCCCAGCTAAGGGCTGTTTTTCAGTGATGGGTCCAGCCTGCAGCTGGGAAAAAATCCCCCAAACCCCATCACCCTCCAGCAAAGCTCTCCTGCTCCTCACTCCGTTCAAAGCTCTTCTTTCACTCCACTTCTTTTCCCATTTCCCTGTCATGCGGCACTCCTTTCTCCTAATATTTTAGAGCGTTTAAATTTTTTTTTCCCCAAAATTTTTTAACAAAGCAAGAAAAACTGCTGGTTGCTCCCCTTCTGCTTTCGTGCCTTGCAGTGATTTAAACTTCTCAGTGCCATCACTCGGCCTCCAATAAGGAAAGTTATGAAGAAATTACCGGGATTACCAGCTGCAAAAGTTGCCTCCTGGGTTATAGAAAATCTCCCGGGTTTTCTGAATATGAAAATGTTTATACAAAATACCCTAGGAGTGGGGCTTCCTGTCTAGCAGTCCCTCAAGGCTGCTGCGGCCTCGTTATGCTGCTACATCTTAATGCTCCGTGGGGGTGATTTAGGCTCCAAATTACAGGATCATTTGGTTTTCATGCAAAACAAGGCGTTAATCAAAGAAGCACGTAAGGCCTCTCTGGTTGGAAGAGGTAATAGCTGCTTCCTGCAGTAAGCAAGGTTGGAGCGGAAAAGTTGGTTGTTAATAGTAGCTAAACACAGATGTCACCTGCCCGGTGGAGAAACAACTTGCCATGGGGGGGACTATTCCAGTTAGATCCCTGCAGCCGGGCTGGCTGCGAAAAATCGCCCTTTTTCTTAGCTGTATCACCAGATGCAAGGAGTCCTTGCAGGTTTTTTTCAAAGGGGGAATCGCAGATGTCTAAAGACCCCGGGCAGCTGTTTTGCATTGCCGTGAGGGGCCATGCGTGACGGGGAATTGCAAAGAGCAAAGCTCCAGCTGACCATCCTCCTAGTCCCAATGAGTTGCACGAACCATATGGCGAAAACGCACGTGGCTATTGAACCTTCCGCCTGCAGGTCTTTTGGGGGACTTTTGAGCAACCTCAGTGAGCCTTTATGGCTTGCAAGCGTTCTTTAGGGGTTGAGTTAGAAGGGGACGTAACTGAGGCAGAAGCAAGAACCATGCTATGCAACCATCAGTTTTGTTCCTCAGCTTCTGTGACGCAACACGAAGCGTGCTTTTATTAAAAGAAAAAAGCAACAAAGACCAGCTACTCCAGGACTAAAAGAAGCCCCCCAAGCTACGCAAGCACACGGCCAAAGCCAACGTGGCTACTACCTAGGGGGTGGACAGGGGACCGCTCCTCATTGGAAAAATTGGGGTTGAGGACCCCAGCCTTTGCCTTTCTGGAGATGAGGACGGGGATGCGGGAGGCAGCGGCGGCTCGGTAGCTGGGGACATTGGGCAGCTGCTCTACGGTGCCGCGGAAGGGAGGGGAGACGCTCCGGCGCTCAAGCGGCTCGTCTTGCACCAGCCGGCGGAGCTCAACGTCTCGGGCGCGCTTGGCCATGCTGCTAGGCGCCTAGGTGCTTCAAGCAAAGGGCAAGGCATCTGAGGCTGCAATAAGAAACACAGAGTCGTCTGAGACGGGACGGTTATCCGGGGCGCGCGGACAAACGCGGGGCCGGCGCGGGGAGCCAAGCGAGCGCTGGGACGCTTGCTGAGCTGCGGCACTACGTTGCGATGCTCGGCCGGGGCTGCGGGAACGCGCTGCTGGCGGCAGAAAGCAAAGAAACCTCCAACCTATATTAGGGCCAGCGTCCAAGTGCCCCTTGTGCAACGCCAGTGAAGTCAACGGAGTTATGCCAGGAATTAGCATCGCTCGCTCAGGCTGTGATAGCAGCTCCGCAGCTAATTTTCATTACTAATCCAGTACTTCCTAAAGCATTATATTAGCATGCACTTTTATGCGACCGGTTATTTCCCAGACCGAACAGAGCAGCAATAAAAATCCTTTTCCCCACGCTGCTTTTCTCCTTCGGCTCTAATTTCACATCGGGGATTATTTAATCAACAAGACTAAGTACTGGGTAAGGACCAGTCCCTCATATCTGGCTCCAGCTGACAACGATATTGCCAGCGTACCCTTCCTGCAGGATGCTTTCAGCTAGGGAAAAACCCAAATTGACCAAGCAGGCCCGTGCGGGCAGAAGTTCAAGGCTCCAGTTTCCCCCTCCCCAGACATCTCATCGCCTGCTTCCGTTCGTCGCTGTTCAGCATCACCCTGCGTTTTCTATTATACCTTCAACATCGGCTTCGGCGGCCTCAGCTGTCGTCTCCTCCACCTTCAAAACCCAAAGAGCCAGTTTAAGGAGAAAAATATCTATTCCAGCCGTAAGCAAAACAGACTTAGCGTTTCTGTACAGTTTGAGGGTGTCTCCAGTATCCTCCGGGCCGGATACCGGCTGCAAGCCTCGCCTCTGGAGCTGCCCTTCAGCAAAAACGAACCTCAGCCGTCCACAGCTTGTCAAAAAAGCGTTGCGTTACATTCCAGGCTGCTTTGGAGACCCAGCGATAACCCGATGCAAGCAGGAGCACGCAGCGTGCCCCAAAAGCCCCGTCTGTCCCCACCGTGCCGTATGCAGCCCTTGCTTTTCGCTGCGCCCCGCTGCCGTAGCCGGCGATGGTGTTGCCAGCACTGCAGAGCCCGTAGCTTTTTTGGGGGGCAATTCATTATTTCAGGCTCCTCTACGCCCTCGCAGCCTGGTTTTTGACTTAAATGTCATAGGGCTCCTTTCAAAAGCTGTCAAAACTCGGGGGACTTCAATAGCATCTCACGTTTCCCGCGGGAAAAAGCTCAGCACCATCGCTGCCGAGATGGGAGCATCCCCGCACCTTTCCGCCCCGCTCCGAACCAGCTCCTGCTGGGATCCCCGAGGGATGAGCCCCGACTTCCAGGTACCCAGTGCACGCCAGACTGCAACTAGCTTATCGCAGCCCGAAATCTAAGCAAAAAGCCTCCCCGTACCTGTAGAAAAGTGCTTTCGGGATCGCTTAACTCGGCGCCTTCGAGGTCTTCAAAATCAGGGGGGTCTTCTACAAAGAAGCCTTCATCCACCCCGTCGTCAGCACTAGGGCCGGGAGGCTGGAGCAGGGGTCTGCGCGACACAGGGAGCAGCGACGTGAGGCCGGGCGCGTTGGGGACAAGGCGTCCTCGCGGCGGCGCGAGCGATGCGCGGGCCCCGCGACGGCAGGCCGTTCGGCCGGCCGCTTTGCAAACCCCGCTTGCCGATAAGTAATAGCGCACGAAGGCGGCAGGCTTAGCTTACAGCATTAATTGCACAGGAAAACTTGCCTCTTGGATCAGTAGGGACTTAAGCGCAACTTTGGAAAAAATTCCAAATGGGTAGTATGGAAAATAATAAATAGCATGGAAAAAAAGCAGGGAGCCCAGGTGGGAGGTATATAAACTCTACAGAGCATTTTCTGGAGATTACATTTCTCTCGCTATGCAAAATAATTTCTCATGTAGTTAAAATTTGCCAAAGAACAACCCAAGAGCCCGATTTCCACACAGGAGTATATCATCCAAATCCCACGTTTGTCTATGTAAGGTATCAGTAGGACCCATAATTCTCATTTTTCCTTTTCTAACTGCCAGTTTCAGCCCCAAGCGCGGGCTCCGGTTCCGCCGTGTTGACAAATGGGGCTCGCAAGATTATTTTTATTGGTTTAATATGACTCTGTAACTGAAAAAAAAATGTGGTCATGCTGTTCTGCGCAATTATTTGCTGCTTTGCTGTTTTTCTGGAGAGGGAAGCAAAGGACCAACTGGGGATGACGAAAAAAATTAGAAGATCACTAAATCTATGAAAACCAAGAAACCTTTCTGCATTTTCAGCTGGTCCCAGGGCACAAGATTTGCCTAACAAGCAATGGCTGACTTTTTTTTAAGCTCCATCTCTTGAAAAACTGTTATTTCACAAGTTTAGGGGATTTTTTTTCTCCATTTTATGTGTTTAACCCCCCTTCAAAACGCAATCGCAACCCTTTTCATCCTAGAAAACCTGTTGACGTCTCTCTTTTCCTATAAACACATGAGCACACCGAGGACTGGAGCAACAGCTCGTCCACCCCCCAACCGAAACGCAAATCTCTCGCAGGAACGTGCAAACTGCAGTTCTTGCAAAACAGGCCTCGGTTAGATGAAAAGGTATTTCCACTTTTAATGCTGAAAAACCGTGCAATGGCAGCGTCTTGCTGAAAAATCCGGCTGTTTTCAAACAGCAGGCAGAGAGTAGAACTGCAGTGCTAGTTCTAGGTGTTAAACCCCCAGATGTTTACAGCACGGGAAATCGGAGCAACCCACTAAAGCGCGCAGATTTTCTGAATATTATTTGGTCTGCAGTTACCACCTATAAGAGCTGACAATAACGGCTATTTCTGACAGCAGGAAAAGGCATAAAAATGTACCTACGTGCATTACGTAGCATTTGCAGGTACGACGGCTAATCCCGTCCTTAAATCCGGCTCCATGACATCCGTAATAATCCCCGCTGCACTCAATTAACATATAGGGGCTTGAATAACCCGGAGCCGCTTGCAGGCCACGGATTTCTCGCCCCGGTCTTGCCGTCGCTGGACGGAGCTGCAAAGGCGCTTTGCTGCCGATGGGGCCAGGCGGCCGGGGCAGGATTGGGGGCCCCGCGGGCTGCCGTTGCTCCGGGGAGCCGGGCGGCTCCGGAGCTGGGGACCGCGTCGCTAGGAGACGCTTGCTGGTTACTAGGTGCCGCGCGGCAGCGGATAAGCCCGGCTTGCGAAAGCATCCTTTAGAACCGGCATCTTGCACGCAGCCCCCTTGCCGCTCCACTAAACCCGCGAACGCCTCGGACTTTGCGGCTCGTAAATGCATTTGCAACGACGGCAGCGTTTGAATTTGTTTCCAAGGAAATCATAAATGCGACGGCAACGGCTCTGGCAGTGCTTGCAGCCCCGAGCGACACTCACCTCGCGCCCTCCGTCTCCTCCTCCTCCTCCTCCTCCTCGGCACCATCCGGGGAGCAGCACACCTCCAACCTTGGAGAGAGAGAAGCTCGGTGGGTTAAATACGAAAAACACGTCCGACCCTTAAAAGCGCAAAGCGATCGCTGGCACAAATGCTGCTGGCTTTATCCGCGGAGCTTTGCAATAACCTTCCCATCCCGTACCCCAAACCAACATCCGGAGCATGCGGACAGGGGGAAGGAAGGCAAGATATCAACGGAGGGAAAAAGGTTGGAAGCACAAGACCAGAGTCCTGGAGACCTCGCGCTCCCCTTGCGGCGCAGGGAGAGGGTAGGCGGAGGGGTTACGTGCTGCTGGTTTTGAGCAAAACCACACCATTAACGAAATCCCCTCCCGCAGGACAGGGAGGCGCTTGCTGCCCGTATGTGCTGCCAGTGTCTCAGATCCATATACCAAGGGCAAAAATCTCGAAAATGCTTTTATAACATGCCCATTTGGTTTCGGCACAGCGGAAGGGAGCCCCGCTAAGCGGCAAGTCGGCGAAGGGGACGCCGGGGATCGCTTGCCGTTAGCGCAGTCGCTTATTCTTAGGCCAACTAATCGGTGCGAACAAATGGGATTTACGGCTCCCACGCTAAAAATCTCTCAAATGCAGCCAGGAGCGTTCAGCTCCGATCCCGCTCCACGGAAAGCGCTGACAAAACTTCCTTTGACTGCAGTGGTGTGCGAACGGGACCTTGGATATGAATGGCTCCTTTCAGGAAGTGCGGTGATTTTGGAGGACTTCTCTATAGCGTGAAATAGGAATATTAAAAGTACCGAACAATGCGGCATATTTTAGATTCTGCACACCACGCAAGCGTGGCACAGCACCCCTTTCAGCCTGGACATGACTTGCATCGGAGTATCTTGCACAACGATGTCTTTGCTATCAAGCCACTATAACAACTTTTGCCTAGAAGAATCCCAGACTGCTTGGGAGCGTATATACAAAACCTCGCATCTCTCTGCTGAAACGCGGGCCACTTCTGGCACCAAACGCATTACCCTGTCCTTGGGAGGAACTCAGCAGGAGCTTCTTTCGGAAGAAACAGGATGAATTATATAGAGAAGGCTACAGTGTCCAAATTTCATGGCAAATGGATGTGACATTGATATGAAAGAGGTCAAAACTTTCTTGCTTTAGGGCCCAAGTCTACTTATTGGACGCTCAGGAGGAGCCACCCTTTAGTTGTCTTCTGCAGGGTTCGTTGCAGCTGCAGCGTGAAGTAGCCAGTGCACTGGACTTCATGGCTCTGCTACACTCTGCTGTTGCTCCTGAGACCCGAATCTCAAGGGAAGCAGGAGGAAAGGCAGTTTGCTTGTGCACCTTTCAGGTCCTTCTGGTGCCCACTGCTTTGGAAAGGGGCATCTCGGCCAGCTCAGCCATGCACCACATCGAACGCACACAAGAGGGCTGCACGGGAGGGCATTGGTCCCCCCATCCTGCAGCCCCAGGATGACCTCTGCGTTCCTAGCGGAGGAGCGTGCAGGGACCACCCTTCAAACTGAGCGCACGTCTCCTACCTGTATTCTTCTTCCTGAAGTTCCTCTTCTATGGGGGGAAGACGATGAGCATCTGCCACTGGCTTGGCCTCATGATCCCAGGTCATTGTCACATCCGTGACCTCGTTACTCCATTCGACATCCATCTCTTCCACAACAAGATCTGTCTCCACGGGATTCTCCAGGGGGATGTGAACTGGAATGGGAAAAGAGGTGAAGAAGTCAAAGTAGCACGTTTTGGAGGGGCCTGTCTACACCAGAATATATCCCACATTTTAGTTGTGCATTACAACCACTACTAAATGCCGAGGTGCCGCTGGATGCTGGACTTCAAGTGCTGCTCAGCCTTGCACAGATTTGTACGAGTGCTGGTCTCTTCTGGAGCTGTGCCAGACGATGGCTGGGGTATGTTTTATGGAAGGAGGAAGAAAGTTCACCACTTCGCACTGAGCATGTCAAAAGTCCCGTGAAAAACGTAGCCCTTTGCATAGAGACGCCTGTTAACTTCCCTAAGGGTGCACCCGCCTCCACCAACGGAGGATTTAGCCCGTCTATGAACAGGCCACATTTTAGTTCTTCTTGCAAGCACGGGGAGATGCAAGCACAAGCAACCATGGGGAGATGCTCAAAGCCCTCCTCCTAGCGCGAGAGTATGAAGGGCTGGGATTCCCCCTTGATCCCCAAAGCGAAACGCTGGGCACAGGAGACGTGGGCCTCAGTTTGCCACCCCAAGACACCATGTCCCATGCAACGTCTCCCGTGCTTCCAGAGTCAGCACTTGCTCCCTGCGAGCGAAGCACCACCAGGAACTGCTCCACTGGGAAGCCACCACCAAAGATGCTGCATTGGCTCCCAAAGCTATCCCAGATACTGACTGAGCACTCGGCTCTGGAGATATCCCTCATCCACCAGCTACTTCCCAGAACTGTGGGGAGAAGTACATGACTGTTATTCAAGAGGTCATCACACCAGCTTTCTGCAGAACGAGGAGCACAGGTCCAACCCACAGCCCCGTTGCCTGTAAAGGGCACTTTCCCTTGCCCTCGGTCTGTACTGGCCCAGGTCCCACCGTCCCTACACAGCTCCTATAGCGCTAGTCATGTGCCAGAAAAACAGGAGGAGGAAGTACATCCGCATACTGTAAAAACAGTTTATTGGGAGGTCTCACTGACAACAAAACTCAGGGGAACTTAGATGCCCACGATGAAATTAATAGGAAACACGTGCAAGTTTAAGTACAGAAACGTAGAAAAAAACCCACTTTACATGCTGTTTGTTCTGTGTTATATTTATCATATCACACTCTCGCCCGGTAGTGGGCCACGCAACATTGGGCCGCTACCACACTGTTTCCTTTGCTTTTATTCCGCTTTCTCTAGATCTGCATTCCTCAAAACACAGCACAAGGATATGTTTGGGAACATGCTGCAACATTTTGATACATTACATGGAAATAGGGCAAATGCTAAAACTGCAGCCTGCTACCAGCTGGGCTCAGTACAAACATGGAGATAGGATCTGCTGGTCTGGTCGTTTGGATAATAACTCATCGTTAAGGCTGCCTATCTTGTCCTAAAGGGATGCAAAGAGCGGGGGGGTGTTAAACAGTGTTACTTAGGGGCTCTTGTCCAGCTCAGCACGGGGGGCCTGTGCTTCCTATGGCTGCCTGCGCGCATCCCTGTGGGAGATGTCCCCACGGGAGGTGTTTTCCCTGCTGGGAAGCTCCCGTCTCCGTGTTTCAGCACTACATCTAAAAAGCTACATTGCATCAGGGGAGAGCAGCAACAGTCCAGGATGTATTAAACACACTCCTTCCCGTAAGGAAAGCCAGGCAGAGGCTTTTAGCCATTAACTCCTACCTATTTGTCTCGGGATTAATCTCGCCCTCTGGCATTTGCTGGTGCAAAGCAGACACCTTTCCCCTTGCTGGAAGAAAATACTCAATGAATGGAAGAAAAACAACATGAAGCTGCTGAAAGCCCAAGGAGCTTTGCAATGTGACCTCTCTGCAAGGCAGAAGCAGATTAAACAAAGTCTGTGGGCTTCAGCTGAAGGTCTCAGTGGTGAGTATCGGTATGCTACGGGGGTTTTGAGAGGCTCGTGAGCAACTGGAGCAGGAAGCTTTTTTGCCTAAGAGGTGTCCTGACTGATGTTTTTCTATCCTCCCATAAATTACAACTTTTGTCTCACACACATTAGTCCCGGCCCTGTTCCGCACAACCAAAACCTCTGGTTCATGGAGACATCAAAGCGAGCAGAGGAAAAGACGCTGCTGGCTGCAAGAGCATGAAAGCCAAGTCCTCTCCAGCAGCTGGGAAAAGGTCTTGGCTGACATTCCCTGCAGAGGACGCATCAATCCCGACACGGCTACATCCTACTGCTGCCGTCAGCCGCGGGGGTCCTGGGCCACGTGGCCAGCATCCCTGCGGCGAAGGCAGGCGCCAGCCTCGGGGCACCTCTAGCAGGCACCCAGGGCTGGGAAGCAACTAGAAACCTTCTGCAGGCTCCGCTTTGCTTTTCCACCCCCAACTGCGCTCTCTGTCTTCAGGTTGGGTTCGTTTTACTGGGGGGAAAAGCTGGCTCTCCACCGTCTTCGTTTTCCATTTGTTTCAGAGGCGCTAAGCCCCTTTGCCCCCTGAAACAAAAGGAGAAGGAAACCGTTAATGAGCCTGTCGGCGGCGTGGCGCACGAGCCCACGTCTCGCTCGGTCCAAGCGCTTCCTTCATTTGTCACATAAAATTACTGGAGAGGCCACAACACACCGAATCGGGGCTTTGAAGTAAGCAGTTATGCGTGAAGGGTGAAATTGCATCCTGCACGGCAACAGCCTCCTGCTGATTCCCCGCCTAAATCCTTCTTATTGCCCCCAGAAAGGGTCGGGGCCGCAGGCGGCAGGGAGCACGCCGTTCCCCGGAGGATTTGGGGGCCTTTCCTCTCTCGGCAAGGTTCACGGCAATAGCCAGCTGGCCGCTTCTGCATGAGCCCGCGGAGAAATGCCTTCCCGCAGGATTTCCTGCACGGAAATCCCACGGGGCCGCTCGCTCGCCTGCTCGCAGAGAGCGGCTCCGCGTCCGCGCTCCCAGCCGGGGCGCCGGCACCCGCGTTCCCATAGGAAGATCTCACGCCCCGGCTGACAACCCCGACTTCTGCCTCCGGAAACAGCGCCGCGCGCTGCGCGAGGATCATTTGAAACCGGCCCTGCGACAGCAACGACAACCGCAAAATCACCGCTTTGCTTCCAACGAGGCCGCGCGGCACACGCGGTGGCGGGCAGGCTCTCCTGCCCTAGGAGGGCCATCCATACGGATCATTTTTGCACGAGTTATTCCTTTGGGGCATGCCACGCTTCCACGGGCACGGGCGAGCAGCAAGGCAGAGCCCTAGGTGCTTCCCCACCAAAGCTCAGACCCGCAGATAACATATTTAAACCTACTAGCGATAGTTATTTTTGTTTTTCCAAGGTACCTCTTGGACCCTTTGCACCAGGCTCTGAAAACGCCCTCAAGTTCAGCAGCAAACACGTGAAACAGGTTAACTAGTGCGGCCGCTTTGGATTTCACCGCTAGCGCGCACCTCGGTCAGATCCCAACAGCTTGGAAAGCATCCCTTTGGCATAGCTCGAGGAGAGACCTTGATGCCAGCACTCATCTCAAAAATTCAGATTTAAGGGCTTCACGCCCCAAGGCTCTCCTGCCTCCGCTGCATTCGGTGCCGAAATCCCCAGGGGTGAATCTGTGCGCGGGAGCTCCGGGCTCCAAAAATCCCTAGAGCTTTCCAAATTGGTGCTCCGGCTTTCCCAGGATCACGGGGGCTTTTTGCAAGCCCCTTCCTCCAAGCTGGGATCTGTCCCCTGTTCTCCGGCAGCGATGGCTGCCGATGGCCTCACCCAGCTTGTCCGGGTGTTTTTGGGAGCTCCCAAAACAGCACCGGCAGCGGGTTAGCATGTAAAACGGGTGACTAGCAGCAGTCCCTCTTCCTCAGCCACCTCATTAAACGTGTCCAACCTCTGCAAGTTAAGCGACGTGGTGGGAATGAACAAGCACTTACTTTCTTCCACAGGAGTCAAGGTTGCTGCTCCTTCCTACCAAAAGGAAAAGGAAAGCGTGAGACGCCGTCGGCAGCTCCTGGCCACACGGCGAGGGCGCGCGTGCCACCGACTTGGGCCACCCGGGGACCGACACGGGGCGTCTCTCGCTCCTGACCCACGATGAGACTGGTGCCCCAGCCCAAAGCCCTGTTACTAAGAGCTTCGGGGATGGAAAGCGCATCCTCGGTCTTGAGGACCTTTTAAAGGTCCCCCTTTAAAATATCACTGCCCTTTCTCGTACAGCAAGCAGAATTATTGCCCCTTTTACCCTAAATGCCCCACGCGATTTCTACCCGACACCCTTTCCCTGCCGGGCTTCCACCTACTGCTGCGTTGCATTAAATGGACTCTTTCCCTGCTGAAATACGACTTTTTTTCAGCTAAACTGGAAGACTAATACGGTGCCAAGGTGCCGGGGATTTCTCCCGGGAAGGAGCCGGTGGGGAGGGAGCGAGGCACAGCACCGGGCACCCATGAGCCCGCCGCGACCCGCGGCGCAGCGTCGCTTCCCGAGCCGCCTACGCACCTGAGCGTCCCGCGGCGCTCTGCTCACGGGCTGCGGCATCACCTTCTCCAGCTCCTGGACGAACCAGCCGAAGAGCCTGCGCGGCAGAACCCCTCGTCGGACTCGGCTCCGGGAGCCTGCTCGGCTCCCGCCGCCGCCGTCCCTCCCCGGCCCCGCGCCGCCGCCGTTACCCGCTGCCGCTGTCGGCGGGCAGTGACTGCGGGAGCAGGGCGGCTCCGGGTTCCGGCTGCGGGGCGGCCGCTGGCTGCTCCGCCGCTCCCGGCAGGCTCTGGCTGGTGGAGCTGCTGCCTTGGGGCTTCTCCTGGTCTTTGCTCCCTTTTGCATCTGCTCGGGTTTATGCAGAGAGAAGGGAAAAAAAGGCAACGCCGAAATACTTATTTAATTGGGCAACGAGGAGGAGCGAGGGAGGAAGATTCACCGCTGCGCACAGGGACCGGGGGACTTCCCCATCAGCTCGGCCCCAGGAAGACCCAGCCCGGGATGAGGACAAGGACTGTTTGGGGGCACACATGGGGTTCGGATACCTCCATCCCACCCGCCCTTTACCAGCATCCTCATCGTGCAGGGCAGCTTCACAGTACCGGGGCAGAGGGACGATGGCAATTCCCAGCGGCAGGAGCGGAGCCGCTGCCTGCACCAAGCCTGGGCTCCCGAAAACCCCGCCGGGCTGCAGCCCGGGGTCCGGCCCCAGCCCGCGCGGGGGGACGCACGGGGAGCGCCGCTGCGCATCCGCCGGCTCTGCCTGCCCACGCCGGGAGCGACGCTCGGCGCTCAGCAGCACGCGGGCGCAGGCAGCATGGAAAGAGAAATTAAGGGTTTAAAGGGCGCTCCGAAAACAAAACGCAAAGGGGGTCTCGCGGAGCAGGGCGGGAGCAGCTCCTCCTTCCCGGCGGGAAGTTGCTCACCTGGCGCCGCGGCCGCTTCTGCGGGCTTTTCCTCTTTCAGCTCCTGCGGCAGAAGGACAGGCGGAGAGGGACGGACGCGGCAACACCCCGCCGCCCCCAGCCCTGCCCGAGCCAGGGGCCGCGGCAGGCTCCGGCTCGCCGTCATCCTGCCCGGCATCGTCCCTCTCCCCGAACCAAACCAAACACTTTAATAAGCAACCGCGGGCCAGAGACCCTAAACCATAATTTTAGCCCCATTTGCTTTATATGAGCCTTTAAGTCCCGTGCCGGTCCCAAACGGAGATAGGGATAAGGATGCTTGCGCGTAGAAATCTGTTTGTTTTTAATCCTAAAGCGGTTTGCACGTTGAATTCTCCCTCCCCACTGCTTTTTTCAGGCAAGGCAATGTTTGGCCCAAATAGGAAGATGCGTCTGGGTGGCTCCGGCAAGGCTTGGAGAGAGCGGAGAGGCCCCTTGGATCCCTCCCCAGCCGTCTTCCCCTGAGCTGCAGCTCTGCCCAGGAGGAACCGGGCCGGTTTCGCGGCGCGGAGGCGACTGCTTTACGTCTGGAGCAAAGACTTGCTTCTCGGCCAGCGACCGAGCCCCGAGTTGGTGGCAGCCTACATCGTTCCCGGGGCAGCGGGAGGGAAAAGGCGGCTTCGCCTGCGTCAAGGCACGTGTCGGAAACCCAGCAAGCTCCCACGAGCTTTAAGAGCCGGGTTCACGGCCCTCATTCACCCACAGCTTGGTTTTCCTAGCGGCCGGGATGAGCCCGGCACTAGGACATGGGTGGCCGCATCCTGCTCCGTCCCAGCTAAGCCTTGGAGCCCTGCTCAGGCTGCCCGCTCCAACAGCTTTGCATGGTTTTTGGACCAAACTGTCCTGACCGTGCAAGCTTTTAGGCCCAAAAAAGCCGGGAAGTGCTGAGGAAGACACGGTTTGGTCATGGAAAACCCACTATTTTAAGTGTTGCTTCTGCTGGAAATGCAGGCTGGGGGCTGCCACCGCTGGGGCTGCAGGGCAGCGCGTGGCCTCCTAGACCAAGCGTCCTCAGCTTGCTCCGGGCGAAGCAGCCGCATCCCAACCTCGCACAGCGGGTGGCTGCCTGGCATCCTCCGAACGCAGCGTTCGCGCCTTAAGTGACCGAGAAAAAGCCATCCAAAATGGGAAAAGCAGCTGCCCTCCGTGAGGACGGCCCTCCTCCGCCGCACGCCGCGCGGGGCTGAGCGCTCCGGTTTCTCCAAACCGGAGAGCTGCGCTTGCAGGGCTGATTCGCGGTGGGAAACGCGGGGGTGGATCCCGGCTGCGGCCACGGGACGACCAGGGCTCCAAAAAAAATCAGTGCCCCGCACGCACGTGGGCCTGCGCTTTTAGACCAAGCTCTGAACACGCCGTTTTTTGAGCGCGGCGTTGGCCGACGCTGCGACAGAGGAGGCATCTGCTGCTGCGAGGCGCTTGGCACCCCGAGCCCGGGCGCCCCTCTGCTTGGCGGCGAGCGTGGGAAAAGCAGCAGGCAAATTCCCGCCTCCGCATGGAGGCTTGAGGCGGATGGATGTCTCGGGGAAAGGAGGGATGTAGCAACGCGAGCAGCTCCGGCTCTGCCCGTACCTCCGTGCTCGCGGAGAAGCCCACCCCGGCCCCGGTGCGCGCGCGGTCGCGGGCGCGTGCCGATGCTCACGGCACACCACGGTGCCTCCGGCCGGGCTGCGCTCACCTGGGGCTTTTTCACCGCCTCCGGCTGCGGCACCATCCGCTCGAAGCCCTGCAGCAGCCAGTCGAAGACTCTCGCGGCGGCCGCCCTGCGGAGGGAGCGCGCCGCGTTCGTGGGCTCGTCCCGCGGCCCCCTCCGCTCCCGCCCCGAGCTCCTCCGCGGACGGCGTTTCTCCCGGCTCCCGCCTCCGAGCCCCGCGGACGGACCGAGGCGCCTTCCCCTCCGGGCAACGAGGGCAACCTGCTCCGAGCTTTCCATCCGGGGCCTCTCGCCGACACGGAGGCACCGCGGGAATGCGTCTCTCCAGCGGCTTCACTATCGCCGCGGGGGAACATCCCGGCGGAGACGCCAGCGGGGCAAAACCCCGCTCGGATGGCGGCCGGGAAGGGCTGGAGCCGCACGGAGCACGTGCCGTCGGCTCTGCAAAGGCGCCGCGACACCTACCAGTTCTCTGCAGCGCTGTCCGAACCGGCCTCACCCTTGCAGGCTTCCGGCTTGTCCTTCTCCGGATTGGAGGAGGTTATCCCTGCGAGCGGAAAAGGATGAGGAGAGGACGAAGGGGAGAGAGCAGGGGCTGAGGGGAGAGCGCCCGGCGCGGAGGGGTAACCCGCACCGCTCGGGGCTCCCGGCTCCTCTCCCAGCCGCCCAAGGCCCTGCGTTGGCCAACCGGGAGGATGGGAACGCTCCCAGGACACGCACCCAGGGCTGCCCCGGCACGCGAGACGGGACGTTTAATTCAGCTTTCGGGCTACGCCGACGTTCGGCCTCGGCACGGGGGACGGTTCGAGCGGTGCGCGGCAGGGGCTGGGCACCCGCACAGGGCTCCGAGCTGCCGCCTTACCTGGAGCATCCTTTACTTCTTCCTTGAGGATCTGGACTTCGGTCTGCAAAGTCAAGCGCAGGCTGTTACCGACCCACCGGCCGGGGGGCTTCCCGCGGCCGGTGCCGGGCAGGAGACAGGCTGCCCAAGAGCGGCTGGGAAGGGAATTTGCCCTTTCCCCGGAGATGCACAAAGGCAGGGACCTGAGCGGGGCAGCATTTATGCCTGGAGAAAGGGGCCGCGCTCCGGATTAGCACTGGGAGAAAATGAGAAATGGAGAAGGAGGAAAAAAAATAAATAAAAATTCAGGGGTCCCCTACCTGACTGGCAACATCGACGCGCGTCTCGCAGCTCTTCCCGAGCGCCTGCGGCGCCCCCGGGGCCTGCGCTGGCTGGGGAATCATCTTCTCCAGCCCCTGGGACAGCCAGGAAAGCACGCTGCCTCCCACGCTGCGAGGAAGAGGAAGGAACGAGGGGCTGGGAGCGGCGCTGAGCCGGCCGCTGCGGCAGGGACCCGGCCGGCAAGGCGCCCTGGCTCCGACGGCGGGGCACCCACGTCCGTGCAGAGCCCCCACCCCAGGCGCGCGCGCAAGAGAAATACCTCTTGGACACGGACGTCGGCGCTGGGACCTCGGGGACTGCAACTTCCACCTTCTTCTCCGGCCCTTCGATGGCGGCAGCGAAGAAAAGACAACGGGCATCAGCGCTTTGGCCGCCCACAAGCACCAGCTGTGCGGAGACCGGTCCGGCAGGCATGGCTCCGCGTGCACGGCGGGACAGGCAGCGATGGAGAAGCGGATGCTGACGATCCGCCTGAATCACTGCGCATCGCCACCGCGGGAACTTACCCTCCGGGCGGTCAGGAGCAGCCTTGGGGTCACTGGCGTTTTCTTTCGGCAGCTTTAGGGCGAAACAGCGAAAAGACGGTTTCGGAGGAAGAGTTGGGCACGTTAACATCCCTAGTTGCGTTATTCCTGACCTTAGCTGGAAGGAGGCTGCAAATCTCAGGGATTTTTCACCTTTTCCGCAGCTTGGACAAGGAGACCGTGCCTCGGCCCACGTGCCCCTGGGGACGCGGGGGCGCCGTGGATGCTGGCGCTCACCCGGGGGCTCTGCCGCGCTGCGCCCAGCCTGGCACGCTCACGGACCCTAGCGGGAGCCTGCCAAACCACCCGGAGCATCCCCCATCCAGCTCTTCTTCCCGGCTCGCTCCCCGCTCACCTGCGCCGGCTCCACCTCTTGGGCCTTGGGTGCCGGGCTCTCATCCTTCCCGGCGGGAGCGGGCTCCGGAGGCTGTGGCACCACCCTCTCGATCCAGGCGAGCATCCCGCCGCCTGCGGGCGGCAAAGCCGGGTCACCTCTGCCCTCCGGGAAGAGGAGCGGCGGCAGCATCCGGCCCCTTCGATGGGGACGTGGGGTGAATTTCCCCCTACCTTATCCCCGGGGCAGATACGGCGTATTAACGAGGCAGGAGCCCTTTAGAGCAGGTTTCGGGCTTCCTTCCCTCTCCCGCATCATGCACGCCCGGACCAGGTCCTACTCGCCACCAACCCCCTCGCCGTCACCACGAGCAAATGACACCCTCTATTTTGAGCTCGGACACTGTTAACCCGCCTCTTCCCAAATGCAATCGCCCGTTTAATTTTTTCCGCCTTGCACCTTGTTCCGGCAGCACAACTCTCCGTTCCTGGAGCTAGGAAGGGAGAAGGGCACAACTGCAGCAGAGAGCGCGCCGAAACGGTGACGCTCTGTCCAGGGTCTTCTGCGTTTCCCCAAAGTGCTAAAGTCATTTCCTCCGAGGGATGTTAAATTAGGGCAGCTCGAGCGGAACGTGTTTATGGGCAAATCCGCGCGCCGACGTACGCCCCTCTTCGTTTCGCTTCTAGGGAACGGCTTCGCTCGACTGGCACGCAGCCGTTTGCCGGGCGTTGGACAAATTTCCAAGGCGTCAACTTTCCTTGGACCTTGCCCCCTCTCTTCCCGCGTCGCCTTGCCCAAAGGCCTGCTTCCCAAAGGCTGCAGCCTCCGCGCGGCCCCGGCCACCCCCCTCCCCGCGCCTGTGCCCCCACACCTTTGCTGGATATAAAGCTTGCGCAGGTGTAAAATCCTGGAGCTTAAGCCTGTCCTTGGCACGGGAAGGACAGTGCCAGAGCTGAGGCCATGCATCAGAGCAAGGGAAGCGCGGAAAGATTTGCGCGTCCCTGAAGAAGCTATTTGCTCGAAGAAATACGAATAAGCAGCCGGAGATTTGTCCGCGAAGGCGCCGCAGACCGGGCAGCTACACAGGCAGGCGGTCCGGGCCATCGCCGCTGCACGGCGGGCGCCGTCGGGAGCGAAGGTGCCCCGGCTCGGCCTCCAAAAGCGGGAGCAGGGTGCGGAGCCCAGCGTCCCCGTTCAGGCCAGGCAGCGCCGGCTTTTTGTGCCGCGCTCGCTCAGGCCCCCTCGTGCCTTTGGGGGCTGCGTCTCGCCTTGAACCCGCTTCCGTCCTTCCTATCCGGGGGCTGCAGCCGGCAAGAAGCGCTCCCAAAAAATCCAGCCAGCTCGGTCGCCGCCCCGGGGAGCAGAGCCGAGCCGCCCTCGGTCCCGCTCTCCAGCCGCAGTCCCGCGCCTGGGACACTTTGGAGGATCAACCCCCCCCTCCATCACGGCCGCCTCCGTCGCCCACCTGCCGCCGCGGGCCGAATCCCCGGGGAGCCCCCGGAAAAGCGCCGCCGGGACGGAGCGGGCTGCCCTGGCGCCCGCAGCCCAGCCCGGTCGGGATTAGCTCCCCGCCGGGGGGATTACCAGCGCCCAGCTGTCCCGTGTCCCCGCGGGCCGGCGCGCAAGGAGGCCGGGCTGTTTGAGCCCCGCTTCGGTGCGGGACGGCACGGACAGACCCCCCCCACACACCAAACCGGGTGCTAAGAGCCCCTCGGAGCCCTCCGGAGCGGCTTACGGCGTGGGCGCGGGCCCCGCTGGGTGCCGGCAGCGCAGGCAGCGAAGGTCGTCCTCTAGCCCGGGCGCAGGCAGGCGCGGGGACGTAAACCCGCGGCGGCGGGGCCGTCCGAACCCCCCCGGTGCCCTGGGAGGAGAAACCCCCCCGGGGGCTGCGGGCCGAGGTGCCCGGCGCAGCGGCAGCGCGGCGATCTGGGGCGGGAGGCGGCGAGGCCGCGCGGCGCCGGAGCGGCTCAGCGCTGAGCTAATCCTGCCCGCGCTGAGCCCGCCGATCGCCGCTTGAGCCGTTTAGCGGCCCCCCGCCGCCCCCGACCCGTCCCGCGGGCGAGCGCCCCGCGGGCAGTAGCGCCCCGAGCCCCTCGCCGGCCCGGCTGCGCCCCGAAACGGAGCGTTTCACCCCGCCGAGCCCTCGGGTGCCCCCCTGCACCGGCCGCTTGCATGGGGCAGGGTCGGGTGCAAGGCGTCACCCCGGGGGCGAAGCATCGCCCTGCTCCAGCCGCCCTCGGCGGGGGAGCAAAGTGCCTTTTGGGGGGCCGTTCCCGCGGCAGGCGGGGGGTCTGGGGGTGCAAAACGCTGCTTTTCGGGCAGCCCGGATGGGAGCGGGGAACGCTGCCCCGGCGCCCCGGCAACCCGGCACCCAGCACCCAGGTCCGGAGCGGCCGCTGGTTGCCGCAGGGAGGAAGAGGGCGGCAAACGGAACGGCAGCGGCTTGAGCCGGCCCCGGGGAGATGCTGGCGCCCGGCAAGGAAAGCTGAGAAAAAGCGGCCTCACTGCAGCTTTCGGCATTTCCCATCTTCTTATCCACTCTGCAGCAACGTCATCCTAAGGAATTAAGATGCAGCCGGCCTGAAAGCTTGATCTGGAGATCTGGATTTGGGGTGGCCCGGAGGTGGCCGAGGGGGACGCTGCCTTGCAGGGAGCTGGTGGCAACCGAAGCTTCGGCTCCAGCGGGACCGAGCTCAAAACCCACCAGGAGAGAGGAAGGGCCGAGCTAGAACTGACCTGAACAAGCCAAGGACGTGTAAGACCTTGCTTCCCCGGGCTTTTTGCTCCTGGGGTTAGTCGAAATTAGTATTTTCCACTCCGACAAGCTTTCCCCTGCCTGCGCTGGCTACTTTTCCCCTCGAGGGTTCCCCTACAAGCAGCCTCCATGTCCCCGTTGCATCCGGTGTCTCCTGCTTCGGGAGGTCGGACGCGGCCCCCAGCCCTGCACCCGCATCCCGGGGAGAGGGCGGGCACCCGTGCCAGGGCCCGCGGTGCCGTGCTCACTCGCCGCTCCAGCCCCCCCGCGCGTCCCGCGATGGCCGAGAGCTGCGCAGCGCCGCCGTGGCCGGGGGACGGCTGCCGGGGCTGGCCGGGCCCTGCTGCCCCACCAAGGCCACCGAGGAGCATGTTGGCAGGCGTGAAGGAGGACCTGTACCACCCCAGGCTGCCGACCATCCGCCACATGGACATGGCCGCGTCCAAGCTCCCGGATGGACACGCCAGAACCAGCACGCTCTGCACCCGAGGTAACGCCGCTGAGCAGCGGCCGGGGGCCACCCATGGGTGGCAGCTCACCGAAGCCTGCAGAACCCCTACAGGCATGGCTGGAGACTGGTGTCCTGGTCTCCAGCAGAGCCCAAGCTGCTCTGGCAGCTCCTAGCTGGATCAGAGTTGTCCCTTCGCCCATCCCACCTCGCTCCCTTGGGCAATCAGCACCCAGGCATGGCTTATTGCCTCCCTCCTCCCCGTCGTCACCCGTATCTTCCAGCCTCCCCCAACCAAAGCTGCTCCCCAATTAGCAGGAGAGAGGTGTCGTTAGCACGTGGAAGAGCTTTGGTTTCTGCCAGGGCTTGGGGACACTCGGGTGGCCCGGCTGCGCTGCAGGGGCTGGGGTGGCACAGCCAGCCGGGCACCCTGGGGTGCCGGGAGCTGTGCCGGAGGCCCCGGTTCCTCCTTGAGCATCGCGGCCCGTCTCTCCGTTCTCTGCAGAGGACTTCGACAGAGCCTCCTTCGCCCTGCCGGGGCCACCCTGCCCACGTCCCCCCGGCCTGGTGAGCAGAGAACGGCCCCCGGCCACCAGCCCCCCGCGACGGGCACCCGGCGGGACCCCGTCTCCTTAGCTTGTCCCACCGCAGCGCTCGGGGATCAGCCCCAATGTTGAATAAAGCTGCGGTTTTAATAAAACACCCCGTTGCAACAGGCCTTGCGGCAGCACCTTCCCAGCAGGGTTTCCCGGGACTTCCCAGGCCGCAGCAAGGCGAGCCGTAGCGCAGCACTGGCAGCGGGATTAGCTCCATTCCCGGGGCCGCTGATGGATTTGCTGGCTCCCATCTGCATCCTAACACTCCAATCTGTCCCTCCTCCTCCTCCTCCTCCTCCCCTGCTTTAATCGGTTACTACTGAGGAGCGTGTTGCCAAATCTGGAGCGTTTTCACTGCGATTTCTCCGTGATTTTCCCCAGGCAGGAGCATGGAGCCGGCTCCGTGCAGGAGGGAACGGGGCAAAGCTGCTGGCTGCTGCTGGGCGAAGGTCCCCAAAAGAGCGGACAGCCGGCCTGGGGGGTGCCAACGTCGCTATTCCAGCGGCCGGCACCTCCGTAGCGCTCCCCATCCCTGGGGCGCCCCACGTGCGACGAAGAGGGTCGAATCATCAGCTCTGCTCTGCACCTGGGGAAACTGAGGCACGGAGCTGGGAAGCAGCTTGCCGGGCTGCTCCAGGAGGGCAGAGCGGGGCGGATGAGCCGGATCTCCCAAATCGCACCCCGGCTCTCCACCTACTCGGCTACCTGGGAGAAGCCGATGGAAACGCATCCTCTCTCGGCGCAGGGATTGCCGGAACGGGGCCCGCTGCTTGCCGTGAGGGATGGGGTCGGCAGCGTGGCACCGGGGGCACCCGGCCGCAAGGGGGAAGAGTGGCCCAGCTACACGCAGGCGGTGGACGACTGGTCCCGCTTCGTCTCGCCGTCTGCAGAATTCGGGCTGCCCGGCGCGGGTATGAACGGTCGGCCGGGGTGCGGGGGCAGCCGCGTGGGGAAGGGGGAGCCGCAGGGCCCGGCCGCCGGTCACGCGCTGGCCTGCTACACCAGTCGCTCACCTTCGCTTTATTAAAATTCAAAGCCGTCACGGCCAACAGACAGCAAGGTGGCAGGCACAGAGTGAACCTAACCAATGCGAGCCTGAAGATGGCTCAGACAGCATGAAATCCCCCGTGCGTCTGAGACTGTTCACTCTGAAGCGGAGTGATGACTGTTTCCGTTAGCCACTGATTGTAATGGCAGAGATATGGCTCAGCAGGGCTTGCTGCGCTGTCCCAAGCCCTGCTCCCCCTGGCTCCCATTGCCCAGCCTCAGCTCTCCCCTCCTTCCCATCCCTGGCATTCCGGCTAGTGAAGCTGCTCCCTGCCTGAGCAGGAATCGGCAGCAAACGGATCCCTGCGGGTCCTGAGGACGGAGCGAAACGTGGGCATCGTGGTGGGTGCCGACGCTCTCCCGCTCCCTCCCGGCAGGCCCCAGGTGCAGCCGCTACGCAGACCAGTCCCGTTGCCTCTGGCAAGACGCCGGCCTGCGCGGATACGGCCAGAAGCCTCTCCTGAAGAGCAGCTTGTAGGTGGCCCCAGGCGGCCGTCGCGGCCCCGCTGGCCCCGTCCCCATGCCGCCGCCGCCGCCGCCGCTCAGGCTTTTTCCCCCCCTCTTGCTTTGCAGCGACGTGTTCAGGAGCTTCGGGACGGCATACAGGTGAGCACGGCGGCGCCCGGGCGGCACGGGGCGGGCGGCGGACACGGAGGGCCGCGCCGGATGGGAAGCGCGTGGGATTCGCCACGGGGGAGACGGCAAGAGAAAAGCTTCTGCCCAAGCCACCCTCGCGCCAGCGCTGCAGCTGCCGCCAGCACGGCGCCGTCACCGTCACCGCCTGGGGAAGGGGAACAGGGACACGGCGATCTGCCCCGGGGCAGCCATGTGTGGCTTCCTCCAGAGCTCCTGCCTGGTGGGACCGGCCTGACGGTCCGAGATGCTCCAGGAAATGACCAGCTTGGTCCCCAAAACCTCGGCAAAAGAGCTCGCGAGAGAGCGACGCCGAGCCTGGCGTCAGCCCGCGAAACGCCACTCCAAGCCCCTCGGCACCCGGCCCGGCCGCATCCCACACCTCCGCACGGCAGCCAGCGGGATGACGGGCTCCGGTGGGAGCTGCCGAGCAGCCGTGCCGACCCAGAGCCGGTGGCACCACCGTCCCGAACCCGCTCTTGCCCTCCCCGTGGGCAGCGCCGGGCAGCCGGTGGTGGAGGAGTTTGCAGCAGGGAAGTCGCTCCTCGGGATGAATCCAAGCCCGTCGGGGGGTTTCCGGGCCCTTTGCCAAGCGGCAAGGAGCCCCCGGGCTGGGGGAGCAGCGGGAAGGGGAAACGCCGGACGCTGACGCTTTCCGGCCTCGCGGCGGGGAGGGGGGCTGCGCCGCGGCGGTAGGGCTCCGGCGCGGCAGAGGCACCTCCGGACTCCCCGTTTCCACCCTCCTCGGGATTGGCCGGGCCCCGCAACCGCCCCGTCCGCTTGCCTCCGCAGCCGCTCGCGCTACCTCCGGCCCTGGCGCTAGGCACCAGCAAGGGCCATCGTGCCGGGGGGCCACCCGAGGGCCCGGCGGCAGCGACGCGCGGCCCTTCCTCGCCGGCAATAAAAGCAAAACCTCCTTGCAAAAAGACGAGCGAGCCTAACGCGGCTCGTGCCCGGGAAAGCCCGGAAAGCAGGGCACAGGGGGGCTGTAGCATAATGCCTCGAAAACCCTGGATTGCCAGGAGAAACACCCCGCTGAGGGATGAAAGCCGTCACGGGCCAGATCGGAGCGGCAGCCGGACAACCCGTGCGCTAGCTCCTCGGCAGCTTCGCTCCTGAGATGGGAGCTGCGTTAAATTGGCTTATCGCACCCGGCGCAATATTAATCGACGCCGGCCTCTTAATCTGGCCTAACGCCCGCTGCTCTCAGAGGCCCGGCCTGGCCCCCCACGCGCGGGGCATTACCGCATGCAAGGGGGCTCTGCAGCTCCCCAGGGAGCGGGGTCCGGCACCCAGCCCAGGTCCTGCTGCCCGTCTGCAAGGCAAGTTGAGCGAAGGGGGGGCCCTGAGAAGCAATACTCACCCGAGACAGGCGGGCGAGGGTGCTTCTTCTCCTTCAACAACACAGATTGCCCCAGACAGCGTAGGTCCCGAGTGGCGGCCAGCGCGCTGCAGCCACAGGAGGGGTGCAGGGAGAAGCCCGGTGCCACCTGTGGCCCTTCTCCGCTCTTCCCTTCCAAGCGGCGTGGCCAGAAGAAGCCTGGTCCACGCTCTGGATGCTGCCCACGTCCTACCTAAAAAGGCAATTCTGCTTGAAAGGTCAAGTGACAATGGCACAAAAGACAAGGGACCCTCGTCCTTGGAGACAGTTTTACATGGACGTTTGCAGGCTCAGGCTCGTGAAACCCTTTAACAACGGGTTCAACAGAAACAGCATCTGTTGATAGCTAAACCTACATCTCCTCCGAGTGCTTTCACACCAGGTACACCCCATCTTCGAGCCAGACCTGCCTACAAAGGTCTTTGGCTTATTTCTGCAAGCAATGTCCAGGGAGCCCCCCAGGGAGGAGGCGAGGGGAGGAAGGAGAAGGCCTGGCTCCTCAGATGGGCGATGCTACCAGCACTTTGGGCACATTTGCTGGAGCCTCACTGCATGGGGCAGGCAGCAGAGCTACTTTCCATCCACTTGTGCTTTCTTTCCATTTGCATCCCTAGGTTTTAAGTTCATGGGATAAGGGAGGAGGGACTATCCATGATGCCCACACAGAAAACACTGTTAAGTCTCCATATCAAACCTCAAGCAGTTGCTAGGCTAGGAAAGGTCTTTTGGAAGGGCAACCAGTTGTTAAGTGGCTCTTAAGTGTAAGAGGAGGCATTTCTGTGGTAGGCTTCACCCAGGGTCCTGAACTCCAAAGCTTTCCCAGCCAGTGACACAGCCAGGTTTTCCACCTTCAAAGCAACCAGCCGAGGAGGACACGCACCACTGATGGGGAAAGCGGGGCCCAGACCTGCAAATGGGCAATGCCAGTGTCACAGATAGAGTCCTCCGTCAATGCCTGCTGTGGGGCGAGAGCAACAGTGATAGGAGCAGTGCTCCTGGGGCAGAGGTGAGCTCAACTTCATCATCAGCTGGGGCAAAGCTGCTTCTCCTCCGACCTTTCCTAATCCTCCCCCCAGTTAGACTCTAACCGAGGCTTAACACTTTGGTGCATGCCCAGATTCTACAGCTTTACCATGATTTAGTGAAATCAAAGACAAGCAAGTAAAAGCCTGTGCAAAGCACCAGTGGTTTCCACGAATTTTGGTTGCCTGCCCTGAAGATACAGAATATTTCCTGAACGCTGAACCCACAAAGTTCAAACAGTGATGCCATTGAGGACTATTAAATGCAGTTTAAATGCTCATCTTCCCATGGAAATCATCTAGCAGAGAATAAGGAAGTAGGATAGCTGGGAAAAGCATTGCCCTTCAGCCACCGGGCACGATCCCAAACACTGCCTGGGGCGGCCCAAATGTCTTCCTTGGAGATACAGCACAGCTAGGAGGAGAGGAGTCCTGTCCCAGTGACGGATCCAGCTGCCCACTATCAACTCTGATCTGACGTGGGTGGGGGTTGGAGAAGTTCACTTTATCTGGAGGTCTCCAACCAACCCAGTGCATCAGGCTACTCTGCTGCGCTCATGGGATGGGGGTCTGCAGAAACACTCCTGCAAAGCAGTAGCAGCCAGGAATGTAATCGGGGTCCTTGGAGCGCAACATGCATCAGCTTCTATCACTGAACCACGCAGCCGTTTCTGGCCAGAAGCCTTTGGCACTAAGCTTCCCTCCAGAAAAAGAGCTGTCCCATCTTTAGCAAGGGGCAAACCACATCTCCGGCTCTTCCTGCTGTTGGTTTCTGCTGCTGGATGCCTGCCCACTCCCCGTGTCTGGACTCTCAGGCACCAGACAGGTGAGCCATCATTTCTCCACTGAAACAGTTCAGAGGAAAAAAAAAAAAGAAAAATCAAGCAGAGCCAGACGGAGTCACAAAAACAGCCAGGGCAGGCAATGCCCTGCACGCTGCCTCCACTCTAGAAATCTTACACACCCACAGGAAGGTATAAATAACTATAAATTTATTAGTAAAGCAAAACCATTTGACACTCACACAGAAGAGCGGGATGTGTTAATACAATATATATACACACATACATGGAGTATCGTCTTAGAAACACACGGAGAGCAGTGTTAAAGGCACTGCAAGCCACACGAACCTCATCATCCTTGGCTACAACTTCCCACGGCCCCGGGAACTCGGCCAGAGCCACAACCACAGGTTACGAGGAGCCCCTGGGAACCTCACTGGGGCTGCAGCAAGGTCTCCATCTCAACAAGGCTCCCCAGCCCCGGTAATCACTCAGGTCCACCACTCAGCGACATTGAGAGACAAGACCGCAGTGCCTCAGGGTACAACTCCAACCTGAGGTCCTGCTCTCTCGCCGAGTGCCCCAGGGACACTGTGAGAGCAGCTTCTTCATGTCCAGAAAGCGCTCGGAGATGGCTGCCAAAGAAGTGCTGCAGAAGAAGCACAGTGCCTCGCAGCTTGCAAGAGAAGCTGTGCTTGCCAAAGTCCCGACGTAGAGCCGTAGCCCCCCAAATCTTGCTTGCCTGTCATTATTGCATCTCAGTGTTATGTATGCGTGTGCAGGAACCTTCCCGCAGGGTAACTCACCACCCAGCAGAGAGAGTCACGCTCTGAAGAACAATGACGTACAGGTTTTTTGCTTCGTTAGTTAACACCCAGGCTCTGGTTGCAGCCCGGACTTGACGGTAAATACCCAAAGAAAGTGTAGAAAGTGCTCTCCTCCCTCCTAACAGTGCAAGGCCAGACTTGAGTGCCAGGAGACAGTCCCAAACCACTGTCAGAGGATGCTTTCCCCCTCACCCCCCACTCCAATACATGGACCCCAAGATGACAGCACATGCATCTTTCCACCCCAATTGCAGGGGTCACATTTGCTCTCCAGAGTGCTCCTGGGGCAGCCAGGGCATACCTGCAGTCCCAGGGGTTTCCACACCATGGTTAAAATCAGTTTAGCCATCTGCGTGATCTGCTGAGCAGCTCCGCAGGCATTCCCAGGGGGATCCAAGAGTCAAACTGCAGCCCAGGCAGCTCCATGACTTCTCCCCAGGAACACCTGACAGCCCTACACTGACTTAATCCCTCATCTTGGGGATGTGGCAATGGAAATGGCAACTCCAGCCCTGGTGCCTGTTTCGTACTGCTCTGCTCTGACTCCTACTCCAAAGCGATGGGACACTTGCTCAGACTAACTTGCCAGGACTAGCTGTACTACAGACACAACCCAATAAAGCCAAGACTGCCAGGCCACAGGGGCGTTCCTAGCACCACACAAGCCCAACAAGACGGGGGGGCCTCATGGGGGGATGGACCCAAAACACCCACTGGATTCCAGTGAGATTCACAGTCCCAAACACCCAACTTCATTATCAGCGGTTCCCGCATCACCTGGGACCAGCCTCAGCCTGAGAGAGGAATCCGAGGGGAAGGAGAGGGGGAAAAGATCTCACAGAGACAAGCAATCAGAATGGAAAAGGGATGAAAACAAAGCATTGCTTACAAAGAAGAATCCAACAAAGGGCAAAGAAGCCTAGAAGCTCTTACAAAAGTATAATCAAAATAACTGTGGAGGGGAAGGAGTCAAGACACAGATAAAGGCATCCTGCAGGTAGGGTAAGGGGAGGAGAAGGTTGATGAAAATCCCCAAGTATCCCCCTTCTTCCTGGGAGCAAGCACAGAGCAGCCAGAGGGCAGGATGCATCTCCTGAACAGTCTCTAAACAGCCTTTGGCCAACCTAACCCACTCCCCTCTTGCCTTCCTAAAGGTGTCTTATGTTCAAACTGCCTGCTTCCCGTGTGCGAAAGCCAGAAGAGAAGAGCCCATCAGAAGGGACTATTCCCTACTCCAGCCCTAGAGGGCATCTCCAAACAGCTTGGCAACCAGGTCTTGAAGACACCCATGGGCACAGAGTTCCTCAGCACTCGCTAAGGGCTGATACAATACAAGCTCCAACGTGGTGACTCTGTTAGGTACTACGGGTCGATGAGTAACACGTGAAGCCACGTAGAGGCAGCATAAAGAAGCCTGCAAGTCTCTTGAAAGAAACATCAGAAGTGAAGTGCAACGCAGGTACAGATTAGAAACACGTTTTACTCCAAAGAGGCTTTGGCCACAACTGCTCTTTGGTTTGAAAAGGAAATACAAACAGTTAACAGGGAGCCCTTTGCAGTGTGACACCCAGGGGACGTCTGTCCCCCCAAGCCGGCCCCTGCCTCCCCACCCAGAGCTGCTCTCCTGACGCTCGCATGCCTCATGCTATTTTCATCACTTCTCCCCCCACATTAAAAGAACAAACGAGTCCCAAAGGCACAGCAACGGAGACCAACCTGCTCCCCCAGCCCAACCGTACGAAATGGAGCTGCTTATAACTAAACAATCTCCTTATAAAAATATAATCAAGGCTATCAGTGGCCGTTCAGTAAGGCCTGCTCCACACAGGCCAGGTTCATAACCCGCCAGCAAAAGACGCAGGAACATTCACCTGCTAACACTGAGGTCTAACGGCAAAAGCCATCCCCTGTTCCACCACAGACTTTCACTGGATTCAGGCTCTTGTAGGGCAGCAAAAAAACCAAGGAGACCAAGTCACCATGGGCCCGCAGCCAGTCCTACCCAAAGCAGATTTAACATGGCATGAAGGTGCTTTCAAACATCAAGGCTTAAAAAGAAATGAAGGAGATATGCAGGAAGCACCTAGATAAAGGTGACCAGGTCTTCCGATGAGATGGCAGGAGAGGCCCAGCTGCATGAAGCATAATGAGGTCTGCGAGTGCTTGGTGCCCCTACACAGCCTGGTCTTTACCTAGGTGCCTACTCACAGGCACCAGGTTTGAAAACATGGATCTGCAGACTTGTCCCCTCAGAGCTCTCTACAGCATCTCCTCTCGCCCGAGCACAGCCCCTCACGTGCGCAGACCTGACCGCATTCTCCGCTTGGCGTACTACACCGTTTCCACGTGCTGAACAGGGAGCCGGGGCTCCTTTCTGTCCCTCTAAGGGCTTTCCATGCTCATGCAGCAGCTGAGCAACCCAGAGCAAAGCACATCGCAGAGCTGCGTCCGGGACCCACCACTAGCCTCAGATCGCAGCAGAGAGGCCAGAGCAGCCCCGTTCCCTCCTCCGCCCTGAACACCAGACTGCCAAAATCAGAAAGTGAGGCTCCTTTTTCCAATGACTTTGCCAAGCCACCGAGGCAGAGAGAAACTGCAGAATCACTCAGGTCCCCAGGGAGAGGAGACAGTAGGGTACAGCCATTCGGTGTCCGCGTTAGTGATTTCTCCAAACCTCTCCTCTAGCCAGCAGCTGACTCGGAAGGAAGCACAGCCACAGAGCCTCTCAGGCCAGCAGGCTCCGTTTCACCTTCTCCTACCACGAAAGTGAGCCTCCCCTCTCTGCCTCCTCCCAGCTCTGGGTCCTGAACCCGCGACTAACCCTGCAGCCGGGCAGAAAGCTGCCAGCGCCATGCTCAAGCAGTCAGCCTGAACGCCTCGCTCGGCAGGACCTGTCTCCAGCCAAGCACAACACTTGCGTCGGGCTGCTTTGGGCAAGAGCAGAGAGTTAACCGCAGCTCGAGGAAGCGCTGACGCCAGACGGGAACAGAACAAGGGTTCACGTGGGTGCTGCATTTCTAAACTGGCTGCGAAACCATGGAGATGACAGATCGTGTGCTCCCAGCTAATGAGCGGACACCTAAGCAAACAAACCTCCGCTGGGAAGGCAGGAGGAAGGACCCGTTTCTCGGGCAAGGTAGTCCCCTGTCTTGCCTATCTCCCCACTTGAGAAGGGCTAGATCACTGGAAGTACACAGGTATATCTGCCTGCACAGCCGCCTTCCTTATCTCGAGGGTGTGGTGTTTACTACACAACAGCCTGTTGTTTGCCATTTGACCACTTTAAGGAGTCTAAAGCATAACACTCAGCCAGCACACCCGCACCTACCAGGCAGCGCTTCCACTACCAGCATGAGCCCGGAGAGGACTCAGAGAGAGATCTTCACCTTCATATAATTTTAAAGATGCGTTTGTTAACTCACGAGCCAGTTCAGAAGTGCTGGTTATTCCCAGCAAATCTCCAAGGAACGAGCACAGACCAGCAGACGGAGGGGTTTTAGAGCTGAAGAGAGGCCAGCTGCACAAGGTGACTGCACTTTGACAGCATGGGCTTTAGTTCCCCAGCTCTGAACCTAAACTTCAACCAGGGAGGCCTCCAGCACCACCAAGCCCAGCCCTTCTGCAAAGACAGTATTAGCTTTTCTCGTTTTCAATTCATTTTTACTCCTATAGTTAAGCATACACCAAACTCACTATATATTAAACATCAAAAGCCAGCTACCTAGAACTGGAGGGGTCTTTAAAAATCCAGGTTATCACATCTCTCTTTTCTTTTTTAAAAGATCCAGTATGACATCAAAGTTAAACTATACAGGATTTTTTTAATGAATATTAACAAAATGCTTTTAAAAAAAGCAAAAAATGGAAAAAGAAATGCAGACAGAAAAACTTGGTAGGAAGTTCTACATCTTTGAGGCAGCATGAAGTAAGATGAGCATCAGTCCCTCCTCCTTGGGCAGCAGAGAGCAAGGTTTATTTTAAACTCCTTAAAGCCGCACATGAAGAAGCCTCAGCCCCGGGGTCAGACTTGTCACTGAACTGTCCCAGCCCGCTGCGGAAATGCACTGTTCCTCCTGACAGTGCTGGAAATGGAGACAAAAAGCCTTCCTCTGTCTTTCAGATTAGCGTCTGCTACAAGCAAAGCGGGCACAGGCCAACGCTCTGCAAGGTTAATCTGTCTATATTTGCTGGGGACATTTATTAAACTTGTCCTCATCGCCTGGGCAGCACACGGGCAGTTTATTAGCTACTGCTCAGTAAAACAGCTAGCCAGAACACTCCTAACTCAAACGAGGGCCAGTGAAGATGGAGAAGGGAAGGACGGTGGGCAACCTAGTAAGTGCTCCTTCAACCTTGAAGGCACCTAACTGGCACACAAAAGGCTCTTGGTCATGAGAAGACAGCAAAACCCTGCAGAGGAAAACACCTGAGGCTGCATCAATCTTGCTAAGGGGAAATTTATTTTTAAGTGATGTTTACAGGAACTGTGCAAAACCTGAAAAATACAGAAGAGATAAAGAAAGAATAGAGGGGTAAAAAAGGGACTCCCATTAGAGGGGGAAAAATACGTTCCTCCTTTACCTCCTGCTAACCTTCCCCTTTCCATGGAGCTGACCCCATAGGCCAGGAAGGATTCTTCCCTACTCACTCTGGACAGAACTATTTTGCTCCCAGCAAGTCAGACATCAAGCCCCAGGCACACAGCGTGGGTTACAGTTGAAGATGGCCAAGCTCATTTCTGAAGCTGTAGGTTATTAGTAGTGTTTGCCTCACCCGTTAGTGTTCAGCTGCTAAGATGTCCCTTTGCTTGACCCCAGCCCTTGGAGGTACACTAATGGCCCAAGCAGTACAAGGAGGGAAGGGGCTTGGAGGTAAGTCTTCAGAGAGCTAGGTCCCTCAAGGAGCAGACTGCAAACCCCAGGCTCTTGGCCAGAAGTACAGCGCGGAGACTCCCCTCGCCACACTCTCAGGGAGCGCGCAGTGCTTGTTACTCTTCCCCGTGCTGCTGAGCAGGGACGGGCAGGCTTGCTCGAAACCCTCGCAGAGTGTTACAGCCAGTGACCGCAAAAGCAGCAATGCCAAAGTGCATTTTGGACCTGTGCAGCCCCATGGCTTTTCCCTTCCTACACTCTAGAAAGAGGGAGAGCAGGGGAGGTCAGGGCAGTCAATCAATGCTACCGATCTGAAACAGTCCTCTTGAGTCACTCAATTGAACTTGGACTAACCAAGCCGGGAGATCCCAGCCGTGGAAACTTTCTACTCTGTCGCTGAGCAGCACACCCAGGGAGAAGGACGGGCTGGCTCTCCCTTGTTCCCAAGCACTCTCCAAGAGGAGAGTTACCCAGCTCTCTCCACTGACCTTACTGGACAGGACAGGGGAAAGAAGCTGCACGTGAAGGACTGCCATCCACAGAGGACAGCTGAGCAGAGACCTGACAGCTCCTGGCACTGGAACTGCAGATACAGTGTGAACTACAGCTCAGGAGACACCAGGCAACTACAGGCATCATTTCCTCTCCCCACAGCCCTCCTTTCCTCTCCACCCCCGTCAAGCTTTTCACATCATCCATCACCCTTGGAATATAGGTGGCACATCAACCACAGAGGCCAGAGGAAAGTTCACCCGACTGCCTGCCCTACCTCCCCTTTCCCCCACGATTCCCTGGAGGCCATCTACAACCGAGGAGAGGGAAGGGGAGGCCGAGGCTCAGGAGCGTCACATGCAAGCTGAAAGCCGCCGAGGGGCGGGAGGCTCACGGCAAGCAGGCAGCCACCTGGTAGGCGCCCTCGGCCGTGTGCTGGACGCTGTGCTCCTGCAGCAGGCCCAAGTCCAGGAACCGTTCTCCACACCACATGCACTTGTACTGCTGCTCCCGGGCGTGCACGCTGTGGTGCTTGTTGAGGTGCTCGCGCTGCTTGAAGGCCTTCTCACACGAGGGGCACTTGTAGGGCTTCTCGCCCGTATGCACGCGCCGGTGGCGCTGCAGGTCCGAGGCATACTTGAACCGCTTTTCACAGTCGGGGCACTTGAGGGGCTTCTCACGGGCTGGGTCGCAGCGGTGCTGCACAAACTCGGAGGAGGAGAAGAAACGTCTCTCACAAAGCGTGCACTTGAGCGGCTTCTCGGCGCAGTGGGCCAGCTGGTGCTTCTGCAGGGCCGAGGCCCGCTTGTAGGACTTGTTGCACACTGCGCACTTGAAGGGCCGCTCTGCGTTCTGCACGCACTTGTGCCGCAGCAGCTCCGAGGACTGGTTGAAGCCCTTCTGGCACACGTTGCACTTGAAGAGGTTTTCTATGCCGTGCACGTGCTGGTGGTACACCAAGTGCGAGGGCTGCACAAAGCCCTTCTCGCACAGGTTGCACTTGAAGGGCTCCTCGGCCTTGTGTGTGCGGCGATGGCGCATGAGCGCATATTGCTGCTTGAAGCTCATCTGGCAGAGGTCACACTTGAAGGGCCGCTCCTCGCTGTGCGTGCGCTCGTGCTGCCGCAGGTCCGAGGGGCGCTTGAAGGCCTTCTGGCACTCGCCGCAGCGGAAGGGCCGTTCCCCGCTGGGCGTGCAGGGGTGCTGCAGCAGCTCCGACGACTCCTTGAAGTGCAGCTCGCAGACATTGCACTTGAAGAGGTGCTCCCCCGAGTGCGCGTACATGTGGCGCACCAGGTGCGAGCGGTGCTTGAAGGTCTTCTCGCACACCGTGCACTTGTAGGGCCGCTCCGAGCTGTGCGTCCGCTTATGGTGCACCAGGTGGGATGACTGGCTGAAGCTCTTGTCGCACAGCGTGCACTTGTACGGCTTCTCTCCCGTGTGGATGCGCTCATGGCGGGAGAGCTCTGAGAGGTGCTTGAAGGTCTTCTGACAGATGGAGCAGCTGTAGGGCTTCTCTGAGGGGTCAAGAGGCTGCGAGTGCTCTGCCTCGGGAGGCTTGTAGGTCTTCTCGCAGATAGAGCACTTCATGGCATTGCCATTGTGGACGTTGTGGTGCTGCGCCAGCGAAGTGAGGAGAGAAAAGCCCATCTTGCACACGCCGCACACAAAAGGCTTCTGCTCCACCTGGATGCACTGGTGTTCAAGGAGGTCAGTGGCCTGGTGGAAGATCTTCAGACACTGGGTGCACTGGAAAGAGCGGTCATGGCCTGGCAAGCACTGGTGCTCATGGGGGTTGGACAAGTGAGCGAGGTCATGGCCACACACCCCGCATTTGTGGGAGGGCTCTCCAGCCTGGATCGGAGCGTGCTGGTGGTGCTGCAGACTGGGGTCCGGCTGGAGCAGGATGCCGTAGACAGCGCAGCCCAAGGGGTTCTCAGCAGTGCTCGGCGGGATGGAGTGCTCTGGAAGGGTGGCAGCCCCAGTATGGTGCTGCTGCGGTGGTGGCGGCGGCGGCTGCTGTGGTTGCTGCTGTTGCTGCTGCCAGCTTTCTGACATGCTTGGGAAAAAAAAACGGGGTTTTAGCAGTGACAGCTTCAGCTTCTTGGTTGAAAAGGTTCTAGTAAAAATAAAAATCAAAAGTATCCAAGATCCTGATTCTCTGTAGCTGATCCGGAAATCGAGGATAGGAAATCCAGCCCGCAGCCAGGATCTTGGGAGGCAAGGAGGAGACAGAGATGCCACAGGCTCTTCCTTAGATCAGAGAAGTTCTTTGTGGACCAGGTATTGGGTTTGGCTTTTTTTTTTTCTTCTTTTTTTTGGACAAGGGAAAAGGAAGGCAGGAACAAGTGTCTTGAAGACAAGAGGAGGCCCTTCTCCGTACTGGCTGTGACGGGCTCACACCTGGGAAGGGCGAGGAACGCAGTCCAAGGGACAGCTCTCTCTGCAAGGAAGAAGACAGCTCACGTCAATTCTCAGAGGAAAGCCAGGCAGCTCCCTAGTGCATCCCCTACCCCATGGCTCACTTTGAAAACTCTCCTACACTCCTGTAAAGTTACCCCAAAGCCCAGCGTGGGGGAGCTAACCAGAACTGGCGCACCACATGCTGCTGCCGGAACAACCTGGGAAAAGCTGTGCCCAGCAGCAGAAAGGCACAGGAGACTCCCCAAGCTCCCGGTCAGGCCTGGAGTGCAGGGAACCGTATGTATCCTGTAGCTGTTGGCCACTAGCCCCTCAACCCTGCTCGGGGCACAGGCTGAGAACCATCGACAGCTCCTCCTTGAGCACTCAGAGAGGCACAGACCAGACTTATTAAAGCAAGATTCAGTTCTTGGTCAAGAAGGATTTCTATTAGAGCAGCCTGGCTTAGGGATAGCAGCAGGAGCAGGTTAGTTACAAGATGCACTCAGCCTTTTAGATTCTTTCATGTAAGCCTTTTCCAAAAAGCACGCAAGGTATGGTCTAACTAAAAGGCTTCCCTCTGGAAGCTCCCAATCATCTGCCAGAGCAACTTGAACAGGATAAACACATTTACTAGAGTCTCTGCAGCACGGGCTAAAGCATGCTAAATGCTGCACACTCAAAAAACTACTAAGTGGAATTTTACAGATCTCAGAGTAAATTCCAACCTGACCTGATCACAGCTCAAACGCCCCGGTGAAGTCCCAAACCTCTTTCTCAAGCGCTAATACTGGGCATATTAACAATTTACAGCATCAGAGAAGGGAGGTACTTAGGAGATTTCTCCTCTCCCCATAGTATTTGCATGCAGAGAGCTCTGAGAAAGTCTTGCCCTTTGGGGCTGCTCTCAGCGTTACCCTATTTGCTAACTAAACACAGCACCCACAGGCATCGTACGCAGCACTCTGAATGAAGATAAAAGAAGCGTTCATGCAATTGCGTCACTGAACACTCCACCACACTATGAAAGGAAAACACGTTGAAGCCTAAGAACTTGCACAAGATACGCTCCCTGGCCTTGCTACGATGCATCACAGGGCTTTTGCTCATAAAAAAAGTTTCAGTCCCCCTCGAGCATAAACGTAGATGTTCAGAAAAACCTGAGCTCAACTTAGAAAAGAGTTGAATCGACTGGCGAGCAGCAGATATGAACACCACCAGCACATCCCAAGAGAAAGGAAGGGTCCAGGCCTCGGCAAGAAAGAAGCAACTAGTGTTCCTGGGCCACAAGCCTCCACCCACACTGAAGAGCAACCTATTTCTGTGTAAAACAACCTGCCCCAAGTCCAGCGTAAGTCAAAACCTTGGTCAGGAAGACACTTACTTTATTTTAAACTAAGCAATAATGAATGTTAGAAAAAAAACACTTCCAAACACCCCCATCTACTCTGGCACACAGCTGAGACCAGACTACACCTCGCAGTTTGGGAAGCGGTAGAACGTGCTTCTGCCTACGTGGACCTTGCATTACTTTGTCCTTTGGCACAATTTGGGGCAGCAAAACACCCGGAGGCACCATCGTGGCCCTGCTAGGATACAGTTCCCCACCCGGCTCTCTTATTTCATTCCTACGTAGTTTATCTCGACTGTCGACACGACGGCAGCGTCCGTCCTTACAATACCTAGCACACAAGTTGACGATAAGACACAAAACTTCACGTCCTAGAGCACAGACCAGCTGCTAACTTCCCCTGCGGGCTACGTTAACCGCGACACTAGCAACACAACGGGAGCAGAAACAGCATCCCAGACCATCTGGCCGGCCGGCCTAACGCGGGCGAGAAGCTCGTATAACACCAGAAGAGAAGAACGAGAAATACCAACCTGGTTTACCGAGTGCTCTACATAAATAATTGAGCTAGTGCCAATTCTGAGTCTAACTCATCCCTCCGTGGGAGGTACAAAGCGGCAACCATTTAAGGAGAGAACGGCGGAACGAAGAGGTACTTTCAAACGGGAGAAAGGGGCCGCCAGGCAGCCCCCGCCGGCGCCGTCCGCTCGGCTCCCCCGCCGGGCCGAAGCGCGGCCTCACGGAGCGGAGAGGCGCCCCACGGCGCGGGGGGCTCAGAGTCCAGCGGCGGCCGCCTCGCTGCGCCCCGGGCAGCGCCGCGGCCCTCGGCCAGGCCCGTCGCGCCGGGCTCCGCTCCCCATGGGCCGCTGCTGCCGCCGCGCCGCCGCCGCCGCCCGGCTCCGGCGGACACACGCAGCTCGAAGGCCCCGCCGAGGCGCCGCTCGGCCGCCCCGGGCCTCGCCTCCACCTGCTCCCGCCGCCCCCGGGCCCGGCGCCGGGGAGGGGCGGGGGCCCGGCGCGGCGCGGAGCCGCCCGCGGCCGCCGGAGGCCACACAAAGGGCGGCGGCGGCGGCGGGCCGGGCCGGGCCCCGCTCACCTGCGGCGGGAGGCCCCTGTCAGCCGCTCGCCGCGGGCGGGGGCCGCGGCCTGCGCGCTCCGCCCGATCCCCGCGCTGGCGTAGCGGCGGCGCCCGGCGCGGCGCGGCGGCGCGGGGGCCCGCGGCCGGTCCCGGAGGCGAGGCGGGCCGGGCCCGCTGGCGGGCGGCGGGCGGGCCGGGCCGGGCCGAGCTGGGCGGCGGCTCGCAGCCTCGGGATGGAGGGAGCAGCCCGGGCCGGCCGAGGCGGCGGAGGAGGCGGGGCCGGGGCCGGGGCCGGGGGCGGGCCCGCGCCGCGCTGCCCCCTGCCGGGCCGCGCCGCCAACAGCGCCGCCGCCCCCGGCGCGGAGCGGAGCGGAGCGGCGCGGAGCGGGGGCGCGGCCGCCCCCCACCGCGGAGCGGCGCGGCGCGGGGAGCCGGGCACCGTGGGCCCGTCGCTGCCGCCCGCGGGCCGAGCGCCCTGGCGGGTCCCGCGGGCCCGGAACGCCGCGCCCGCAGCCGCGGGTTCCGGCGGGCCGCGGAGGCCGGCGCACGCCGAGGCCGCGGGGGGCCGCAGAGGCGGGTGCACGGAGCGCCATGCGGGCGGCCGCGCTGGTGGGCTACAGCAGCAGCTCCGCCGAGGAGGAGGAGGAGGAGGAGGAAGGGGAAGGGGGGCGGCCGGCGCGGCGGGGCGGCGCGGAGGAGCCCCCCCGGGCCAGGTGGGTGCGGGGCCCTTCAGGGGCCGCCTGCTCGCCTAAGCCGCCTCCTCGAAGCAACCGCTGACCGTGAAAAAGCCGCTTGGGCGGCGCCGTTGCCAGCTCCCCCCTCGGGGACGAAGCGCGGCGGCAGGTTTGCGCCCCGTGGGCCTGGTCCCGCCGGTGGGCTTGGGGCGGCGGGGCCGAGGCTCCCCGGCCTCGCCTCGCCTGCGAAGGCGCCTGGGGGCCGCGCGCGAGGCAGGGGACGCGGGTCTGCAAGCGGCGCTTCGGGCCTGACGCGCGGCAACGCGAGCCGGGCCGTTAGAGGGGCGCGTGTGAGAAACCTTCCTTTCTCTCTTGCCTCCTTTCCCCGCCGTCCTTGCAGCAGCAGCAGCAGCAGCAGCAGCAGCAGCAGCAGCGCGGCGGCCTCTCGCCTCCCTGTCCCGGACAGCGTATTGAACATGTTCAAAGAGCAGGAGGAGGAAGTCGAAGACGACAGCTCCAAGCACGGCGGCCGCGTGCGCAACTTCCCGCACGAGCGGGGCAATTGGGCGACGTACGTCTACATACCCTGTAGGTAAATTCGGCTCTGCCCTTACCGCCTTCCCTGCCAGGGACCAGGAGGGCTGGGGTAAGGGAAGGATTGGGGACCTCCAGGGAGCAGAGCCGTCTACACCAGTCAGTGGTGTTGCCAGGTCAGAGAAGGCATGAAAGACTTTGTTTGTGCCCGGATTAGGAGCTGTGAAGCAGGAAAGAGAGGACAGGCTGAGAGGGAGGGCTGTGAAAACCTACATGTCATCAGTGAAACAAATGTTGTGTCCATGCCGGTCTCCGCAAGCCGGGGCAGGGGTCGCTCCGTCCAGCGTGAGGTGCTGTTCCTTGGCACTGTCAGTAAATCCACTCGCCTGTTGGACAAGTCTAAAAAGGCTTTTTCTTCTCTCTGAAGGCGCACAAATTCTGTAGGGATGGCCTGCCGGCCCAGTGGCTCTTCCCAGGAGCAGGAGCGACTGCTGTGTTAGCAAGTCCACTTATCTTTGCTTTTAACACCAAGGTCCCTGATGGAAGGGTGGGAGGAGAGCAGCTTGATAAAACACAAAGTTGGAGCACGCACGTGTCCTTTTTCCCTGGGCTGTTCCTGGTCTGTGGTCTGGTAGGAACACTGGTCACTGCGTTGGCCTCTTTCAGGAGTAAGGCAAGGCAGCACTGCTGTTGGCAGTTAGCGTGCCAAACTGGGAATCAGGGAGCAGGGGTATCGTTCCTGACTTGTGCCTCAGCTTTGATATCTGCAAGTTTATAATACAGATAATCCTGTCCCATGCTTCCTCAGGGAGATGTGAGGCTCTCGTAACACTTGATAAAGTTGAGATCTTGAAGCGTGTCTGGGAGAGCAGAGTACCCCCAGCCCAGGCTGCTTCTGCACAGACAGTTACTGCTGCCTCCCCTATCTCCGAGATCTGTAGCAAATGCTCTGGGGAGGGAACACACAGAGCACAGGCTCTGACTGTGCTGCTCTTTGCCCTGCAGATGAAGTCCAGGAGGACTTCTTGGAGTTGCTGGACCTCCTGGTTTCCCATGCTCGCACCTACGCTTCGTCACTCACTGCCATGGAAGAGTTCCACATCAGCCTCTCGCAGAGCGTGGTGCTGCGCTATCACTGGATAAACCCCTTTGTCCAGTCCCTTAAGGAACGCCTGGCCTCCTTCGACAGGTAGGGACAGCAGAGCCCCGGCTAGAGCCCTCCTGCACATCTCTTCCCTTCTTGCCTTCTGCTCTGGGTCTTCACCGGAGTCCACAATCTACATTTTCCCTGCAGGAGCTGGTGCTGCACCAGTAAAGCCCTGGGAAGGTTTCTGCCTGCCTCAGGACCCAGCACCGGCCAAATCAGGCACACAGGCCTTGTGTGCCAGCAGCGTTGCTGTGGTGTACAGGAACTCCAGTTTCAAGGACAAGGCCAGAGTTGTATCATCCTGTAAACCACGGATATTCACTGCTGATTTTGTTGCTTGTGTTTAGCTTAGACACCCACTGAGGATCAGCCGTTTTGGTGCTTCTGTTGCAATCTGGGCTTCAGAAGGCTGGAAACACAAGGGGGTAATGGAGTAGTTCAAGCTCGGAAAGGTTTCAGTTGCACCGATTCACTCTGACTGGAACAAGTGCTTGTCTTTGTCTTTCCACAGCTAGGCGGAAGTTCTAACAGTTCCTGGTGGGAACCTCTGTCCCCTCCCCATCTTCCCCTTTTTTCTTTTTTCCCTTTCCTCAGCTGAAATATCTTTCTTATTTCAGGTTCTTCTGTCTAGCTGACCAAGTGAAGGTTTATACCAACCAGAACAAAACCAGGTGAGTGAAGCCTGGCTGCCTGGGCAGAAATGTGGGGAAAGGCACGGGTGGATGGAAAGCGCAATGCTGCCTGTCCCACACAGCCCCGGTGAACAGCGGGAGCCGTGTGAGAGGGCAGGTGGATGATCACCTCATCTCACTGCCTCGCTGACTGAGGTTTCATATCTTTCCCCAGTTGTTTTCAGGAGTGGCCCAGGGTGCACAGATTTTTAGCGTCAGCACAGATTTTCAGTACTGGCAGCCTGAAAAGTTTTTATCGAATTATCTCTGCCGGCTAGTACCTCTCTGCGGTGACTGAACCTCAGGCTGCAGAATGTCAGCCTCTTTGAGAGAGGAGATCTGTTCCCAACATGACCTGAGGCAGACCTTTCTGCTTGGGTTAGATTAATGCTCCGGTTTCACATCAGCTAAAGCTGGCGACGCTGCCAAAAGGAGGCAGCCCCATTCACCGCCGTCTCTGATCTGGTTTGTTCTGTGGTTTCACGAGCGCTCGTGCCAGCTAAGGGAGTGGGTGGCGGGAACGCGCAGCCTGGGGCGAGCAGAGTGGGGGCCACCTCTTTTGGCAGCAGCGCCAGCTCACGCTGTTGGTAAAATTGCAGCGCAAGTCTTCAAAGAGCTGGAGACAAACAGCTCAGGCAGTGCCAGTTCTCTCGGGTGTCAGCTCAGAAGCCTGATGGTGCTGATTCCAATTTAACGCATTTAAGTATTTTAAATGTCAAAGCACGTTAAAAAGAAAGGTGATTAAAACGATGAGAAGTTGCTGAATGCAAGGGAAATGGCAGCCCACGAAGATGCGGATTCGGGGTGGGACTTGGGTTTTCCCTCCCCTCTTGCAGTTGGATACATGAGTGTGGGAAGTGTCACAGAAACAATCCTTGAGGAATCTCTTTGTCACTTCTCTTCAGCGTGGTGCTTCCCCATTGAGGCTGTTCATAGCTAGTGCCTTTGTGGCCGCTTCCCCTCCCTTACGGTAACTTCTATCTTCTCAGACATAACTACTACTCTTGCACAGGGCACTGCTCTACTGTAATACCCATTAGCAATATCGACTGCATTTTGTTTGCCTGGAAAATGAGTTTTCACGTCACGGAAGGGCACTGTGTTAGTCTGGTAAATCTACCCAGTGTATCATCCAGTCCTGCTACTTGTGTTCCCTCTTTTCCCCCCTCCCCCCGTGCTGTTATTTATTCTTTTCTTCAGAATACAATCAGTATCCTTGAATGTTCTGGGACTCGAATGGCTTAGGCCTGCAGTTCCCCAGATTGGCTTTTTTTTCTCCTTAGATAAGGGCTAGGGAATTCATCTGGTAGGAATGCTGGGTTAAGCACGCTTATGGCTGTGCTTTCTGCAGTGTGAAAGGATGTGCACTGTCTCTTCTTGTCTTTCTTTAGGACCTTTATTGGCTTGGCAGTCTCTGCTGGGCATTTCCAGTTGCTGGAACTGGTCTCAGAGGTGGACAAAGTTATGGAGGAATTTGATCTGCCGACGTTCTACAAGGTGAGGCGTCACGCTTGCCTACTTGTCCACCGATGTTGGCTGGTTCCTTACAAAGGGTGGGGGCTGCAAGTTCATGAAATGTCCAACCCCAGATAAAAGGGAGCGAAGAGGTTAGACTCTGACGTAGTCTCCCACAGGCCAGTCAGTCATGGCCTGGTTCTGGGTGCTTGTGCATAGTAACCCCCTGCACAGGATTTTGCTGGGAATGGGACTAGCACGAGCCTACGACATCTGTATCATGTCCTGTCCAGGAGAGCAACAATGTTAACCACTGTGCGGTGGCCCGTGAGAACCGGCTTGCCTGTGGCTAAGTTAGGTGCCCAAGGGCAAGTGAGTATATCAGAGAGACTCCCCCACACTAGGTGGAAGCACGATGATGTCCAAGGATTGAATGGGCTTGGGGCAAGCACTGTGGGACAAGAAGGCATTGCTCGTGCCTCTTCCTCAGCCAGTTTCCTGGGGCATCAGTCCAGCCTCTTTGCTTGGTACTAACTTCTGGGACAGGTTTGGATTTTGAAGAACCAAACCCTGATTTCTCTGTCTCCAGAGTAGAGCAGGGAGCTCTGAAGCGTTACCCAGAGATGACCCACCTACCCACTCCAATGCTCTCTTCTCTCTGTGCGCTTGGAAGAGCTTCTGCAGAGCTGACGGGAGGGAGGCTGGGAACCAGCCCTCATCTCGTTTCCAGCTCTGCCTTGTATCCACTCTGCATCCACTGAGCTGGCCGATGGGACTCCCTGCTTCAGGATCCTCCTGCCCATGTATTCAGGGTGCTCTGAGATTCCCGGCAAGGCAGCATTGCACGGTGTCTCTCACTGCAGCTGCTTGCACTGAGCAGAGGCTCCTCTAGTCCCTGAGGTCTGATCCTTGTTTTTGTCTTCAGGACCCTTCATTCCATATCAGCTTGGCCTGGTGTGTTGGAGACCTGACTGGCAGGCTGGAAGGGCAGTGTCTGCGGGAGCTCCAGGTACGTCCCCATGCAGCATGGAGGGGAAGGGAAGAGTAGAGCTGCTGTCCAGCCACGTTTCCCTTCCTAGGGCTGGGGAGATACGGAGAATTTTCTTCAGTGAGTGAAACAAAAACTTTACTGGGTTCAAAGAAGAGAAGTTTTTGAAGGGGGGAGAGTGTCAATGAGTTAAGTCACCCTCATGAGCCCTAGGGGAAGTCAGAAGCTTTCCAGCCACAAACTGCCTTGTCTCTGACATGGTTCAGAGAGGGAGTTGCAGCTTGTATGCTTGTGAGCTGCCGACTCCGTCCTCTGGCAGCCGGCAGATCCACCCTCCTTATACTGACTCCTGCTCCTGCTTGTATTTTCCAGGACATTGTGGACAGGTTTGAGGACTCGGCGCACCTGCTGCGTGTCCAGTGGGAGCAAATCCGTTGCAAGTCAGGGAACAAGTACTTCTCTTTCCCCTTGAGGTAGGGCCCAGTGGACTGTGTGTTTCAGAGCCCTGAAGACCGTGCCCTTCAACACAGAACTGTTCTCTGCTGCAGCTCTGAGCAGCGTGGGCTGTCACACGCATCCCACACCCTTCTTGTCTGCTCAGCAGTTTTGGGAAGTTTGTGGCCTCGAGCCGGGCTACTTCCAAGTTCAAGCTGCTGGCTGAAGAAATGTGTGTTTGTGGCAGATTTCTTCCTAGGCTGCTGACAGCACCCTGCTGTATGTGCTGTAGTCAGCACAGGAGGTTCCAGCCATCCCACAGTTGCTAATTTTGCTGATTTTTATTTTTTTTAAACTGTATAGAAGCCATAGATGCCTTATGGTGAGGAGAAGGTAGAGTGGGAAGCTGCTGCTAAAGGAAGAGTGTCTCGCACAGTCGGAAATAGCACTGCCTTGTCAGGAGGCTCAGAGCATGCTGACTCTACTGAGCTCAGCGTCCTTAGCTTTGATTTGTAAATACAAAGACACAGAGCTAGACTCTTTCACCAGCGCCTTCCCCACCTTAAGCCAACTCGAAAAAGTTCCTGTGTCACGTTCTGTCTCCCTCGCACTGTTGCTGCCTCCGCAGAGGAATTTCAGTATGAGATCCTCCTGCCAAACAGAGAAGAGATTAAATCTTGACAGAGAGATTGGATACCCCACGTGTTCCAGTGCTAACTAGTCTGGCTCCAGGCTGGGTTTAAAAGAATGACTTTGGTTGTCAAAAGCGCCAGACTTGAGGCGGAGGGGGGGACGTTTCTCATCCGAAGTTTGCCGTTGTGTTACGGCAAGCCCAAGAGAGGGCGGTGTTGGCTTTTGCATCCTGGCGAGCTGGATCGGCAGTGCCCGCTGATAAGCTTCGGTGGGTAAGTGAAGGGGTGGCAGCTTTAACCCATGCTACGTGCACTTTCCTATGGAAACAGCACCCTCGATGCTGTAATGACCCTGCTGATTGCGGGCTGAACTCTTCCTGCTGGGAGAAGGTCCTTTTTAGCCTTGTTCCTGCCAGGAGGTCTGCTGCAGCCTCTCAGGTATTCTGAGCAGGATGCCGATGTGCTGCCCTGCATCTTTCATTCAAGCTTTGTCTGACGAAAACTGTGAGACTTGTTCTGAGCAGTAAAATCTGACTCCTCATGTCATAAAATTGTTTCCGTGGTGTATTTCAGCCATTTGGTTTCAGACGTGCTGGGCTTCAGTAGCTGCAGCAGATTTCAAATGAGATGATGTCTGCAAGCATTTCACGGGCTGGGCGCTGCACTGCCCTTCCTCTCACGGGCAAGAGAGCCCAGGGGCTTCGGGGCTGTTAGAACATCTGCCTCAACACAGGTCTTTAATGCGAGCCAGCTCCCTTGCAACAGCCGGTTTTCAAAATTCCTGGGGGGGGTTATAGGGGCGGCAGCAAATGCAATGCCTTGTTCACTCTCCTTTTCTTGCGCCTTCCTCTGTTGTAGTGGTGTTTTGCGGGGGGGACGCTGACACCTGGTGTTCCTAGCACTCATTCACTGGTTTACTTCTGAGTCATTAAGCTGGGCAGCTCAGCACACCAGTGCTGGCAGAGTTCCCCTCTGCTTGTGCGGTTTCACACGTAGATGCCAGGTCCGTAGGACCTGTGAGGAGCCCCATGAAAGTCTTGATTTCAGGGAGTCGGGATTTCACCGCGGGAGGGCGTGTTGTACCAGTGGTCTCCTCAGGAGGCACTTGGACTCTTCCCACTCTGAAACCCGGGCACCTGGCAGAGCACTGTCCTGCTTGCTGCCGCTTTGAGCATTCCCTTTCTCCCTTTTTATGCAGACCCTGTTTGTAACCAGTTAGTTTCTGGGATGGGGAGCTGCACAGGCCTTAAGTGATTACAGCCTGAGTTTTGTTTTTTTTTTTAATGTCATTGACATTTAAGACTGGAGACTTTCAGTGAAACTTGGCTCCTGCAAGACAGAGCCTGGACACATTTCCTCATGGTTTGAGTCCATCAGCAAAAGGTTAATGCTCAATGAGTAACCATGGCAGCTGGCTGGGCTCTCTCCCCAACAGAGGCCAAGGTTGGCACATCCCAGAGTTTTGCAACTCCACCAAGGCCTCCCTTGCACAGCTGGTGTCATTGGTCAGGCCAGTCCTCAAGCCTCCCAGCTCAGCAGGGTGCGGGGACGCCCCGGCGCGCTGTACGTGCTCCTGGGGTCAGTCTGCATGCTTGTCTTTGGGAACTCTCGCCTCTGGAAACGCTGTGCGATACTTGCCCGGATTCCCCAGAATGCCTTGATACAAAAGCGGCTCTGTTAGGGGAGGTGGGAAGCATAAACTCAGTGGGCAGCACAGTCCTCTCACAAAGAAAAGCCTTTGCTAAACTCGGCTCTTCTCTGTTCACCGAAACCCAGCCGGACAAGAGCTGCAAAGACACTGGTGCGCTTGCAAGGAAGACGGAGCCTGGGGCGTGCAGCCCCGGGTCCTTGGAGCTGCATTGTGCGCCGAAGCAGGCGGAACGAGCAGGCCCGGCTCGGGCGAAGAAGTGCTTGGCACGGTCCCAGGAAGCACCCTGGTCCCTGGAACAGGCTTCCTCCGCTCTGCGCGCGCTTAGCAGTCCCCTGCCTTCAGCGCCGGGGAGGCACTGTGCGTTGGCAGAGCTTTTCCGAGCTTCCTGGCAGCTCGAGGGACATGGTCGTTCCCCCCTCCGAACCCGGCTCTCTCCTCTTCCATTTAGCAAACAATCGTTTCCTTTCCTGTGGCCACGCCTGATGGGAACAGAGGAACAAGCCCGACCTGCTTCCTTATCGGGGGGGATGGATTGCTGCTCACCGGAGCTGGCGGCGCAGGGCTGTTTGTGTGGAGGAAGAGGCGCTGCGGGACCGGCGGGGGGAAGACACTCCCTGCCACTCCCTGGCTGTTTGCTTTTCTCCTCCCAGGCGTGGGTGAGATTTGCAGAGCTCAGCTGCCTTCCAGCCAAAGGATCCTGCAGGTGAAACGGAGACGCAGTGCCTCTGGGTTTCCTTCCAGCTCTCCGTCGCGGCAGGGTACGGAGTGGGAGCACTTGAGACGCTCTGGGTTTGCACCAGTGGTGACTAAGCAGAGCCCAGCGCTGGATCGGCGATGTGCCGGGGACGGCGCTGGCTGAAGGAGGCTCTTGGGTCCGTCGTGCCAGAGGGGACAGCTTGCTGGCTGGGCCAGCTCCCGGTGACGGACCTTGGGCTCTGGCACGTGGGAGGCTATGTCCTCCTCTGCCCAGGTCCCACCAAAGCTCTCGAGCTGCACTCCTTCCCCCTCCGGACCCGCAGCAGCGGGACAGTCTCTATGTTAAGCAAGGGGCAAGTCCACCCACCCCCAAAACCGGCTTGCTCAGGCCCTCAGAGGTGGGTCCTCCCCGCGGGGCTGGTTTCTCTCCGAGCAGGTGTGCGCAGGACTTGCGCCATCCCGAGAGCGGGCCTCGGCCTCCGGGGAGGACGAAGGGAAGCGGCGGGGGCAGTGGACAAAGGATGCGTTTAGCACAATGGGCGTCCACGGAGAGCAAATCCCGCCACGGATGGAATAAGGGTGCGGGGAGGTGGCCCGGCTGGCGCAGGGGAGCTGCCCGCCAGCGTGGCCCGGTGAGACCGAAACGGGGCAAAGAGCCAGGCGACCCGAAACTAACCCCCGCGCAGCCGGGCGACGTCCCTCGGGTAAATACGGAGCCGGGTTTCCGGCAGAGCTCCTGGCCTGCCACCGAAACCCGCACACCTTTGTGCCTCCCGGCCGCTAGTCAAGCCCGAGAGGCTCCGCTGCCCTGGGGACAAAGTCCAGAAGGCGAATGTTTGCCGAACGGAGCAGGGGTTATCCAAACGGGAAAACAGCAGCCGTGCGAGGGGCGGCCGCCGCCGAGGCCCCGCCGAGTTTGACGCTGCCCCTGCCTCGGGGCCGGCGCTGGGCTGTGCGTTGGGCCCCGTGCGTGCGTGACGGTGCACACGGGTGTACTGTGTGCGTGGGGAGCGGGGTGCACGCACAGGCGCGCGAGCGCTGCCTACGGCCTCCGTGCGAGCGAGCGATGTGCGTGGGCCTGCGGGGGTCACGGTGCCCGTGCGGGACAGGCCGCGGGCCCTGCCCGCCGGGGACCCTGCTGCGGGGGGGGGGGGGGGGGGGGGAGGACACACGGGACGCGCCGGGACCGCGCGCGGGCGGCGGAGGGCGGCGCGCTCCCGCCCCCGGCCGCGCGCGGCGCCGCGCTCCGCCCCTCCCCCGCTCGCGGCCGGCCCCGGCCCGGCGCCCCCGCCCCGCCCGGCCCGGCCCGGCCCCGCCCGGCCCCGCTCCGCGCCCAGCCGCCGCCGCCGCCGCGCTCCGCTCCGCGCCGCAGCTCGCCCGGCAGCGCAGCGCCGCCGAGCCGAGCCGAGCCGAGCCGGGCCGGGCCGGGCCCGCCGCGGGCCGCATGGGCCGGGCCCCGGCGGCCTGAGCCCCGCACACAAAGGCGGGCCGGGAGGCGCCGGGCAGCGCCGCCCATGCACCTTCGCCGCAGCCCCCCGCGGCGGCCCGTCCCCGGGCCATGAGGGCGGCGTAGCTCGGCCAGCGCCGCGCTCGGCTCGGCTCGGCCCGGCTCGGCGCGCCGCCCTGCCGGAGGGCAGCCGTGAACCGGCGGAGCCGCAGCCGCTGCGGCGCGGGGCCCGCGCCCGGCATGGACGGCGCCGCTGGGGGCCGGCGCCGCGGCGCCTCCTGCCGGCCGGGCTGGGCGCCGCCGCCGCGCTGCGGCCTCCTGCTGCTGCTGCTCGTCGTGGGGGCGGCCGCGGGCAGCGAGGTCAACGCCGAGGTGAGCGGGGGCGCCGGGGGCGGCCGGGGGGCTCGGAGCCCCGCGGGGCTGGGGTCGTCCGCCGGGAAAACCTGCCCGCAGGTGCACCCCACGGACCTGCCCGCGGGCGCTCCCCCACGGATCCTGCCCGTCCCTGCCCCACAGATCCTGCCCGTCCGTGCCTGCAGGTGCTGCCCGTCCCTGCCTGCGGGCGCTGCCCCACGGATCCTGCCCGGCCCTGCCTGCAGGTGCTGCCCGTCCCTGCCCACAGGCTCTGCCCCACGGACCTGCCCGTCCCAGACCTGCCCCACGGGATGCCCCAGGGCTCCCCAGCTCCTGCCCCACCAGCTGCCACCCCACCACCGAGGGAGCGACCCCGGTGAGCGCGGCCGGCCTGGGGCGCAGGTGCAGGGAGCGGGGGCAGCGGGGGGCCCGGCCGCCCCGGGCCGGCTCCGGGGCCGGCGGGCAGATGCCGGCGGGGGAGAGGAAGCTCTTTGTGCCCACGCTGGCCCGCGCGGGAGGAGGGGGTGAAAGGGCCTTTGATAAAGCCTCCGCTCCGCCACCCTGCCTTAAAAAAGGAAAAAGAAATGAGGACGCTGGTGCAGGAAGGAAGAGACCTTAAATGCCTCGGCGGCGCCCCCCGACTCCCCCGCCGAGGGAGGCCGGCGGCCCCCCCGCCGCGCTCAGAGCCTGCCATTGAGCTCCCCCAAGGCCGGGGGCCGGCGGATCCCGCAGGACAGAAGCCCCTTTGTGGGTAACGCGCCGGGCTCCCATGGCTCATCGCGCCGGCCCGGCATGGGGAGGGGGGTCCCGGGCGGCGGGAGCCACGGCGGAGCAGGGGGACGTGCAGCTCGGCCTCTCTCCCGGCTGGGTCCGGCGAGGGCAGCCGAGATCCCGGCCCCGCTTCCATCTCTGGCTCCATCCGGCCGCTCCGTGTGCCTTCCTGACCCTTCCGACCTCTCTCCGGGGCTCCGGTTTCGCCCTGACCTTCCCGGCAGATTGCCGCCGCTCCGTGCGGCCGGCCCCGGGATGCAGCGCCGGCGGCGAGCCCAGCCAGGGTGGCTTGGGGGCCTGGTCAGGGCCGGAGGAGTGGATTTGGGAGCAGCTCCTCTCTGCCTGACCCCCGAAGCTGAGGCCAGGCTCGCTGCTGGCAGGGTCTCGGCGTGGCGGAGCGGGCGCTTGGCCGCCTCGGCGGGGGGCGCGGGTCCCGGCTTTTCGGCCCGTGCCAGCTGCCACCTGCCGGGGATGTTTTCCATAGCCCGGGTGCCGCGGCTGCACCCCGTTTCCACGTGCCGCCCCTCCTGGACCGGGTGTCGTATTCCTGCCCGGCCAAAGCAGCTCCCAGGAGAGCCCGGCAGCGTTAGCACGGGGCCGGCCCCATCCGTGGGGAAGGAGCAGCCGCGAGGGGGACCGTGCTCCGGCTGGGGCAGCCCAGGAGATTTGGGGGGCTGGGTTTTGGCTCTGCCACAGAACAGCCTCGCTCAGCCTCCCTGCATCCTCGTCCCTTCCATACGGCTGCTCCCCGTGTGCAGCACCTAGTGCACCGGCTCAGCTTAGGAGGGGGTGCTGCCTCTGTGCAAAAAGAAGAGGAATAAAACACGAGGCCGTCTGAGCGTGGGGCCCGCATCGGGGCTAGGGGAGGTTGCCGATGTTGGAAAAGGGTGCTGCCGCCTGCTCAGCGCCCTCAGCCCGGCAAGCCGGGATGCACGGAGCAGCGCTGCACCGGACTCGAGGGCCGCCTTGAGGCAGAGCGGGGTTTTAGTCGGGTTGGGTGCACCTGGAGGTGCTCGTTCAATGTGTTGCGGGTAAATTGCCCCGCTCCATGCCTCAGTTTCCCCACGCCGGCTCGCTCCGTGCTGGGGAGAAGCTTTGCTTACTGCACGTGAAAGGCTCTGAGCACCGGGGCGGATACAGCCCTGCTCCAATTCCTCTTTCCCCATGCAAAGGAGCTGCAGGGATCGACCCACCTGGGCCGAAAGCCTCGCGTGCAGGGAAGAGCCGTAAATAAGCGGTGACGTTGCCCCTGCTTGGTATTCCCCGAGCATCTGGGCACGGCTCGCCTGCAAGCCGCCTAGCACGCGTCCGAAGGGCAGGGAAAACTCAGCCCGCATCCTTCATCCTTTGGCCCCTCGCGTTTGGGGCTGCTGGGGTGCGTGCCGCGTCCCCCCGGGGTGATGAATGTGGCACCTGGCGGAGGCCCTGGGGCTCTCGGGGGTGCCGAGGCCTGGCGCAACTCGGCAGAGCTCTTGCTCAGCTCGGCGGGAGGTGGGACCGCACCGCGGATCTCGCGTGCCGTCTGTTCCTGCCTGGCTCCGGGCGAGGGCTGGGCCCTCTCGAGCCGTTTCCCAGCTGGTCTCTCCGGCTGAGAGCCGTTGTCCCTGCGGCGTGTTTTGGGAACCCTTCCTGCGTTGCGGGCTGGAAGAGGTGATGCAGGGCCAGATCCTGGCTGGTGCTGAGCCCCTATCCGGTGCCCGTAGTGGAGCTAGGCACCCGTGGAAAAAAGTGTCCTCCAGAAGGTGCTGAGCACCATAGCTGCCTGTGCCCCTGCAGCCGATTCCCTTCTCCCGTGGGTCAGAGCTCATTGGAGGTGACCACCACCCCCCTTCCCACCAGGATATTGAGCAGGCAGCGGTGGGCAGAGGGGCTCTTCACATCTCCCTCTCTCCGGCCTGCCCTGGGCAGGGCTGGGACTCTATTCCTGGCCTCCAAAGCGATGGCCGCATGCTACGACTTGCCCGGCACTGCCCACCTTTCCGTCATCCTGCCGGGATGCAGCGTTTCCCCGCCGGCAGCTGGCACGCTAAGCACCCTGCAAGCACAGACACCTGATCTCGTCTGGCGAGCAGGGAGAAGGGCTGCTCTGGCTGGGCAGACGTGTGCGGAGAGCAGAGTCGGAGGTGCCGGCAGGTGGTGAAAGCAGACCGGAGGGCGGTGATGGGCTCGGGATGGACAGATCCAGCCCTTGCTGGATGGACATGAGGATGGGCTCGCTAGGAGCTTTTTCTCCCAGGAGAGCTCCAGCCTGGGTTGGCAGTGAGGACGTCAGCTTGAAGGGGAAGGTTCCCTTGTCCCAGCCCATCGGTCTGCTCCCAGGGTGTAGGGAGCAGCCCGCCGTCTCACGCTCACCTCTCCCGCAGGCCTGGCTCCGGCTCTATGGCTACCTGCCGCAGTCGAGCCGGCAGATGTCCACCATGCGCTCTGCTCAGATCTTCTCCTCCGCCCTCTCTGAGATGCAGAAGTTCTATGGGATCACGGTCACCGGCGTCCTGGACGAGGAGACCAAAATGTGAGTTTCTCCATGCGCTGCCCTCTTGCTCGCACAGAAGGGAGCTCTACTCTCTCCTGCTCACCTCTTCCACAGGCCAGATACCCTTAAGGGGAGATTGGCCTGGGGCTGACAGCACGAGTCCCCTTTCCCAGAGTGATGGAGAAGACTGGTCTGCTCTCAGTGCTCTGCATCACTCCTGTCATCTCCTGTTTGCAGTGAGCCCCTAAAGGGTATGGAAAGCTCTGCCGGCTGGCCCCAAAGCTCTGCCCGCACCAAGCACCCGCTGCGTGGGTGCAGCCTCCCCCCTCTCAGGGCCTGTGCCCCTGCGGCCGGGACACGTCCCCTTGCTGGCCCCAGCTGCCGTAGTTCCTCAGGGTCCTTTGCCCCGGCGTGGTGCACTGAGCCCTCGCTTGATGCCCTCCTGGCAGGTGGATGAAGCGTCCTCGTTGCGGGGTCCCGGACCAGTTTGGGGTGCAGATGAAGTCCAATATGCGGCGGAAGCGGTACGCGCTCACGGGGAGACGCTGGAGCCAGAGCCATCTCACGTTCAGGTACCCAAGACCCCCGGAGCTTTCCCCAATCCCTATCTGTGGAGAGCTGGGGCAGCGTGCACCCAGGAGGGGTGGGAGAGGCCAGCGGGGTCCATGGTGGCATGGAAGCATCACCAGAGACCACGTGATCTTTTCATGTTGGCATCGCAGCCCCTGTGCCAGCGTGTCCCCAGCACCCACCACATGACAGTCTCCTGACTTGGGATCTGCTCGTGGCCATGGGGGACCACCAGCTAGAAACCCCTCTGGGCCAAAGCGGCGGTGGGGTCGAGGGGAGCGAGCCTTGCCCTGGCCGTCCTGAGCGAGCATCCCTGCTCTTGTGCCCGTAGCATCCAGAACTACACGGAGAAGCTGGGCCGGTACCACTCGTACGAGGCCATCCGCCAAGCCTTCAGGGTGTGGGAGCAGGCCACGCCGCTGGTCTTCCAGGAGGTGCCTTACGAAGACATCCGGCAGAAGCGGAAGAAAGAGGCTGACATCATGGTGCTTTTTGCCTCCGGCTTCCACGGAGACAGTTCCCCCTTCGACGGCGTGGGGGGGTTCCTGGCTCACGCCTACTTCCCCGGCCCGGGGATGGGAGGGGACACGCACTTCGACTCGGACGAGCCCTGGACGCTGGAGAACACGGATGTGTCTGGTGAGCCAAGGCGGAGAGCTCGGGTGGGAAGGTGCTCCGAGGAGCCCGTCCGCCTGGGTTTAATTGCCGGTGGGGCCGCCGGCACCCAGGCGACGTGTCGCCCGGCAGGGTTTGAAGGCAGGGTGGGCTGGCGTGGGCAGCGGGTGGGAGGAGAGCAGCTCCTCCGGATGGGTGGCGCAGGCTCCGCTCTTCCTTGCTTGCGGAATGGGTGCCGGGCGCAGGGCAGCGGGTCGGGGAGCAGCCTCGTGCGGGCTGCCCCTCTGCCCGTGCTGACGGCACCTTTCCCTGCAGGGAACAACCTTTTCCTGGTGGCCGTGCACGAGCTGGGACACTCGCTGGGCCTGGAGCACTCCAGCAACCCCAGCGCTATCATGGCCCCCTTCTACCAGTGGATGGACACGGAGAACTTCCAGCTGCCCGAGGACGATCTCAAGGGCATCCAGCAGCTGTACGGTGAGGGAGCTCGCTGTGCCGGGGCCTGGTGTCCCCCGGGACGTGGCCTGGGCTGAGGCCCGTGGGTGCTGGGCCAGCTTGGAGGCTGGGTGCTGTGTCTCGGAGCCAGGCCTGGCGTGGCGGAGGGGGGAAGCGAAGCGGTGGCCGGCTGGTCTGCGATCGCCCCCACCCGTTTTCTCTCCCGCCCTGTCTAGGTACTGCGGACGGGCACCCTCAGCCCACCAAGCCCTTGCCCACCGTGACGCCCCGGAGACCCGGCAGACCAGACCACAGACCCCCCAAGCCGCCCCCGCCGGGGAAACCGGAGAGGCCCCCCAAACCCGGCCATCCAGACCGGCCTGACCAGTACGGCCCCGACATCTGCGACGGGAACTTCGACACGGTGGCGGTGCTGCGAGGGGAGATGTTTGTGTTTAAGGTAGCTACCGGGACCCCTTCCTCTCTGTCCACCATGCCTGGGTCTGCCCCTCTCCCCAGCGCGATATCTGCTACCCCAGGTCTGCACCAGGCCCTGCCACCCCGCGTTGGCTGGGGATGTGGCAGTCCCTGGGCAGAAGGACCCAGAGCGATGACGGGTTTGGGTACCATGCTTAGAGCCATGCTGGCAGCCCCTGCCGCGGGACCCTGTCTCGCCGTGACCCCCCCGCTGACACCCCGTCTTCCCCCAGGGTCGATGGTTCTGGAGGGTTCGGCACAACCGGGTGCTGGACAACTACCCCATGCCCATCGGGCACTTCTGGCGGGGCCTGCCCGGGGACATCGATGCCGCCTACGAGAGGCACGACGGGAGATTTGTCTTCTTTAAAGGTGAGGGGGGCAGCCGGAGCTGGGGGCGAGGGCCGAGCTGGAGGACGAGAGCCCCCACACCCGCCTGGCCCCATGTCACGGCCCGGTGCCCCCCAAGCTGCCGAGTGCTGGATGTCTTGATCCCATCCTGACCTGCTTCTCCAGCCTGCCTGGCCCTAAGGCTCCTGGCAAAGGGACGGGGTGGCTGTGGAGGGGTACCACCAGGACGGGGGCCAACAGGGAGCTCCTGGTGCCAGTCTTGGACCTGTGCGTACCAGCAGGCTCTGTGCGCAGCACCGCAGGAGCAGAAAGGACACCCAGAGCAGAGCAGGGGACGGGGACAGACAGCGTTATACCCCCATCCCCACCACAGCAGTTAGGCATCACAGCATCATCCACCTTCTCTGTTTCCTGCCCAGGTGACCGGTACTGGCTTTTCCGAGAAGCCAACCTGGAGCCCGGGTACCCGCAACCCCTGGTCACCTACGGGCAGGGCATCCCCTACAACAACATCGACACCGCTATCTGGTGGGAACCCACGGGGCACACCTTCTTCTTCCGTGGGGACAGGTGGGTGCTGCCGCGCTCCCAGGTGCCGGTGCTCCCGGCTCCTCCACTGTGCTCTGCCTCTGCCAAGTCTCTGTCTTTCCCTGTGCCTCGGTTTCCCCTATCTAGAAGGGGGATGATGTGTGCTTGGAGATGGGAGAAGGAGCGCTCCAGGTGGAGGGAGGGATGGATGGGGCGGGCTGATGGCAGATGGCTGGATGGAGGGATAAATTGGTGAATTCCTGCAAAAAAAGTGGGAAATTTGGATGCGTGGATGAAGAGGTGGGTCAGCAGGTGGACAGGTCTGTCACCAGCAGGACCCTGAGGAAGAAACCCCCCATCTCCTCAGCCTGGGGCCACAGGTTCGAGCCCCAGCTTTGGGTCACCACGGCCAGGGGGCTGCCAGCACGGGATCACCCGGAGCAGGGTGGGCATCGGGGGGCACCCCGGGGCAGCGGAGCCCCCCGTCCCGCCTGCAGCCGTCATGGCGGGGGGGCAGCCCGTCCGTGCCCCTCGCCTGCTCACGAGGCCCTGTCTGCCCCCCCCCCAGATACTGGCGCTTCAACGAGGACACCCGCTCGGTGGACCGCGGGTACCCGAAGCCCATCTCCGTGTGGGTGGGCATCCCTCCCTCGCCCAAGGGCGCCTTCCTCAGCTCGGACGCCGGTAAGCGGAGGAGGACGGAGGGGCGGGTGGGGAGGGAGGGGGCTGGTGGACAGGCAGCCGCTGGTGCCCCTCCGGCTGCCCGCGGCCAGAGCGCCGGCGTGCACGGGTGCCAGCCCATGCAATTGGGGTGAGAGCAGCATGCCACAGAGGTGGGATGGACACAGAGGCCACCTCCATGTGCCGTCACGCCATGGCCGGGATGGAGCCCCAGGAGCCACCGGAGTCGCCCAGCTCCCGCTTGGGTCCAGGCCCAGCTCCCTCACACTCCTTTTCCCGCCGGGCAGGAGGTCCCATTTCCTCTCCTCCGCTTTGTGGGTGCCAGAGGGGTGTCCGTGGGCGAAGGGCGCTGAGGACACCCAGGACGGGCCGTGCCGGGAAGGGGACCCGGCTGCTCACCCCTCACCTCCCTCTCTTCCCCCAGCCTCAACCTACTTCTACAGAGGCACAAAGTACTGGAAGTTCGACAACGAGCGGCTAAAGACGGAGCCGGGCTATCCTAAATCCATCCTGCGGGACTTCATGGGCTGCCACACGGAGCTGGTCCCCGACCCCAACCCCAGGTGGCCCGACGTGGACCGGCCGCCCTTCAACCCCGACGGGGACGGAGGAGAGCGCCCCGGCGGCGGGGCCGAAAGCGAGGAGGCCGAGGAGGAGGAGGCCGAGGACGAAGAGGAGGAGGAGGACGAGGAGGATTACGGCGCGGGCGGCCCCGAGCCGGGCGGCGACGTGGACGTGGTGGTGCAGATCGACGAGTACACGCGCACCATGAGCGTCGTCATGGTGCTGGTGCTGCTGGTGCTGCTGCTCTGCATCCTCGGCCTCATCTACGTCATCGTGCAGATGCAGCGGAAAGGCGCCCCCCGCATGCTCTTGTACTGCAAGCGCTCCCTGCAGGAGTGGGTCTGACCCCCGGCCCCCCGCCCGGCCCCCGCCCGCCACCATGGTGCTACCCACGGATCTCCGACCTCCCCCCGGCCCCTCGCCCCGGCCCCCGCCGCCTATTTATGCCGAGCGCTCCCTCGCTCGGCCCCCTCCGCCCCACGCTCGCTTGACGTCTCCCGGGCTTCGGAAAGCGGAGGGGACGCCCGTGGGCCCCGAACCACCCCCCCCCCCCCCCAGCATTTGTGTAGCTGGGCTGAGGCCCGACCGGATCGTGACTGCGGGATGTTCGCCACATTCGGGAAGCGCCGGGAGACACAAGGCTGGAGTGCGGCGGAGCCACGCGGCGCTTCCTCCTCGCTGCTCCTCATCGTCCATCCCGTCGCCTGCCCCAGCGAGGAGGAGCGCGTCCCCCGTCCCGTCGTGTCGCGCGCGGGGGGACCCTGACGGTTCACCCGCGGGACTGTGGACTCTTGTTTCCATGCCAAGCGGCGGTGAAGAGGCAGGGATTGCCTTCGGCTCCCCGCCGGCGCCTGGGGGCTGCTGCCGGCACCGCTCACCCATGCCACGAGCAGGCAGGGCTCAGCGGCGGGCGCCCAGGGAGCTGCCTGCACCTGCAGCCGGGCCGGGCCCCGCGTCCGGCGGGGAAGCGCGGAGGGAAAGGGAGGGCTGAGCTCGCTGCGATTTGTTTCCTGTTTAACTGTTTGTAGCTGGGAGACGGGGGGGCGGGAGAGGGGGGGACGGGGGCCAGGACGCGGTGCCTAAAGATAGCTCGGAAACCTGATCTGGGAAAGCACGCGAGGGGCCGGCGGCCTCTCCCCGCGCGCTCCGGCGGCAGCGGGAGCCACGGCCATTCGCGAAGCGCCCGCTGGCTCCCGTTCACCTCCCGCTTCCGAAACAACCCCAAACCGCCGGCCGCTGGGGGAAGGCGGCCCTGGGCCGCGCCGTCTCCCGGCCGGGGGGTCCGGTAATTCCCCTCGGCTCGCGGCGGCGGCGGCGCGGGCCCGGGCGCTCGCCTTGTGCTTGCATTAAACCGGTCGGGTGCGTGGAGAGCTGTGGGTGCCGTCCTTTCCGCCGCGCCGCGCCGCCCCTCGAACAGAGCCGCCTTTCACGGGCACCCTCGCCCGGCGGCCGGGGCGGAAAGGCCTCGCCGGGGAACACAGCGCCCCTTGTTCTCCCCCGCCGGCGGCGTTTCGGCTTCGCCCCGCGCTGGGGCCGCTGCCCCCGGGGCCCATGCGGCTGTGGGAGCCGGGGCGCGGAGGCCCGGGCGCGTTTGCACCGTTATCATCTCCCACGGGCCAGCTGGCGGCCGGTTTAGCAGGCGCGCGGCGTTCCCGTTCCCCGCGTTTTCCCTGCGCTTTTCCTGTGGGAAAGGGGATTTTGCATCCTGTCCTGCCGCCGCTGCCGAAAAGCCGCCGAAAGCAGGAGGAGCTGCTGCTGCTGCGACCGTCGCAGGACTAATCTCGGGGAGTGGGCGAGGGTCGGCCCAGGGGGTAGGAAATGGGCTTTATCCAGGGGGGAAAAAAACGTTCCTCGACCTTTAATGGGGCGGAAAACTCGCAGGGAGGCTGCGGGCAGCGAATTAGGCACGCGGCGTCACTGGAAATAGCCGCTTCCCGTCAGCCGCTGCTGAAGCCGCCCTGGACGGGAAGCGCGGGCTGGGTTCGCAGTTCCCCCCGCCGCGGCACCCGGGATGCCCCTCGCTGCACCCGTGTCCTGCCTCGGTTTCCCCACTTGCAATGGGGGCCGGTGGGGGGGGGGGGCGGCTGGATCCGTCCTGCCGGCTGCGGTGGCAGCAGATCCCCCCTCCTGGGGGAAGCGCAGCACCCGGAAAAAGCCCCCGGCGCCCTTGCCAGAGCCCGGGACCGCTGGCCTGACGCCGGCGCACCAGCCAAGTCCCTGCAGTAAATTACCCGGCGCCGCTCGCCAGCCGCTAATTACTTTAAAAGGGAAAGCCAGGCGCTGGCTCCCTCCCCGCTTTCCCGGGCCGCCGGTCCCCCACGCCGGGGACACCCCGTGGCATGGGCCGCTGCCAGGACGAGCCAGCGCCGTCCCCCCCCCGCCGCCCCCAAGTCTCTCCGCGCGGGGATCTGCAAGCAACTCCGTGATTCCCTGCGAAATGCTCGGCTCAAGCTCGGCGAGGCGCGCCAGCCAAAAGGGACGGCGAGCTCGGGGACAGAAAAAAAGCCGAAAGATTGGGAGAAACCATCCGCACGGCTCCGCTTTGTTGCTTCCCGGCTGCAGGTTCACCTTTCTTCAGATTTACCCCCTTGTGGTTCCGGTTTAACCTCGATTTCTCCCGGGTTTGCGGCTGCCCGGCGGACTGGGACCGGGAAGGCGTTTCGTTGCAGGCCGGGCTGCCTGATTTAGCAATTATCGCTTTGGCCCAGGAAACTGGAAAAAAAAAAAACCACAATTCCCCAGCGACGCCAAAGCATTTTTTTTTCCCGCAGCTCCCGGGCAGGCGAGTGGGAACCTCCAGCTGTTTCAGCGCGGCAGTGTCCAGCTGTGCTCCTTCCCGCAAATGCTCCTCCAGAGCGGCTGCTTCGGATGGGAAGTGGGTTTGTTGGAATAGGGCGCCTCCGTGCTCAGCACTGCCCGGGGCACCCCAGCCGGTCCCAAACCGGTGCTGGAGCCGTTGCCCTGGCTGCGGACCTGCGAAAGCAGCACCAGCAAGATATCGAAAGGGCTGAATTTGGCCAAAATTAAGGCGATGATGGGAAACGGTGGCCTGGATCCACCGCTCTCCCTGCATGCCCGGGGCCGAAGGCAGCCCCAGGGACAGGCAGCGGATGCGGTTCCCGCGGTGGGTGGGTGCAGCTCCCCTCCTGCCTGGGGATGCTGAGGGTGCTGCGGGTGCAGCACCCAGAACCTGGTGCCTGCAGAGGTGCCTGCTCACGGTGAAGCCTGCTGAGCCAGCCAAGGATGCCCGGGGCCAGCTGTCCCGCAGTGTCCCCTTGCCCAGACTCGGTTGGGTGGGAAATGGTTCCTTGCCGCTGATTTGGGGGGGGGGGGGGGGGGAGCAGAGCCTGGGAGCACATCCAAGACAGGTCGTGGCGGGGGATTAGCGGCACCGGGAGCAGGGCCCCAGGCTGCCCCGGTTCGGGGAGGGGGAGGAAAGGTCAGGACACCATTTCCCACCCTCCCTGCTTTTCCCGGCCGCTGCTGCGGAGCCGGTGCCAGGAGCCCGGGGCCATCTGGAAACGCTCACTGACAGCAGCGAGGGACCCCGCCGGAGACAAAAACCCGGCGTTTCGGCAGCCGGGCTCGGAGCCACGGTGCCGCCTTCCCCCGCCACGACCTCCTGGGGCCCCCACTGCCTCCCGCTGCCGGCCTGGGTACAAGCAGCGGGTCCAGCACCTCCCCGAGGGCCGTCGGGAAGCGCCCGGCAAGGTCCTGGGGCTCCTCTTGCGCTTGCGCCGCAGCCCAAATCCTGCCAGCTCGGCTGGTGCCAGGCGGATGGGCAGGAGGGGAGTGGGGCTGGCAGGGGAGACCCGGCGGCTGTCCTCAGCCGTCCCGCGCCCGCTTCCGCCACCCCGGAGCGCTCAGCCCCGGCTCGGGGCGAGACCGGAGCCCGCAGCTGTGGGAGCCAAGGCGCTGCAGCGGCTCCTGGCTCCCCCTTCCCCACGGCGGAGCACCCACGGCTGCAGGGAGGGGACCCGTTGCGGGGTGCCGAGCCCTGCTCTGCGCAGCACCCGCTTGCCCTGAGGGTGCCGGCAGCGTAGAAATAGCCCCGGGCAGATAAGCAGAGCCCATCTTGTGGTCACGAGGGGCCAGCGGGGCAAAGAGGCGGCGGGTGGTGTCCCCCCCCCTTCCCCACTAAAACCTCCCCACGCAGGCGATGATGGGGGGAACCAGGCCTGGCGGAGACCGAAGGAGTCGCTCTTCCATCAGCTCCGGGCCGTGACACGAGCTCTTCCTCCTGCCCCGGCCGGAGGGGGCAAAGCGGGCATCAGCGGGAACCGGGGCTGGCGGCTCCCTGCCCTCGGAGCGGGACCTGCCTGCTCGGCGGAGGAGCCTCCGCCCTCCTCCTCTTCCTCTCCAGCCAGGCCGCGCTGGCCTGCCGCGGGCTGCCGGCGAGAGGGCCTGGAAAGCAGAGAGGAAGCGGGGCTCGGCGCGGAGGAAACGCTCGCAGCCGGCCTCGAGGCCGGGGGAAATCCAGCCGCGGGAGGACGGAGGGAAGAGCCGTGGGGGCCGAAGGAGGCACGAAAAGCGGCGAAACCCGGAGACGTCCCCTCGCATCCACCCCACAGCCACCAGCCCCTTCCCCTCGGGGCTGGCCCCTTCGTCGCAGGGGAGGTAAGTTGTTTCTGGGGACACGAAGGTGATGCACAAGCCCCCTCGCCCCCCCAGCTACACGGGCTGGTCCCTGCGCCAGCGTATGCAGTTCACCCATCCCGCCCGAGGGCACCAAAAGCCGCCCGTGTGTCCTCCAGGAGCAGCTTGGCCAAGGCCCGCTCAAGGGACCAGCTCTGATGGAAAGGCTGGGTGAAAAGCACCACGCAGCGATGAGAAAGCGCACGCCAAACGCCTTTCCCCGCTCTGCCACTCGCATCTGTTGCGCCCCACAGCAGGGCAGACCAGACCAGCCTCAGTCCGTGCTGCCCCCTACGGCTCTGCTCTTGCCCCCGGCCTCACCGGCAGCCCCAAACCCCAGGGAACCTCACTCCGCCAAGCTAAGCTGGGGCTGCCACGTGCCCCAAGCCTTCCCCGTTCCCCAGCCTACAGTACAAGGGGTCTTGCTGTCCTCGCAAGACGTACCAGAGCGGTTCCCTCTGCTGGGGGGGGGGGGAGCGAGGTCTATTTTAGCACAACGCCACTTAGCGTCCATCATCTTCTCACCTCCAGCAGCTCCACAGCCTTCCCCATCATGTCCCCGGGGCAGCTCTCAGGGCACACAGCCATTCCCTCATCCAAATAAAACCTTGCTTGGGTGGTCCCATTTTGCAGTTTGCCGGGGGGAAGCTCTAACCCCTCTCTCATGCACGCCAGCAGGGCAGGAAGATCTGCTCTCCCTGCGTGCAGAAGTGGCCAAAGTCCCCAATATGGTCATTCATTTTTCCTGGGCAGTGGCCAATGGCAAAACTCAAAATAAATATTTCGCTCGCCTCCAGCACCACCCGCCCCATGCTAGACAACAGCTGCAGAGGATTAATGTCAGCCAGGAGGAGCAATCCCTCTGCAAAGAAGGCAACATTTGGCCCAAGACATCCAGGGAGACGCAGAAAGGGAGACAAAGACAGAGAGCAGCAGTTTGGCCCAGATTTTGGTGATTCCTGGAGAGCCCCTTGATGATCAGATCAGAAGCAAATCTGACTTTCTCCTCTGCAAGGTAAGGAAAGGAGAAACCACAGCATGGTCCATGAAGGCTATCTGTCACTCACTCTCACTGCACACTCCGGGGATCCCAGCCTGGGATCCTGCTCCTTCGCATAAGATGCTTATGTCAGGATCTGCTTAACATGAATGGGACAAAGCAAGAAACAGGCCGAGGAAGGGGAAGGTCACAGGCAGGGACAGACACTGGGACACCTGCTCCCATACCAGTTTCCAGCTCCACTGGGCCAGACTGCATCTTGCCTGGACCTCTTCTGTCCCAGCTGCAGCGCACGGTGGGCGGAAAGCCTTCTAGGAACATCCCGTCATCCGCTTTCCCTGCTGAAGGCTGTTCGCTGCTGCCACCTGCCTGGGCAGAGCTGCCCCAAGGAGATGAAGAGGCGAGAAAGGTCCCGGAGTTGGCTGGCCCTACCGGGTGACCATCGACTGCTTGGCAGCACTCCTGGTCAGGACGAGCAACCCCGCAGGGAGCCGTTCCCTGGCTCGCCCGCGGGCTGCCGGAGGAGCGGCGCAGGGGAAGGTCGTTCTCCCCTCGCTCGGCTCCAAGGTGCTGCAGCCCGTCCACTCGACGTCTTCCAGTGGCCAAGATTTCAAAGGGAAGCTTTGCCTTTGATGTAGAAAGCAGGCTCTGAGCACTTCTGTCCTGATCAAAGCACACACTCGCAGGACCTTGCCCCAGCCAATAAAAGAGGAGGACGAAGAGCTCGCAGAGGCAAGGAAAACTCATCTTTGGACAGACCCTGCTCCGCCCTGGGTTGAAACTTTCCAAGGGCTCCCCATGAAGAGAGATTCCTTTCTCTCCCACTAGACATGAATTGCAATAAAGCTTTAAGAAGGAGCAGGCCGCCCACAGAAAGGCGAACGAGCAGGAGATATTTAAGACCTAGTCTAAATTGAGCCAGAAATCCCCCCCCTCTTCTCCTTGCCCCTCATACGTGTTCCAGCCAGGCCAAAAGCCAACCGAAGTGGTAAAAAGATGGGTCCTTCATCACAACGGATTTGCTAGCGTGCTTTTACTCTAGAAAACTAGTGCTGACAGGATTCCTGTGATGTTTTGGTCTATCTGCCAGCAGCATCCTGCTTTCCCAGGGGGAGGGAGAAGAGCATCCAAGCTTCGCTTTCCCTCATGTCAGCGAGATAGTTAAGGATTTGATGGGAGAATGGGATTAGATGAGGAAGATTTTTGAACTACGCTATGTAAATCTACCACCGTCTGGCCCTAAAGGAAAGAGCCAGGATCTAATGATGCTCCACTTTGTACAGCATGTAAACAGGAAGTTTCAGTATTTTGTTTCATGTTAAAAAATACACACAGGGCCCACGTGGATGTAAGGGCTTGCGGCTGGGAATTTATCCCAGCAAATCTGCTGGCACAGCTCCCTAGAGGTCAGGCAGGAATTGGCAGCAGGACCCATCTAAGCTCTCTGCCCAGGCAGCCGGCCCAGGGACCGGAGAGTTTAGCCAGCTTTAACATGTTGAGGTCTCTCACTCGGAGCGAGTCCGAATCTTCAGTGGCCAAGGGGTGACTGGTCCCTGCCCGTTACCCACAGCATCCTCCAAGATGGGCCCCAAGGGGGCAGGGAAATGCAGTAGTCTTTCCCAGTGAATGTTTGGCTGCCAGTGACTGCCGAAAATATGTGCGCACGAGCAAAGGCTTGTGGGAAAGGATGCATGCCTTACCTTGCCTGGACTTGATGGATTCCCTCTGCCGCTGAGACTCCCCCATTCCCCCGGCCCTGGCAAGTCTTGCAAATGTGTCAGGAGAGCCTAGCAACGGACTTCATTAAGGCCAAGCCTTGGCACAGGATGCAGTGCGATTCCACTTAACAAATCTCAAGTCCAGCCAAGCCTTGACAGATGTCAAGGCAAGACGGATGGTGCCTTCCCATGTGGGCTTCCTTGGCTGGCCAGAGCTACCAAGCTATTCAGTCGTTATAACTGGAAAGGTCTTCTCCAGAAAGCCTTCTACAAGTGCAGCCCAGCACCAGGTGTCAGCATGAGGTCAGCCCCTCCGTTTCAAATCCTGCTAACTTAACCATGCCAAAAAGGCAGCTGCATGCTAGCACACCCCAGCTGCACAGGCCACAGAAGCAAAGCAGGGTCTATATGAAGGAGCTGCTGACTCTGATGGTGCACAGAGCCACCAAACCTTTAAACCAGCTGGAGAATCAGCAGCCAGGGTCAAACCCAGGACCTGGTGCAGGGTCAGGGCAGATGCCCCCAACATGCTCTCCTCCTGGGAAAGGCCAGCTTCGTTTTAAGGCACAATAATATAAAGGCAGTTCTCCCAACTCACTGCACAACCCAGCACCGGGGACGGATCATTATAAGCCTAGGGACCTGCTGACCTGATTAACTGCTGGGGGCTTGGCCTCAGGGAGGAAAGGTGTCAGCTACTCCCAGACTTTCTCTGTCACTGGTGGAGGTTTGCAGCCTCCTCTCAGCAAGCCTTTCCCCAACAAAAGCAAATTGGTTTGAAGCCGGGAAGGGCTGCTTCAGAACAGGAAAAGACTTCCGCTTCTGTTATGCTGCTTTGCTAAACCTCCCCTTTGATCCCCAGGGAAAGGGACAATTTGGCAGCTGGAAGGCTATTGTGTGCCTTTTGCTATAAGTAGCTGCTAAAAGCTTGGTTGAGAACTGGAGTGAGTTGTATAACTACAGAGCTAACAGGACTGTGCCCTACCAGGCAGGTAAGACCAATTTGTCACTGCGGAGAAAACGGCTTCAAACAAGGGAACGAAAAACCCGTTTCCATCTACCAGAAGTGAACAGCATGAGTTTTGTTATAGGTCGATTATCATGAACCTCACAGAGGGACTGGAGTAAGCCACACTAGACAGATCCCATCTCCTGTATTGAAACCTTAGTGTTTTTCCCCTCTCCAGATTACTGTTGTCCGTGGCTGAGCTCTCCCTTAAAAAGGAAGGCTGCCAATCCAAGTCAAATTCAGAGGCAAATTGTAACATCTGGGTTCCTAACAAAATCCCCCAGTGCTTTCTGAAGCGCTAACATGTGCAAGTGAATGGACCCATCACAGGAGGAAGACACCAGGAGCAGACTTAACAAACAGATTCAAATGTTTAATAACTTTCCAAGAGTGAGTATTACATCCATATTTAGAGCATATATAAAATAAGAGATGGAAAACCAGGGAAGGAAAATAAAATTGGTATCTTCAAGAGGGCACACTTAACCCTGTAATTCCTGCTGAATCCTCTCTTCAGATGCACAGTGGCCACTTTCAGCAACCCCTCTGCGCCACACGAGAAATTAGGTACCATGCCACTTGCATTGTTTAGACTCGGCATTTTAGGAATGGCCAGGAAATCTCTGATTCTGTACAACTCACACACCAACAACGCAGTCCCAGACCTGTTACATGGTTAACTGTGTCCTGTCCAGAAGAGGGATCCCAGATGAATCAAATTTACCTTAGGCAAGGTGAGCTGATCTAAAACTTGGTTTCAGTAGGGCCTTCTCTTCCACCTGCTTTTGTTTTCCTACCGACCCCAAACACTTCTTGCGTCTCTTCCCAATATGGTGTTATTGCTGGACAGAGCAGGGAGAAGAAAGGAGACACTTATTAGACACTCAGCATACAGGCAGCACCAAGCAGACTGTACTGGGAGGACTCCGAGTGTTCCCTGGGCACCTCTGCAAGGCTGCAACAGCCCAGAAAATAGTGACAGGTTCCCCAAAAGCGTTATCTATTGAGAACACTGCCTTCTACCTCCCACTAAGATCAGCGTCTGTGACCTCCCTCCTTCAGCTCCTAGAAATTTTGCCCAGGAGTCTTCCCTGCTAAAAGTAGAGGCATCTGCATTGGGACAGCCTGGTCCCGGCAAAGAAGGTGCTTCCCCACTTGCTTGAGGCTGCTGCCCATACGCTGGGGACTCCTGTCCCATCACTGCAAAGGCAGAGCTCAGCATCTCCTCCTACCAAGCAGCCCGTCTTGCCCACCCCCTCCTCACTTCATAGCGCTACCATCTGCACTGGGCAGGGAAGAGAATCAGAGGGGAGCAAATTTGGGCTGGAGGGATGCAAGTGGCATCTCTCCTGCGAGACAAGCATGGAGCTGCAACCAGCTCTTATAGAAGCCACTGTATGGAGTCATGGACGAATCTGAAGGTTACCAAGAGATGCCAGGAGGCCGCTGCTCTGCCCAGAGTCCTTCAACATTACCTGGAAGGACACTGGAAGCAGAAGCACAGCTCACCCTGCTCCTAGATGGGAACAACAACTTCCATGTTGTTTGGCAGGAAACTCATTCAGCAATCCACGGGACAAAATGCTCACCCTAGCACCAGCAAGGGTGCTTCCCGGCTATAGGCCAAAGCGTAAAACCCACGGATAAACACTCTACTCCTAGGAGAAACTTTGGATTGCAAAGAGAGGGAGGAGGAATGTTAGCCCTGGTCCAGCTATTGCTCCCACTCTCCTGGCCCACGGCTAGCTCACCTTGGCCTTGTTCTGGACAGGCAGATAGAGCTTGAACTCAGCTGGGAGCTCATCCTCTGAGTAAAGCCGGTCGGAGAAGTACACCCGTCGGATGCGACAGTTGGCATGGATCTAAGAGTCAAAATAAGAGAGTGAGTCCCTTTTTCCATATGCTCTCTCCACATTCAGCTCTTCCTTCACGCAGTGGCCTGGATTCTTTGCTTCAGCAGCCTGCCCCCTCTGAAGCCCTTCCAGCCTGCTCATTGCTGCAGGGTGGTTTCCCCCTTCTGTCCCAGTGCCCCCACTGCTTTCCCCCAGGATGTCCCAGCATGCCATCAATTCTCAATCACTGTTAGGGGGACTGAAAGCCAGCAGACCTACAGCTCAGTGAGAGCCAGCAAAGCATCCTGTTTGCTTCACAAGGAGGGAGACTGTTATTTTGTCTATCCTGAGTAGCCTCCAGCCTGAGTCTCCTCAGGAGACCTCACTGCTTCTCTCCGAAGCTGGTAGCGTACCACAGAAGAAAGGTTGGCCCATGTTCTCTGTCCTGTGCTAGATGCTGTCTCCAGCAACCTGAGCTGGCTCCAGAAATTTGGCCAAAACTCTGGCATCTCTGCAAATTCAGTTCTACTTTAGTGGCTTAGAGGCGGAAGGTTCTTTGCTGTGAACCCACCTCCATTTCCCCGCTGGTATCAGCACTAGTGAGGAAGACACTCTCAGCCTGCTGCATTTTTAACACTCCCTCTTTAGGACCTCCCTGAGGACAGGAATGAGACTGCCCAGTCTGTGCCCACAGGCAGCACTGCCACCAATAGCAGCCAACAACAAAGAAGTCGCTCTAGCCTCCTCGTGGGACAAAATCCATATGTGAGAAGCTAGACGCTTCCCAGGTGTTTACCCTGATATCAGCAGGCACCACCACTGGGAATTGCAGCAGTTCCATTATATTAAGGAAAGAGGCGTTCTCTGTACACAGGCATTCCTCACAAAAACTCATGTCATTCAACACAGCGAATGTGAATCCCCAGCACTAGCGCCAAGTCTCACGTCCTCAGAAGAAACAAGCATTGCTTCAGCTCCGGTTCAAGAGAATCGGCAAAGGCAGGGCCACTCCACCACCTTAGGAAACAAGCCTGATCAGGGACATGTAAAGAACATTCCAGCCTGTGTCCGTATCAGCCAGGCACCCACAGGGATGATCGTCTGATCCAGTCATGCCTGACCCATTGCCGTCTGGTGTGTCTGAACAGTGCTGCACTACACGGCTAACTGAGCAGGTATTCTCCCAGGAGGACACGTGCAACGTGCTGCTGCAAACTAAGTGGACTGCAACTCTTACCCTAGCTGACAGCCAGAAAGAGGAAAAAAAAAAGATGGAGATGGGCTCCTTCACCCCAGAGAAGTGAGGCAGGACTGAGATGTCCATTGTCTCAGAAGGGCCTTCACTCTCCTCCCACAGTGTGCCGCAAGGAGCGGGACTGACAAAGGAACCAGCCGGGGTAAAGCCCAGATTCCCGATCTCCAACAAGGCTGTCCCAGCCGGTTAGAAGACTATCACCAGGTGATCTCTGTATGTAGGACAAACCTGTTTCGTACCTGAACTCTCAGGGTCTCAATGTAATTTGTCCCGTAAGCCCGGCGTGTGAAGTCTGAAAGGTTGAATTGGATTTGGTTCCAACCGTCATCCAGCCGCATGGGCATAGTGCAGATGAAGGGCTTCACCCGAGTCGTGCTCTGGTAGTTACTCGCTCGGAAGCGTCGGCGTACGTTCTTATCATCCAGTACCTGGGGTGGGAAAGCAAGGCAGCTGATTCAGAAGCGAGTGGCTCGCAGCTCTCCGAGACAACAGCCAATCTAGACTCGAGCTCTATTTGTTTGTAAGAGAGGGCTTTCCTATTCTTACCCCCTCCATTTCATAGCAGAAGTATTTTTAAGACAGCAAATAGACCCAGTTTCAGAAATAGCCACGAAGTGCTTGTGAGCTGACTGGTGCTCCCATACTGTCATAGCAGGAGACCTGACACAGCATGTGACCAAGAAACCACAACTGTTTTGGGGAACCACACACTGCCTGGGACAAAGACAACAGTAAGACTGCAGGCTTCTTAGGACCTTGCTCAGCAGTCACTGCAAAGACACTCTCCAGTCCCTGGAGGGACCTCCCCAATCTGCTCTCCTCACCTGCACTTCAAAAGTGAAATATTTCTTCAGGTTCTTGATGATCATCACTAGGAAAGGTAGTTTGATGCCCAGGGTCTTTTTTGGGTCAGCAGGGCATGTGATGTACGTGGTACTGAGAGGGACAGAAAGATGCTTTAGAATTTCACACGGCACAAAGCACACAGTCCAAATCCCAAACCTCTTACTTGACCTAACACAGTCCTGGAGGACAGGCAGACAAAAGACAGTTGTGGTAAGATCTTAGCAACAACCTATAGGGCTTCCTATACAGGAGGGAGAGTTTCAGAGGCAGCAGCAGGGAGAACAAGATAAAAGGCCCAGAGAGCGCATTTCAAATCACTTTTCCCACTCAGGACACTGAACACCTTCCTGGACAGCTTCACCTTCCTAATTTCAAGGCCATGTCAGCAGAGTTTCTTAACACAGCCTCCTCCTAGCCCTTGACTGAACAGGTAGAGCCCTCCAGAGCACAGCAGAAGCCCTGTGTACTGTATATGGCTAAGAAAACAGAGGCCACAAGCCCTAGAAGTACACGTCACATCTGGCAAGTTCTGTATCAACACATCTTGGGATGAAGAGAAGCGTTGGCTCAGCCTGTCTGTAGGAGAGGAGTCTCCACTGCCCTTATAAGGAGCGCCCTGCTCTCAATCTCCCCTGGAGAAGCCTTGGAGACTCCGAACCCGTTAACGGAGGAGCCTGTGTCTCTCCCCCTAGTCCATGGGGACGAGGTTGCTAAGTGAAGCACCATAAGCAGTTCCCCTCATAAATCTCCCTTTGATCTTCCTTCCTGCTGTCAGGAGAGTAACTGTCACGTGGGGAGAGCAGCAGAGCAGGCCTAAGACAATAAAGATGCAGAAGGCAGACTGCTGCTTTGTCAGCAATTGGCTGCACTGAGTGGGGACCAGGTATCAAATATGATTTTTTTTTCCTAACTGATAGAAAAATAAAGCAACTCTTCCCTTAGTCCCACCGAGGATGACAGAGAGCTCAAGTGTGTCAGAGAAAGGCACAGTAGTTCCCTAGTGCTATAGAAGGGTGGCAGTGATCTGATCCCAGATCATTTTCTTCTATTTATTGATTAAGAGCTCAAAGTAATGTCTGAAGGAAATGTCTGCTGGGCACCAACATCTTTCACTCTGCTCCAGGGCCAAGCCCCCAGGGCATGCTAGGAGAGAAAGAGTCTTCTTCTCATACCTGACATTAGTTCCTTCGATCTCCAGCACGAGTGACTGGATGTCATTGTCAGTGATTCGTTTGATGTGGCCATTCCGCACCTGGAACAGAAGTGGGGGAGACAACACAGAACATTACTTGCAATGGGAACAAGAGACACCACAGCTCTGGCGAGAAGGGGACAAAGATCCTGGGAGAACCTGTCTACATTCACTTGCCTCCTCCTGTCCTGGATGTCACTATTTCAAAGACTTCGATTATTACCCCAGAGTGCCAGAACTCCGAGCAAGAGTTTATGGCCCAGCACACTGCATGGACACTGAGCATAAGACTTCGATCTATCAAAATACACTCCAGCGAACACAAATGACTCAAGCCTCACACAAGAGGCCCAAATAAACAAACAGAAAAATGTTAGAACAAGATCAAACCAGACTGGGATAAGGAGTAAAATCAAGAAGGATCGGGAATACAAAGGCAAGGAAAGGAAGCCACTAGCCAGACACTAGTCACCAAGAGGATTTGCTTTCTACTGCTGGACGTGACTGACTGCCTCTATGAAAAAGCAAGGCCAGAAGAGAGCTTGGATAAAATTCCTCCTAGTTACAGAGCACACAAGTGCAGAGCCGTTGTCTGTGCTGTTAAGTGGCACGGGGATTCAGCTACACGGATGCAGCCAGCTCCCCGCAGAGCTCAGGGAGGCCAGAGCAGAACCAGGAGCCAACACAAACTCATTTGTCTCTGCAAGCAATGTGGCTGAATCCCAGGGTCCGAGGATTTATTTTTTTAATGAAGCAGCTCATTTCCCATCAAATTTATCTCCATTTAAAAGGCACTTTTGCTAATTAAGCCTTCTCCTCTTCCCCGACGCTAGATCAGCAAATTGCAAGCGCTCTTACTGGTTCCATGAATTAATTTCTTTAACACTGATCACTGCTGCTAAAATATAGGATACATTAAGCTTCTAATGGGATGGTCGCACTCATAAGATACAAAATGATTTATAAGCTTGGCAATTCATCTTCAAAACTGCTAAGTTCATGTCTTCCTATGGACCTACCTGGTCGATGCTGGATACATTTGCCGGAAGAAAGAGATAAGACCTGCGAACAGCCCGCCTCTCTGGCCTGTCTCTACGTTACATGCAGTTTCAAGAAATCTCGGCCCGGTTCATCTAACTGCTGCTGATAAACACGAGAATGCAGCCGGCTCTGCCAGACTGTTCTTAACCCTGTTTCAAGCCCACACAAATACTTCAAGAAAACATTAAGCTCAGAGAGAGAGAGGATCCTTACAGGATAACAGTCTTTCTCCTTTGCATCAAATGCAGCTCCCGTGGATTTATAGGTCTGCTCAGGAGCAACTACTGCACAGGGTCTGGATGAGTTGGCAGCTTTTTTTTTTTTGTTGTTAAATTACCAGAGACTGGAACCCACGCGGTAGAAGCCCCATGTGCCTCTCTGTATTAGCAGTAGCAATTGGCATACGGGAAAATTAAATCCTGGAATCCACGGGGATATTGTGTGCCGATTTAATGCCAGGAAATAACCCTGCTTAACCAGGACACAGCAGTACGCAAGGAAGCCGGCCTCCACGCCATGTAAGACAGTTTTCACTGGGGGTAGCTTACGACTCCTCAGAAGGGAGACGGCTCTGGTTTGGGCTTCTCTGGAGAGGACTGGAATAGAGAAGACAGTTAGCTAAATATGCTTTAAACCGATTAGTCAGCAGTATCTTTCTCTGCAACCAGGTCACATTCCTTAGCCTGTGAAAGCTTTTCCTTCCCTGGATTAAAGGGACAATGTAAAAGAAGCAACTTTTCTTCCTCAGCATTGCCAGAAACAGGATGAAAGACAGCAAAGAGAGGAGATAAGTAAGAAACATCGACAGATTGTGGCAGAGGCCTTCATCCTAGTCCCAGCACGGTATAAACTTGTGTTCGCTGCACTGCCACAGCAGCCGGAGAGATAAGGTAGGCAGGTCACGCAGGCGTCCTTCCGCACAAAAGACAGCCTGTCTGCGCGTGCCTGCGGCGAGCTCTTCCAGGACAGAAGAACAGACATTTATGAGGATGACATCAGCCCAAAGCTTCTGACCCAGAGGCAATGCCCACTGGATCAGAAGTCCAAACCGCCTCACCGTGTCGATAAGATAAGGCTGAGCTGCACTGAAAGTGCTCGCAGCCAACAGGGGCTCGAAGCATTGCCTTCCCCGGCCAAGCGTTCACGCTCGGAGAGCGCTCCGGCTTCCCCGCCGTTTTTATAGAGCGGCTGCTGTTCTCAATGCACCAGAGAAAAGAGAAACAGCAGGCAGCCAGCTCACCCCCCTTCACCTCGCCCCGGCTCACTCGAGAGCCTTGCTCCCCTCACGCACGCCTCGGGGACCATCTCCCCAACGGAGGACACATTCGGTCACAGGCGGAGGAACACTTCCGTCCCCCCCGTCCAGCTCCGGAGGTCACTTCCCCATAAAATCACGCAAAGCAAGAGGCGACCGCCGACTCCATCAGCCGCATCACCCAGCAAGAGAGCCCTGTTCATCGCCCAAAGGGGAGGGATGCGCATTGCTAAGCTATCAGCCGCTGCTCAGCAGTAGCTCCAGGTCTCCAAGGGTTTTCCACTACTTCAGGGGTACTCGGAAAGACGTAATTTCAGAAAATTTTTGAAAGCAAAACAAAACACTCCACATCTCTATTGGGCCAATATTTTCCAGCCATCTTAAGCCTAAGAAAGCAGATTTTTGAAGCCGGAGGAAAAGCTAATTACCCTCTTAAAAACAAAAATCCTACAAATGCCTAATGGACTCTAAATTAGGACAATCAGGAAGTTATCTAATGTCTAAAGACATATTGAAAAAGCCTTTTTTGCAGATGCACATCCCAAAGCTGGCAGGGTTTAGCGGGAACAACAGCTTCAAAGACAGCTGTGTCCAAACGTATATATTTTTTTAAGGCAGATGTTGTTGCCAGTAACATATCGCCAGACAAACGTAACAAAGACCAGAGGAAAACAAGTAGATGAGCTCTCCTCTGCAGGCTGAGCTGCCCTTCCGCCGAGCACGCTGCAGGGCCAGGATTAAGCAGTCTGAGACTGACCTCTGGAGGCCCGCTCCCGAATTGTTTCCGTCTGTCCAAGGCTGGCACCACCGTCGTTAGGCGATGGGCTTGTGCACGGCTGGAACCGCACTAACAACAGCCAAGCGGAAACACGGCCGTTGCCATCTTCGTCTCCCAGGCTGCTGTTGGCATGGGTACGCCCTCACCTCCGAAGGACCTCGCTAAAACTTCTCAAACCAGGTGGCGACTCCAGAAGGGGCCTGAAGCCTTTGTGCTACCTTCCTCCCCCAAGAAGGGAGAGGGGGCAAAACAAGAGGCAAAACACAGAAGCTAAGCGGCGTTGCTGTAGCTTTTGATGCACAGATTTGGAAGGAGGGTAAACAGCACGGACTGTCATATTCGAGATGCAGAGATCTGGGGCAATCCAGGCTGGGATGCCGTAGCAGAGAAACGAAGGAGGGTCCCCACCACAACGAGTCAGACAACTGCTGCGAGAGAGGATTCGGCCACAGCATTAGCTGGGACTTGGTCCCTGCTGTGTTAATCAGGGAAATTGCTATCCGTATTCTGAGAGCAGAGCACTCATCCGACATTCAGATGGATATTGAATGCTAGCTGACCTCACATCCTCCCAGCGGCGTTTGGAATTGCTACGAAATTCTGTCTCGGTCTGTCAGCAGGAGGAATATGGAGAAATCAGCAAGAGGATCGATAGATTTGACAAGTTCCATTGAACTGTTCCCATTTGCTCGGCAGAAAAGCTTCAGCGAGTCCCCCGGAGATTGCTAAGTGCATGTCTGGGCTTTGGCGGCAGAGGGAAAAGCACGGTGGTGGGACACTTCCGGAATAAACAGACGGCTCTGAATACCTAAACGCAGACAGAATACGCCTTGCAAACAGGTCTCCAAACAGGGCACGAGAAGTTCTGGAAGGCAGCAGAGGAAGAAATCACAGGCCAGCAGTTCTTAGCTCTCTGTGAACACAGCTTAAAGTGGAAGTTCTGCCTGCAAGGATGGTGGGATAGTCACCGTGCTCTTCCCGAGGCCTGGCCACTTCAGTCCTGCCAGAGTCCCCTGGGACGAGATGCTGGCATGCAGGACAGAGCAGATTTGGTAGGTCTCACTGCCAAGGCCTGCCCAGAGCTTACCCACAGCCCACTGTGGGGAAAAAGGCGGCAAGGGAAGGGTAGCATCTTAATACACAGAGAGAGGTTATAAACACTCGCACAGTGTAACAAGGAACGGCTTCTAATGCCCAATTTCCATCTCTATATTGAATGAAGAAGCCTCTAATTCACATCTTACCATCTCCATTAAATCAGCAGCACAAAGAGTACATATCCTACTAGGGCTAAACAAGAAATGGTTTTTCTCCATCTCACAAAGCTCTAAGATTCCATAAATTCTTCATTTTGCAGGAGGGCAAAAAAAAAAATAATAAAAAAAAAATCACAGCCTGTTTGCAAAGATGTACAGAGAATCCATGTGAAGGCAGATAAGAAGCTGCTAATTGGGGCCTTCACCCAGGACATGGGAGAACATCGACTCCCCTGTTTTCAGTCCACACCAAAACTATAGGTGCATCTTCCTGCACCCCAGGAAAGGGCAGCAATCACTTGTTGCCAAGTTTAGGTTGCTTTTCCTCCTTCCAAAAGCCTCAGCCTAGCCCTAAGTAGCCTTCTCCAATAGAGATGCCAGAGCTGGAAAATTCCCGGGATGCCTGGGTTTGGACAGATCGACACTTTCCAACAAACAATTGCACTGGAAAATCCCTTACCAAGTGTGGACATTTACTCACTTAACATCTGCAATTGCTCCCTAAGCCCTCTCTTCCAACATGGTCTGCAAAAACAGCACGTGGTCGCTACATTCAGCTACTGTAAAACCAGGCAGTCCAGTAGCAGCCACCAGCCTGGGGCGCAGTCTCTGACCGTACGTCTCCATCACACCCGTAAACATGGTACCAAATGCAGGGCACAACCTCGTTGGCACGAACACGCTGCGCAGGCCAGACACGGGGCTTGCCCTAGTGCCTTGCCTTGGCAAGTTCTTGCATCAAGTCGGAGATTTCAGCAGCAGCTTAGCACCCAGTTCCTCCCTTCCAGCAGGCTGCAGAAGGCCATCAGCACTCAAAACATGAGTGGCATTTCCCCAAGGTGTAAGTTCACATAATCTTTAGAGCATCCAGCGAATGAGAGCAGGCATGATTTTCTTAAGGAGGGGAGGGATGATAATCACTCCTTAAAGGGTAAAGACTCGCAGGGACTCCTCTTCCTCAGCTCCAAGGCAGCGTGATGTCTTACTTCCTAAGTGCCCCCCTACACTTCCCATCGCTCTTAACATACTAAGCATGCAGGATCAGCAATGACAAAACTGTTATAAACCCCTCACCCCAACTCCTTTCAAGTGGAAAAGCAAGTTCAAGACTGAGGTACGCTGATACTCACAGGCAAAGAAGCCAAAAAACCCTGCTCTGATTTCACTCCACACCTTTGTGAGCAGCAGTCGTCCTCACAACAAGCTAGCCCAAGCTGGACAGGCTTCCTCAGGACAGACAGGTCCTGAGCAAGGAAGAGCACCCCCACGCAGCTCTGCTGCTCGCAAGGGAGCACGGATATTGCCACCGCAAGCCCTACAGCGGGTGATGAAAAGCACCCTGCACGCAGAGGTGCTGTTCTCGGGAACAGCATTGCTCCTAACAGCCCAACTTTTTGTTGATCTTCTCAGGCCCAATCCAGCGATGTTTCACACCTGAATGGATTGCTGCTTTACGCCAACCCCTGCAAGCAGAGTTGCTGCCTGACACCCCAGAAGCTGCATGGTCACTACTGTGTCACTGCGTGTAGGATAAATCACGCTGGAAGGGGCCTCAGGAGGTCTCTAGTCCAAGCTCCTGCTCAGAACAGGGTCAGATCAGGTTGCTCAGGGCTTTATCTTTGTCTAACCGTCTTTAACGCGTCCCGTTCTTGCATCATCCAGATAAGCTGGCCCCTCTTCAAATCACAAACACTTGAACACAAGGCCTAATGCACTCACAAGAAAGAGTGCAACAGATACATTTAGGTACATGCACACAACCAAAACAGGCCAGTCCGAGCCAGGCAACTCAGTCCTTTGTAGAGGAGCACATGCACCCTGCTGACGGGAAACAGGATGGGTGAGCAGTGCCTGTCCCCCATCTCGTGACTTGTAAATATTCACAGCACCCTCCTGAGGCCCAAAAATATAACACTGCTGCCTGCTTTGGAAGCTTTCATTCCTGCTGAAACTCCACCAGAAATTCAGGTTAGGTTATAACATGACAATAAACTGAATAAACATTGTAACCTTAGAGAGGGGAGCCAGCTATCAAATGATAATAGCAATTATATTGCAGAATCATTTTTAAGTGGCAACAATAACCAGCACGGATTTGCAGAGAAGGAGAGGGCGATAACAGCATCAGATGCAATACTTCCAAGCTTCCCAATAAGGGCAAAAGCTCACAGATACCTGAAATACCCAGGAAAACGCAGGGAACTGTCAGTATAACCACTGTAGAAATGGCCAGAAGCAAAAAAGAAAGAGAAGAAACATTCACGACTTTGCTGTACACCCTGAAAGACTACCATGAAGCCTAGCTTTAAATGGCTTTTGGAGGCCATATTAAAAAACGAGACATCTCCCGAGAAACAAGAGGAAAAGAAGACCCCTGTGGTCACATGGCGAACCCTGCGTGACAGCGGGTGATGAAGCAAAGAAGAGCTCTGAATCAGTCTGCACATTTCAAGCGCCTGACTTTTTTTTACGGCCACTTTCAGTGCTTCATTGCCCAGCTCCTCGCTGCCCTGCCATCTTTGAGTGGGTGCTCTGCTCAGCAGAGAAGGAAGAAGAAACATTTTTAAAGGGAAAAAAAATAAACCAAGCGCGACGAGGAGCCCCGAGAACGCGGCGCGGGGACGGAGGCCGGAGCGGGGAGGGCCCGGCGCTTCCCCGGAGCCACCGGCCCTCCGCGGCGAGAGCCCCCCGCGCCCCGACCCTCCCGGGGGAGGCCGCGGCGCCTCAGGAGGCCGCGGGCGGGCCGGGCGCCGCCGCCCGCCGCGCCAGGCCCCGCCGCCGCCGCCGCCGCGCACCTTCTTGTCCCAGATCTGGAGCGGCTTGCTGCCGATGCTGTACAGCACGGAGAGGAAGCCGCTCTGGAACGTGTTCTTGAACATGCCGGGGCCGGGGGAAAGGCGGGCGGGCGCGGCGGGCCGGGCCGGGTCGGGCCGGGCCGGGCGCGCTGCTCCGCCTCCGCCGCCGCCGCCGCCGCCGCCGCGCAGCCGAGGCGGCCGCTCCGCGCGCGCAAGGACACGGCGGCGCCCGCGGATCCCTCCGCGCCCGGTTCGGCCGCGCGCGCGCCACGCGCCGCACTTCCGGGTCGCGCGGAGCCGCCGTCACTAGGGAACTACTTTCCGCGCCGCCTCCGCCTCTCCTCCCCCCCCCGCAACGCCGTCGGATCTACTTCCGGCCGCCCGCGGAGGGGCCGCGCGTTGTCAGCGTGCGCGTGCTGCCCTGGCAACGGCGCCGCGCGGGGCGCCCCGCCCCTTCCCCGCCGGGGGGCGGGGCCGGCCGGGGGCAGGCCGAGGGAGGGGGCGTGTGAGGAGGCGTGGGGAGAGGGGCGGCCGGGGGGAGAGGCTGAGGGAGGAGGCCTGTGGGGAGACATGGGGAGAGGGGCGGCCGGGGAGAGAGGCTGAGGGAGGAGGTCTGTGGGGAGACGTGGGGAGAGGGGCGGCCGGGGGGAGAGGCTGAGGGAGGAGGTCTGTGAGGAGACGTGGGGAGAGGGGCGGCCGGGGGGAGAGGCTGAGGGAGGAGGTCTGTGAGGAGATGTGGGGAGAGGGGCGGCCGGGGGGAGAGGCTGAGGGAGGAGGTCTGTGGGGAGACGTGGGGAGAGGGGTGGCCGGGGGGACCTGGGTGGAAAGGGCCAGACATGGGGAGGCCAGGGGGAGAGGTCTGGCTCTGGGGAGACCGGGGGAGAGGGCCGTCCGCAAGGAGGCCAGTGCAGAGGGCTGGCTGGGGGGATGCTGGGGAAGAGGGCCGGCCACGGGAGGCCAGGGGAGAGGGCCGGCCATGGGGAGGCTGGGGGGAGAGGGCCGGCTGGGGGGATGCCAGGGGAGAGGGCCAGCCATGGGGAGGCCGGGGCAGAGGGCCGGTGGTGCCTCAGGATGGGTCCCCCCTTCCCTGGGTGCGCAGCGGTGCCCAGCGCCACGAGGGAGCCGCTCGGCCCCCTCGGCAGTAACGGCGAGACAGGCTGTGTGCCTGGCGGCTCCGGGGTTGACTGAGGACAAAGTAACAGGGCACAGCCCTGCCAGGGACCTCGATCTGGGGGTCCTACGGGACCCACGTCTGTCCAGTCCTCTTCCCAGCCTCAGCCCTGCTTTTTGGGACCTGCGTGTCACTGCTGATTTCTGAAGCATCAGCTGAAAACGCTGATCCTTGGTGCTTCGTGTGAGCATATATTTGATTAATGGAGGACAGGATAGCTAAGGAGGGACCTTGAAAAGCAGCCGCATCTGCCCTCTTCTCCTGCTAATGCTAGCGCGTACCAAAAAGCCCTTATTTCAGCAGTGAATCAGAACGCCTGTCACGGGAGGGAGGGAGGGAGGGAGGGAGACAGCGGCTGGTGAGAGTCCTCGTAACCATTTAAGACGCCCAGGGGACAGAGAAATCTTTGTTGCGTGTGACTGGCAGCAAGACGCACGTGACGCACAGTCCTCTGTGAGTGCCCGGTGTTGGACGGGCTCCGGGGGCAGCTCCCCCTTGGAGCCTTTCCAGCTGGGAAAGGCGGAGCCTGGGCCCGAAGACCTGCGCGTTGAGGGGCCGCTGTCGTGGCTGTAGTCGCCAGAAGCGGACACGGGGGAGGAAGGCTGTGCTGGGCAGTGATCGTGCCCTGGCGCTGGTCTGTGTGTGAACCCCTGTGTGTTGCAGAATGACACAGTCGCCTGGTGGTGCAGGTTGTACAGGCAGGTAGGTCCAGCATGGCCTCAGCACCGGGACGCCATCCTGAGCAGCTGCCAGCTAGGAGAGAAGTCCTCAACACCGTGAAATCCAGGCCGAGGCCGGGACTCTCTCCTATTATGCACCATGGCTTTGACCCAGCCTTAAGCATTGCCAGACGGAAGTCACGAGAACGGCCTCTCCATCCCCTTTTCTCATTCACTCAGCTAAGTGTTACTGAAGCCAAGGCTGTTCGAGGCCACACACCCATAGCCAGTCCATCGTAGCTAATGAATTGACTAATATTAAATCTAATGAACACTTGACTTAGATGGATACGTTTTTGAAATGTCCCAATTCTCCCCCTGCAGTTTGCAACCACTGGCCAAAAGGAGGCTTCCTCGTTTTCTGTTTCTGACAATACACTTTTTTTCTTTGGGTGTTTCACAGTTTTGGTTCTCCTGTGTTTTGTCTTGGGGACCTACGTTTCTCTCTTTACCGGTTATGAAAGAATGGAGCAGCTGCACAACGTAGGCATCACTTTGGTACTCCCCTTAGCCTAAGTCTTGCATCCCAAGTTCCCAAGCTTAATTTGCCCCGTGTTACTACTGGCAGTGGTCATGCCCAGTAGGTGACATTTGGCCGTCCAGGCATCTGGATACCGCTCTGAGTAGCTTGCGGACATTAGCAGTTACACATACCAGTTAGAAATCCAGTAGGATTATTAATGCCAGAAGCTCCATTAAAAAGTGAGTGATAAATGTAGTTGTTTAGAGATTAGCCCATTTTATGGGAATCTGGGTTTGGGGGGCCAGCATTACTGCAAAGTGTAAGTACCGGAAAGCAGCTCACGTTACTCCCAAGCGATTTCCTGACTCAGGCCTTCCAAGATGTTTCCAGGTCACTGTCTGTATCTCCATGGCCAAAGGGAATGCCAACACCTTTGGTCGGGATGGAAGGGAAGATCATTGCTGTCACACAATGACTCCCAGAGCTGCAGCCGTGTGCTCAAAGCTTTTCGTTTCTCCCGAGCACCGATGCGGCACTAACAGGGATGCTCCAGTGCTGGAGGCTGCTGCCTCGTTAGATCAGAAACCGTTGGAACGTCTGCAAAAATCCGTGTTTTCCAGAAAAGCCTCCCACACGCTGGCTGATACGGGAGATCGTCCCACTGCAGCATCACGCTTGTTCTTAGGGTAGCATTTCCCCAGAGAGCATTTCAGGCCAGAATTATTGCATTTCGGTGTGGGAATGGGCCGGATTCTGCACTCACCGTCACCAGACAGACCCGTCATGAGGCAGACCAGACACGGCAGGAGGAAGGGGCAGGAAAACGCTCCAACACAGTGACAGCGTCGCCTTCAGTACAATAACTCCGGCTTCTGCCTGACGCCAGTCGCGTTTGCTCTGAGCCAGGCGGAGAAGCGCCAGCAAGGATCTCTTCCCAAGGGAGAGAGGGGAACGGCTCCCCTTGCTTGGCTTATTTGTGCTGAAACATGGTGATCTGCGCTCACGTGAGGAATTAGATTTCTGCGTTAGTGGGAAGGGACGTGCTTGCGTTCCTCGAGCAGCGCCGACCCCCAGGCCGAGGAGTACTGTTGAGGGGATCGCGCTGCTGCACTCTGCTGGGAGATGGGCAAATATTGCCTGTTCTTCGCGGGAGCACGGATGAGACAGGACTAGACAAGATCCAGCCCCCACTGACTTCTGTGGACGCACCCAGCTCGGTGCACGCAAGGACAAGTGGTAAAACCCAAGCCTGAAAGTATTTGCCCAAGCAAATACAGGTGCCTGAGGAGTGAGGCTCTGCAAAATCATCCTCAAATAATAGCAGATGCAAGAAATGAAAGTGGCTTTCCATGAATATAGGAAACAGATGATGCGATGGGGCTGCACGTAGGAGCCGGGGACTCTCCCTCCCCGCCCTCGGCCAGCCCGACCCAGCCACCCACTGCTACTGCTCAAGCCAAAGTGGTGGCTCTGCCTATTGCCGGTACTGGTGAGAGAAATCTGAAAGCAGGATTCGCAAGAAACTTCTCGCGCACGAGCACATGGTGGGTGGGCAGAGCTCTGCGCCCGCCGTGTCTGCTGCCGGGCTGCCAAGGGACCGTTTGTTTTCCAGGAAATCTCTGTGGCACAGGGACACGAGCCAAATCCAGCTCATCTTCAGAAACAGTCCTTATCGTGAGCAAGAAACAGCGCTGAGCACGGTACAACCCTCATTTTTCATGCTGTTTACTTACTCCTTCTTTTAAATTGTTATTGCTTTCAGCTTTGGCCTAGCCTCCAGAAGAAAGCTTTATCTGTTGGAATAGGTCCGTCTTTATGCTCTGAGATAACCATGCCTTGTCTTTGACTGTGTAACTACAAATAAACTCTTTTCTTTCTTTCTATCAACCGGGATAAGATGCAGTACCTTGCCGATGTGAAGGGGGGGCTGATGTACAGCTTTACTGGCATGAAAGTGCTTTCAAGTATAGACCTTGCACAGCTGAAGAGACTTAAAAGGAACAATTTCGGCTAGAAATTACATTTTTAAACAAAACTATATTAAACTGCTCCTTGCTGTAATAACAAACACAGCCTCTATCTTCAATGTGCAGACACTAAATAGCATAAAAATTACCATCCTGCATCAACTTAGCAGTCCTGCAGCTTAACTCCAGGCCCCTGTATAGCTCTTGCTGTTAACTAATGCCCCGTCCGAATCCCATCGATGGCCACGACGTTGTTCCCTCGTCGTGCTTGTCTTTCCCTCGGGCCCCACATGCTCCGACTGCCCCAAGTGTGCAGTCCTTTGCAGCTCCCGGTTTAGCAGCGCTTTCTCCTCCGTTTACTAATCTTCGCTATCAGGCTATCAGTTCGCACACAAACACGAGGCACACACCAAAAGCAAGGCGTTATTTAGAAATGAGCGGCTATATTTAGTCAATTGGTTAGAGTACACTTTATACAGCACAGTCAAATAACTTATACCCTTAATCAGCTGGCGAGAGACAACTGGGACAAATATCCAGCTGCCATTCCTGAACAGCCTGCTTATTCACACGCTCTCCACTTACCATTTTAATGCCATGTTTTGCTGCAAGGGATGTACATGGAAATACATTGTGGTTTCAAATTGTTTGTCCTTGTTTCTCAGTGAATTTTAAAGAAAAGTAATACCCGTTGTCTCTTCTCTTTCCTAAGGGCATGTATGGGCTAAAGGAGAGGGAAGAAACAGAGGAGCCTAATGGGATGTTAACACATATTAATAGTCAAGGCTGCAATTCAAAAAGAGGCCTTGGGGAGATGTATTTCAATGAGACTCAAGCCCTGATGTCCCTTCAGCACCTTGGAAAAAGGTGCTCCCAAAAACCATGTTGCACACACAGCTGTCTGGATCTGCAGCCTGGTCATCTCCCACCGGGTCCAGGACCTGCATCTCCGGCTGCAGGTGAACCTAACCCAGCCGCTGGCTCCTGGGGGCTCTCACTGGTGTCCCATCGATGCCACTGGATGGTCACTTGGTTTGGCTCAAGTGGTTGGCTCGCTCTGCGAACCCAGGCCCCACGATGTTCCTCAGCAGGTTGTCTCAACCCCATCAGTTGCTGGAGAATGATGTTATCCACCTGGAGATTGCTGGGAAGGCGCTGGCATGTTGCACACCCTCCATCCTCCCTCCCAAGGTGTTGAGGAATTGGATTTGGGGGAGTGCGCAGAGGGAAAGGTCCAGCCTGAGAGAATAATCTGATCTGAAGACTGACTGAACAGAGGCACCTGCTCCAAAAATAACTGTCCGCTAAAGCATTTCCTGCCCTTCAGAATTCCCCGCAATCTGATGCCTTCAGAGGAATGAGATCTTCAGGAAGCTCCTGAAATGTTGCTCCTCTGAAGTGTCACATTGCTGGATGCATTCACAAGAATAAATGTAGCAGCTCTCTCCAGTATCACCAAGTCTGTGCTTGCCTTGGAGGTGGATGCACTTGCTCTGGGTTCATGGACTAGGAAATCCTAACCTGGATGGAAGCAGCCTGACCTTAAGCCATCACTGGAGAGCAGAGAAACTGCTTAATGCTGCATGTCCCAGTGGGCCAGCTGAAAGAACAGTGCTTGGACCAGTAAAACCAGAACCGGATACAGTCAGTATATCTGTGAGCCCAAAGTCTTTCTTGCACGGCAAAAACAAGAGCAAAGCAAATGACTTCTACAAGGAACATGAGATCCTGGCATGAGCTACGCTTTGGCAGGGCTTTGTCCAGACGACTCCAGCTGTCTCTTCCGACCTGAATTATCCTATGTGAGTGGGACTGGATGAAGGGCCACTTTAACGAGGAAACCGAAAAGGGAATTGGGAAGTAAACGCATAGCCAGAGTGTGCAGGGGGGGCAAGCTGCAGAAGTGGCTTTGGGTGGCTGGGGAACCTGGGTGAAGGCTGTGGAAGGTTTTGGGATGCATGTGCCAGCTCGTAGCAGTGCAGGCTCACACCAGGAGGAGGCAGAGGAAGTTAGGCTGTTGGCGAACATGAGATCAAAAGTGAAAATGGGATCTTAGAGGTTAGTGAAGAGGCAGAAGGAGGCTGTGCCAGCGTGTGCTGGAATTGTCCGGCAGAGGAAGCCAAGGAAGCAGGACATGCTGCCACGGGGAGACCAGAAGACGTGCAGGAAGGGTGTCAGGGTGGAGCAAGGGGGAAAAATGCATCAACCCCTTCTAGCTCTGGACAAACTGAAGACAAAAGATCAGCAGAGCTGATTTCTGACCTGTTTTTGGCAAACAACTAGTAAAAAACTAAACTGTAAAAAACTAAACAGTCATTGGGAGCATCCTTAAGAGAGAAACTGGGCTGTGGATGGCAGCGTGGTGGGGATGGAAGGCATCCCCCAGCAGCCGGGGGATGTTAGGGGAGGGAGGACTGAGGTGCCAGTGGTGTGGAGGTGCCACAGGGACCACTGCTCTGCCTGAGCTAGCCTCACTTCTGCACAGCGCGTGAGGGACCTCAGATGGCCACTGCGTTGGGCTTTTTCTGCAGGGACAGGCTCTCACCTCCAGGCTGGTCTAAGCAGCCTTGGCTGAACTTAAGCACCAGAGAAGTCAGATCAGCACAGCTCTTAGGTACCCTAGGTGTAACAGGGACTATCGTTTCATCATGCCTCTGCAACAGATCAAGCCCTACCTTAAAGCTTCAGTAGCTTGAACCCACCTGGAGGATAAGTACACACCAGATCCCCAGATTGGCACATCTCCAGATGTTACACGTGGATGGTATTGGCATTTCCATGCGTAATCCTGCAGGCTTTGCGTGAGGTTTCACTCCTGCATTTGCATTTCAGCCACGGCGTAGGGCCGGGTCAGAAAAGCATTGCGTGGTTCTGTCTAGACACGAGCCCACTGCTTGCCTTACCCAGCTCCCCTCCCTGGGAACCACCGCTAGGGCTCTGTGTTTCATAATTATGGCGTTTGCTGGCTCGGCGGTGCCTGTGTGTCCTCACTGGGATCAGACGGCCTCGCTGTAATGGTAGTGCAGAGACCTGCTCCGTGCCCCTCACTCTTCCACCTGCGAGACCTCCGCGGTCCCTCTGCTCCCGGCAAGCCTGCACGGGACGTTGCTCAGATACACAAGCCCACATGTGCAAACACAGCTAGCAAATACCGAGTTTATCTACACACGTGCACACCACCACTTCCAGGTGCTGTTTTAGGAGGTATTTAGTGAGCTTCCAGACTGCTGAAACAAAAATCACACTAGTACAGCTGAAAGCCTTATCTCCAAGGTAGCCTTACCCCTGGCAGCATCAGTAACCAGGAGATCTAGGAAAAACCATATAAGCAGTGAAGGAATGGGACAAGGGAAATGGTCAAGTATAGTGGTACACAATCCCACCGGAGGATTTTAGACTGGAGGGTAAAGTGTCTGGGTCTGTTAATGGCTGTGTCCAAGCCCTATGGGGTGGGGAAAAAGCAGGTACCAGCATTAGCACCCAGGCTGCCACCCAGACAGGCGCTCGAGCACCTCAGGTGTATCCAGGGCTCCAGAAGAGCATGGGGGGGGATCTAAAGGGAGATGTCCCCAAAGGTGAGCAGTGGCTCCTTTGCCTCTACCCACAATGTTTTTGTACTAGTTCCTCCTGCTCTTCCTCGCCGAGCCCATCCAGGGAAAAGCTCACGCTGCCAGCGCCTTCCGGTCCCTGCCCCGTGGCTCCCCCCCCACTGAATACTCCTCCTCGTGGACTTCTTTTAAAACTTTTATTCAATAATATAGAATTCTTTCAATTATAATATAGAACCGTCCATCGTGATGCTATGTCCCCTCCCACCCCCGGCCGAGGCTGGAGCCAGCTGGTTAACCATGGTCCATTGGAGGTCAGGGGCAACAGCTAGGAGAACGGAGGGAGGAACAATTAACCAACAACCGCTTTGCCTACCCTTTGCATTCCCGAGCTTTCTGGGGCAGGAAGAGATGGCCAAGGACTCAAAGGCAGAGGAACCTTTTACAGTCGGAAGGAAGGGTTGTGTGTTTATAAACAGGTGAGTGCCATCCAGCCAGGCGCCGTGCCCTGCTCTCAGCCCTGCCCGTGCTGCGCAGTCTGCCCGCCGTCACTCTACACGCGCCGATAAGACGTTTGATTGGGTTCTCGTTCTGCTTATGGAAAATTGGGAGGAGCAGCATCGGACCTGGGGAGAGACGGGAGGAGGGAAGTGAGTGCCACGGGGTGAGCGGGGCCACGGCTAGGGCTCTGTGTTTCACTATTACGGCCCAGGGAGGCGAGGCGAGGCGACGGACAGGATGCTGTCCCGATGCCCTCCCGACACCCTCCCCAACCTTCTCCCAGCCAGGCACAGACAGGGCCATGGCCATGCCTGCCGCACCTCTCAGCACGCAGGGACCGATCCTGGGCAGCCCGGCAGAGCAGCACTTTCTCAGGCAGCTGGACACAAGTCTGGAGCTTCTCCTCCCCAAACTCTTGTGCTAAGTGTCTCTCCACCGCCTGAAACATCCCTTCCAGCCCAGCTAAAGGCTCCCATCTCACAACAGCACAACACTGTTGCTACAGGCACAGGCTAGCCAGGAAGTTGCTTAGTGCATCCTCTCCCCTCTCAGTTGCCCTGATTCTGGTTTTTGAGCCTTTCCTCTTACAACACGCCCAAAAAACCCTGAGCTCTACATTCACGAGGAATCTCGGGGGCAGACTCGACTGAAAGGCCAGGACACGCACCAGAGGACTCTCCCACTCAGTGCAGCAGTAGCAGCCAGAGGTAGGAGAAAGTATACAAGGAAGCATGTTCAGCAACATGCCCCAGCCTCCTTCCTTCCTAAGGACGAGATACTGACTCTAGCTGCCCGCCGTCCTTACAGGCAGGAAAATACTTTGCTAACATCCAGGGGAAAGCAGAGCTTCCTGTTTTGAGTGCTGAAAGGGCCGATGGGCGCAAAGAGGAACTGAATCGTACTGCAGCCAAGTGTACATGGCACGGTCAGAACAGGAGAGCGCGCCGGAGTCGCCTTCGCGGCAGGCGCCCTCCTTACGCACATGGCTGCAATGGTTCAGCCATCTCCGTTCTTTTGGGGATGAACTTGTCACAGCTTATCACAACCCTTAACTGGATGCAGGGGGATTCCCGGCAGGTTGTTCCTGCCCCTCTAGCCACCACATCCAGGGCAAGTCATTTACCCATTTCAAACCACTTGCATGTTTCCCACCCTTAAGAGAGTACCAAAAAAGCATTTCTGGCAGTACTCCAGAGGAACAGAGCTGGTACTTCCTTAAGTACCACCTTGAAACCCCTCATCAGGTTTGGAAAGTGGCCAGCACTCATTCCCACACCTCTATCAAGCTTCATGACGATCAATGCTTTTCACCTATCAAACTTCCTACAACAAACCCAACTTTCCCCCCCATCACCTCTTCTGCCTTGGCCCTCCAGACGTTGGAAATGCCAACACACAAGAGTTGGAAAGCGTATGAGTTCCCCATAGCAACTTGGATAAGCAAGTACAGCCACAAGAAATGCCCGCTTCTGCCTTTTCTCAAGGGAACAATTCAACACCCCTATAAAAGCAGTTCAGAAATTCATGTAAAAAACACAAAATGCCACTGGTATTAGCACAGCTTAAGAGCACAAGAGAAGCCCGCAGCATTCAGGCCAGGCAAGGTGCAAGTAGGGCAGACGGAAGGTCAGAGGGCTGGAAACACTAGCTGAAGTTTTAAGCAGCATCTGCAGTGGAGTTAAGGCTAGTGAGACCGGCTCTTTGGTGTGGCAATAACACTGCAGTCAAACAGCTCCTCAGCCTGGACATGGATAACGTAGCTTGTGTGCTTTTGTTTGCGTCCCAGGGTGGAAGGAAAGAAGAGCTACTCCCTCCTCAGCACGTCTTTAGAGAATGCCATCCACCCCCACCGAGAAGAGACACGCATGTGAGTACGCACACGGAGAATTCCCAACTTTCAGCCACAAATCAGTGATTTCCAAACTTAAGTTACTTCTCCCTCAACCAGCAGTGTAACACACAGACCAAGTTCAGTAACATGAGCACCAGCTGCTTGAGTCCAACATACCAGAAGAATCGACTCCCAAGATGCACCGAAAACCTCACGCTTCCTCTGCGGCCCAGAAGAAGTGGACACGCTTTGCTGAAGTGAAACTCTCGGGGCAGACAGCATGAAAAGTTCCAACCAAAGTCTAAGAGATCCCAATACCCTTCTGATAAAAGGGGCTGGAACAGACAACTTGACCTCCTTTAGGAGGCAATGCCTTCAGCTGTTGCTCTTTCTGGATAGCCCATAGATTTGAGACGACAGACATTCAGACGTATAGATATTTATTGGTTTCAGTGAATTATACAAATGGATTGACCTGCTATCGATGCCAATAGAACTTTATTGGAATATGGAATGTAAACAGATGTTTCAAATAGAAACATTGTAACCTTATAAAAAATTAACTATTTCGACAATGCCGCAGAAGGAAATTCTGTGTTTAGGTGCTGGTGGGAAAACACTATCTCCAGCTTCTAGGTTTGAGTATCACCAGAACCACTTGATGAAATCACACACAGAACAAGTAGAGGAGGCAACTGTGAATTGTGGGGCTATAAAGCCATCAAGGGATCTGATGAAAGAACCCACAAGACGAACCCCCCACCCCCCACAACAGGATCGGCACCCCAGAAGTCAACAAATGGCTGATTTTGTTAAAACACTACGTGGATCCAAAGTCCTGGATCAGTAGCTGCACAGCCCCCTTCTCTGACAGCTCTGCTCCCACCACACCGCTGTTTCCTCATCCTTCCCCCCTCCCCATGCTCTCCTCCCAGGCTTCCTCTCCACTCCTCCATCCCACTTTCCTTTCTACGGTGCTGGATTGAACCACTCCAGAGCTGTGCTCTGGCACGAGTCTGTGTCTGGCACGAATTCTCATGGGAGCCACGCCACGAGGTACGTGGTTGCACATCTATCACAACAAGTCTTGCAATATCGACTTTCCTGAGCTCTGTGGGAAAGTCTAGGTATTCCCTCCCCCCTCCTGCCACAAGAGCAGCCCTTCGCATTCACAAGTTTCCAAAGCAGGTCTATTGAGTTTCTTCTCAGACGGAGCCTTTGTCAAACACACCCGGAGGGGGATCTCACCTCTCCCCAGCAACTCAGATAGTGCCTTTGTTTTAATGCTCAAAACCAATCCTGAGTTGCTACTGGGTGTGTGGCTTTTTTGTTGAACTCCCTCCCCCAACCACTGCCCTGGCATCTGCAATTGAAACCGGAATTCAAGGGTCAAATTCAAGCCCAGAGTGAGCAGAAGGACTCGGATCTCCAAAGAGAGTTGCACCTGCTAACCCCCAGCCTGAATTTGGTTCATCCAGAGTGTAAGTCAGAAAGGCATGTTTAGAAAGAGGCATGCTAAGGGCTGATGGTGGAACAGCAAATTTGCCCCCACCAGGAAGGTGGGGAAGGCTGGACTGAGAAGGAAGAGTAGGATCCATAGAGATGTGAACCAGAATCAGTCGTGTTGAGCCCTGGGGATATCACTATATGTTTAGCTCTTGCAAAACCATTTGCCCAGGGCTTTGGTACCACAGGGTTAGAGTTACATTAACCACAACCACCAGAGAGGAACTGAGGTTTATGACCCCCCCCCAGGTTAGATTTCTGCCGAGTATAAAGGGGAGGGGAAGGGGGGGGGTCCTTGGTTCATTTCCCTTCACTGTGTGACCGAAGGTTTTGTTTTTATTTGTAAACATCTTGAATTACCCGTCGTTTTCCAGTCTTCATCGTGCTGTTGTCAGGCCACTGGAGAGCACAGCATTTTCTGAGCTGGGCTGGGACTGCTCCTTCACCACTGGATCTGCAGGAGACACAGACCAGGCAGGAAGGGGAAATAGCATTTAATAATCGGAAGCTCCACCCTGGCAAACCCTTCCAGAGGAACTGCCCTCAAAACCTACAGACCTGCTAAGGCTCCTTCAGATCAGGGAACTGACACTTCCCCTGCAACCCAGCATCCCTCCTCTTCCCAGCTGGACCCCACTCCCAGCTTGTCTCCAGACTCACAGAAATAGGGGTGCTCCATTGCCTCTTTGGCAGTCAGCCTCTGTTGATGGTCATATCGCAGAAGCTTATCCAGGAGGTCTAAGACTTCCGGGCTGACCAGATGTCTGTTCTCACTGTGGATGAAGTTCTCCCAGCGTTTCCGAGAATGCCTGCAAAGAGACTTGCTGTCACTGCCCGGGCTCTGACCAGCACAGTGGTACCAAGAGGTCCCGGGGGAATCACCTGCCACACTCCACTTGTGGGAAGAGATGGCTGTGATGGACTCCGCCTACAGCTCTTCCTTGTACAAGCTACTGCTCAGCAAGCGTTTGCCAAAGGGGAAAACCCTTTTCTTTAGCCACGCAATTGCGTGGATGACGTCCTCTGTCTGGGAAATGGTAAGCTGGGAAGGGCACAATATTGCACATTCCCTTCTATCTACAGGGACTAGACACCAACACTCAGCAGGCATGGTGACACCCACGGGACCAGAAGTGCTCTGGCTTGCCAGTCAGCCAGCCTCATGCAAGCTGTCCTCACTTTCCCACCCAGCTCCAGTCTTTTTAGGAAATCTGAACTAGGAGATTTTGAACTTTTAAAGCAGTACAGTGGCTTTTAGTCAAATATCTCCCAGAGAGATGATGCACAACTGAGCTCTCTGCCCCAAACTGAGATCTCAGCGCATGTCACCCTCTCCTTTCCCACCCTAATTCTTACACACCAGGGAAAGAGAAGCTGTGGGCAGAATGGGGGAGGTGGTCCTGCACAGCTGTCAGCACCAAAGCAAAGCTCTGTCTGGGACACAAGGAAAGCAAAAGCAAAACCTTTTTAAAGAAGGCCACCACATGAAGCTCTCTCCCCCTCAGCCCACACAGTACTCCAGCGTTTACATCTTTACTCTAGGATGTCAACAAGCCAGAGAAGAAAGAGGCAGGGGATGGCTCGTGGATCATGGGAAAGGTGAAGGAAAGAGCCTGCATTTCCGTGACCTGCTGAGATGACACGAGCAGCCAGCCAGGAGGCCTGCAAGCAGCACTGTGACCCAGAAGATCAAAGCAGGCATCAGCTGAGAGTACTTCAGGGGATGGACATTCGGGTCATCTCTCTCTTTCCGTTACAAGGAACAAAGGCTGCATTTCACTTCTCCACTTACTGGCCCAGGATATCATTGAAGTGCGGGTCCAGTTCTATGTGGTACTTCTTGAGATACCCATACAGCTCATCTGTGCCCAGGACCTTTGCGATGCGAACCAGCTGGAACAAAAAGCATGTGAGAGAGCAGAAGGGCAGGCCACAAGCTTAGAAGGAGCAGCAGATCCTGCTGGGGTGATTGCTATTGAACTTGTGGCTCCTTTCCAGTCTGATGTCTACAGACAGGACTGTGTACTGTCTTGCAAAGGCAGAGCTACCCAAATCCAAGAGCTCTCCGTCTGCAAGCTTCCCAGATTGAAGGAAAATCGCCCTTGAAACTTGTTTTTGCAACATGAGCATAAAACAATTTCCTTCTTAAGGTAGTGATGTGTAAACCCAGATGGCTCAACTAAGCATGTAGCAATGTCCTCCCAGCCTGGTCGTCACATCCCCAGAACCTTCCCGTTACACACACACAGATGAGATGGCAAGAAGTCTCTCACGAGATAAGCTATGTAGCAAAGTACTTACCTGGTCATAATTGTCTTGGCCATGGAAGAAGGGCTCCTTTCGGAAGATCATGCTAGCCAGCATACAGCCTAAACTCCACATGTCTAAGCTGTAGTCATACATCTGAGGGGGAAAAGGAAAAACTGTCAGGGAAGGCATGCTCACCATAGCCTGGTTCCCCAACAGCAGGAGGCAACCTCAGCCTTTTAACTTCACAACAAGACTCTTTCCAACCCAGGTAATTCCCTGACAGGCAAAACCAGACAACCCAAAGGTGGCCAAAGTGCAACCACAAGCAATATCACTGGCTAGCAATGAGGAGGCAGACTCTTACTTGGTAGTCCACAAGGAGCTCCGGTCCTTTGAAGTACCTAGAGGCCACACGGACATTGTATTCCTGAGCTGGATGGTAGAATTCTGCCAAACCCCAGTCTATGAGCCGCAACTGAACATGCAATAAAGAGACACAGAGTCAGGAGCCATAGGTTTAGTTGCCTCAGGACGAATGAGTTAGGTGAAGCCACGTCTGCCAAAGCCTCTCAGTCCCATGGTGTAAGTGTGGAGCCCTGGATGCAGGGAGGTGCTCAGAGGACAGGAGATGCTCTCAGCAGTTCTCTGGTCATGCTGTCCCCTTCCCCCTGCCACCATGCAGTGCTGGTGGGGTTAACCCTGGCTTGGAGAGTTTCTCTGTCTCCCAAGTCAAATCAAATCATTATTACCGGGTCAATTGCTCCCTACCAACGTCACCAGCCCAAGAAGGCAGGTCATTGCATATTAGGGAACAAGCAAAAGCCAGCTGCTGTTTCAGGTTGTGTAGAGGGGCTGGGCCCAAAGGCAATGTCAATATTAACTGGGAGCTGAGGATAGGAAATGAGACAGGAGCGGGGCTACCACATCCCACAAGGGAGATGGTCTTCTCTATGGCTGCAAGGGAAGGTGACCAGCTCCATTATTGGAGGACAGCTGCTCTAGTAAGAGATTCCCTCTATTAGCAAGCCTTGTCTTGCCCGTAGAGCCACACGCTGATCCACACAGAGGGACCTGTGGACCAGCAGCTCATTTGCTGCTGCAAAGGTCCCTGGGGAGATGGGTATGAACAGCAAGGAAAGAGGCACAAGTACTGTAACAGAGAGGAGAGAGTCCCTTTGCTGCCCAATTCCACTGCAGCAAGCCAGGTACAAACATTCCCAGACTCTGACTAGTAAGTCCCAGATGTGAGGAAGCCACAGCAGGACAGGCAGGCTGTGCCCCAGGAAGAGCTTTTGTTCCCAAGGGAAAAATGTCCATGTGCATTACAGACAAGGCCTAAACAACCATTCAACAGAGCAGCCTCCACCCTCCTGCCCAGGGCCTCTGCACCCCACCACTGCAACTCCACAGGCACCTTCCAGGCTGAAGTAACAGCTCAGATCTGCTCCCCTCAGCAAAGAGGAAGGCTGGGGGGCTGGCTGGGGAGAGGAGCTACCTCCAAGCCATGGACTCCCACTTTGACACTCCCCAGCAGGACTTTGGCTATCACCTGATATGGGCACAAGTGGAGGGGAGCAGGTAAAGAAAGGATGAAGAATAAGTACAGCAGCCCAGACTATGGGTATGGAGGTGGCAGTTTCAAGCTTCCCTGGAAAAAAAACCCTCCTATAAGCCCTGGTGCCATGGTACCTTTTTCTGTTGGTGGTCTATCATGACGTTGTGGGGTTTGACGTCCCTGTGCATGATCCCCATGCTGTGACAGTAATCCAGGGCCTGGCAGACACACACACGTACATTAGACATGGCTGTAACCACATGCATAGCATTAACAGTATAACAGACAGTTCTCAGCCAGGAGCAAGAATACCCCGTCCACGAGGAAATACTGCAACCCTGAGATAATGAACAACTGGCATTTTCAGCTCTTTTGCTGCACATGATGAAGTAGCAAGCTGGCAAGAAGACTGTATCGATTGCACGTCACACTGTAGCCACAGGTCCTGGACCCATGTTACCTGCACGTCTTTGGAGAACATGGGCCAGAGAGGTATCCCACTTGTAGATGGGCCCTGTGCTCCACCCCAGGCAGCCCTTTGCTTCCTGGCTCATACTAGAAGGGCTCTTCTCCCTAGAAGGGGCCAATTCCTACATGCACCCAGTTTTACAGCCTTCCAGTGCAGCCTTCCATCGGGACCCCAAAACATGTTTAAGCTCGAAAGTCACCTCTGCCCTGCTCATTTAAGCCAAATCTGTGTTTGCAAAAGGCAGGTGATGGCACGCAAGGGACAGCAATGCTGCTTAAAGCCTGAGGGCAGGAGCACAGTGAAGCTCTCCAGCTCCGTGACCTTGCACTGTTCACTCCCCCTGCACAGCTGTTCCCTTAAGTTAGGGGAAAGACAACACTGTTTTCTCATCTCCAAAGGGGGGGGGGGGGATCCATCCATCCATCAACATCCATCAGATGCTCTGAGATCTTCAGACAGGGGCACTGAAGGAGGACACAACCTATAGTCATTCAGTATGCAAGACACCAGTGCCAGGGGAGTAAGGCTGTCCTTGGGTCCCTGCCACAGCAGGAAGCACAGCAGGCAACGGCTTCAATCACAGCAAGGTCTCAGGGAATATCCCTGCAGTGACACACAGCCTCACAAACAGGACAGTTATGGCCAACAGTGGTCTTGGGATCTGCATCACTGGAGACGTTTAACAGGTTAGACAAACTGCTTCCAGGGACAAAACAGTTCTAGCGCCTTGCTTAAGGCTGGGCCAGCTAAGCAACCTCTTTTTGTCCCTCCCACAGTAATCCTGGGCTCCTTTGGGCTCCCCAAGCTTCAGTAGGAAGGTCTTTCCCTTGCAGACAGGTACAACAAGCTTGGTGGTGCAGAGGAAGAAAGCCTCCCTTAAGTTCACTAGATGGATTTCAAGAGGTTTCCTGCAGTCACCAAGTCCTGGAGCACAAAGATCCTTCCCTAACCAGTGTCACTCATTTCCTGAGGCAAGGGACCCATGAAGAGCCAGCCAAGAAGTCCCAAGGCCCTGCTGAGAATTGACATATAGACATGAGCTACTGCTCCAGCAGGTCAGCACAAAACAGCCCTGGGCTCAGCTGAAACACGTAAGCTCTGTCTAATGCCCTTGCTGCCTCCTGCATCCTGAAGCCCAAGATCTCAGAGAGGCAGCACAGGAGATCTTAGAGACCTGCCATATGGCTCTGAGTATTTCTGTAGGAAGGTGCAGGCTAAGCTAGTGAAGAGGAGTTATCTAGGGCACTCCTCATCCTTCTGCAGAGGGGTAGAGAAGGCTTCATCCAGCAGGTCTCAAAGGAAAGTACCAGAGCTGCACCAAACACAGAACCAGAAGCCTTGTTCAAGACAAAATTCATGGGGCTCTGTGACTGCAGGGTGCTGAGTTGGACAGCTTGTTCCTGAAGTAGTACCGCAGCCTGCCCCCCACCCAGAGACAGAGAGGTCTAAGACCAAGCAAGTAGAAGTAACCCTTCTGCATTTGAACACTGCAGCAGAAGGAAGCCTGAAGCTGGTGATTCCTCTCTTCTGCCTCTCAGTGCTAAGAGTTCCCAGTTCCCTAGGAACGCTGTTTGCTCAACTCTCCAAATGCCTCCCAGTGCTCCATCCACAAAGCACACCCCTACCCAGCCACTAGCAATTACAAATGCTTCACCGGGAAAGAACAGATCCTAGAGAATCAGAAATTCTTCAGAGATGACTGAAGGTCCCCAGTTCGGTCTAAAGCCTCACGATAACAAGCTAGGTAACTAGATCTCCTCCCAAGCCTTCCCTGCTTATGAGACATGGATTCCGCATTGGACACCAGAGAAGTAAATGCTCAACAGGTCTTTCCAGCACTGCCCCAGGAACCCCATTACTGCCTCTCTCCTTCATGGTCTCTACAGAGAGACTGCCATATGCGATACCACTCACCTTCAGCAGCTCATACATATAAAATCGAATATCAAAGTCTGTCAGGATCTGGTACAGTTGCTGAAATAGATTTGGGGAGGGAGGAAAAAAAAAGAGAAACAAAAATAAATACTCCAGATTTGGATTAGTTTCATTTCCTACATCCCACCAGCCTTGAATCACTGACCCCATTCCAGATCCCTTGTGAAAGCTGACATTCCTGAGGGCTGTCCTGGACCCAGAGGGAGCACAAGACACCTGCCAGGGCTACATGCTAGGAAATCCAGAAAGGAAACAAGAGCTCCCATGAAAAGCTATTGGGATCCTTCAGACTCATCACATCTTTCCAGCAAGAGACAGGCAGTCTGCCTGTCCACAGAGAAGACAGCAAGTCCTTCAGAGCATGCTGGAGTTGGCACAGATGATCTTGCCTCTCTGTTCACATACAAAGTGATCCTAGTGATTCTACACCACTGACGACAGCATTCAGAGAAGGCAGGCTGGGAGCACATGGGCAAGGCTTCGAAGCACCCAGGGTGGGGTGGGGAGAGAAAAACATTAACCTGATAGAGCACAGGGCTGGGAAGCACAGAGGGTAGATATAGCCTCAGAGTGGTGGAGGCTCCAAAGCTCTTCCCCCCCTCACCCCAGAATAAAGGTTAATGCCACTTAACAGCACAGAAATGCTTGTGGGGGCAAGGAGAACGCAGCACAGCGTTTCAATGAAATGCTTGTTGCTGGCACAGGTCTGCCACCCTCCTCTCTTCCATGTCCTTCTGTGGTTACTCATCACTGCTGAGGAAGTGACAAAGATCCAAGGTGCATTTTAAGCTGCATCGTGTCACCAGCAGTCACGAGAGAAATCTTCATCCTGTGACTCCCACTCCAGGTCACAACTGGCCCCAAGCTTGCCTTTTGCACCATATCTGGCATTGGCAGCTGTGCCAGACTGATCCCGTTGGGCTGCTGCTCTGCTCCGGGGAAAGCAAGGTGAGAAGCCAGGATGATGCTAGGCTGCAGGGGCTGGGCCAGGAAGGACAGTCACAGGAGAGCTGCAGGACCAGATGCCTTTGTCCCTTCTAACAAGGAAAGCTCACAGCTCAGTTGAATCACCCACCGCATTAACATTGAGGCCAGCCGCCCACCACGAGCACCACCTGGCAGCTTTGAGAAAATCCCACCGCAACGGATTGAAATCCACATTCCAAGAAAGCAGTTCTGGCCCTGGATCTTCTCCAAGTCAAGATCCTCAGAAGAGTTAAGAGGATTCTTACCTGTCCACACTCAGGGCCAGATCCATACTTAGGGGACCATTCCCAGCGCTGCTCTGGGAAGTCATCTGGTAACATACATGTGTCATTTATGCACAGAGCTTAAATGGCCTTCAGGACACAAGCTGCACTTTAGTCTCATGAGCTGGGATGATCTTAACACTTAGGAGCAACCCAGTGAAGCAGACAAGTCAGCAAGGAGCAAAAGGGATATAGCCACAAGCTACAGCAGGGATAGACTTCCTGACTTGGTTGCACATGACTCTGTTATGCACAAGCCAGGGCAAAGCCCTGCCAGCAGAGGACAGCTGAGCTCTTTCGGGAGTTGGAATGGCTTGTTTAGATAACAGTTTGGGGAATAAAGATGCTTAAAAACATGTGGTTCTGTGAATCACCAACATTGTTCAACACCAACACACTTCACCTGGCAACATCAAAGCATCTGGGGAAGGCTGCTAAGGGCAGCCTACCCCTTCTACACAACACAGTGACATGCCAAGGACAGGAGTGGCAGCAGCAGAATAAGACTAGAGTCCGATTTCCCTGTGCCCTGGCTCCTCTGCCTCTCTCTGCCTGTAGGAAGAGATGGGACAGAGATCACTGATCCTCTTCTGCTCAGATCCACAATGCAGTTGGTTCAGCACAATCTCTCCAACTCTGCTCCGCTCCCTGATACTGCAAAGCAGAGCTGCCTCTGCAGCAGAGGCAGCTGTTGGGCAACCAGCTTTCGACAGACTTCCCTAGAAGAGCTGCCTGCATAAGCCAGCACCTCTGACCCTCTTGCTGCGCCATGGCCAACGGTGTGGCAGGCTCTGCTTGCTGCAGGGAGCAGGCTCTCTCGGCCCTTCCCTGCTCCCCTGCCCCATGCAGCCAGGTGGATGTTTCCACCGCAAGCTGGTCCAACACAGCAGCTGCCCTGGGAAAGCTTCAATGGAGAACTCTAAATCCCCTTTGCCCAGCCTAGCAGGTGAGAGCAGACCCCCTGCTTTGCAGACATCTCCCATACTCTGCTCTTAAAGCCTGGCTCTTTGGAGTAGAGCTACCAGAAACATCACTGCAGGGCTTGCTGTCTCAAACCCACCTAAAATATCTGCACAGCCAACTGCCAGTGCTCCAGATCACACAGGGCCTCAAAGACCTGGGCCAGTCTCCTTCCTCTGTATACCACATTGGGAAAGGCCAAACTCACCCCTTGGCAGTTTCCACCACTCCCCAGCTTTCAGTGCTTTTTTGGCACACATGTAACCAATTGTAAACTAATTCCATTAGCACCCGAGAAGGCACAGACATGCTCCCCTCCTCCACAGGGCTGACAGAAGTTAAAGCTGGCTATGTGCAGCAAGCAGCATCTGCAAGGCAACAGGGTGGCTCCTAGAAGCTTTCGGAGAAGGGCTGAGCCCTGAAAGACACTGCTTTGGGGTGCAGAGCAGGCAGCAGCTTCCGAAGCATCCCGGGCCTTGGCAGCCATACAAGGGAGGAGAATCTCTTTCATATTTCTGCATTCCCCTATGGAGGACAACAACTATTTTTCAAACTAATCTGAGATGTACAAAGATAAAACACAGGTACACACTTCCTCACAGCAACTTGGCCTGAAAGTTCACCAAGGTGTACAAGAAGCAGAAGGTTTCACTCAAAAGTCCTCTGTCTCCACAACAGCAACACAATGAAGATCCTGAAAGGACCATTCACTGCTCACCTCTGCTGCCCATCCTTCCTAGCCGGCTGCAAACCTGCTAGTGGTTTTTGTTGTTGTTGTTTGAAGAACAAAGTAGCAAATCCAAAACAGTACTGCTGCTGGAGTCCCAGCTCTGCCCCTTTCTTACCCAAGAGATTTGTCTCTTCAAGTCAGTGAAGGGCCTGCACAGTGTCAGGTGCACTCAGGGATTAAACAAAATACATGACAACTTACAGTGGTCGAGGGACAGCGTCCCGTTTGTACTTTGAAACCAATTAGAAATAAGGCATTTCTTTTCGCTAATGATTACTGGCTCGATTGCATGGTTCTGCAGTACAGCTACAATTTAAGGCAGATGACTGTGTGTAGCTTGAGTACTCACAGATGACCAGTTATACAACAGATCTGAAGAGAAACACGGGCCACATACAAGCTGCCTTCCTCCCACAGCAAAATATACATTTAATCAAAGTTCTGACTCATTATCCCTATGAGCATAGAACCATCAGTTTAAGAAGGGATCCAGCCAGGTAGTTTAAGACAACATAATCAATTCTAGAGAGGTATTATGTAAGGCTGTTTCTCCTGTCATTTAAAAATAGTCAAGCCTAGTGGAATATGAGTTTGCACTGATGATCAGGGATCATCTGCGGCCATAGTCTTGGTAGCACCTACAAAACCCCAGCTTCTGCCCACACATAGAAAGCTGAGGGAACCTGGCTGCAGTTCTCATGAGTGCACAGACATCAATAGTAACAACTACCCTTTGAAAGGGTGAAAGAATTATCATTAAGCAAAAAGGTTGTTTTTGCTGAAGAAAAGCAACTGCCAGAAAGGAGACAACTGATAAGGAGATATCCAAGCTTGTAAACAAGTATCACAAACAGAGAAAAATGCAAGCCTACATAGTTGGCAACCACCTGTAGTACACAAGCTGCCTTGGGAATTGCTTTGGGAACCCTTCACACACCCTGAAGACGATTTGAGGGAGACATATGGTACTCATCAGTATTGCAGAGTCTAGAAGCCAATGCAGAGATGGGTGGATCAGGAGCTACCACCTCAAAACAAAGAGAAGAGGTCCCTGTCACTGGGATTAGCTCACATGGCATTTAATCACAGCCGAATTTGACTGCCTGGCAGGGAAATTAGGACTGTGAAGCAGCAGGGACAATAGAAGGACAGAAGGGACAATAACAGAGACAATATGACTCTGGGTGCTCTCCAGCTTGCTTCATGTGTAGAGGGCTGGACCAAGCTAAGGCCTCTAACACGAAGGCCTCTAACACGACTGGTCTCATCTACTCTGTGCACTTTCTGCTTGGCATCACTCCAGAGTAAGTGAAGAAACAGCTCAGAGGCTTCAGTATAAAAGAAGATATCCACAGACACCTGTGTGCATGCAGCAGTTCTGCAAGCTGCCAGTTAGCTGTGGCCCTAAGAACCTACCCAGACAGATGGTGGAGGGGGCAAGGTCAAATAACCCACATGGTCCATACACAGCTAGTGAAATTCAGGTTATAAGCTCTGAACATGAATACTGCATGCCCTGGGGGACATGACTGTATTCCCAAGACAAGTTATTCCTGCCTTGTACCAATCAGTGTCAGCAAAAAGCATCAGCTCTCTCAGCCTTGGACATCTATGGCTGCGATTCTGGTGGTTCCTCAAGTCAGGCCTTCTCCCGTGAGCCTAGAAGCGATCTGCTACAAAATAATGTAGTTACTTCCAGTTCAGCCAGAACCCAACACTGCTTTCTGCTGGGGCCAGATCAATGTCATCTTAATGGCTGCAAAAGTGCCTGCAACTGCTCTCAGTGTGGCGGTGGCAGGGGGCTGACCTACAACTCACTCCGAGGCCTACCAGCCAGGGTTGCATTTTTTAGCCAGAATACCTACTGGCCACCAGTTTCAAGTACTGCTTAAAGCTCATGAACATATTTCAGTTATTGGGTGGTATCTCTGAGGATAATTTTTCCCCCTCTAAGGACACCACACTGTGGCATGATCACATTTTGGCTAAAGGCACACAAAGCAATCCTCAGCAGGGTGTCCCACTGCCCTAGGAATCTATTCTGTTGTTTCAAGACATATATTTAAAAAAAAAAAAAAAAAAGGAAGAAAAATTCTAATTAGAAAGTTAAAAGTTTCTGGCAACAACCTTATTCCTTGAGAGTCCCTGGGTCACCAGGAGAAGCACAGGCACATGCTCCCCACAGTACACAAGGCCCTGGAATAACCCAGCCGATGCTAGCGAAACCCGGACAAACCAAGCCCGCTTTAATTAGCCCTGAAAGGTCACCACATAGGACTCCTCTCCCTGCTGTTTACTTGACGGGGTAACGCTTATCTCCCTACCCAGAGCTGTCAGGGCAGACACTGCTGCAAGTTACTATTAGTCTAGTCTCTACAGGACATTAAGTAGCACTAAAAACACCACAGCTAGAACGGTTACAGCTCTGGCTATGCTCAGCATCCCGCACAGCGGCGCTCAACTTGCTAGACCAACTCCAAAGGGATGGAAACAACACATGTGGCTTCACAGCCCATGGGCTAGCTCACAAACTCCCTCCTTTCCACCACCAACGACCGCAAGTCCTTCTCTGGGCGTTTAGTACACACGCTGAAGCTGCATCCTACCATGCGTTGATCTACACAACGCTCCAGTAAAGACGCGAAGAAAAAAACATTGTCCTATAACAAGGAACGAAAAAGATCTCCAAGCAGTGCAGTAAGTGATGATTGCTGGCTTTCTAATGACAATTGCTCAATTAATTCTCCACCACCGACTTAATAACTTATGGTAAAAATTCACATGGGGGAAGCGAAGATACCATTAAAATTGGTGTGGTTACTAATTACATATCTCTTTTGTATATCAACTTGCTTCTGCCAGCCAGAAGTGTTTCACAGCAGCACATCCAGTTGCTGCTGCACTCGGGTAGAAGGACTCCCACTTTGGAAACAAGTAATTCCACCTGGAGCTCCCCAGAAATCAGAAGAGACAGTGAATACACTGCAGCCTGGGATGGGAGAACAGCTCTTAAGACTCATTCAGGCCTCCTCGATCCCCTACTCGGGCCCACTGGGAGTGGGAGATCTGCTCTCCAGCCTCAGACACCCCACAGTCCCCAGGTCTGAAGGGATTTCAACACAAAGCAGAGTTATCATCTCCATCAACTGCGCTGCCATAAAGAGAGCAGCGCAGCACAGGGATTAACTTGGACTGAAAATACAGCACAACAGTGATCACTAAATTGAGAAAGGAGTAAGAAGATCTGGTCATCCCTCCTATTTTCTACACCTGTTGAACTTACCCTTCAAAGTGAGGAGAAGATGCAACACACAAGCTTTTTATTCCTTCTCATCTAGAGTCTACTTAGTAACTTCACAAGTTTCTCATTTAAGCCAGGGAAGGAAGGTAAAGCTGACACAGGGACAAATGCCAATTCCCCTCTCAGCCTCTCAAAACATATCCAATAACCCACATGCACTGCAACCTTAACAGAAATGGGAAGCCTCCCCCCTCCACAACTGGGCAGACTCACCTTAAAATCTGTGTTATTGATGTACTCAAAAACCAGAGCAGGGGTCTTTGACTGCAAGAGAAAGAGAGAGAGAGAGAGAGTCATGGTTTAAAACACCCTCTTGACCTTTATTTGCTTCAAGAGACTTGAGAAAGCTCTAGCTTCCTGCCCAACCCTCACTGCAGAGAGCAGGGCAGGAGCAGGAATGCGAGAGAAACACAACCCTGCTCCATCACCGGGCTGACGCAAGCTCCCCTTATGCCCCACGCAGCAAGCGCCAACACAGCATGTTCGGCCAGTGCTGCTCCCCCACTCCACCGAGCAGAGATAGCACCGGGCAAGGTGAAAGGTGGCATCAGGGGCTAAGACCTCGCAGCCGATCGCAGGAGGAAGGTCAGCCAGGACTGCCAACACTACAACAGCGTCATTTCCTCTCCTCGGCTGACAGCAAGCTGGGAGTCACAGGCCTCAGCCAGCTGCTAGTCAAAGAAAACTTCCTGGGAATGGGGAAATTGTGGCAAGGCAGGCAAAGGATATAACCTCTGGTTAGTGGGCAGGACAGCAACCAGAAGGATGAGAAGTGCTTAATAACTAATTGCCTTGGGAGACACCTGTGTTCCAGAGGCCAGACAGCAGCTGGAAGGCTGCAGTCTCTGCTTTCTTACAAAACATGGAGAACCACAGAACTTCTCCCTCATCAGCCAGGGGAAACTCGTAAGAGATACAGAGGGGGCGTAAAAGAGTCTGGGCAGCATGGAAAGGAACATCAGCTCATCCAAACCAATTCATCTCAGGAGACCCTAATGAGCTGGACACTGCTCACCCCTGGCTAGCACAAAGGCACGGGCACAGTCAGCACCAAACCCGAGCCAAGAGCAGAAGTCACGCTGGCAGGGGCCTACAGGAGGCCCAGGGCCCTGCCTGCAGTTGGCGGGAAGGCAAGCCCACCACTCACACCAAGACACACAGGCACCTACCACCGGATCCTTGACAGTGTCAATCAGATTAATGATGTTGGTGCCACCACGCAGATTCTCCAGAATCTTAACCTCACGTTTTATCTTCTTTTTCTTCACTGGCTTAAATACACAAAAGCAATTAGAAGTGAGAGTCCTTTCAGAAATTAGCACCAATTTTTGCCAGCGATTTTGACGGAATCACATTACCTCCCTCCTCCCCCTGCTCCCACCCTCACATGAGAACATTTCTAGCTTCAAAGAGCAGACACAAAGGGGCTGGCACACAGGAGACAAACACCTCGAACAAACTAGGATCTTCCTCTCTTCAGTGAAAGCTTTTCGCCCATCAGGGGAAGTCTAACCACTCTAGACATAAACATAGTTGTGACTCCAAGTAACTGTGGTTAAAAGTGTCTTGGACTGCTATGCGGAAATCTCAGCACACTAATTCCATGTTATATGTTTAGAGCCACAGGACAAACATGGTAGATCTCATTCACAGCCTCTGTTTACCAGCATAACACAATTTTTTGCTCCTTACTGCTGCCCAGTGCACTTCTTCCAAAGAGTGCTTTAATGCAACGAAATGAAGACCTGAGATTCTCCAGCACCAACATTTCTAATAAGGTCCCAAATTGCTGTGTCCAACTACATGGAAGACTGTTTTGCAACCACCCCCAAGAGCAGAGACCCAACTGCATGGCATGTTACTGCACCTATACACCACAATTATTTTTAAAGTGTAAGGATATTTTAAACAGTTTTGACTCCTCATCAAATCTGTGTGGTCCCAGGAACTCCCTTCGCAAAGCAAGCTTTGCTCTGGACATCACCCTGCAGAGAGTGACAAAGAACAGCTGCTCCCAAGTCAGGGGGGCTTGTAGGTTGGGTTAGCTGTTACGCTCTGCTGATCCAGCAGTTCATTTCCGCGCAAAGGAATGATCATTTCTGTAACTCATCCACTTCCAGGACAACTTTAGTGCTGTGCCTGCTTGAAGGAAAAGGCCAACAGAGCAGCTAAAAAAAAAAAAGGGGGGGAGGGGGAGAGTTTGTTCGTTTGTTTTTTAAACCTGGCTCTTGACCAGCGCAGACATCACCAGTTGCCTATCACTGCTGACTCCAGGAGTCTTGCCTCATCGCAGAGCTGGAAGGGCCCCTCCTGCCCCACCAGTACCATTACAGAGAGCCACAGAGACATCTTACGTGGACTGGTAAAGCCCCTGCCCTATCGTGAGGTTTGCTCATGGGAACACTTATTTCCAGCAGTTTAGTTTTCTGCAACATTCACCTTCCAGCTTGGAGAGTCTGGTCTGTTAGGAGAGGAGGAAAGAGGTGAAGGGGTAAGAGGCATCTTACCAAAGTGACTCAAGCTCTGAGGTGTCAGCAACTCCACAGCACCCTTCTGTGCACAGGATGAGGAGCCACAAGAGCTCAGCAGCTCTCAGTCCCCATCAACTTGCCCCTGCTGCAGCCTCTTGCTTGGACAACGGCTGCAGAGCACCGACACGGCAATTCAAGTTCCTGTTATAGGTGAATCCAAGACAAACCTTGGGTTTTAAATCCCTCAAAGGAACGTATGTGCAGAGAAGAGAAGGAGCAGAAGCTTTAGATATACTGGGAAAATCTGGTATTTATATACGTGATAAAATATGCTATCTTTCTAGGCTCTTCAGGTAGCCGAAACCTTCAGATTCAAATTCTGCCCTCCTCCTCCTCCAAGTTAAAAGGCAGGAGCTAGACTTTCAAGCCAAAAGATGAGAATCTCAGCCTGAAGCAAAGTGCCAAAAATAACAGCAATGCCGGTACGGAGGGCGTCAGCACCTCATAAAGCCACTGTGCAAAACGGCAGCAAGGCCGCTGCAGCTGTCAGCCAGAGCCGGAGCAACCCCCTGGCGGGGCTCGCTGGGGAAGGGGCAGCACCGAAGCACTCGGAGCCAGGAAAAAGGTTGGACAGACAGGGAGAGGCAGCCAGAGCAAGGGTCGGAAACCCCCGAGACCGAGGCCACGTTTCTGAACCTGACAGGAAGACGCTTCGTTAGGGCCTAATTTCATCTACGTCAGCGTGGCGACGGACGCCACCCTCGCTTTGTTCCCAGGCACTGATCGTCACCAGAAGGCCGAGATGGAATTAGAGGCCGTAATTCAGTTACTCTGCCCGTCCAGCGAGGCAGACGCGCATGCAAGCTGTACTCCAAGTAACTTCAAAGAGATCGCGGGGCTGCTGCCGTCCTTAATGAGCTTGCTGGACGGCCTGGCTACTGTCAGGCCCTCGCGTGCAGAGCTCCTCTGCTGCGACGCTCCCACCTCAGCAGGAGCCAAAACCATGCCTGAACACGGCCAAGAGGAGCACAGTGTCCAAAGGCCACCTTTGGAAGACCTTTTTCTTTATACTGTACTTATTTCAAAGGCCTTTCGCATCAGCTAAGTAGAGAGGATACCCCTCTAACGCGAGGTTTCCATTCCTCCTTCCATAGCAACCACTCTCACCGGGGCAGGACATGCTTTCTTCCCCCTCGCAGTCCCTTCCACGTGTTTCTACCTTTTTCGAAGTGAGATAAAGATGTCCAGCTCAATCTCTGCCAGAAATCTATCCCCCCACCCCCCAAACACATACACACACTTCTCAAAAGACATGAGCGGAGAGATTCAGCAACTTTGGGAATGAAGGGGAGAAGGAGGGTAAGACACCTGAAGATAATCGCTGAAACATCAAAAGCAGCATCTCCATGGCCACCGAGGAAAAACACTCCAGCGAACCCCATCTCAACCAAACGCAGAGCTGCTTGCTGTTTGCAATTTTACTGCTAAGCGTCAGCAGCGCCCAGCTCGGACCAGGCTGCCTGTGCACGGCTTGGGTGCGATCCAGGGCAAAGGCCCCGCTGGCCTCCCTCGGGCACCTCCGAGCCGGGCAGCGGTATGGGAAACCCTGCTCCCTTCGGCAAGCTCCCTTGCCAAGTGGCTTTAAGGAACGCTGATGCAAGAACGCTCTCCCTAGCCCTATCCACTGGTCAGGACAGAATTTCCTACCGCTAAGTAAATAAGGATGAGGAGGGGAGAAATGCCACAGGTTAAAAAAAATCTTCAAGGAAAAGCTACCACCGGGAAGTTTCCCTCGGAGGGTAACGCTCGGGGAACAGAGGATTTCCCCAGTTCAAGTTTGCAGGAGAAAGCAGTGGCAGTCTCTGGCCTCCCCTCCACATGGCTTTCACCCTGCAACCTTGACTAAGCACGTGCCATCTCTTACCCACACACGTCATACCATGCCAGACAGAGCTCATCACTCCAGTTAAAACTGTAAATGCAATTTACTGTGCAGTAACACGTTATTGCCCCAAAACTGAATGCCGCTAACCGACTCCAAGCCCAAACTCTTGGATTACCCCATCTGTCAAGTCAAAAGCAGCGGTGCAAACCACCGCAACGCATGGCCAGTAATGCAAACCAGCTGACTCGAGCTACATGGTCACAACCACAGAAATTCTGCTGCTTTCCCTCCCACCCCCAGGCCCCGGGACTGCTGAAATCGCAGTCAATCTGCGGCATATCCTCCGAGCACCCAGGATTAAGTCTGGGTTGCTACAACTGTCTCTCACGGTCACCCGATCTGTCTCTCCAAGGGTGTTGACTCCAAACACACATGGATTAAATGCAAACTGCTGAAGCTATTATGGCCTCCAACCATCTGCCTCTCCCAGCAGGGATAGCTTCTAAGACACCGCCCCTTACAGCCTGAATATTTTAATAGCACCTATTTGGGGCTATTTTCTTATACCAAACTATGAACTGTGGCATTTCAGGTTATGCTGCATACACGGCTCAGTTCCCCCCTGCTCTGGAAGGGGGATTTCCAGCAGAGGAATGGAGTTGACACCTAGATGAAATTCGCTGCTTCCAAGTTTGACCAGCCTATATTTGCAAGGCAACATTTTATAAAGGCGCACACTCCAACTCAATCCGTTCCCACAGTAGAGGCATTTCAACGCTTTCTTTCCTGCTTGGCTTCTCCAGTGACCAGTACGAGTCAAACTCTCGCTGCAGCCTTTCCCTCAAGAGACAGAGTCCCTCTGCTCTATGCAAACACCTATTTCCATGAAATCTGTAGAAACTTGACAGCTTGGAGACTTCTGTCACATTTGGTTGAAATTGGCCAATGAGTGCAAAAATTACTGGGGGGGGGGAGTGGGAGAAGAGGCTGACAGACAGCAGGATTGCATAAGGCTCGTTTCCATAGGAAACCAGGCTAAAAGACATGTCTCAGTTTAACTGTGTCTACACTGGGAGGGGTTTAATTACTTCAACTGCAGCAGTACCCTCAGAGCAACATGACTGTCTAGCACAAGCCAGTCTTCCAGTTTCCTAGGTAATTGCTTCCTTTCTCAGGCAAACTAGACGTGAGGTGGCTGTGGACAGCGGAGACAAGACCTAGAGCTTATGGTGGTCCACTATGCTGAACACCCAGAGCAGAGGGACGAGGTGACCTCAAGCCACAGGAGGCTGGATGGTCCTTCCTGAACTCATGCAATTGTCACCAGCTGGTGACCTGTCACTGCAGGTCTCCCACCCTACTGGCTGAAAGGATCACATGAGGATTCTTCAATCTACTTCAAAGGCAGCTGGGACAGAACAGGCAATGAAAGTGGCCAGAGCTAACCCAACTGCTTTTGTCTGAAGAGATCAGGGAGCATTCGCACGGGGCCTTCTCTTGGCAGAGGTGACAAGTGGCATGTGATGAGCAGTTGCTTTGTACTCAGGTAGGTGCAGGCAAAAAACCTCTCTGTGACCAAGAGATCAGATCCCAGGTCATTATGTCAGAAATCGTGTAAACTTGTTAGCAGGGAAAGAGTCCAGCTGCAGCAAACACCAGCTGGGAGAATTAACATTGTTTGCTAAGATAAACCTTTAAATATAAGACTGCAACCATCACTTCCTGTCTGGAATGAATAGATGTCTGCCTGGTTAATCATATTTTTGCTTGGTTTCTAAAGCAAGGGAAACACACATTTGTCAGATTTTTCAGTTCCAGACTTCCCCAATAACCAGCGGACATATCACTTTATTCTTCTGTCTTTGCTTGAATTCAAGAACTTTGTTATTCAGAGTTTTCTGAATATTTCCACACTTACGGAAAAACTAAACAAAAAAAAGAACGGTGACCAGAAAAAGAAGCAAGATCCAAGTTAGATTCAAAGTGTAAAAATCATTTTACATTAGCCAAAAGCAGTTCATGAGGCAGCATGCACTTACTGGCCAGCTGAGGAGCACACACGATGCCCTGAAGGAGTCCCAGAAGGTGCTGGGTTTTGCCCAGCAGGTGCTCTGAAGAAGAACCCTAGTTAGTACAGCAGGGCAGAAGGTTTAGCAGTCAAAAGATACAAATCCCGAGGAAACTAATGCCGTTTGTCCCACCGCACGCAAAGCATATTTAAACAGAGAGGTCTATTCTTCACTCACCAAACCTCAATAGCCAAGAAACACCACAATCGTTCCAGTGAACAAGTAGGCAAATCTCGACATACAAAGTCCAAGACCAGAAAAAGACCTGACCAGCATCCACATAACAGGCTTTAAACATGTAAGCTGGCACTAAAAACTCATTTATCTCTAGCAAGTGTTATCGAAAGGGTCGTAATCATCTGCCTATAAAGCCTGATGCCAGTTGCTCAATAGAAAAACTGGCTTCAGAACAGCAGTGTTTATTTTGTCAGACATCAGCTGGGAAACCAAAGAATCATATTCAAAAGAGCCACAAAAAAAAAAATATTGATATATATATATATATATATATATATATATATCAATCAAGAAGCCCACTTGTGTTAGCAATTTGTCAGTTGTTTGCACCTTGCAGCTTCCATTATGGAAGCTGCAACCCTTCCTCTCCAGAGCTGCTCTTGAATTTTAGAAAAGAGAAAAAAAACTCACCCTGAAACTGCTAAAGCACTTTTGCTTTTTAATCCACTTTTTTGCTTTTTAATCCAAGTGAGGTATCAGGAAGCATTCTGAAGGCAGCATCTATTTTCTTCTGAACACCTTTTCTCCCCCCCACAGCACATCCCTGAAATAACCCCTTTCTGGAGCTACAGGACACAGGACTCGGCCCACAATACATCAAGACTTCTGCAGTCAACTAAAAGGGAGACACACAAGGACCAAATCCTGATTGCCCACCACCACCATAGCAGGGAATTGGAAACACTCGTTCAGATTCTGCCCTAGGCTAATGCAAACAGACAGACTACTGTAACTCACCCTCCTCCTCCTCACAAGAGTCACAATTTTATAACTCACCAATTCCTGGAAGGTAGGACACAACCCTTTGAGTTATGAGCTGCATCTCCAGACCTCTGCTAGACACCCTGTACCGTTTCAGTTGATCTCAGCTCCAAACAAGCGAACTGTGCCAAGCTCAGTGTGGGCAACAGATGTTTAAAAGAGAAGAGCTGGGCACCCAGCTCTCTTGCAAAAGGGCTCATTTCAGTCCTGCTAGAGGAGGAAGTGGGCCAGGGAGAGCTGATTCAGTGAGCGCAAACGCAGGAGTAGCAGAAAACACAGAACTACCAGGAGCAGACATTGAACAGCGTTGGCGGAAGGTCAACCGCTTTGGTGGAAAGTCAGTGATGCAGTCAAAAGCTCCAGCCCTGAGGGACCAACATCGTCCGATCCTATTTCCCTGCGCAGTCCCTTCTTCATACCAAGAGAGTCATTTCAAACCCCTTTCCCCACGCACCCTTAGGGCATGCCTATATATGACAGCTCTAATAGAGACAGCAGAAGAATTACTGGAGCTGCAGGGCTATCCCCCAAACTGATCCCTAGCTCCCAGGGGGATCATTCGGAGTGCGACACTGAAAGGACCATGTAGCAGCCCCTAGTCAGGGCAGTGGCTCTGGAGGGTTTATACAACCCAGAAGGGGGAACAGGGGAAAAAAAAAAAAAACAAACAAGAATGCACTTGTGAAACCAAGTACACGGTTGAAAGTTCCAGTTCATGGACTCAGCACAGAGGGACAAAAGCCACCAAAGGAGAAAGGGGCTATTTCATCATTGCTGCAGAATCTCTGTTTCGCTGGTCCCTCTCCTTATAACTGCACTCTTTCCCTAACTTCTGCTTGTGTGTTTTGCCTATTCAGATAGTAGCTATACAAGGGAACAGAACAGTCTCTTTATGGGGTGGTTTAATGCTCTACAGGCAAACAGACTGTACATAGACACACGTATGAGGAAAGCAGGAAGGCTCCTGCACAGAGTTGACAATATTGATGCTATAAACTCTGCCTTGGGCAGACACTCAGATGGGTGGTAAATGCTACAATAGAACAGGCTGTGAAGGACACTGCAGTAGAGCTGAAGCTCACCGACAGCCATAACTGTAGGTAACTTTAACAAAAAGAGTCACCCACAGGAATTACGAGCAATGTGAAAAGTTTATCTTTTAGAGCAGCAACTTGCAATGCTGTTCACATCCCCCAGGAACGTGGTTTTTTCCTCCAGTATGGAGGTACACAAGGAGACTGCAGACACTTTGGAGCTACATTAGCTGGTAACAGAAATGAGAAGTTCATCAAAGAGACAGCGCAAAGGCTGCAGACCAAACTCAGTGGTCCACCAAAAAAAAAAACCTAACCTCTTGTGGTTGCAATAAGAAAGACCAAAGTTGCGCTGTAGATAGCTGCACTGGACGTCAACAATACATAACTCACTGGAAACAAACATCTTAAACTTCGCTTGTACGTGCAGAAGAATATCGGATCTCATTCTGTGAGCTGAATATTGGCATCAAATTGAAGCACAACACAGAAGCACAGGCACGACATGTTCACACGTTCCCTGCTCCTGGCTTGGCCCTCCCCTAAGCATGGAGGAAGCATGTCCACAGCTGCACTGAAGTCAGCCAGATCAAAAAGCCCACAAGAGCCTCACACACCAGCTGGGGACTGCAGGAACACAGCTGCTGATCGACTCCATGCCCTACACCTGAGATGGGCAGGAAGGACAGCACAGAGCTGAGCACTCCACTACATACCGAGGATGACTTCAGCTCCATGGCTCTTGTTTTGCTGAATTTTTACTCCCTGAACATGCCAAAGAGCTGGCGAGTTGCCCTCTGCCTCACTTCTAGAGATAAAAGCTTTTGGAGAATGCTGGCAGAGGGTGTCTGTGGGGCAAGCCAGGGCTCCTGCCTTGCCTTTGCAAACACTGTCCCACACAGAGCACCCTGGTGTCTAGCTGCAGTGCTATGCTAAGGAACTTGCTTGCTTCATTTGCTTTTAAAGTAGAACTGCAAAAGTTTCCTGAAGACAGCGACATTAAGAGCATCACAGTTCCAACCTGGTCCTGCACATGGGGTAGCAGAACAGGAAGGCACTGTTCTGTACTGGAATAGTCAGGGGAGTGAGACATCTTGCTTTATGCAAGCCCAAATGGCCTGGGGCATTCTGATACCAATCAGAAATCAGAGCCATTAGCTCCTCGGCCTTGTCCAATGTTAAGAGTCACGGGGTACTTAAAGGAGGCAAGTGGCTGCTTGAAGAGGAAGGGCAGTTATCTTGTTCATGCAGCACCAGACTGGGACCTTTGCTCTAGTCTTGACTTTGTTGAGGCTAAGGGACTTGCCCAAAGTCACACAGGAAATCTCTGTGGCTCAGTTCTGCATCTGAGACAGGGTGATAAAGTTTCCTGACCTCTCTGGAGGAGGGTGCAAGATGATCAGGTACCACAGTACCAAAGAAAGGGGGAAAAAAGGCAGGGGAAAGTACCTGCTACAATACTAACTTGAGCTCAGTAAGGATAAGCTCCGTTGAAGAGCAAGGCTGGGAAGAGATCTCAGTCACCTAACGAGAGGCACAGATATTAAGACAGTGACTCTTGCTAAAGATCATTCTAATGCATAACTTAAATTCTCCTCTCAAGAGACGGCACAGAGAAAGGAGTGACTGTGCTAAACAGCAGCATCCATCACCCAGCAATTTTTCCCTTTCTCCCACCCCCACAGCCACACAAAAACCTGACGACTTTTGGTCACGTTTCCCACCTCATAGAATCCAACTTGAATTAAGAGAAACAGAGAGGCCCGGCCTATTTGTTAAGGCTCCACTGTAAATACGTGTAATTACATTTGCAATTAAGTTTGAGTCTAGCTACAGGAAACCAGAGGCACTTTCCACAGATCAGAGAGTGATGTTATTGCCACACTTCGCAGGTTTTCATAACGTATACAACATGATGTTCTGAAACTCGCTTTTCACTGACCCACTTTCCACTGAGAAGAAAGTTCATCTTTATTTATCTGGACTTTCTGCTTTTCCTTGCTCACTTGCAGGAATGCTGTCTGCATGTTAATGCAAGTAGGGGGAAGCCAGGGGAACTGGTAGCAATGCCATCTACCTCAAATCTGGGACAATCCAGTCCCCTGCTTGCAGGGCGTTACGGCAACACATTCAGGCCCCAAGGAGAAGGAGCACCCAGCTTCCCTCAGATGACTCTTGCCAGCTGACTCACAGTTCAGTGCTGACAGGCTCCCTAAAGACGACAGAGTTCAGCTGCCACAGCGAGAGGAGCATTGCTCCAGGGGAGGCTCTTTAGGCTAGGAACAGGCAAGGAAGAAGATTTCCCCAAGACTTTCTCTGCAGTCTCGCGGCCTAGTGGCACCTTTTAATGTGGGGCAAGACCTGCAGTCTCAACAAACCGCAGCAGTCCTGGAGAGACCAGGGGGGCTCCAGAGCAGCACACAGAAGCGCACGGTTTCCTCAGCTTAACCACAAGCCATCTTGTAACTCACCACTCTACACCGGCTACCTCTGACTACTCTCTCTCCAAACAGAAACTCCCGCCTGCCCCTGCTTAAAAAACAAACCAAACCAACCCACCCCACACCACCCTAGGTAAAACGTCCAAAAGAGGGGGAGGCCTGAGCAGCACGCCAGAAGAACTTGGAGAGGACACAGAAGCCTCACTGCTCTGCCCTCATGCTGGGACTTGGCCACAGGGCTCTCCTCAACGGCTCACCTAGCCACCACCTTGGCCAGAGTCAAGGCAGGGATACGATTAACTCTTTCTCTGATGGGAAGTCACACCTTGCCTAGGAGCTGGGGCTGGACAGGCGATAACAAGTTCTCTGGGAAGCCAAGGAGGATCCCAAGGAAGCAGGAGCAGTGGATGAGCGGGGAAAGGAGCAAAGACAAAACTAGCCAGCTAGCTACACTATCAGATTATATCTAGCGAACGCATCCCAGCCTTAAGGCTATGACCCCGCGTAGAGACCCATATCCTAGGTAGTTCCCAGCCTTAGTGGCTGCAAGGACAAGTTTCCAAGCTCTGAACCCTCCTGCATGCTGCAGATCAACACGTGTCCAAATTCTTAGTACGCCCGTGATCAGAAACTAGCTCCCACATGCTCTTGAGGAACGAGTAAGAAGCGTTGCCGGTTCTGCAAACAGCAGCCACAAGCATCAGCCAAACCAAAGCCAAAAGCACCTCGGTTCCAACCTTTTGGTTTCTGTTTCTCGACACCCCCCCCATCCCCACCCCCAGGTCACCACCACCACAGACTTCTGTGAACACGGCTACCACGCCTCTCCGTAAGCACGCTGCTTCGCCGTCAAGCACGGTAAGGTGTGCCCTACAGAGACTAATCCAGTGCATTTAGCTGTCCCAAACTACAACCGGTTACTTTTGCAAGAAGGTCCCCACACCCCAACCTCGCTACGATCAACACAACCAGAATATGTCACCAACGCTGCTAAACATCAGATGGTCTCCTTCAGCCTCTTCAAGTTTCCATAGTATTTTTGACCTGACCATGGTGAAGTTCTCCTCCATGTAACCGATCCTTTAAAAGGCCGCATCTAAAGTTTTGTTTGCTTTACTAAATCCTGACCGCCGAGCATCCCGTGGCCTGATCCCTGAAAAGGCTGCGTGCCAGCTGTCTAAAGGTTAACGAAAGGATTCCCCCTCCGGGCTTCGTACTCCTGTTGACACGGCAGTCCTCGGGCCGCTTCAGACAGGCATTGCCAGCTACCATTTACCAAACGCAGGCAGCACATGCAACACTGCTCAAACGTCAGGACTCACAGCACTCCTCCCCCCGAGGAGCCCTCGGCCTGGAGCAGGCTCCAGCTACTCTGGACAGAAGGGGTGGAGACATCAAAACATCACTACAGCACACAGGAGCCTAAATCCATTTCCCCAAACATGGTCCCGCACCCAAATGTCCATAGAGCAAAAAACAAGAGTTTGGGGGGCACAGGACGAGATCTAACAGTCTTTTGGCCCTAGCGCAGCTTCTTTCCCGCTAGTTCCCAGCTCAAAAACGAAACGAGGGCCACTGCCACCGCAAGCCCCTGCGGCCATCACCGGGACACTCACCTTGAGGATCTTCACAACGACCCTCTCGTTGTTGGTGATGTTGATGGCCTCGAAGACCTCGCTGTACTTCCCCCGGCCGAGCTTGCGAACCAGCTGGTAGTCGTCCTGATTGCTGCAGGCCCCAAAACACAGACAGAGGAGAACGGAGGGAGAGGAAAATAACTGAGAGGGCACCGGGCTGCGATGGGGGCGGGGGGGGAGGGGGGGCTCCCCTCCCGCCGGCCCTTCCCGCAGCCGCCCGCCCGCTTCCCCGCGGGGAAGGACCCACGGGCACCCCGAGAAGCGACGCCGGGGGGGGGGGGGGGCAGGGGCCTCCCCTCGGGCAGCGGCCTGCGGGGCGGCCGGGGGCGGCGGCCGCCCGGGGAAGGGGGGTCCCCGCGGGGCGCTTTACCCCCAGCTCGGGACGTGCGCCTCGTAGTCCCAGTACTCGCGGCTCCTCAGGCTGTTCACCTCGGCGTACACCCGCGCCCGGCTGCCGGCGGCCGGGCCGGGCATGGCGGCGCCGGGCGGCGGCGGCTGCAGGAGGAGGAGGAGGGCGCGGGGCCGGCGCGGGAGGCCGGCGAGGCGGGGCGCGGCGCGCAGGAGGGCGGCGGCGGGCGGCGGCAGGGCCAGGCCGGGCGGGCGGGCGGGCGGGGGCCGGCCCCGGGGGCGGGCGCGGGGCCCGCGCGGAGCTGTGCCGAGGCCCGAGGCCGCTGCCCGGTGCCCGGCGGCGGCGGCGGCGCTGCAGCCTGGGCCGGCCCCGAGCGCGGCGCAGCCAACCCGGAAAAGGCGCCGATGCGGCCGCGCCGCCGCCGCGCCGCCCGCCGCGAGAGGCGGCCGCCCGCCGCGCCGCCCCGCCGCCCGCCGCGCAGCGCCCCCCGGCGGCGCGGAGGACGCGCCGCGCCCCGCCCGCCCGCCCGCCACCAACGGCCGCCGCCGCCGCCGCCGCCGGGCCCCCCCTCGCCCCCGCCCCTCGCCGGCCCGGCCCTGCCCGGCGCCCCCGGCTGCCGGCACCCCATCACCCCCTGTCAGCCCCGGCACCCCCCGCACAGCCCCCCCACCCCCGGCACCCCCTCACCCCCTGTCACCCCCTGTCACCTCCTGCACAGCCCCGGCCCCCCATCACCCCCTGCCACACCCCTCACAGTCCCGGCACCCCCCGCACAGCTAGAGCACCCCATCAGCCCCTCACCCCCCGCACAGCTCCTGTCACCCCCTGCACAGCCGCCTCACCCCCGGCCCCCCATCACCCCTTGTCACCCCCTTCAAGTTCCAGCACCCCCCGCACAGCCCCGTCACCCCCTTCACCCCCGCACAGCTCGAGCACCCCATCACCCCCTGTCACCCCCCGTGCAGCCCCCTCACCTCCGTCACCCCATCACTCCCTGTCACCCCCCAGCACAGCCCCTGTCACCCCCTGCCACCCTGTCTCTCCCTGCCACCCTCCGTTAGAGTCCCTCTCCCCCCATCACCACTCATCACAGGCCCTGTCACACCCTGTCACACCCCTGCCACAGCCCCTGTCTCCCCATCATCTCCTGTCAGAGCCCCCTTCAGCGCCTGCCACCCCCATCACTCCCTGTCACAGCCGTCACAGCCTTGTCACACTCTGTCACTCCATCACCCCGTCACAGCCCCTGTCAAACACTGTCACCCCCATCATCCCGTCACTCCCATCACAGCCCGTCACCCCTTTTTGCCCCCTTCAACCCTTGCCACACCCCCATCACAGTCCCCGTCACAACCCCTCTTGCACCCTGTCACCCCCATCTCCCCTGTCACCCCGTCACAATCCCCTTTCAGCCCTATCAACCCCTTACACCTTGTCACAGCCCTGTCACACCCTGTCACCCATCACATGCCCCTGTCGCACACCTCGTCACCCATGTCGGCCCCGTCACCCCATCACACCCTACCAGCCCCTGTCACCATCTCACACCCCACATGCCCCATGGCCACACCCACCTACAGCCCCCCACCCTGCTGCCTTAGCCCCCAGTGCACCCCAGCCCCCAGGGACCCCCAGAAGCCAGGACACCCTCAGCCTCCAGTGACCCCCAGACTCCTGAGCACCCCCAGCCCCTGGGGCATTCCCAGGCCCCCCCAGCCCCAGGGTCCTTCAACCTCCAGCACTTTTCCCAGGCCCTGCTGCCCCTGCCCTGTCACCCGCAGGTGCCCATGGCCCAGCCCTGCCAGTGGTCCCCACCCCGAGAGCCCCCCAGCCCAGCCACCCCGGGGCCCCTGAGACCTCCCACCCCTTCCGCCTCCCAGCTCCGGGTTAACCCCGCGCACCCACTCGCCTGCCCCAGGCTGGGACCGACCCCTGCGTGTGTCCCCCTGCCCTGGGCTCCTCAGTGGCAAGGGGGTCCTGCTCCCGGCCATCCCTTGGGGAGGGGACCACGACAGAAAGCTCGAGCCGGCGTCGGAAAACGCAGGCGTGAGGAGGCAGTGGCCCCTCCACGCATCTCAGAGGAGGGGAAGCAAGGGTCGTTACTTAGCTTAATTATTACTACAAATACGGGGACCCTCAGCAGCCACCTCTGCTTCCGCTCCTGCGGCTCGCTTCGCCGTGAGCCGTAAAGCTGTGGCTTCTTCGCGGCGCTAATTCGCCTCCCCGAAACGCAGCAAGGCCAGCTGGCTGTGCTTTGACACGAGCATCGGGTGTAGCCGGGCTTACCCCTCCCGAACCAGGGCACGAGGTTTTGGAGGGCCCCCGTGGGTGACGGTGGGCGGGAGCAGGGCTGTAGCCCCACCAGGAAGGCACACTCTGCCATGTTCTGGGCTTTCCTTTGACCAGGGCTCATGTCCTTGGTCTTCTCCAGAACAAACTGACCAAAATAACCCTGTGTCACCTGTCAGTCTCTTTGGCATTGCTTAGGAGATTTTCCGGGTGATATTTGAAACACCCTCACCCAGGAGCTTATGGAGCGTGATTATCTTCAGGGCAAGAGGCAAGGATTGCTCCTTTCTATTCCTAACTCTCTCCACCACTTTCTAATCCCTGCTTTTCCTTGACCACCAAAGAGTTTCTCAGGATTACCTCTTTCAAAGGCTCTTTGAAAATCCAGGACAAAATCTCTCAACTGGTTCTCCTATTTTATTGGCCTGAGGAGAGAATTTGGATAGATTAAAGGCTCTGCTTTCCTCTCTGCATTGCAGGAGACACATTGATTTGTCCCCATCTTCTTCTAGCGCTTCATCAGTCTCTTTTTAATGATTGCTTCACTCCCTTCTTCTGCTGCCAAAGGGAGGTTAATTGGTCTGCAGGCCCCGGGATCACCCTAAGGCCTTTTTCAGGAGGGATACAGCACTGACTACATTGCGGTTCCTCGGTGCGGTGTTTTGTCCAAATGAGAGTGCAGGTTTTTCTTCACAGCTCAGCCACTTGGGCATGGAAAGGAGTTGCCTTTGGAAGCAAGGGATTTATTCCAGTGCTCTGCCACCTCGGGCTCTGACACAGCTTTGTTTTCTCACTCGAGAAAAATCATGAGAAAGTATCACGCAACAGGGTTAAGGATGGTATGGTAAAACCTAGTTCGCTTGGTAGGCCTTGCTGTCTTCTGAGGTTGATAAGGCTCTAGGAGGAAAAAGAGAGATTGCACAGCTAATGAGCTGGAAAGGGGACACCAGTGGGTTAACCTCCAGATTCCCGAGCGACCCTATGGGCATGCTGAGGTTAAAGGGATTTGAACGCTTGCATTAACTCGCCAAACTGGAGACGGAGGCTATGGCATCACCATCGTTAACACCAGGTTCATGCGCTGCTGGCTTGCCCAGCTGCCTGCAACAGCGCTATTGTGGCTCTTTGGTATCTCAGCCCTGCTTCCCTCACCCAGATCCCTACCCTGGTCGTAGTCTTTCATTTCCACAAAGCTGATAGAGGAGTTTGTCCAAGCAGTCAGTTGCTTCCAGACCACTCTTCCAAATGGAGACTTGGTAGGACCAGTAAGAGTCACATTAGCCCAGCAGGAAGGCTGGACACATCACATATGTGGACCCTTAGTCACAGCTAGGCAAGAATGACCCAGGACTTGAATCTAAACTGGAGCTGGTCCCTAACCTGCTGTTAGGCATGGTAAGAGGAGAAAGTATGAGAAGATCCATCCCTTCGAGCTGTCTCCTGAGAGCAGGGATGTCAGTGCATGGCTTCCAGGCGCACGTTCGTCTCCCTTGTGCTTGGTGAGTCATGGTGGGGAGCTGCGAATTCCAGCTTTTCTCCAAGGTCCTTGCCTCGTTGCTGGATGCATTCAGGTCTCAGTGCCAGCCTCCAGCTAACAAGGCGAGGAGAGTCCCGTGGATTGATCAGCACAGCAGATACTATCTCCGCAGATTTAATGAGACGGTGACACAGCAGCCAGGTTGGAGCAGCAGATCAGCATCCCTGCCCTTGTCATGGGACCACAAGTCTGGCTTCGGGGCAAGCAGAAGAAGGTTTTAAAACTGTTCCGGGAGATAATTCCCATCTGCCAGAATTTGGTGGGGTCTCAGCACAAGAGTGAATAGGGAGAGAGATGTCATCGGCCTCGTGGGGAGCCTGGGGGGAAAGTTTCAGGGATCAGGACAGTGCCAGCGAGGAGCTCGTGCTCCCAGGCCCACGTGGGACAGATGAGTCAGGCCAGCTGCTGCGGAGAAAAGAGGAGAGAAACCAAAAAGGACAGGGGCGGGCGAAGCGGGGCAGAAAATGAGCATGCGAGCCGTGTCGAGAGCCTTCCTGCTTCTGAAAGGCTAAACTAGTAGTTGTCTGGCAGTTCTTCCAGCCCCCCAGCAGCTGGGCGAGGAGAGGGGCCGGGCAGGCAGTTTCTGTGATGGAAAAGAGTAATTTGCAGGCACTTCAAACCAGCTCTTCAGGAGGCAGGTTGTCTCGGGCAGGAGGCAAGGGGTGTCAAGCCCAGCGAGCTGCCCGGCTTTGCCCTTGGTGCCTCTTGCCTCTGGATCAACCTGCTGCCACCACCCCAGAGCCAGCGGCATTTTCACGCTGCTCTCAGGAGGGGTATATGGGGGGGAGGGGGGGCCAAGGAGGAGCACATCAAGGAAGCCCCGGCCCCAGAGGAAAGGTGATTGAGGGGGAGATGTCAGCTCTTGGAGCTTCCCCCGCACGGCTGCTCCTCAGCGTTTTCACGCACCGAGAGGGACCTGCTCTCGCACACTGAAGCCCTTCTGGAGAAGCTCTGCTTCTTCTGCCTAGTGCTGGCATTTTGGAGTGTTACAGACTCACAGATGAGCCTTTGCGCTTGCCCCAGCAATGCTATATTTTTATCCGCTGAAGGGAGAAGAACTCGTTGGTGCTTTGCTTCAAGCAGTGCAGGAAGGCCAGCAGAAGCGGTGGGAGAAAAAAAAACACGGAAATGCCAGCCTGAGCTGGGTTACTGTCACCAGGGGACAAGGGGGGTTGTGGACCACCAGCCATGCACCGAGGGGTATCAGGGTTATAGCCCAAGCTCAGGGATGACAGCACCAGAGGGGACTCACTGCGGGTGACAGTACGGATCACAGCCAGGGAGAACAGAGCTGGCCAGAGAGCAGAGGATGAAGCATCACTGGTTTGCGAGAGTAGCTGGGGCTGCTGGAGGAGAAGGAATAGTGGCCTTTTTAGCCTAATGACCTACAGAAATGGAGCTCATGGCATTGCACCACCTCCGCCACCCATCAGTCCCCCTTAAAAAATCAGAGCAGGTCTAATTGCCAGCCAAGACTAAGCTGACATTTGGCTGATCAGATAGAGGAGCAGGATTCAAAAAGGCATTACATTTCTCCAAATTTTGCAGAAAGAAGAGGTGGGGAGAAAGAAGACACACTAGCTCGTGCCCCTTCTGCCCCAGGAGCGGGCCAGAGCGGGAGGGCAGCCACGCGCTGGGATGCAGGGATTGCCGCAGGGAGGCACGCTTCGTGGGCGCCGCCGGCCCCACTGGTGCGGGGCGCTGGCCTGGCGTTTTGAGCATGGGTTGGGGCATGGCTTGCTTCGTCTTACAGCAGCACCGTTCCCGGCGAGTCCTCAGGCAAATCTCAACTGCTATTTTTAATGTTGCTGCTGCTCTTGCCGAACGTATGCCATATGTTCAGTGCTGGCAACCAACTTCTCAAGTGCTGGGCTGACTTAGGCTGGCGCTGAACACGGCTTGTAATATCACAGAGGAATTAATGCTAGCTCGGGATTGCATTCCTGCCCATCACTATGCTGCCTGAATAGCAGTGTCAATGGTATCACAGTGGCCTTTTCAACACCTCAGGAAGGCCAAAGGCAAAGGTGGTTTAAAGCCGGAGCCCTCACCTGAGACCATCCAAATGTCAGCTCAGTCTTGGCTGGAAATTAGACCTGCTTGAGGCTGCTCTGTTTTATGCTGGCTGCCAAGGGACCTTTCCAGCCATCAGGTCACAGGGCCACCACAGGCGTGCTTCCTTTTCTGCAGACACACTTTCCTGCCTGGAGTCAAAGACAAGGCGACGTTTTCATACTTCATAAAGATTTTGTATTTCTTCATACTGCCAGTAATGGGGAAAGCAGCACTTGGAGATGAGGATATAAGCCTTAGCCTGTGTTCCCTTATGGAAACACATATAAGAGAGATGATTTTCTTTTCCTTTGAGTGCTAAGAAAGGAAAAGTTTCAATTCATCAGGCTAAAACTGACATGGGTACCGGACTTTGAGGTTACAGTGGAGGTAACCACTCATTTCCAGCTCATTTCCAGTCTCACTGAGAAGATAAGCACAGAGTCAACCATGCATGGCAAAAGCCAGTGAACTTTCCAGGTGCCTGGAAGTGAATTACCAGGAAACCAAACAGGACTCTATAATTTTATACTTTGGGTTCTGACAGTAAACAGTCCAGGCAAGACTTTCACAGGATTTTTGGAAAGCTAGGTGGATGGGTTCAAACTGCTTGCTCTCCCAGGGCACCCAGCATCGGAGAGAAAAGGCAAGTCAGCACCCACTTCTATAAGGTCTGTCTTAGCAAAGTGAGTGGAAAGTCACCTATACCTTGGGGAAGTCTGGCACAGCCAGAGGACAACTTAGCAGCCTCTTGTTACCAGGATTACAGACTGAAAATGAAAATCATCTACCAGTGGCAGTACGTGGTGGAATAAGACTCAGAGAAGATGCAGAAGTGCATCAGCTTTCTTTCAGAGTAAAGGTCCTTAGAGAAATTAGAATTTATGACAGTATATGCAAGGGGGTTGAGTCATAGGTTTAAAACAACGCCATGATACCAGCACGTACATATGGCTTTTTCTCAGAGCGAGAAGGACAAAGCCGTGCCAGTACACAGCTGAGAAGTTCATCTGTCCCAGTAAAATCTACACGGGAGCATGTTAAAATCCAGATCCAAACACTCGCAAGTCATGGGGAAGTTTGAATCCACATCCAGGCCCAAGCTCTGAAAGCTCAGGTGCCCATTGCCTGCCACCAGCAGCCAGGGCGCCCTGCAGCCAGCTGTGGTGGGACACAGACCTACTTGCATGCTCCGTGGGGAGGGAGACGGCATCCGAGGCGCCTCCCTCTGCACGAAACCAAAGACACGGTGCAGGGATGCGTACAAAGCTGCTCTGCTTGCACCTGGCCATTTGAGCAATGGCTAATTACGGCAATCTGCATACGCACTCCCTGCTCTGCCTGTACGAGCTGGGGAGCGAAGCAGATGTGCCGGTCCTGCAATCACATACCTACCCTAAGGAAGAATAAGACCCCCGAAAGGCCCACGTTTTACAGTGTGCTGCCATTTGGGCATGCGTGCTCGAAGGTCAAGTCGGCCACCCTTTTTCTGTTTTTTTTTTTTCCCCAGCGGACTACACCGGCTTGTCAGCAGTCACCCGTTTCATCACAGGTGACATGCTCCTGAGAGTTTTCCAGTGGGACACAAGCAGGTTACAAAACCGGCTTGCCGGGCTCATTTCTGGCAGGAAACCCGCCTGGAGTCTGGCCAGCTCCTCCAGCTGACTCCTTGGCTGCCCGGCTGCAGGTCTGTCCCAAAAGCAGGAACCCAAGGCTTCCTGGCTCCCGAGACAGCTGGTTCCTGGCATTGCCGAGTCTTAACGTTGCCTGACACTTCCCACAATAAAAGCCCTGTTTGTAGTTGCTTTGAAGTTTGTCAAGCTTTACCTACTTTCTCCGAAATGTTATCGAACTATTTTTATTGTTAGCGCTATTTTCAGATCCAGCCAAAAAAGTTCAGCTGTTTCCCAGAACAAAATTCAGGAAAATATGTTTCTGGTTTTTGGCCATTAGAAACATTAGGAGATCTTGTCCTGAAGGTACTTCAGAGCTTTGGAGCAAATGCCTAGCATTTGGCAGGGGGCAAATTTTGTGGCAGAGAAGTGCCGAGTCTCTTGTTGACCTCCGAAAAGCTTTGCAGAGTTGAACAGAGAAACTTTCTGAGCTACCCACCTTGTGCAGGAGTCTTGTAGGGGTACAAACCCCTGAAATCTCGGATAAATGGCACCACAGATAACTAGGCAGAGAAAACGCTGCCAATCTGGCACATTCTGGATGCGCTGGACTCGCTGCAAATTCACACATCAGCATCAGAAAGAGAGCAGGTTTCCTCTGCTTGTGGTAGCACGGGTTTGTAAAATCTCCAAAAGGTCTCTGCAAGGGGGAAGCAAGACAAGCCTACGGGCACACCTACAGCAGGCAGAGCAACGGGTGGCGAATAAAAATAATAAGCCAGCACTTGAAGCTTCCCATCATTTTCTCTGGCTGTCAATGAAAACCATTGCTGGTTCTTGCCTTTCCATTCCTGCATCTTGCCTTTGCTCCTCTGCCAGGGAATATCTGGGACACCCCCTGGCACGGGATGTGGCTCACTCTGTTCAGATGCAGGCCCGCGTGGAGGCTGACGCTCTAGGGTTATACTTGCCTATGTGGTCTTCAGCAGCATGGCTTTTAATTTCATGATCCCATGTTAAATTTTTCCGTGGGGTCCCTGTCTCTGTGCGCAAAGAGGGCCTCCTCTGGAAATGAACCAAGGCGGCGCTGCACATATATTTTCCCCTTCTGTTTTATAAGCGCATATCTCAAAACTCTCTTTCTTTCGCTTTGGCACCGAGTTCCTATAAGTGGTGAAGAACTTCAAGTAAGTGCTGTGCTTCCTGCAGCGCTAATGAGGCTAGGAAGTGTGTTCCTTCGCCTATGGATCAGATGCGATTATGACTCAGATGTGTCCTGAAGATGAGTTTTGACATATTCTGGCCATTATGTGGATTCGCAGCATCCTTGTCAGATTCCTCTGCAAAGCCCAGTGAGATCAGGAGCGTGACATAATAAATCAACTTTGTCACTGGGCCAGAAATAGGACTGGCTTTGCCACTGTACCGATTTTTTCCTCTGGTTATATAACTAGGTTGGCTTGTGCCTCTCATCCCTAGAAAAGCCGTGCGGCTGCAGCACTGGCTACATCACCAATTCTGGGGGGGAGAGATGCACAGTGTTGGGACCAAGCACCCAGTCCAGTGTTGCCGTTCAGCAGTGAAAGGACACTGGTGCACCACGAGCTGGATCTGACTCATGATCTTCCGGTAGGGTTGCTCAGACACGATGCTCCACACCCTTATAATGCTCCTGAAAATAGGCATGCCCGTGGGGGCTCCCGCTTTCCCGACTGGGTCCTAAAGTTCCCCATAGTTTTACCACCAGACACAAGAGGAGCGTAATAAAGCAAATTCTGAAACAAGATTAAAGCGTCGCAGATGAACGCCTGCAATCGGACATAGGTATTCCCGTCGCACACCCAAACCTGGGCTGGGGGAACGGTAATACTTGTATCCCTCCTCGGGCTTTGCCTGCACAGAACGGCGAGCTGATGGATGGGACCCTTTCAGGCAGCAAGCTAAAGCACATCAACAAGTCTCCTTGCTGAGGTGGTTAACGAGAACCCGACTAACGAGGACCCTTAGGCACTGGCGAGAGAAACGCAGAGGGAAACGTTTAAGCTGGGAGTTTCTGGAAGTACGAAACCCAGAAGAATAGGAATGATGCTGACCTTCACCTTGAGCTTCTCAAACACACCCCATTTAACTCTCGCAAAACCACGCCGATGCTTTTGCACCCAAAACCCTGGTTCCCTTCCCAGGGCACCTGGCTGGGTCTTTCGCAGAGGGAAGGAGCTGCTCTCCCCCTCTAAACCCCCCCAGAAAACCCTCGGCTAGAATTAGCTGGGCCTGGGCTAGGGCTCGGGAGCGGGCAGCCAGTGCTGCAGGGGCAAGCGGAGATGGGGCGACAGAAGGATCCTTTCCTCCCTGGAGATCCTCCCCACTGGGGGTCAGGGAGTGGATCCCAAACCATGGGGGGGAGCATCGCACCCAGGTGGCAGGGAGGGTCGTCCCATGGGCGCCAGACGTGCAGCGGGTCCCCGTTGCGGGGATGCCCTCCGCACCTCAGGGTGTGGGGTGGCCCCGGGGACCAGCGAGGTGGCCCGGTGTCCCCTCCACGGTTTGGGGTGCGGGGTGGCCCCGGGGACCAGCGAGGTGGCCCGGTGTCCCCTCCATGGTTTGGGGTGCGGGGTGGCCCCGGGGACCAGCGAGGTGGCCCGGTGTCCCCTCCACGGTTTGGGGTGTGGGGTGGCCCCGGGGACCAGTGAGGTGGCCTGGTGTCCCCTCCACGGTTTGAGGTGTGGGGTGGCCCCGGGGACCAGCGAGGTGGCCCGGTGTCCCCTCCACGGTTTGGGGTGCGGGGTGGCCCCGGGGACCAGCGAGGTGGCCCGGTGTCCCCTCCACGGTTTGGGGTGCGGGGTGGCCCCGGGGACCAGCGAGGTGGCCCAGCAGGACGGGTATAGCTGTATGGGAGAGTCCGTGTGTGTGTGCGTGAGCGCGTGTGTGTGCCCCCCCGTGTCCCCCCGCGCACCCGCCCGCCCGCCCGGCGCAGCCCGCGGCGTTGCCAGGCGACGGCAACGGCACCGGCGATGGCGGCGGCGGGCGCGGCCCAGGCCCCGGCCCCGGCCCAGGCCCCGACCCAGGACCCGGCCCAGGACCCGGCGACGCTGCCGCTGCCGCAGCTCCGGGCCCTGCTGCGGGACTCCCGGTACCGGCGGGCGGGGGCCGGGCCGGGCCGGGGGGGCCGGCTGGGACCGTGGCCTGGCTCAGAGGGGCGCGGGGGGGGACCGGGCGCCGGGCACCGCCGCGCTGCCGCCCATCTCGGCGGCTGCTGCCAAGGCCCGACCTCGCTGCGGGAGGTTTTGTGGAGCAGCCGCCGAGCTCCCCACGCCCAGGCCCTTCCGTGGCCTGCAGCTGGCCACTTGTTTCCCTTGACCGGTCGGAGGCCTCCATCTGCCAGTCCAGGGAGGTGTAAGGCGGGGGGAACCCTCCGACGCCCCGGGTGGGGTAACGCCGTGTCTCCGGGAGCCCCCGGGACGGGCGAGCTGCGTGCGGCCAAAATGCTGTGGGAGCCCGGTGGGTCGCGGGGTTGTCACACGCCCCGCGCCGGGCTGGGGCGTTTTGGAAGGGATATCCTGACGCCGGTCAGAAGGAAAATAAGGTCAGCGTAAAAATTACGTGCGCCTCCGGAGCGGGTTTGTGTGCCAGGCGCAGCTGGCGGAAGCAGCGCCCCAGCCTGGGAGGAAAAGCCACGGCTGCCTTTGCTGTGTCCTGCTTTGGCGAGGGAGGATCCGGGGCCCTCGAGCACGTTTCGGGATGCCTGTTTTGCCCTAGATGGATCTGGCTGTGTCAGCGTTGCCTTCACCCTTCGGCTGCAGGCGGTGACCCTGCGCTCAGCCCCGAGAAGCAAAGCGTGCCTAACCCCCACCTCTTTGCAGCCGTGCCAACGCCATGCTCAGAATCGAGACAGAAATGTTTGAAAAATGGTGCCGTAAGATGGAGCCGCAAAGCCCGTCGCTCCATCTGCTGTCGGACACGCCTGACTCCTCGCCGGAGATGATGCAGGTACCGTTACAGAGTTAGGGCAGCAGCTGCGTGTTTGCGGATAATTGTGTTTCCAGGTCTGCCTCCCAACATGACTGCAAATTGCCATTCCCCTTCCTTTTTCTGCGCTTCTCTCTTTGACCTCCCCATCTTAAAGCTTATGTGACAAGAGGTTTGAGGGCAGCGCTGCACAAGAGATTGCAGCAGATGAACTCCTCTTAGTGTCTCTCTCAGCTTGAAATGTGTCCCCAGCTATTTGAAACAGAGTGAGCAGGACAAGTCATGCTGCCGGTCAGGGAAGGTGTGCATCTCTCCCCTGGTGCACATTATACTTAGACTTCACAGTGATGATCAACTTAAGCTAGACACCTACTTGAAAAAAGATGCTATTGGTCTAGGTATAAGAATTGGAGCTCCCTTGCTGTTTCTGCATTCACGCCGAAGGCCAGGCTGCCTTTTCATTTCTCCTCTTTCAGCTGATGTTGTTTCTTTCCTGTATGACAGCACTTTGTCCCCTTGAACAACGAGTGCCAGGGAGATCTGGAAACACTTCACACACACACACACCAATGAGTTAACCCCCACAGAGCTTATTTTGAAGTAGATGTTAAATAAATAGGGAGGCCGATGCAAAGAAAGTAGGAGATTTGCCCAAGGCTGTGTCAGATTTGTGATAAGGATGCTCTGCTCCTCCTCTTCTCCCTCTTGGGGAAGTCCCACATAGTCTTAGATCTATATGCATTCACATTCATTTACTGCTGTTGAATGCATGTTGCTCTGTCCCTTTTCACTGGAGCCTGTGATGAGCCCTGAACAGACTTTTGAGCAGATTTTTGCCTCTTGGCCTGAACTTCACCTTTTCACCAGCAACTCAGTGAATAGAAGTTTAAGACCCTTCATGGTGGAGCTCCTTTCAGCCAATATCTTGCACTAGATTTTAGCTGCTGCCTGAGTCCAAAGTAACCACTTTCTATTTTTTCCTAGACTGAGCCCTTGGGAACTTTACCCTTGGCCAGATGGGAGCAGTCCCACTGCAAAGCAATGCCTGCGTTGTTGTGTCTCTGCACGAACTGTAATTGCTTCTGAGTGGTATTAGTTCTGAGAGCAAATTCCAGCCTACTCATGCTGCAGTGAGCTCAGTTCCTCAGTGTGTCTGACCCAGGCAGTTGTAGGAGATCTCATCTGTTCTACATGGAAAGTTGTAAATAATGTCCCTGTTAATCAGCATCTTCACTACAAAGAGATGGTTTACCTGCCCACGTAAAGCCCTAGCGTTGGCTTTAACCTGTAGCCCTGGATTTGCCTGTTGGATTGAATTGAAAGTGCTTGTGTAGGAGGGTTTTTTGGGTAGATGAGAGGACAGATGGGGCAGCCCAGGTGTGGCCCTGCATTACCCCTGCTCTGGATATGTCTCCTTGTCCTTGCTGTAAACTGGAACCCCTTCAACATGTGACCCTAAGGACTATTATATCTTTGAATACATGAAAATACAGCAACAGTTGGCCAGTGATGGCTTTCTAATGGCGTCTGCATTGTTCCTTGGTGGTTGCAGACACGTGGCAGGTACAAATCCAAGTTGTGTGATCCAACGGACGGTTTTGTAGGCCTGACAGCGGAGCAGAAATGTGAGCTGGCTGAGTGGGAGCTGGAAGAGACAAAGGATGAGATTCAGAGGCTGAAGGAGGACTCTGAGCAGACCCTGCAGGACCTCGAGGTATGGCTCTCCAGGGACATTAGGATCACCAAGGTGTCAAACAATCTTGTTACTTCTCACACCTCTTTCCATATGCCATCCCTCATGCCAGTGAGACAGACTTGTTTGGCAAGGGCTGTTCATAGCAAGCCACTGCTATGAGTGATCCTGAGTTGAGGGTGGGAGCCAGTACCTCACCTCACCCCTTTCTTGAGGGCAAACACACCAACGGAGAGGTCCCCAGTCTCTAAAGCTGCATTTTATTATAACACAAACTAATAAAAATACAGACTAGAAGACTTTTAAATAGGGAAGCTCAGCTCTGCCATGCGAGATGGAAGAAATAGATACTTGAAAGCAAAATCTCCTTTTTGTCTGCTTCTTGAAGGTTTGTCCTTTTTGCCAGACATATTTTTCAATCTAACAGCTCTCAAGAGCTTCCTGGTTTGATTGGACTCTGTGCAGGGTCTGTCTTTTCACTGTCTTTGAGATTTGTTCAGGGTGTGCTCCAAGTTTCCCATTCTGTGTTCCTGCTGCAGGCTCCTTGCTGCTGTATCTCCATCCCTGCCTGCCCTATGCTGTCTGCCAAGAGCTCCTCCTTGCCAAGATGATCAGGAGCTCTTGGGAAAGGAGAAACCTCCTCTTCTTTCGGTTGGGGCCACCTGATGCAGCATGCAGCAGCCAGGACAAGGGAAGCAGACTGCCTGTCTCTCTTGTGTGTGACCACAGGACACATGCAGTGAACAAACGGTGCTACTTTTTTGTCTTCTGTGGGTTTAGTTAGACTAGCGATGTTTGTAGCTCAGGATAGAGTGACAGACCCTGAAACTCAAGCATGAGAGATATTTTTTCTTCTTTTTGGGTCAATGAAATAACAGTACTGTATAAGACTATACCATGTGCCCCAAGCTACACAGTATGAAACTCAGTGCTCCCAGAGGAGAAATGCTAGTAACATTAGCAGAAAGTATGCCTGGTCCTTTCCAGTGTTCTCTTACCCCAAAGCCTTCTGAATAAGAGAAGCTGGCACCTCTTGACTGCTATGTGACTTTATTTCTACAGGCAGACATGGAAGAAGCAGATATTTGGTGGGCTGATATTCAGAAAGCCATCAGTGACTTTGACAAAAATATCATCAGTACCATCTCCCAGAAGAAAGGGAGTATCATAGCTTTTGAGAAGCTGCTGAGATACCTGGAAGAGAAGAACCACCAGAGGGTCAGTGCAGCAGGGCAATTTTTGAACCTGGTCTATCATCTGAAAAGTATGTCATTTATGCAAAATCCTAGTTCCTGTACTCAGGTATGTCCTGCGTAAAATTTTCAGACCTATCTCAGCAAGTCTGTTTGGACAACCCTTGTCACACTTACCAGCCAGTGACTAGTTTGGGTGCTCATCAGACAGGTGAGCTGCAGCGCAGCTGTGGGTAGAGATTGTACAGGGCTCAGCCCTCCAACTTAGTGGAGCATGGGAAACTGCACAGCCAGTGTTCCCATGTTTGGGGCACGGTGATGCTGAGCAGCATTTCTCACTGAGAGAATAAGTGCTCCTTTCTCAGCCAGAGGTGAAGCAGTGTGAAGGCTGCATCCCAGACTCTGCTGTTCCACTATAATCTGCTGTCTTTCTCTAGGATCTGATGACAGAAAAGTTGCGCTTGGAAAACAATTCGCTCAAGAGTTACAAGAAGAAGCTGCAGCAACAGCTCAGGCAGGTGCGTGTGGCAGTTGAGGAGAAGCTGGGACTATACAGCCCTTTGAAGAGCAAAGGGGTACAGCCTGGTGCAGAGATGTATGGCCTGCCCTGTGCAGAGATGCATGGCCCTCTTCATCCTCCTTGCTCTCCTTCCTTTGCTTCCAGCCTTGCTGCCCTTGCCAAAGGGCACTGTCATCTGTCAGGAAAGGTTCAGACCTGGAACATCTCTGCATGCCTGAGATGAGACCAGAAGTCTCACAGAGTGGAAGTTGGCAAATCTCTGTGGCCTGGAAAAGATCTGTGATGGATCAGTATAATTCCCTGTGGAAGGGCTGCTGGCATGGCAAGAGCCTGACCAAAGGGAACCTGCCTGTATTGCTTGGATCCGCTAAGCTGGGACACAGAGCACATGGGGAGCAGCATGCTGTGTCTCACATTTCTCCCTAAGCCCCAGGTTTGCAGCCAGGCTGAAGTCTGCTCGTTAAGCCTGCTTTCACCACAGAGCAAAGCCCTCTTATTTGGGATTTAACTGTGGTCAGTAATCTGTAGCTGTGCTTCCTTGGGGTTTGCAGAAGGAGAAGATGGGAGAGGCACTCCTTGAGGTCCGTTTCAAGCAGCTGCAGATTAGAAACGTGCAGTACCAGGAGAAGATTGATGAGAAGAACAAGGAGCTGCTGCAGCTAAAACTGACCTCAGCAAAGACTGTCCAGGTCCTCAACTTCTATAAAGTGAGTGAAGCTCTCAGCACCTCCATTTTCCCTTTCTTCAGTTTCCAAGAGTCAGACAGGAGCTCATCAACAGCTCTTGCATGCTTCACTTTCTCAGCCAAAGGGTGCTGAACAACACTCTGCCTTTCCGCTGATTTAACAGTTCAGTTGGGAGGTTTGCTTGACACACCATAGAGTCCCACATCCTCTCCTAGTAGTGGTGTCCTCATTCATGTTTGACTGCAGGCTGATGACAGGGCTCATGCTTTGCAACATGGCTATTTTACATCCCAGGGAAAATTCCGGTTGGAAAGAGCTTTGGTGCTTACCTGCACAGAAAAACACATTTTTATGTAACCTGCGACATTTGAAAAGATGTCATGAGCTGCAGCCATGCCTCTGAGGCTCTGATTATATCAGTTAAGGTGCTTCTCAGCTGGGAGTATTTGCTTCTCCAGGAAGAACCCTTCCGTCTGGATCAGTCCTAAACCTAGGCTGCTGTGCTGTGGGCTGTGCTGCAGTGTAACATAGAGGACATAACTGCTAGGTCTCTTGAAGCAGTAGCTGTGGTAACTGGGTTAACACCCCCCCACACACACCCCACCCTGTGCCCACAGATTTTAACGGCTTTTGCTCTTTTCCCTGTGTCCTGGCCATAGTTTGGTTCCAACTTCCTGTCTCAGCAGTGACCGCACTGCTCTGGATGGGGAAGTGATTGCTGCCCAGCAAGATATATACCTTACCTGTGTATAAACAGAAGGGGGAGATTTTTCAAGGGGACATGACTAGTTAGATGTCCAACTCTACCTGCAGTGAGTGTAGGATGCCTCTGCCATTTGTGCTTCTGAAGATCGGAGCTCATAACCCACAGCAAGGAGTGGCTGTTGGAATGACTCAGGTCTCCTTTCTTCCAGTAGGAAATGTTGGGCTGCAGCAATAGCTCTGTCTTTGTCAGCGCAGAGTCTTGGCTCAGAGTTACCTGCTCTCCTGGCTAATATCGCCCTGGCGCTTGGCAGCCAGCACTAGGGCATGGTGCTGCCTTCTACAAGGGACATGAAATGCCACGTAGATCTGTTTGGTGCAGGGTTCCTGCACCGTCAGCTGACATAAAGCCTGAGGAGGGTCTGTGCTTAGCAAGCAAAGGGGTGGCTTTGCAGCTACCTGAAAGCTGTGGTTGTGCTTGTTGGCACTATCCTGCTCTTGTATTCCAGAGGAGGCTGCAGAATGCCATGGAAACATCAGTGTGCCTGATGAAAGACATCTCCAAGAGGAAGGAGCTGCTGGAGAAAATTGAAAGAGAAGCCATTCTGGTGGAGGAGGTAAAAGGGATCTGTTCTAGGGTTTGGGAATCCCTCGGAGTTCACTTGAGGGGACCCTTTTAAGGTATTTTTTGTGGTACATTGAATACCAATATGCATTTGAGGCGCTGCAGTGAGTTGGATACCTGCCTACCTTCACAGATCTGAGAGTAAGTCCTGGAGCTTCTGCTTATGCCAGTGAGAGTCAGCAAGCTTGCAGAACAGGGCCCTTTGTGGATTTTGGCCTCGGTTCCACAGGCATCAGCCACTGGTCTCTTGAAATTTCGTTTCCTCAAACTCTTCATCAGCAGTGTCCTCTCCAGTGAGAAGTGGCACCACTGTCATACCAGTCTGAAGACACACATCCTAGCTGGAACACCACAGCTTTGGGCAGTGGGTTCAAAGGGCTCTCTAGCAGCCACGGCTGACAGGTCCTGAGGCACTGGTAGATGCATCAGACTGTCCCTCCCAATTACACAGCCAGTGTTGGGGGTTTAGTTTATCCTGATGGCCTGCTTCCCTGGAGGACAGGCCACCAGCTGGCAGAAGAACATTTCCCTGGGATTTCCTTGCCCTCTGTCCCTTTTCCTCTTCTAGGAACGAGCCAAAGCTGAGCGCCTGAATAAGAAGCTGCGGAGGCAGCTCTCAGATTACAGAGTTCCCTCTGTTCTGAGGTACGTGCATGAGAAGATGGCCATTACTAACCTCGAAAAAAGTCTCAAGGCTTGGGAGAGGAAGGTGGCAATCGCTGAGGTGAGTGAGACAGGGCTGGGTGTGCGTGGGCCTGGGCTTGTGCAGAGCTGGGTGTTGGATCCCAGCAGGGCCGCATCTGTGCCTGCCCACCTGCAAACACCGTAGGGACCGAGGTGGTTGCTCTCTACCTGCCAGGAAGCATGAGTGAGAGCTCTTGAGCTGTGGTTTCACCGATGTACAATAGAGCTGGAGGCACTTCCTGTTTACAAAGCCGTGATTGCTTCCTACTCCGAGGACAGAGGCTGAAATTTTAACAATTGAACTCAGAAGGGAAGCCAGGGCAAGGACACAGTTTGTAATTTGACGGGAAGCACCATCAGGCTGTTGTTATACTGAAACCTGTAACGTGTGTAAGGAGAAGGGGGTGTGCAGGGGCTGATACATTTCTAGCTCTGCGTATGTAACCTGCACGGGCCTTTTCCAGCACCCCAGTTAATTGCTGCCAACTGATGGCTTCGCAGCATTTGTAGTTCTTTTTGACGATCTCAAAGTATTTCACAAACGTTCTTAATCTTTGTAATGTATTTTCAAAGCCTAGAGGTAGTGGGACCTCTCCATATCCCCGCCCCATGCAGGATGTCTGGGTACATAGCAGTGTGCAGAGAGAAGTTGCTAGGGCAAAGCCAGCTCCTGGGACTGACAGTGTGGTTCTGTGCCTCGATGTCCTGCTTGTCGGTGAAGGGAAATGGGCTTATCTGCGGCTGCGATTGAAAAGATTTTGGGCTGGTGTCCATCTAGCACTTAGCCCCACAACACGCTGGTCTCTGACTGACAGGGCTTGTGTGTGTTAGGATCCAGCCTTTCACAGAGGTCAGAGCTGTGTGAATTTGGGCTTGAACCCTCAGAGTGAGTGCTGTGAGTTCAAAAACATGGGTCTGACTGTGGCTACCCCAGTGCTTGGCCACAGGACTGTCATTGCAGATTCCTTCTCACCCAGCTGCTCCCCTTTCATCTGACACATCTGTAACACATCTGCCTGGCATAGCTGCAAAACCTGGGCACTGACTTATGCACTGCCCATATGGCAGTGCCAAGTCCTGTGAGCCTCTGGGCGCTTCAGAACAGAGAGGCAAAAGAAGGACCCTGTTGTCATCCCTGGAATAACGGGAATGGTACCATTCATCTGCATCCTGTTGTCCTCTGCCAGCCCCTCCACAGCAGAACATGCTGAACACCCCTACCGCTGTGCAAGTGACTGTGGGTTTCCGCACACTGCCGTTGTGCAGGGTCTCCAGGCTTCCCATAGCATTCAGAGGAGAGAATGAAGTTGCGTTAAAACTGCAGGAGCTCCCCTCAGTGTGCTGTAGTGAGCACCGATCTCAGGTAGGAGCAGAGGGGAATGAAGGAACATGCAATGTAGCAGTTCAGGCCAGGCTAGATTCCTACCTAGCAGCTTCCTCTGCATCATATCACTTCTGTCTGAACATGTTAAGGCCCTTCTGCTTTCTTCTCTTGCAGATGTCCTTGCAAAGCTACCGCAGAGCATGGAACCGGATCAAGATGACTAGTAACCAGCACTAGACTGGTCTGATCCTGGAAGACAGCCAGTGGAAGCTGCAGAAAGAGCCCACCCTGTTGCGGAGTTTGCTGTCAAATGGGTAAATGTAACATGCTGCTAGCTGCAATGAGATGAAACCACTTCTGCATGAAATGATAAAGAAACCCATAGTTCTGTTGTGAGACCATCTCTTTTGTCAAGTCCCAACATATGCCAGCTTCCATCAGGCACTATTGCCTGGCCTCTTTGCAGGCCCTGCTAGGTCAAAGTCAGTTGTACTCCGGATGCTCCCTCCCTCCCTCTCTCTATCACTGCAAGCAGTTATTCGCTGGTGATCAAATCTGACATGTTTACAGGAACTGTCTTTTCTCTCTGGGCCAGCCCTGGTGATCACTTAATGCAGGAGGAACCAGAAGAGATTCTTTGGGAGACTTTAGAGTTTAATAGCTTAGAGCGTGTCCCCACAGTAGAGGAGAGCAGAGCAGTGTGATTATAGAGGGCAGGTCATTTTAACATGACATACGTGAACCAAGAAGGCTTTTCAATTGCACAAGGAAGCTTCATGTAAAATAACATATAAAGTAACAAAACAGCAAGAGAGGAACAGCAATCATTTCCCCAAGCACCTGAGGCTGGTATGAATGTCCTTTGGAGATGGGAAGTTTTTCTCCCCTGTAGCAGTCATAGCGCTCTGGTCCTTTGTGGGTTCTGGCCCTGCCTGGCCCATTCTCAGATGAGTTCATGCGTGTCTTTTCCTGCTTGAGGTTGGAACCATCTTCCTGAAATACTCTCACTACTGATTTGAAAGCCTCTTCCCAGTCTTCAGGTGGAGCCTGCAGAACAGCTCTTGCTCTGACTAGTGTGGGGAACACAGGGGCTCCTGCCCTTTCTGTGGTGGCCAAGATCCAGTCGCTGTAGTAGGACACTATCGTGTACAGGAATGGCCCGTAGCATCTCATGCCACCCTCACTGAGCACTCCTTTCAGGACCCATTTCTCAGTACCCTTAATCTGGCACATGACGGGGTTGCCTGGGTCACCCTTTGAGAGACAAAAAGGCAGGGTTATATCACTGCAGCCTAATTCCCCTCCTGCCATTGTTCTTGCATCTGGTGGGCTTCACTGGAGTGAAAGGAGGGCAAGTCGCATCAGTTCCTTCCTTATCATCACTGACAGCAAAGCACCGCTGACTGAGGGGCTGGCTGTCTTTGGGCTGGTAGAAGACACCATCCCTGGGTGCCCCAGATGAAGTAACCAGAATCTTGGGGGATCCACAAGTCCCCGACTGTCAGACTAGCTCCATGCCTGACCTCTCTGGACATGCCACAAGGAATCCTTGTCTGTTTTGCCTTCCAAGGATCAAGCAAGATGCTCCCTGGCACTGGCCATGTCAAAGGGCCCTTGGAGATAAGCCATGTGGCCTTGGCAGAAAGAGAGGCTCAGAGACCAGAGCAGCACCCTGCAGCCTACAGGGAGACGGTTTTCCCACAGCCTGCAGGGAGACGGATGTCACACATTTAGGCACAGTCTCCCACGCTTGCTATTTGCAAGCTGTGCTGAAGGGATCTTTTTCTGTAAGGATCGAGCAGAAGAGACTCAACAAGTGTTTTGGCTGCTCTCCCAGCCTTGAGTCAGAACTGTGCAGAACAGGGGAGAACAGGGGAAGAAGTGGTTTGGCTAGATGTCTGCCCATTTTGGGTCAGCGCTGCGTGTCCCTTACCAAACAGCCTGTCACATTATCGGAGTCCCTGTGGCTGCAGCACTCGGTTGTAGTGATCCTTTTCAGTGGGCAGGGATCCACATCCACCACGGTGATCATCCTCAGAAAGCCACCGCAGCACTTCCCCCTGGCTGGCCGAGAGACCCCAATCAGCCCTTTGCCCTGGGCAGCCCCTCGCCTCCAGAAAACAGGAAGGGGTGACTGGCTGGTGTTTCTTCTTCCCGACACACACGGAGCAAAGAGAAGCTCTGTCCCCTTCCCTCCCATCACGGTTGTTGGAGGGAGGGAGCGGAGAGGCGGCTATCCACCCTGTCGGGTGGGAGCTCTGTTTGCTGCAGGAGTGGGGGGGGGGGGGGTTACCTGCCGTGGGATGGAGCCAGCCTGAGACCCAGCAGTTCACGAGGTCTGACTTAGAAAGGCTCCTCTGGGGGAAGCAGATGGGCTGAACGGTGTCGTTGAACTCTAGCGGGGTGGCCGTCCTGAGCAGAGCTATGTTATTGTAGAGCGTGATCTTGTCGAAGTCCTCGTGGGGGATGATGGAGCTGATCCAGTACTGGGGCTGGTCCTCCCATCGCCTCTTCATGTCACTTAGCCCAACCACGGCCAACACCTGCTGCCTGCAGAGGTGGCCAGGAGGGGAGGCAAAGGCTAGGCTCACCTGTCTTTGTGGATCACGGTAGAGGGATGACCAGCAACTGCCGGCTGGAGCAGTGTTTCTGCAGAGTGATGCCACAGGCTTGGATATGTTGCATGAAGCAGGATCTGAGGGCATGGGGAGGATTTGGGGGGCTGGCCTGGGAGAAGGAGCCAGCCTTGGCACTGGCTGTGTTAATGCCATATGGCTGGAGCAGGCCTAGTGTGACAGTCCTGTCCCTGTGCCCAGGGCCCAGGTGACCTCCCAGAGGGGGTTACCTGGCACATTCACACCAGCCCTTTTTCAGCTCCTTTCCTAGCCACTGAAGAGGGGAATGATTTTTCCAGGGAGGGAGGGGGCAATCATGAGCCCTGCGCACAGGAGGGATGTGGGACCCCCCCCCCCAAGCTCTTTGGGACTGCTCTCGGCTGCTTTCTGTGTCACCTTCGGGGAAGGGACACACTGGGCCTTGGATGGGCAGTTGTCTGGCTGCCTCATTTGTGGAGAAGGCAGCCAAGGAGGAACTGCTAGGGGAGGCTTTTCCTTGCCTCGGCTGGAGGTAATGGAGAGGCGAGCAGGCGAAACCGTGAGGGTTGCTCCCAGGCCTCCTGCAAAAAGACCTGCTGATGGACCTAGCAAAGTGGGAGCTGGGGACATCCTGGCTGGAAGGAAAAGCCTGGTTCAGACTATGCCCCTGGCTACAATTTCAGGGCAGTTCTTCCAGCTGCTGCCTCCAGGCAGTGGCAAACCCCTCCTGAACATTCAGAGGTGGTTTTATCCCCTGCAAATCCCCGAGTCTTGCCCAGGGGGGCTCAGATCCCCTCTCAGCCTCTGGGGTGGGGTGCCAGGGCACGGACCTGCTCTGCAGCCTGGATGCAGCGCTGAGGAGCCAGTGCTCGCTCAGGATGGAGCCGAAGGCCAGGTGGTCGTGCTGTGGGTCCTGCAGTGCCACCACCCACGGGAACTGGGCCACAGCAGCAAACTCCTGCGTTGATCTTGAGGGGGACACGGTGGCCTGGATCCCACAGGCTGCAGGGCAAATGGGGGACCTGTTGCTGGGTGTGCATGGTCCTGCACCTCTCCTGCTGTCCCCTCTCTTCACTCTTGACCTCTAGGCTGCCTCTGCTTCCCCCTCTCTCCGCACTCCTCCTTTTTCATTTTCCTGCCTCTCTCCTCCCTGGCAGTGGCAAGCTGCTGAGACTCCCTCCAGCAGCTCCATCTCCCTGGCTGCGGCTGTCCCAAATGCTGACCCTGCCTGGGACTGATGCCAGCAGCACCCACACTCGGTCACCAGCGGGGCTGACCTGGTGGCACGGCTTGAGGTAGGCAAGGATCAGATCACACTCTGTCACTCACCCGCCACGGCGGACTGGGACAGGCACAGCAACACGAGGCCTCGCATGGCCCCAGCCCGGCAAGGAGCCGGGGCCGGGAGGCCAGGGCCCCCCTTCCCTGCCTGTCTTCTGGGAGAGGGGGAGACGGTGCGCTGGCTGCCTGGCCGCAGCCTGCCCCCGGGGGCTTTTCGTGCCCATGCCGAGCGTGCAAGGCCGTTTCCCCTCTCCAGCCCTCCGGCCCTGCTCCCAGGCACCGGTTGGGGCCGGGCGGCAGGGGGGGAGCCAGGGAGGCCCATTCCCAGCTCCCCGGCTCCCAGCCCTTCTTCCTGGCCCTCATCCTGCCGAGCTCTGCCTGCTCCGTCACCACCCTGCTGGGGCCCGGCCCGCTCCGTGTTCCCCCCTTGCTCGGTGCCCCGACACCTCTCCAGTGCCCTGGCCATGGCCGTGCCGTGCGGCATCTCTCCGGCCAAGGGCTGCCGAGGTCCCGCTCCCAGAGGCAGCAGAACCTGGGCGCAATCCGCTCTGTTAGCTCAGCGTCGCCGCGGCGGCTCGCAGGACAGAAGGCCGTGCAGCGGCGGCGGTCCATAGCTCCCATTGCGGGTCCTGGCCAGCTTGCAAGTCCCCGTTCAAAGGGCGAGAGGCTCCCCGAAAGCTGCTGCAGTGGGGGAAGACGTGGTGATGCTGGGAGCAGAGGGGTCAGCTGCTGGGATCGCCACCCGTGTGGAAGGGGGATCTCCCTGGGGTGCAAGCACCCCGAGAAGGCGCCTGGCAGAGGCTCTCATGGTGCCTGTGTGCGTGCACAAAAACGATCTTATATCCCCAGCTCCTGCCCCAGGGGTGCAGCTGGGTGCTGTCTCCCAAGGACAGCTCATCCTGCCCGGGAGCTTCCTCGCAGCACGGCCACCCGCCAGGGTCTCTGGTTACACTGGTCTGGCCTGCAGGGAGAGGCAAGGGCAGCGAGAGCGGGAGAGAGCCCCAGTGCCGCGGAAAGGGGTTTATGAGGGACTCCAAAACGCTGAGGGAGTTTAGGGAACCTGCAGGGCAGCAGGAGCTCGGGAAGGGGCACAGCCAGGCTGCAGCGGCCAGCGGCCGGGCGCTCCTGTGAGTGCGCGTCCCCAGGCCGGAGCACAGCAAGGGTGGCAGGCAGTGTACCGGTGAGGATGGGAAATCCCTTCCCAGCTCACGAGAAGCCAGACTTTGGAGAGCAGGATGGAGAAGGTGGGGAGGTGTGAGGGACATGCAAGCTCCTCCTTTCCGTAGAAGATAAAACCATCAAGGAAGAGAAATGACGATAGCCCTTGTATGCATTAATTATAATGACCACGGGACCCCTGATGAAAGGAGCTTGGGAAGGAGAAGCCGGGGGGGGCAAGAAAGCAAAGGCACTGGGCCCAGGAAAACATGTGGTCAGGGCTGGCTGAAGAGCAGGGCACATCTTCCTCGCCTGCCCTGGCGAAGGTGGCCCCAGCGCAGCCAGCAAGTGCCCTCCCCACGGCGGGGGGCTCCCGGAGGGTGACGTGCAGGTTATCCACAGGCACCTTTTCTCCCCAGCAAGGCATGTGGTGGCTGTGGGTACGCACACCCAGGCCACCACTTTGCATGCACTTCGTGATACTGGGGACAAGCATGGCCAAATGGAAGGACAATGATGCTGGGAGAAGGCTACACGACACGGATGGAGGAAAATACAGGTCCAAGAGCTTGTTTAACCTTCATATGGATGGGGACAGTGTCAGCTGAACTGATTTCTTCCCTCTCTTTGAATATATGTTTCCTGTATGCAGCATTAGCTGGGGGCAGGGTCTATGCTGCGTTCTGCTGAGGACAGGAGCCCCCCAGGGCAACCTTACAAAGGGGATGGTTGTTTTCCTCTCCCTGCATATAGTTGGTCCTGCATGTAAGAAATTCAGCATTCTCCTCTCTGTTAGTGCTTATCTGCCCCACTGATAAGGGCCTTTCGTGTGTATTATCCCTGGCTCTTGTGATGTTGTGTTTGAAATGCCTTGGAAATCAGCTGGGAGGCAGCTGATGATCCACAGGCCCATTTGCAGCCCATTTGTGCCAAAAGGGACCACTTAATCTGCAAGAGATGAGAAAAATATTTTTAAGAAGTGGGTTTCACCCTGCATTCCCCGAGAGGGGTGCTGCTGCGGGTCTGGTCCTCAGGCGCCAGCAAGGCTATTCCAGCATGACGCCGGTGCCACTGCAAGCAGAGTTTTTCCAAAGATCACACTTGTACCCGGCACTGACACCACCTGAGCCTAAAGTGCTTGGCAGCCACTCCACTGACCCATCCGTGCCCTCTCCCGACTTGCTGTGAGTGTGGCTTGAGTTATTTGGCGCTATCTGGATCCACAGGGATCAAAGCCAGCCCTCCTGAGACTGCTGCAGGGTGCCGGTGGAACCAAGACCGGTCCTTCTGGAAGCACAGCCCGCGTGGCGCTGGCCCAGGGTCCACCACATTGGCCAGGCTGGGGACACCGGTCCCTTCTAGCTTTGCAAATCTCCACGTAGGTCTGCCAAAGAAGCATGATTCCTGCAGCAGTCCCCACGGACAGCGCTAGACCCTTGCCCTGACCCACTCGAGCGTCTTCCTTCACCCCAAGGACCAGCCACCTCCTTGTTGCTGCTGCTGCGAGACGGGCAACCCTCCTGCGATGAACCATGGCCCCCTGGCAGCCTGGCCGCAGCCTGGGAACTAACAAGTTTTAAACCCCACAGTTAACGAAGCCAGCCTGACCTTGCACGGAGACAAAGCCCGAAGCCTGCCTCCGGCTCTGCCCACATGGAGCTGAACACGTTGGTTTTTGTGAGCCTGCACAAAGCCTTCCTTGTGCAGGAGGGGAGGGCTGCGTGGATCCAGCCAGGCAAGTGCTCTCCTTGGCTGCCTGTCTCCTGGAGCTCCATCGCTTTTATTCTTTGCTAGATTGTTCCTAGTGCCAAGAAAAATATAACAAGTGAAAACATCTGATAAAAATCTATTGACTGCAGTAAAACACTAACACAGCCAAACCTGTCCGTGTAGCACAACCTTAGCAGCTTCGGAGACGTGTCCATTGAGTTTTCCACCTCGGAAAACAAAGGCTGTGTCACAGTTACCACACCGCAAGTGCTTTGATTAAAGCTTGCGTTATCAAAACACAGGGAGATGTCTGAGAACCGATTCCAGCTTCCTGCCCCGAACCTGGTTTCCCGTTGTGCAGTGACACAGCTGTGCCTCGCCTCTTAAAGCATCTCCTCAGCACCTTGTCTTTCCCCCCTTGTGTTTCCAGATCACGGTGCTCCCCTCACTGCTGGCCTTAGTGCTGAGGCCCTCATTCCTGGCTTCGCAGGGAAGGCTGTAGCTTGGTGGCAGCCCCGTCCGGCTGGGTGCCCTGCAGGAACGATGCACCTTGTCTTCAGGAAGGCAGGTGGGTATGTGTCACTCAGTGACTTTCAGAAGGATTCGGTTTTCCTGGCAGCCTCCTGGTTTAAAGTCTACTTGGTTAAGAAGCAAAGACCAAAAATCACCTGTGCCTGGATGTACCTCACTCCTGCAGTTTCCACAGGGATTGCTGAGGAACTGTACGGGAAAATAACTTTTAGTTGTTGCTGCCTTCAAACATCTGTCTCAAAGGCAAAAGATGTCAACCATTTATGAGTAAACCCTTAAGATTTTTAGTCCCATGATGGATGGTTTTGGTTCTGTGGTGAAGGCAGTGGCTGCAATGGAGGATCCCATGGAGAAGGCATGTGTGGTATGGACAGGACATGTAGCTTGACACAAGGCAGAATGAGTTCCCCAGCATGTTCCTCTTGATTGACATGTTTCTATAAGTAGAGAACAAAAATGAGGAACACCTCTAACATCTAGAGACGATGGTGTTTGCCTTCCTCAAAGAAGGTGACCTGGGACTGCGTGGCCAGTAATGCATGACTCCAGGCAAGGACAGCTATTGCTCAGGAGGTCTGGTACACAGCTTGTTTAGCCAGCTTTTCAAGCCATTTTTGGCTTGAAAACATCTCTGCGGGGCAACTTTTCTTCCTTATCAAAGCATGCATGGACACCATGCAGGTGCTGCCTGCAGCAGCCTTGGCAGGGCACGGTTTCCCATGCTGTGACACACAAGGCTGTGGTGCACGGGCTGCAGCAGCTCAGCGGAGCTACTTCACCTTTACAGAATTGGCAGAGAGCAGCCTGATGATGGCGAGGGCACAGAGAGGCCCGTGAGGCATTTTGTGCATTGGCTCAATACCTTTTGAAGGATGCTGGAAGTCCATGGACTTCCAGTCCTGTCCCCTATGATATCCTTTTCTCCCCACAAGAACAGAGTATAGCAAAAAAAAAAAGAGAGAGACAGAAGGTAAAAGAAATGGAAGGCAGATGAGGAGGTGTATAACGAGGCCTTGGTTCAACATTATAATAATGGTGCAAAGAGCTGATCCAGTATAAACTCACTGTGCTGGCTCAGATTTGCTTAGGCATGTTGGAGGGTTAATGTTTCATTGGGAGGCTTTACACCAGATGAGGGATCAGCCACCCTTCTGCAGGCAGTGTCCAAGCCTAAAGCTGCATCACCTCCATGTTATCTGCTCAATACAGATGAGACTGTGTATGGCCAGATCGTCCAACAGACCACAGATCCATCGCCAGCAATGGTGAGCCACATTATTAGAGGCTGCAGATCCATCACCAGCAATGGTGAGCCACATTATTAGAGGCTGCAATGTTTCAGAAGCTTTTGACTGTACTTGTTTGAGGATCTCGTTCGTGTGATACTGAAGCATACAGCGAACCTCTAATTGTTGCAGGTTTTGCTGAACGTATTGCCTGTGAAGAATGGTGACAGACCTGCTAGAACCCCCAAATCAGCCTAAGAGCTCGGCCCACGCTGGCACGTCAGGTGAAAGAGCTCCTTCACATTTTGTACCGTCCGCAAAGTCCTCTTTGGGAGATGCTTGGCCCTGCTGCCTGCAGAGCTGCAGCAGTGGCTTTGCTTTAATGAGCCTAGGCTGACTTTGAAAGATGTGCTGCACTGGCCTTTTCCTGCTGTAGCCAATCTCAGTCAGGCTGGAGGTCAGCACTTCTCAAAGCCCCACTGAATTTGGCCTTCGCAGTGAGATGCACGGCTCGTCTCTTGGTCTACCCTGCTTCGCGGTGTGTGATGAGAACAGTGAGATGGCAGAAGCCGGTGCTAGAGCTGTCGGTACTGGGCCACCCTTGGGTGCTCACCTGCTGGGAGACGCTTCAAAGGATCCCAGCTCAGGCCAGCCAGCAGCTGAGGTAGTGCATGCAGGACATGAACTATTCAGCTCCAAATTTACAGCACTTATCCCAGAAGATGAAGATGGCTGTGGGCAGCACTGTGTCTACGTGGCTGTCGGCACTCCCGGTCCTGCTCATCTCCAGAGGCAGTAGTTACAGCAGTCATTGCTGGCAGGGCCAAATTAAACGATCCAGAACCGGCGCTAACAACACTCACAGCTTACTGAGTGCCTCATTCAGGCACATGATTCAACTTGGCTTCATCCCATTTAACCTGGAGTACTGAACCAAGGCATCCAGGCTAGCACTCTGATCACCCTGGAGTCCCCGAAGAAACAGGCAGCCCCCAGGGGTAAGTCCACCCCTGGGACCTGAGTCATCTCCTGCAATTGTCTGCATCCCTCTCCAGTCTGCCAAAGGTGCTTTTAGGTTGAAGATGCTATTAAATTTAGCTGGGGTGGACAACCTGAGCCCCAGCTGCACTGTTCCTCTTGTGTTTATTTGCAATATGGCTAAAAAGCACCAGTCAGGAGTAAGGAGCCATGCAAATGCATGGAAAACAGGCAGTCCCTTCCCTTGGCAACTCCCAGCCAGAGCAAATCTCACCGTTGTAATGTAGGGGCTCAACCCTTCTCATAGTCAACTTGCATGCTGATACAAAGACAGTTGCCAGAAGCTGGAGCCACCTGTGCTGGTGGACGCAGGGAGCACTGGATGAGGCGAGGGAGGTGGTAAAATAGCTGTGCCTTGTTTGGGACATGCTCAAGCACACGCTTCACGTGCTTCCCAGGAGGGACCTTTCTTGCGCTGCAGTCAGCTGCCACGTCCTGGTTCCTGCAAACGCTGCTTGTTTCCCTGAGCCCTGGCAGCACGGGCCCACAGGGCTGGGTATAGGAGGCTTGAAGCCATGGTTTGACAATATAGGGTGTCACCTATGTGGCTCAAGGGCTTCAGAGGTGGCATTATTGCTGCTGTAACTGCCCATCACTGAGCCGCGGCCTCGCTGTCCTTCTGCATGGGAAGGGTGAGGCACGTGGCCTCAGGAGATGAGCTGGCAGGCAGGGAGCAGCTGGGCATTCATTAGCCACAGCCACTGTCCTACTGCTCATTAGAGCCCCCGTTCTGCCACCCTTAATTACACTAGTCGATGGTATTCTGCCAGCAGTCCTGCTGGCTTTAATGGGACTGCTTAGGGACTAGAGGAAATATTCAACATCCGTGAGGGTGGCAGAACCAGCCCAAATGATTATACCTGCTAGACAGCAGTCACTTGGGATAAAAGGAAAGGAGAAATGTTAATAAACCCCAGAATTTCCTGCTGGGAGCAGAAATGTCTTTGCTTCACCTTAGTGTTTTTCAAACAGTGGGAGAGCGTTCTCCCACGATAGCCTTCTATTCTATGGACATTATCTCCTCATTAACCCAATTTTACCACTTAAATCAGTGGGGGGAAAAGGGGGAGAAAACTGTATTTGCTTAACCGCTTTTTAAAATCAGTTTTTCAGGCAAGATGTTGTAACAAACAGCAATATTTTAATAGGAAGAAGCAGCATTTGTTACAGCTTGTATTTATATTCAGCAGAATTTTCAGTGGAAGAGTTGTTTCTCAATTGCTCAGGGACCTTGTGCAGAGAAAAAACTTTTATATGAGTGGTGACTGAAGGCAAGGATCCCTGTAGCTCTCACAACCCTGCTCTGCTCACTCACCTTCAATATGGACAGAGACCAGCCTGCAATTCTCTGTCTTTAGCTCTGCAGCCAGATGGAGTTTTACATCCTAGGTAGATCCTTACATATTAAAGATGAGGGTACTTCAGACTTGAGGTTGTATCTCAAGGTATGTTTTGTTACATCTGCTGTGTAGAAAGGAAGACGGAAAGTACAGGGCAACTAGGTTCTGGGCAGGTCAGAAGAAAAACAGTCTCCAAGTTGAGTCCTTCCGGTAGCGGAGGATGTAATAGTCATGGAAGTACAGCAGCACCTTGAGAGGGGGCCCCAGGACCAGGCTGATCCACATGAGGATATTACCATAGCTGCCACCAAAAAGCCGTTTCAACAGGCAAGACAGTGGGATCTGTAGGGAAAAGCAAACAGCAGTCACTAATAAAAGTCTGGCTGGTCGTTCATACCATTCTCTAAGGGACCTGTGTGCCCTTAACTAGAGGACGGATCCGTACTGCATTTGTTTTTCTATTATAAGGATGACGACTCAATTTATTTCTAAAAGGTGCCCTTGCCAAAGGGCTCCAGGCCTTTGTGCTTCATAATAAAACAATTAAAAACCCCATTAATGGGACCACCTGCTAGAATCTTAGCACGCTAGCACAGAAAGAGAAAGAAAGGGTGGTACATGCAGAGCCAAGAGTTGCTAAACTTACAGGCACCACAGGAAGGGAAAGATTTCAAAAAGATTTTTAAAGGCTGAGAGAGATTAGATGGAAAGGATTTGAGAAGGCAACATGTTTTGCATCTAGAAACCATCAGCGTTAGATCATTACACTGAGAAAATCTGCCCCCTAACAACGCTCAAAAGCTTTCAAATTAGTAGCAGGCTTAGTGCAGATCAGGCGACCGAGTCCATCCTCACCGAGCTGGTTACAAAACCCTTTGGGCTCTGTTCTCATTTGCTGAGAAAGATTTGACAAGGAAGTTCAGGTATAAATGACTCAAAGATCTGGTTTATTTTTTCTCACATCTCTAGTGGCTCTAGACAGTACTCAAAGCCCCCAAAGAATGAGGACATGTTTTCTTAATGGACTTACAAACAAAGGAGTCTGGATGCATGGTTTTTTTTGGAGACAGAAATGAAGGAGGCTCTTCACTACCCACCAGGAATTATATTGCCATGGAGTGCTCCATTTTGAAACCCATCATATACGGTCTTGCCTGTCTTATACAAGCCAGAAAGTCTAAACTGACTGTTTTAACTACAAGCTTAAAACTACAATCTTTGTGCCTTACTTGTTAAATATCATTAAAATAACAGTACCAAGAGTTTTGTGATCAGTGTCCTGACAGATTGAGGTCTGCCAGCAGATTCTTCATTTTAGTGTCAGTGTCTCCCCATACCTGAGATAGCATAGAAATAAACATCCAAAACCGGAACATCTTCAGCGGGATGGCGATTAGATACTGGAAAAGACAAGATGAAGAGTCTGACATGCACTTTCCTGTGTGATCATGTCTTGCATTTTGCTCTGTACAATAAGTGAGGGGTAGTTGAGCAGGAAGGGCCCAGTGATGGTGAGACTTCGACAGTTTTTCTTTACATAGGAGTGAAACTTAAGTTCAAAGGAATTCAAAAAGGGAAAGCCTTGAGATTCACAGCTTCTGACAAGCCACCAGCCCATGGCACTATTCCTAGAGAGTGGAGCAAAACAGAGCAGGACAGCCAGGACTTCTGTCCTAAGTGTGAACTTTGTTCATCTAATGTACCCACACTTTGGTATCTAAATGGCAAGAACCAGGAGTATATCGACACTCCAGTCCTTCCTTGGATGCAGACCCACTAGCTTCCCAGAGGTTCCCCATAGCAATGGCTGGAAGCCACAAAGTAATGTTCTTGGCATTAAGTGATGGTATATTCTGTGCCTGCTGTCCTGAGAGGAGGAGATGCCATACAGACTGATGGCTCTTCTAGTTTCTGCCTCCATCCTCAGCTACGCCCAGCTACCCTGCATCAGGGATCTGAAGGCACGACAGGCTCCTAAATGTGCTTGGGTGATATATCCCTAATCTTTGTGGGAACTGGGCTCTTCTATCATCTCCAAACCCGCAGGATGCCTGGAGACATGAATGACTGACATTCTCCCAGGCATACTGCCCTTTCAACTGACCCCACGCTGTTTTACAGCCACTGTTTCCTATGTCCTGGGAAACGAAAAGCTTTTCTTCAAAGGTCAGCTGGAGGTGTCTCCCCTAACCATCAAAATTGCTAGCTTGACCCAAGTTTTACTTCGAACTCAAGCTAGCAGGTTGACAGCGAGGGCAGATGGAAGGTCAAGAACTGCACGCACTCAAGCTGGTAATGCAGTGGGGACCCAACCACTCAGCACTGCTAATACAAGCCTGCTGGGGTGCTAATCTAATCAGTTTGTGAAGCTCGAGTGTTATTTTGCAACGTGACTCCTCTCACTCAAACTTTTATCAGTGTTCAAAACTGTTTGCTGTCTAACCCAACCCCAAACCTTAGTCCTTTAGTCTAGATGCTGGTCTCAGCACAAGGCATCCAGCTCGGATTGGGATCTGTAGGCAACTAGAGCAACTCTCAAAATCTCAGATGTCTCTTTTAAAGCTAAGAGTTTAAGTGAACGAGAGACTTTGGCAGTGTCAGCTGAGTATGCCACAACCTGGATGGCTGCTACCATGCTGTGACCTACCTCGAAGAAACATGCAGAGAGTAGAAACACAGCCAGCCGGGCCTGCCACTTGTCATAACCATGATGCAGTAAGGGCTTGTAGACGTGTCTATTTACACAGTACAGAACAATGTGAAGAAGCTTGATAAATTGTTTTCCGTGCGCTGCTAGTCATTAACATCAGGATTAATCACACAGAGCAAGATAATGGAGTTTACATCAATCTGCCACCAAAGCCAAAGGAGTCGCTCCAAACGCACGCACAAATAAGTGCAAGGAGCAGCTCACAGAAGAGCTACAGTGACTTGCAGAAACACTGCTCGTTCACACCCTGATCTAAAATCTTGGCAGTGACTGATGGAGCTGGGGCGGAGGAGGCAGCTCTGAGCTGCTGGGTAGGTATGCTGCCATGAAATTAAGTCTAAACCTTCCCAGGCTGCTCAGGATCCTAGGCGCTTCCATACAGGATGGGTTTTAACCCTTCCTTTGCATCTTTTCCTGAGCACACATCAGAACGCTACTCATACAGGTGGGCGAGATAGTACAAAAACGGTCATTTTAAGTTAGGCTCTTTGGCCATACCAAGGGCATCGAAAACAAGCAACCTGCTTCCAGTTTTCAGGGGTGCTGCATACTTTGGGGATGCCATCAAAGCAGCTGAGGGGGTTATTTAAAAATCAAAATCAGGTCATTTATTTGGCTGACTACTTAGGTAGCCCAAGGAGCTTAATTTTATATACTACTTTTCTAAAGCTCAGAGATAGCTTTTGTCTGTCGGGAGGCGACAGACGCAAGGATCCTCCACAAAATGCCCGCGACTTTGTCGAGGGGGAAGTCAGTGTCTGAGAGTCACGGATGTTGCCAGTCCGGATCTCGTCACTTAAAAGACTCAGTTCTTACACTGCTGCCTTTCTCACTTGGCGCAGCAGCCAAGCAGGAGCAAAGCTGACTTGTGGACCAAGGCACAGGCTCTCACTGGGGTGACAAGTGACTGCTGCTTTCCCCTGGAAGCTTCTGGGCTGAAACGCCTGGGCATTCTTTAACGTTCTGAATCTGCATGGGAAATGCCATAAAAACAGCCTCCCAGAGGCACGGATGGAAAGAAACAGTTTTTGTCTATTTGTAGATTTGTAAGAGCCCGTTTCCAGCTGAAATATTAAGGAGTGCTTTGGAATCTGCCTCCTTCCTAGCCAGGTCATAGAGATGCTCACAGTCTGGGCCTCCCGGACTTCTCCAAGATTTTAGGGTGAAGGAGCAGAGTGGGTGACACAAGAAGAAATCCCTCATAGGGGTCCTGATTCCTGCCCTCACGGTTTTCCAAGTGGGACTTCCTGCTTAGATCCCTCCCTAGAGAAGGGCCAAGATTTAGCTTACGGGGGCTACAGTACTGTTTCTGAAGAGACCGTTCCCAGCAGTACAAACTGCAGGCTTACAGCAACTTTGAAGCTGTTAATTTAAGAAAGTTATTTCCTTTCAGTCAGCGCCCTGCTATTCCTTTGAGACTACACTAAAATGTAAAGCTCACTCATTAATTACTTTAAATGTCAAGATTTAATTACAATGCCTCAGAGTTAAATTGCAAGCCAGCCAAACTTTTGGGGCCATACAGGAGACAGACGGACACATCCATAGCAAGTTAATTCTTCAAAAAAGATTATTATTATTATTATTATTATTATTAATGTTATTGATTCCTGGCAGCAATAGTTCATCTTTTAAACACAGTGCAGGTTAATTGGAAAGTGCAGAACGCAGTGTTGTACCTGTCTAGCCATCTGTGAGCTGGGATATTCCATCTGGACCAGAACTGCAAGACTGAGTCTGCGTTCCTGCAAGGACAGAAGAAGTAGAACCAGACTTCTTTTAACAGCGCGAGAGACACCACCCACCCACCCTACCGCACGGGCATCCCTCCCCACGGGTGAGGTAAAGCTGCATCAAAAATCAAATTGCATTCGGACTGGTTATCACAGCACAAGCGAAAATCTCGCTATAAGAACACGGGATTCCCCATCACCCTTGGAGTCCGAAATGAAGACAACGCTCATTGTTTGTGGCTGCAGGGCCGAATAACCCGAAGCGTCTGCTCCACGTGCTCACACAGGCTGCCAATTTGAATGTGAGCAGTACCCCCCATTTTTCCAGATTTAGAATTTAGAGACCATCACCTCAAAGACATGATAACAGATACAATGGTGATGTGCTAAATCGCCAAACTTCCAGCTGATAAATTATTTTTGGCCCTTGTCAGCTGTAAGAGAGTTTCAGACTTAATTATGAATGTATGACTGAAGTTCTGGGTACCGACGCCCCTGAAAGGTGGCAGCTTTAGATTTCAGCAAAATCAAGTGTAGCAAAGTGTCACAGAGATTAGCTGAGACCTGTAGATATTTATCAGGAGGACCAAAGGAAACCTTCTCTGCCAGACTCCGCACCTAACCTACTGTACGCCTGATGCGTGATGCACGTTCGGTGCCGTGCTGCAGACCGTAAGATCAGGTTGAACGTTGGAGCAGTAATGGCCCTGCTCCTGATTTCCCTTTGAAAGCGTTGGCAGTCTGAGAGAACTGGAACAGTCAGTCAGTCAAGGTGACAAATGTCTGACTGATTGAGAGATACCAGCACACATTGCCTTATCATTGACTCTGCCAGGATATAAACGTTTCACCTTCCTGGCGATGCTTTCGTCGGTCAAAGAGGATGAAGGATCCGACGGAGCATCTCTTGATTACACTCTGGGGACTGCAGTCTTGCAGTTCTCTTAAATGCCATGTCTGTATTGGTAACTTACATTTAATTTAGACTGTCTTAATAATTAAAAATTGGGATTTAGAAGATCACGGCATGGTTTCATCTTGTAATATCTACTGGCTTCCTTAGAGCCAGCTCTGGAGTGATGTTTCCATAGAGGAAAGAAAAAAAACCTGCCCTTCCTGAAAACCTGAAAATTGTGAACTCTTCAGAGCCAGACATCAGAAGAATATTTTAAAAAGCTACAGCCCACTGAAAAAGAGATTTTTATGATTTCTAAGCCAGCTTCATGACTTTTGGGGCCCAATTCATTATTTTCTAAATATATTGTTGTCAAAGCTGTAATTTAGCTCATAAAATGTGTGTTGTTCTAGGGATAACAACATTTCCTGGGGTTAATGGATTCTGTAACCTCCTTTGTTTTGGTTATTTTTAAAAATCAGTCATTGGCAGCCAGCTGGAGACTGCTCTATTAGTGACCATCCCCGGAGAGCAGCGACTCTAACGCTGGATATCTTTTTGGCATAGAGGACAGGGCAAGGACACAAAGCTCCTCAGTGAACCTTGGAAGAGAAGAGAACGGCAATGACACGGGCTAAACCGTGCTGTGCAGCACCCCCCGTTGACCGACTTCATCGGCACGGAGTTCCTCGTGTCCTGTGGCCGCCCCAAAACCAGGGTGCCAGGTCAGGGTGGGCAGCCTGACCTGCAACCCTGTACTGAAGCGTCACCTGCTGCATCTCTAGCCGATTTTTGTATTTCAGATGAAGTAATACTAAAATATTAGCATTAAAGATCGACATGTTAGAATGTGCTCTCCGATTTTGTAATGATGCTAAAAAGTAAAGGGCTGAATTCTTGACGAATGCGATACTATCTGTCTCTGCTCCGAACCTGTTCCAGCAAGGCACACCCTCCTCCGAGGTGTCTATGAGAACCGCAACAGGCGAACCGGCGTCAGTCACCCGTGTCCTGACTCCTCCAGACATGAGCATTTCAAACCGACAGTCAGACATTCAAAGGGGCTGTTACTTGAGAGGTTAAAATCACCTTTATCAACATCCTGTCTTCCATAAATATACATATATGTTTCAGGCCAGAAAAGAATCCTTTAACCCATTGCAGACCCTGTTGCACTTTAGGTACATACATGCATGTTCCTGTTCTCTGTGGAAACCCAGATTGTAACTTCTGTGCCATCAACACTGAACTTTTTAATATATTTTTACCAAGAGAAAAATTTGATGATTTATATATGCAAGTATGTACTTAAATAATGTATAAATACACAATATGTATTTATACATACAGGCGTACATAGCATTAACATGTATAAGGGCATGTGGTTTCACTGGCTAAAAAATAAAAGTATAAGGAATTCAGCTATCCCTAGAGAATATTTTTTAAAAGTGTTGTTTTAAGGTTTGCTTTTTCCTTTTCATTAAAAGCGTGGGTTTTTTCTCAATGTGAAGTTCAGCAGGCTTCTGAATGACTCCTGTTCTAGCCAGGCAATCAATAGCTGGATGTACATTCATTTTGGCCTAGCTGCTGAGCCCTTGTCATTTGTTACTGATACCAAGAGGTCTAGCTTTTCTTAGCCAACTGCACTGGAAAAGGAGCTCAGATTACAGAAAATCCAGCAAAGGTTAGAAACATAACTGTCATGTAGAGTCTTCTGGTACCTGTTTTCACAGATCCATTTCCTTGTGTGGGGATGGGAATGGAAACAAGAAACAGAAGCTAAAATAATTTTAGATGCGGGTTTATATGTCAAGCCAAAATAGGTAAGGATCTGATTTTTGGATCTTGTCCATACCTTACTTGAGTAAATCCAGTGTCTGCTTCTAAAGAAACAGTGGTGAAAGCAAAAGTTAATGTTTACTCCTAATGTGAACAAAGTATATCAGTTACAGTCATTTATACCAAAACAGGTAGAAAATCACTGTCACTCTGGCAGTAATGTTCACTGCCCTCTCCGCAACGGTGTAAATGACAGTCGCGAATGGGAGGTAGGCAGGGAGCGTGACCGTGTTTTCTGAAAGCCTTATCTTGCTTTTGCCAAACACGTATCACCCAACGAACCCGACTGGCTAAATCCTGAGATAGCATCCAGTCATGCTTGAGACTTGTCACATAAGATGTGTACCAGCTACTCAGTGTTCTGCTTTGCACACTGTTTCACAGTTCTTAACCTACCGAAATCACGCTACACTAGGCAGCAGCACGCTCTTTTTACAGGAGGTGAAAGACACCTTACCACCAGTCTAGGTAAAACTGCCGGTCTCCGAATCGCAGCAATTCTGCAAGGCAATTGAGGCAGGAGTGAAAGTACCAATAAAAAAATATCAGCCAGATGAAATGATTTGGCACCTATAGGAGAAACAGACAATAAAATAAACCTTTCCCTCTCACTTCACTTCCACTCCTCCAGCGCAGTTTGACTATAACCTGATACAACTGTTCTTAAAGAGAGATTTACCTCGGCTTGATTTAAACCAGCCATTTGCAGCCCAAGCACCAAGAGCAGCTTTTAAATATGATGTTAATATAAAAGGCGACAAATAAATGATTCGGATATAAATAAGCTCACAGACCGGTAGAGGGCAAGGTACTAGGAGTAAATTGCAAAGCTCTGTGGGTCTGTGGTGTGTAATGAGATGGTGCTGGAACTGAGAGAAGGAGAAACCGAGAGCCCTTAAGGAAACACGGCTTCTTCGGTCTCTGCTCATGTTCCTCAGTCCCCTATTCCAGGTACGAACGATGGGGGAGGCTCTGCAGAGACAGCACGTGCGTGGACATTTGTTATTTTAAGTAAAAAAGTCCTCATTAAGTGAACTAGATAAAAGCAATCACATCTACCCAGGAGCTCCAGTATAGAAATGCTGGTGCATTAATCACAGCATTACTTTCAGCGAATATTACCTGCCTGGTCCTTGCCCGCAAACAAAAGTCATAACATTTTAAATGTATCAGTATCATAAAGTCGCAACTCTTCTGGTAGAAACACAGCTATAGGAGACTAAAGATACTCGTATACCAGTTTTCAGCGAATCCGCCTCAATCTTGGGTTGAAAGCTGCGCCTCTGACACACCTCAGCACAGAGAGGACTTGCCCAGGTGAATTTTCTGAACCTTCTTTTGAGAGCCTGGACATGCTAAAATAACAACCAGCCATACACAAGCCACCTTCCGTCCGGAAGTTGTGTAGCCCTGGAAGTGCGGCAATGAATCATGGAATAATTTGGGGGTCACTGGGTCCTGCTCAAACCAGGGCAAACTTTGAAGTCAGAGCCAGCCGGAGCTAAGAGGTGACACGAGCTTGAGCTCGGCTCCATGCAGCGCAGGATTAACTGGAATTTGGTGCACGTCTGGCAAGCTTGGGGCATGGTTGGGGCAGGCGTGTTGTTGTCCGCACCTCACTGTGTCGATGTGCCTATTATCTCCTAGGAATTCACTACTGGGTTTTGTAATGTTCTGCTCCTAGGCTCACCGGGGAAAGATCTTGGCATCAGAAAAGGAGAGCAGAGGGAGAGAGAGCCTGTAACACACGGAGCACGTCCTAAGGCACCAGCGGCTAATGCCATTGCAAACTACTAATTTGGAAAAACGACATTAACAAGCCGTCTTTAGATACCGTGATGCACTGTCACAAACAAAAAAAGTGAAAGATGTCATTAAAAGGTTAAATCCGGTGAAACTGCAAGGAAGCAAACAGAGATACTGAAAGCTCATGATTAGATGACTGACAAAACAGCGCACAGGTTTTCAGCAGAAACACGGGAGCAGGAAAATCCTTCAGACAAGGAGAAAATGCCATTAAAATCAAAGTGTTAACGGCAACAATGGGAAGGCTGTTACCCCCCTCGGAGCTGGGCAGGATCCTCTGCTGTGTGTCTCAAGCAGATTAAAGAAAGTGCCTGAGCTAGCGCTAGGGAAAAAGCCAGTGAAACTTCCGACAGGAAACACGTCTGCCAGATCCTCACTCTAAGAATAATAGTCTGAGAAAGCATCAAATGGCAAAAGCCACTTCCCACTGCTCTCAGAGAAAAAAAAGCATTAGATAGCACCCATCACGGTTTACTCTGGAGCATCCTGAAGTATTGTGTTGGGGCAACAAAAATAACCAGCCACACTGGGGTGTAACATCAAGACGCATTTTGCACTGCTAAAGTGAACGTGCACTCGGGGGAATGGTGCAAGACATTGACGTCGGGCAAGGGTCTTCTCGCTTCTCCTGCCTGACATCACGGCCGACTGTGCTGTCAGGAAACCTGCTGATGGATACAACAGCACCTGGCTCAACACTCAGACGATGAAAGGCCTGGATTTTGTTGGCGTTGTGATTCACCATACGAGCACAGCCTGAAAGGCAAGCGGCACAGCAAAGGAAATCAGGCGAAAATCAGTTGCGAAAAAATGAGCGTAATGAGAATCCCAGCACTTCTGAATCCCATCTGCGCACCAAAGCAAATCCATTCACACGTCTTGACAGTGGCGCGTAAGATAGCAGGGAAAAAATGTACCAAGCAATAGTGGCACCTGCTTGCCCAAGATTAACAAGCCTAGTTCATCGAAGATTTACAATCCCAAAGGCCAACTGCAAACCTTCAGTGCCCATTACTTCTACCTTCATCCATGGATGTAAAAACTGGAAATACCCAAGAATCCAGGCAGACGTGTAAGGGCTCTATCCAGGCCATCTATAAAGATGTGTAAATGAGTTTTCCCAGAAGCCAGTGTCCCGCAGCCCCGCGTAGCAGGCAGTCTGAATGAGTCCTGGATGCCTTCAATGTTAGGCCCTGAGCAGAATCCGAGCTGTTCGTATTCTTTTACAAATGTCATGGAGTTTAACAATCCAGCAGCTGTGCAAAAAGCAGGCATGTGATAAGCAAGGAAGCCAGAGCCGAGTTCAATCCCTATACAGATTTGATAGTATGGAAAAGATTTAGATGCAGAAAAGAGTAATGAATGAATCACAAGAGATATATCCCACCAGAGTCAACATGAATGTTGCAGTCCATTAATTTCAGTTGGAAGTCTGGAAATTAAATTGGTTGTTGAGTCTGGGCCCGAGTCCACTTAAAATAATACAAATAATACAAATGACTGGGAGGGCAATCAACTGCCACAAAGGTCACTAGGGCTTAGAGGTGCAGCAGCAGAAGATCCCTTACTCCTCCTGAGCAGCAACGTCATTCATAAATTAGCATGTGATGGTCACAGACCCAAGGAGACTGGCGCCAGCAGCAGGGGGACTGCTGAGAGGCATTGCAAGCGGAAAAAGAGTGGGCAGACTAATACAGGGAAGAGAAAAAGAACCTATAAGGTTCTCTCAGGGACGGGATGGGTCTTCCTGCACAAGTATCTGGGGAAGTGACACAAGAGAAAAGCCCAAAATGAAGCCTGGGAAGAGCTGGAGATGAACTACTGTCAAGCTAGGGAATTAACTTCTATGGCAGATTGAGTGACTGTAGAGTCAGATTTTAAGAAATGCTGTAAAATATTCCTCTCTGAAAGGTTTTCTAGTATGACGTACAAAATACTGATACCTCTTCAAGTCCTTTTTATCCAACCCCCTGTCAAAACTGATAAGACGCCATAGCCAAAGTAAAGTTATGATCCTCAAAGGAGACACTAAGCAGAGACTCCATGAAATCCACTGGCTTTGATATTGGTATTTTCCATGAAGGCATTTCAGTAATGCCACCATGAAGGGCAATGGTATTTGACAGATTTAGAAGGGAACAGAGCTAACATGCTTGCATTCCCCAACCTCCTCTGTTTTATATTGCAAGGTGAACTCTCTAATGCATCAGACTAGCTGTTGAACAACAAGCGTATAGATTGACCTTACTGCTAATTTCAAGATGTATTCTGTAAGCAAGGTAGACCCCATTTCCTGCAGAGATAAATAAAACAGATTAAAACATTATCTCTAGCAATGGTGTGAAGTGCAATATGGTCAAAGAAAATAAACTGGTATTATTTGCTTACATTTATGGTCTTCATTGATTTATGTATATTTGGTACAATCCACTGAAAGAAAAAACAAATAGAGAGCAATGAAGGTACACACAGTTCTGATCGGAAGGCCCTGCAAAGTGGCTCATTATTTTGCGTCTGCTATAATTAAACAACACGGCTGCAGCATATGAGCCTGTACAGACCGGCACCGGCAAACAGGTGTGCTCCAGCAGCAGATGACCGATGGGCAGCTCTTTCCCTTAGCACCGAGGACGGCTGTAATGCCTCCACCGTCCTTCAGGCGGGCAGCTAAGCTTGAAACCCCACTGCATGAGCAGGACAGGCCAACGGGAGCAGGACAAAGTCGTCCAGCCTTCTCCAGCTGGGAGACAAAGGCACAAAAATAACTCTGTTGGGAGGTAGCAACAGAGAGGAGCCCCCACAGTATGTCCTGTTGTGTGCAAAAGGCTGCCAACTTAGGTGAATACCTTGCAGAGATAACTATTTTAAGTGCTTTATTATAGTGAGGGCTTTATGAGGACTATGCCGTACTTATACTGGAACAAAAAAATTTATTTGATACCCCCCAAAAATCTGCTTTGAATAAATCTCCCTTCACTGTTCTCAACTGCCACCACTGCAGGCACAAAGGATTCTGGAGAAATCCTGCAGGGGATCCTGAACAAGCCAAGTGACAGCTGCCAGGAGATTGAGCTGATGTCAAGGGAAGCACCGGAAAGAATTATTTGTATTAACACAGCTACGAAGCTTTTCTTCTGCAGAGCCCACGATACCTTAAAAATTTACAGCCTTTTACAGGGGAGAGGCAACTCAGACCCAGAGATGCAAAGGGTCATCCAGCAGGCCAAAAAATAAAACGAGAAAGGCAGTGGATGCACAGGAAAGCTGAAAATTCCCCATCCCCTCATCCCAGTGCCTTCTCTTTCCTTCTTTACACTAAGTAGGCACTGGAATCCTGAACTGATATTTAAGTAGATGTGGATAAGTAGATAGGGATACGTATGGTTAAGTAGATAGGGATAAGTACAGACATGATAAAGTGAACCGTTTCTGCAGTGCATAACCACTAAGGTAGATGCAGGGGCATTTTATACAATAAAGAGAATAAAGTGGTGCAGGTCAGTCATAACTGGCCTTCGGTGTTAAATGCTAATAACTGCATCAGTTGTTATACGGGACAATATATGGGTAACAACAGCAGTTCTTGTTATGTGGGACAACTGAATCCTCGGGTTTTAACATTAAACAAAAAGACAATACCTGCTGAATTAGCCCCAGCATGAAATGAAAGAGAAATACCTGCAAATAAAACAAGACAAGACTTCAACATCTTTCATTGATCCCCTCACGCTAAAGTCACCATATCCTCAGGCATCACGCCATATCTCCATCTATTTTGCATTTAGATACCACCACCACCACAGTGTCTTCAAGCACAATTATCTGACACCGAAATTGCTTATGCTGCAGCCTTCCTGTGAAGGTCTCGGAGGCTGGCACGTGTCCCAGCACATTACTCACTCTAATACAAGATGTCAACATCCTAATGCAAGGGCCCTGCTCATCATTAGTGTTTCAGGGAATCCACCGTGCACGCTGCCTGCACTGACAACGGACCACGCTCAGCCTTGCCTCGCTGCGCCAACGGCTCTGCAACAAGTGGCTGGACTACGGGGCTTAATTTGGTCTCGTTCATTGGCGGGAGGTGAAAGAGTCCCATACACCTCCCACCACCTCCGTGTCAGTTCCTACAAGAGCCCCTTTAAAGGTTAATCTATGATGACCAAATCCCGACTTCCATTCGAGTAGCCTAAAAAAGGGGAGAGGCATTAGAAAGGACTGTGTGAAATCCTCATGATTAGTAAAGTATCACTGTATGAGGTCTGAAATGTGCATGATTTAACAGCACAATTGTATTACCACCGGATTTAGAGAAACTGAAAGCAGCTGCAGACAGCAATGGTGACTGCTGCATTTTTAGCAGAGTGCACATACAGTCTGCAGGATGTTTGCTTACTCCTCCAGAACCTCATAGACCTAAGAAAAGCATTTTAAAATACCAGAAATAGCTTCCTTCGTTTTGTCAGACATCAGAGAAAACATGCCTGTGAGATACAGCAATGTTTGACACACAGCTGTAACATCAGCATCCAAGGGAACATAGGCCAACTGTACTGTGGATCTCATCATTCAATACGACAATCCCTCCTATCTGAGCAGGGTCTCAGAAGTTGACAGGTTTAAATGCAGTGCCATTTTCTTACCATTTCAAGCAGCTTCTTAACAATATAGCTGTGTCTGCATTGTTTTAGCCGTGGGAAATTCAGCTGGTAGCAAAGTGTTGGGGCTAGCAGAAAGTAATACAAGTCTTAGGGGAAAAAAGAGAAACGCCACATCATTTTCTTGTGTTAAGTCTAGTAAAAAAAAAACCTCTCTGCTCTAACATCCAGAGCCCAGCTTGTTCTGTGGAGTTCTGGGAGCTGTATCAGCGCACACCTTGTCATGGTTTCCCTAGCTGTAGCTGGGAAATAAATAGGAGTCGCCATGTTGCTGAAACCTACATAGATAGTCCCATCTTAAGCAGAGCCACAGGCTTTATGAAGACCATTCCTGGCACCTGGGGCATTCACATCTTTTTGTGACTGCACACAATCATGGCTGGCACATCACAGATAATCCCCACCAGAAGTTAACTTCATGTAAAAAGAGGGACATGGGCTTTAAGTGCTTCCTTGCAGCACTACAAAGTGGCAGTAAACACACTGCAGCGAAGGGGACACCAAGTGCAGCGGTACCCATGGGATGACACTGAACCAACTGAATACAGAAGATACAGTGTCTACACTGTATTGATCCGGGGTGATTGCTGGCTTGTTAAAGTCAATGAGAATGTTCTTGACATTAAAGAGTGGGGCAGTGAAGAGTTTGTTCTTTATCTTCGCATCTTCTAGGTCACAGACCCATGCACTCATCAAATTAATAACCTTGAGATGAGGACAAAGCCCAAAGAGCCCCATAAACCCAAATTGCACTGCATAGCAAATAAAACTCACTGCATTTATAAATCAGCCTGACTGACTGCTTCATTGTCACTATTCAGTACAAAATGTTTTTCAATATTTAAGGGTACGATGCCCCCAAAAGCTCACATTAGCTAGCTGATGCAGTGTTCGTTTGGAATTCAGCAGCCAAAAAACTCAACTCACATAAATGAGAGGAAAACTGGCAACGCAGCAAAGAGAGCCTCTAAGTCAAACACATCCTCTTAGGAGGGTCTTATCTCTGCAACTGTAGATCAAATAGTACTCTTGCACAGCTGTTCGGTGTGCAGGTACCACTACCACTTCTCTGAAAACCAGACTAGCTTGCTTGCTGAATTGCAGCACTGTGCGACATGCATCACACATGAAACTCATGATGAAGAGTTTGGGGAATTTTATTAAATGGGTATCTCAAGTTAAATTATTCTTTAGGAACCTAAAGCAATGCCCTGACTTGTGAAACACCAAAAGCTCCACAGCTCACAGGGAGTCCAACTGGAGGGACTTTTCAAAGATACAAGTTCATTTTATCAGCCATCAAAATGACATGGTAGAAAAGTGAGTTTGAAAACATTTCCAGGAACTCCATGCGCCCTAGAATACTCACTAACCACCAACTTCTGCGATTTTACAAACATGATTTTCATTTGAATGTGCCTCTGTTGCCTAGTGAAAGGCACGCGCACACAAAAACAGACTACACAGGAGGAAATGGCAATATTTCTTATACCTGAAGTGTGGTCAAACACACAACACCAAACTTGAAAACAGCAATCTTAGGTCACTTGCAAAAATAACAGTACTTTCCAACAGAGATTTAATTTTGGAGGAATAATGCCACACCTAAGAAATTACGAAGGCAATTTTTATTCCTTTGGTTGAAGCAGAAGCTACCCACCTGCTAACCTCTCTCTGCAACTCCGTGTAGCATATATTATAAAAATCCTACTCTGCCGACAGAGAAGAGGTACCTGCTGTAAAAGGAGGAACTGTTACCTTTTATTTTCAGGTTCATCGGGTACACGATCTGCTTTGACTGTCGTCTTTCATTCCTTCTGGAGTAATGGCTGGAGCATTCTGCTGCTAACACAAAGCATAAAAGTGATCAGTCGGTTCTAGGTGAATCTGGGGCCCCAAATGACGTTACACAACAAGAAATGGCTGATACTACACCAGTCAGTTTTGCATGAAGTCCAGGTGATGGTATCAGCATGAATTTTTCATCCCCTTCTGGTTTTGTTTTGATCCCCGCAAGCCGGGGCAGGGATCCCTTCCCGCTCTCTTCTGGGATCCAAATGAGCAGTAAAGCTCAAGGCTCTGAGCACCTACAGTATCTAATCGGTGGATTTTCTTCACCCACCTGTGAATTAGGACAATGCCGTTGTCCCTCTCTTACAAATGGGACACAGAGGAACAGCATAAATCCTCAAAGCTGGGCTGATGCACAAATCCTCAAAGGTATTTTCACTCCGAGCCCCTCCTCTCCATCACGTCCTCTTGTTTCTAAGGTTTCAACTGTGAGTTAGGCACTTAGATACCTCTTAGGTTCTCAGCATAAATGACTTGTTCAGTGTCACGTGGAGAGAGTGTGGGGAGCCTGGATGTGACATTGTCATTACTAGGCTAATTTAAAAGGAGATCTTGTCATGAACACTTCTCCTCCCCTCTGAGATTATGTGCCCCACAAAATACTAGTAGGATAAGCAGGAAACAGGATTTTGTTGCAAGATCATGTACTGCATAAAAAGAAGGCTCATATGCTCTAAGAAGAAGAGAGGAAGGAGGTTAAAAAGCAGCATAAATAAGACTGACTAAACAGAAGCATGCAGCGTGGTATTCAAAAAAGCTCAGCATCAGCCTAACATTGCTTTCAACATTGTCAATGGCAGAGAAGAACTGAAATGATTTTGGCCATTACTCCCCATGAAGGCTACGCCTTCATGGCGGAAAAGGCATGTTTTTATACTGAAATAGTCATTCAGCTTGAATCAGTTGCATTGTGCATACGCTTTGGACAATCTTTAATTACACGATCCCATGTCTGTTTTCCGCAGAGCCTCTGCTTCACTCAGTCCGCAAGGCAGAGATGCTGAGGAACTTATTCTGACTCAGCAGACCGGATGAGTCCCATTAGCTCCAAGTCAAGAATACAGAAAGAATCAACGTGCCTTTTTAAGGCAGAAGAGCTCTGTGAGAAAGAACAGCAGGAACAAGCAAAGTTCAGGAGATAACTGAGCCTGGAGAGTAAGCAGGAATGTTACTAAGTTAGTAAGAGGAGCAAACAGAGAGGTTTGGGGGAGAGAAGGGGAGGAATCTAGGCATTAATTTTCCCTGTTGTGTGGTGTGTCTGTTTGTAAGTGCTTAGACCACAGTTCTGTTCCCCTCAAAGCCAACTGTAAAACCTTCCTTTGATATATTAAAGCAAGATCTAGCCCTGTACATCAATTTATGCCTTGAAATGCACATGTTAATGAGTCCTTCCAAAAGCTTGGTGAGGCAAAAGATGTCTAGATGGCCCAAAGACTCTCTACTGATAAGGAAACAGAAAACAGAGAGGATGACTTGCTCCCAGTCACAAACTACATCCATAACGGAACTGGGAGCAGGGTGCGGGAACCCCAGTTCTGAACTCAGTCCATACATAAGTAGACCATCCTTTTCAATGTCTGCTGCCGCTCACATTGATGGAAGGGTGCTGCATTTTCTGACCTTGCATCCTGGCACTTCCTCTGACAGATCTGGGGTTCCCCTCCCTATGCCAGCGATTCACCTGGTAGTAGGAGAACAGTTTCAGGGTAATGACGAGATACACAAACATGGTCAGCAGCCCTCCAACTAAGAGAAAGGAGAGAAAATACAGTGAAGCAGGAGCTGACACATCAGGTTATCTTAGCTTCCCAAGAGCAGACAGTACAAGAAACCCCTCTGCTAATCAGATAACAGACACCTCTGTTTATACAGCCTGCCAGATGCATCCAAAATAGACATCTACAAATTATTCCTTTGGCTAACCTGAGATGCAGTGACACTCAGGTGCCCAGGTATCGTTTATTTTATGCATGCTTGGAACTAATGACGCCAGCGGAGATGCTGGCAGAGCGTCTTGGCCAGAGAGGCTGCCCAAGGGCCCTTTGGGGTCAGTGCACCTTCTGAGTGGGCAGCCCATGCTTCCCTTGCTATGTCTGCCAAAGAGGGTCCTCCTAGAACTTAAGGGATGGGAGCAGAACCAGCCTCACCCCAACCCGAAACCTTCCAGCTGTGAGAGATAGGGGCTGTGACAGCTTTGCTTGCACACAGCAAGCCCTGTACGGCAGCCCATACAAAAACAGGGCCATTCTCAGAAGATGACTTCCTTTACTGTCATTCATTATTTCACTGCACCAAATGTCACCCACGTGTCTGTCGGTCCCCCTCCCTCTCTTTGTGTGGGCATGCATACACACGGAGAGGCTTTAATACGGCCTGCTTAGTCTATTCTTAAATAGACCGTCCTAAAGATAGAAACACAGTGGGGCACTAATAGCTTAGAAGACAGGAGGAGGAATATCATTTGCTGCAACTTTCTGAGGTTGCCAGTGATTTATGAGTGGTTTCAGTAGATGGAGCTATTGCAATATTCACCATGAATAGCCAACTAGGCCAATTCAGTGCGTTCAAAGGAAAAAAAGTATTTGCCTGCGACGTGGATATTTGTCAAAAGAATCCTCAGCTGTATCCAGGCAAATATATGTCATCCCAGCAACTACATGCTCTTTTAGAAAATTTATTGGCTTGCTCTGAATCTCCTAGGACTAATTTCCAGATCTATAGGCTCATTAGTATCACAGCCTAAGCTTATAGTTTAAGATGCATTTGAAAGCTGGCAGGTACCCAAATCATGCCCGCTCTGTAACTCTGGTATAAAAAGAGCAGCCTTTGCCATGATAATCAGCCAGTTCCCCTCACTGGTGCCAAAATCCATGTTTTCTAAATGTCATATGTCACTACCGTGGAAATGACATATGGCTGCAATTCCTGAATTGTTGTGGTGTAGGATACCCTTGGCTCGTAGAGCAAGGCTTTCAGAATATTTACAAACATGCACATTGAGGAAAGGAATACAAAAAGGATACAACGAATCACGCTTCCAAAAATATTTTCATTTATGCATATGGCTCTTTAAAGGTTCCAGAAAGATAATTATGATCATAAACTTAGGCATAAAACAGCGAGCAATTCATGGTACAATTAGAATTTGAGATAAATGGATTAATAATCTCCTGCTCAAGCATCTAATTAAGAAGAGACTGCATTCATCAAAGGCTTCTGTTGACATTATACATTACTGAAGGGGAACTGGGATTTAATATCTCCTTGGTATGCAAACTCATTACCATTTTCCCTGATGGTAGCTACACGCACATACAAAGGGGCCAGAGAATATTACACTTAGCACAGAATGCCTTCAAAAATTGACCCCTTATGCTCTGCACGCTGCATAAGTCCTGCTCATAAGCCACATAGGACGGGTTAACAAGTCTGCCCTATATACTTTTAAATGTTTTTATAATTTTGAGTGTTAAAGATAGCATTTTATGCTGGGCAGCCCTTCTTCTATACCGACAATCACATCAGTTCTGGGACATGATGCCATTTACTGCTGGGCTGAGGGGAAGCCAGGGTAACGCTTATAGCCCCAGACAAATCTCTCACCTGGAGTTATGGCTTTCATTCTATAAACCATCACAGCAGGGAAGGCTACCAGTGAGAGCAAGTTAAGAGTCTGCAACGCCAAACCTATGCATCCGGAGCCACGAACCTACAAAGGACACGAATGGCGCATTAGTACATCATCCAGGGGCAGTTTGGCCTTATGAATAACATGCTCTAAATCAGGAGGGATCCGGTGAAATGGAGAGCTCACCGAAGGGCTGGACAGGCAGCAAAGTCAGGCACGCAAGGAATTTCTGCCATGCATTTCTACTAAGGGCTAGAGGTCTAGCTTCTAACATATCATTCAGTCCTTGGCTCCAAATCAAAGGCTGCTCATTGCTGTAGCCCCTGCGGTAGTTTCGGATTGAAACAACTATCAAAACTGAGGCCACAAAGCCCTTTTCACTGGGTATAAATCTAAATTTAGACCCTAATCTCCAAATGAATGTATGAAGCTGATCTGCCTCACTGCAATACTAATGTTCTTTACAAATATATTATGGCTTGCAGGCATCTCATTTCCCCCAGTGTATACGTAGCAGGGAGTCAGATTAAAAGGATGGATTCTGCTAGAAAGACCCATCATTACAAAGAGCAAGCACAATTACGAAGGAATCAGTTCACTTACCTTTTTTAAATACCTTTCTATAAAAACTGCAGGAAGCGCAAGCAAAACAGAAGCTGCAAGGAAGGAAATAATAAAACATCAAGAAATAGCTCTGTTAAAGACCCCACTGGTACGTATGCTCAGAGGCTGGGCTGAACCGAACTTGCTAGCAGCAACGGTAAGCCAACACTTTTCCGGGGATCACCAAACCTCTGCAAAATGGGACTTGCGTTTATGGAGCTGAAGTTTCTGAGCCCATGGGCCACGGAGAGGCTGCCTCGAACTGACTCACTGAAGTGATGAGACTGCAAATAGGACGAAGCATATTCAAGGCCAGCTGCTAAGCCATCGTCCTGGGGAGGACAGGGTCTCTCCTAAGGGTCCTTGTGTCGGTGAGGTAGCGTGCAGCAGCATCAGATAAAAAAGCTGGAGAGGGAATCTATATGAATCTACAGTTTTAAGCTGCTCCTGTAGGGTTGTCTGTGGAGTCCTGGAGTAGCTTTCAAACCCTTCTGCACCACCCTGCTGAGTTAGGGAAGGGATCAATACCATCGCTGTGGCTTCTCAAGAGCCTGTGAGGGCTTGTAGGTGTATTTCAACACTAAAAGGGATATAACCTGTTCTCATTCATCTCCATGAGAGATTAACTCTGAAATCTAGTGATAATTTAAATGTGATGGTTTTAACCATGTCACTCCTAATCAGCTTTGCAGAAATAGCTGGCTGTTTTGGTCTGGGCAGGCAGAGCAAACTGTGATCATGCACTTACCTCCTCAACTAATTATAAAAAAGGAAATTGAATGCAAGTGAACATTTAAAAGCGGAGGAACCTGCAGCAATAAAAATGTAACCTCATGCAGGGAAACCAGGTGAGTAATGTTTATTAAGAGCAGTAGCTAAGTGTCTATTTTCTGGTGTTCCATAATAAAATTATTCCTAATGTTTAAAGCCGAAATACCTTGAATGCAAAGATGTTATAAACAACCTGCTGCAATTTTAGGTAATCGTATTAGATCTTTATCTTTAGGGTTTGACTCACACATTTCACATCATTAACATTTCAGATGTGCTAACTGTCTCTGTGTTTCCACACTTTGTGGAAAAGGGGCAGCAAACTGCTATGTGTAGCAAGAAGTTCCCAGAAAAATCCCAGTTCAACAGTCATTCTGACATCTGCTTGTACAGAGACAACCCAACAGGTCTCACCTGGCCAAGATTCTCATCATCTTGACTCAATTTGGAATCAAAAACGTGATTCTGTTTGGAACAAAGTGGATTTTTCTACCACATTAACAAAGCTCATCCATACAGGAAACCAACTAGTCATAGGGACAGAGCTGCAGTGTCCCTCTTTGGCACTTCACTTCCCATTGATATTATCTCCTGATAGACTTGGGCACCTAAAAACTTGCGAATCTGACCCTCAGTCTGTGGAACAAGGTCTCTTAGAAACCACAGGCCATCACAAACCCCATCTGAAGCAAAAATTACTCTCCTCCAGTCTGCCCTCTCTGCTAGAGAACTGTAGAAGTGTGGACATTTAAAAATGAAGCCTTACAAAAACAACTTCCTCTGCTGCATACAAGTCTCTTCTTGGAGAGGACATAAGGGAAAGGCTGAAGTGTATGCAACACACTACTCAATGCACTCACGAAAGGCACTCGGATGCTCTACGACGGAGATGAAGGGTCGGAAGAGAAGAGAATAAAAGCATTTGCATTGAAGCACTGATCAAAGGAGGTTTCATTTTCTTTAAGGACTGCTAATTGTGGTATTAAAAGACACTATCGACAAAAAATCACCATCACTGGTGAATGGATGCAACCGCACTTTTTTCAGTGGATTTACATCTATTTATGCCATTGAGATATTTGGTCCTGAAATTCCACTGTGAGAAGGAGATAGATTTTTGAAGTCCGTATTATGAAAATAAGGGTCTAAAAACTTCACTCATCTCAATGAGATTACTTGGGGTTTGCCAAACCTCCCTCATTGAATGTGTTTTTTTGTTATTTTACTAGCTCTGCTTGTAAATACAGGATTATAAGAAAATGAGAAAATCAAAAGATATGCAGTCTCCCCTAGCAGAGATTAAAACCCTAAAAATCCACATCTGGGTTTGTGTGATAAAACCTGGCACTCAGTATAAGCCAAAAAGTGCAGAGGAAAAAAAATTACTTTTAAAATATCTCACAGGGTTTGTCAACTTTGAATGTAACATTCTTGCATATTTGGCTGCTGACGCTTCTACATCGCTGGCTTACCGGCAATGAGATATATTGCTGGCCACTTATAGGGGTCTTTCATGAAAATTGAGATGATCTTTATGGGATCAAAGAGCAGTCCATACCTGAAAGAGAAAAGCAGTCAGACTTGAGGATAAACCATGATGGGATGTTCTCAGAACTACAGAGCCATTCAATTGTCAGACTGTCAGCAGATGCCTGTCTTTTCTCTTCCTCTCATTCCCCCACACCTTGAATCACAGAACTTCTCCCAGCTGGGAAGTTCAAAATGAACATCAGTATCCCCTTAAGCTTTAGACTCAAAGGGTTAATATCCAAAATCCTCCTTACATTCTTCTCAAGCTCCCACCGACCCCCTGCTTTGGCAAGAGATAGAGGCGAGAAACTGTGGATCCCAGAGGACTCCACGGACATCCTTTCAGCAGCTCAGAAGACGCCGCTATCAGCCCACCTCTTTGGTGGTCTGGTTTTCTCTCATTCCCACTAGCTACCTCCCTGCTGCCCAAAGACGCCAGGAACATAAGCAAGAAACTGCCTTGCTCTGCTCCTCATGGACCTCACAGGTGGCTTGCTTTGTGTGTGATCTCTTGTTACTGTACTAACAATCTTTTCCACTGCTGCACCAAATTTCTGGTGAGCAAATTCTGACCATAATCACATTATATGGGCCAAATTCTCAGTAGGTATTGGTGTAGGTCCACTGGCTAGAGCTGAGTTGTATCAGCAAGATCTACATTTCTATAATGCACTAAGACCAATATCTCTATAGCATTTTTTATACTGAAGGATCCAAAAAACTCTTTACTGGCTATGGACAAGATTCTCTACTTTTTGACATGGTGCAGTGTGCTCCAGCAGGTGCTGTTAGACAGCACTTCCCATACATGATCAGAGAAGGAATTGTTTGGATCTTTTCCCATTCCAGCATGCCTGAAAAATGCAGGACAGCCTGAGCAGACATCCACAGCCCAGAAATGCAGACTGCAGCAGCGAGGAGGCATTTGGACGTAAGGCACCCAGAAATTCTGCTGGCCAAAGACGGCAGGCCAACCCTGCGCTCAGGGACCATGGGAGCACTCATGCTCTGGCAAAGCAAAGTTGGCCTCCCTTTCTAAGGACGCCGAGAAATAGCAGGATTCTGCTTATCTACTGCTGATGGATGAAGGGCTGGAGTCATGCTGGCAGCCCTGAAACCATGGCTCAAAGAGCACAGGCAACTGGAAACATGAGGTTCAGACCACTGTGCCATTTTCTCCAGCTAGTGATCCTGAGCCACTGGTATAGACAACATGGTGGATAAGGAAAAAAAAAAATCCAGATGCCAGAAACAAAGAACACAACAGTGAAAAACTCGGTAACATTAATTTTTTTGGTTATTACCGATTAAACACAGGATGAGTTGATATAAACCTACTCTCCCTGCAATGCAGAATTCAAGCTTTTATGCTAGATTCCAAGAAATAAGCTACAATGCCTTTTTTCAGTAACTCACTTACTTGATAAAATTCTCCAGACTCATGTGATATGAGTGAGGACCTAGAATGAAGAAACAGATTACAACAATATATACAGAAATATATTTAAAATCTCTTTAGTCAGCTATCAGAATTGCTTATTCTAGTCTGGAAAAACAAAAACATTTTTTTAAACAGGTTAAAAGGTCTCTGCAAATGTTACCACCCCAGCTTGCTTTTACTAGACATGCCCTGGGTAGCTCAGGAAAAAAAAAATTATTTCATTTAGAATGTGAAGCTCATAGAGCAAAACCCCCTTCCTGTCCTCTCTTTAAAACAGGTCATCAGCCTCTAGTTTTTATGCAATTTCTTAAAAACAATTGCTTTCTTGTCTGCACAAATGAGAATTGATTCATTAGATCCTATGGATTCAGTGTCTCAGCTTTGAGCATCAGGTATAACTGTGCTGGATGGAGTTGGAGACCAAGCAACTTAGTAGCAAGAGCATCATTTCCAACAGCTCCCTATGATATGTTGACATAGCAAAAAGGGTAACAAAAAGGCAAAAAGGATAATAAAAGGCATTACAAAAAGGAAATTGCTGATGTTTAATGTTTTACATTATGGAAAGGCCTCCATGCTTTGCTCGACTGCTTGAGCAGAACTACTTTATGGGTAGGACAAGGTCTCCCTCTCAAAACCAAACACAGTAGATCTTTTCCTTTCCTCTATGTCATGGCAGTTTTCTACTCATATCACTACAGTCTTCCTGGGACACCAAAAGTTTGAGAAATCTCACCCCTTTGGAATCTACTGCAGAAATACAGTCCTGTGCACTAATTAGCAATTCCCTTAATTACTTGCTAAAGACAGTCATCACAATTACCCCTTCCTCCCATTTCTAAACCAAAAGAATAGCAATTTGGCACCCTGGGACCTCCAGATGCAAGAGCTTAGGCGAGAAGCACCAGAAAATTTTGCCAGTATTCCCATTTAGATCATAAAAGGTTTTAGCCGCATGGCACCACTTCTTAAACAAGAAACCTTCATCAGATGCCTGCTACTGATCTAGTTGTGACTTTCCACTTACCAGCAGAACTACAGACCAGTTAAAAATGCCTTGGAAATTGTTGAATCCGCTCCCACATGATAACAGAGATTCACACACTGAATGACAGCTGGGAAAAAATATTGAACAGTTCTAGAAATGATTTTATTTTCACTTTGGTTATTAAAAATGCTGTTTGCAATACTAACTATAACATCTTGTTTACCTTATCACTTTAACGTTCCTTTTCAGTAGGTACTTAAAGGAGTTTGAAATTAGTTTTACAGGCCAGCCAGAGACCCCGCTGACATTGCTACCTCCTGTCTGAGAGAGCTGGGAAGAGAGCTGGAACTAGAAGCTGGGAAACCAAGTTCTACTTTTGCCTTCCCACAGGATGCTTGGTAACCCTAAATCCCTTCCCTTTTTCGGTGGCCGTTCTCCTATCTGCAAAATGTGACGTGGTTCTCCTCCCTTCCTCCACATGGAAAGACGTGATACTTTGAGATGTACATCTGACCACAGTAGATCATTAATAACATTGCCAAACCTCTCCCATTTGCAGATAAACTGAGCAGGAAGGTGATTATCTCCTCGCTTAACTGGTGACTTGTGCTGCTTCCCCTTTTCCCTCAAAAAATAAAATTGCTGCTAGACTGCAGAGTCTGTCTGTTAGAGAGCGGTATTTATTCATATGACGTAGCACTTAATGCTCTTAGAAGTAATCCTACTGAAGCCAATAGGTTTATTTGAGTTATAGGCCCATATTTGCACAACAAAGGGGTTGCAAAAGCTTGTATCAAAACCACAGTTTTGATACAAAAACGAACTCCCACTGCCAGGCAAGTTAACTGAGTAGGAAATGCAAATTTGTTCCTATGAGCTGAAGCCCCAGGAGGAAAAGGAAGGATCCGAGCCATCTCAGAGAGGCCAGGAACGTAGGCGAAGGACACACGGTGCAATACACCGTGAATCATGCCTGAGCGGTCCTTGTGCGCTCGGGAAGCTTTCGGCCGGGATCCTGGCTCCACTGAAGTCAGTGTCTCATTTAGGGACGTGAAGATGGCCAGGATCCCTGCCATTGTTTCTAATTGCTTGATAACAAAATAATACAAGCAAGTCGTGCTATAATCCTATATGGCACTTGGGACTCTAAAGGAGAAGAGAAGCAGGCTCAGTTTCCCACTTTGTGCTGTTGAGATTGATGTTTCCTCTCTTTGATTTTAAAAAGTAAGGCGAGGAGAGGTGGCAGGGAGTGGTACCTCCTGCTCTAATGCCTGCCCCAGCACTCCCATCGATATCCTGCAGCTTCTTCAGCTGTCTCACTTCATGTATTTAATGTCACTTAAATTACCCAAGACAGCAGCAGCAGCTGACACTGTCATAACACCACATACACATGCTGTCACATCACATCGCAGCAACTGCGACACCCGTATCATACACATCAGCCCGCTCTGATCAAACGCAAGTCCCTAGAAGCAGCGGGTAGTATAGTTTTGCTTCCCTGAGCTTATCTGAGATACTAAATAGGCTGAATTCCCTGATATTCGAGATTTAAGAAGTCCATAGCTGGGATACAGCTGTAGTCCTTTGCTTTCTAAGTTTTTAGTATTTCCTGCACTTTTCCCTCCCTTCGATTTATCTACCATACCTGGAAGTGATTGGGGTTCTACCATCACAGCCAACACTTCAGTAGCGTTTTGCTCTGTTATCCTCAGGTTTTGGCATCTACCTTCCCTCACCGCCTCCCTCCCTCCCTCCTCCACCATCTTCTCTCGACACCTCTTTCACTTTCTTCTTCTTAGCACACTTCTGCTCCTTTCTCTAGTCTGCTTATTGAACGACTCTGGTCTCTGCAAAGCTACAAATGCAGGAGGAGAATGAGGCCTCCAGCTTATAAATATGCAAAGCACAAGCAGGGTCAGTTATGACACAAGCCATTCCCTTTCTTTCAAGGAGGACTTGAAATCATACTTATTAAAACATAAAACAGTTTGGGACGTTGGACTGATTATGCATATTTTTAAATTAAGATTCACTTGCAAGTGTTCAAGGATAAGAACCTGCCTATACCTTTCTCAGGATGGGAAGGCAAACTTATAGTACAAAAAGGGGAGACATTTGCCTGCCAAACCCATCGTTTTGTAAAATTCACACCGGTCAACTGATTTTACAGTGAGTGCTAAGATCTTCTCCTCTGAGATCTTCCTTCCAGTTTGCCCAATGCCTTAGTCCCTCTGGGTCTTCATGCCTTACTTCAGTATCACACGCTACAGGCTGAGGCATCTCAGGACATAGGAAAAGAGTAGCTTTCTTTCTTCTTCTTGTAGCCATCTTACTTCTGCACCCTAGAAAAAGAGCTTATTCCAATTGCATAGTTCTTTCTTCTCGCTCACAGTGCAAGCTTTTATATTTAGCATAGAGTTTTGTTCCCAGTTAATCAGGGAATATCTTTGTTAATTCAAATCAGCCAATTATCATTTTATCAGAACTGTCCTTTAGAAAAAGCTTCTGTAAATTGCTCTGCAACTCATTTGGAAAATGCGCAAGGATAGAAATATTTATTTTCTGAAAAGGAAGATTTCTTCTCTCATTGAAAAAAACCCATGGCAATAGTTAAGACTGCTACCTGTAATATAATGTCTATTTTCTGCACCCTGGATGAAAATTCGGTGTCTTACTACAAATGACTGTTTATGCAAACTCTCTTTTCAGGAGCACACAGTTGCCTTACAGCTGTTGTCAAGATTTAAGGTACGTTATTCATGGAAAAAGGGGACATTCCAAAATCAGCAGTGTGTGGGTGTCACATTTACATACACATGTGCATATATTTCTTCTGCTCCTCGGTCCCTACCCTTGCTGCTTGTCTAACAAATTAGCAGCACATAGATTTTCGCAAATCCAGCCTGCCACAGTTCACAAAAATCTGCTGTTTCACTGCTAGCTGGCTGTTATTTTTATAGCATATATTACTATGGTACCTAAGGGATGTGTAAATGATGGAAGTACATCATCCTAAAGTCTCAGCCTCCACAGCTTGCGCTTTGTTTTTCTTTCAACGTTGTCTTCTTAGTACGAAATAAAATAGTACAAAATTTAATAAACTGGTGCAAACTTGATTGTTTTTGCATGGGTTTGACTTTGATCAAGATATTAAAGGACCAGCTTTGCTAATTAATGAAGACAGAGAAAATATCAAATCACAACAGATCCAGCTTGAGCAAACAGTAGCATGGAGAATGCTGAGGCCGCAAGAATTAAAAGATAATTGAAGAGACATCGTCTTACGCCTTAGTCATGTATTGAAAATGTCTGTAAACAAATCATCAAAACCTCTAGAAATAACTCTGTCATTTTTCAGGGACATTGTCAGGGCTCTGAGGCTCAATCCTGCTCAGTTGTTTGCTTTTTTTCCTGAGCAGAGCATGCTAAACACAATCCGAGGCAAAGACTGAAATATTTACCAGGTGATTTAAATGCCGTGACTTTACAGATCATCGTGCATGTAAGGAATACAGTGTTTTCAGCATTCACGACTCAGGGTATAGCAAGACAACTTTAGTGCGATGAAGAACGATTGCTTTTTAAATAGTTAAAAAATGAACAAACAAAAAAATCACAAGGTAGATTCCAGTCTGCTACTTCCGTACATATTTGAAGTAACATTCAGATGAAACCAGCGGGTAACGCTGGCTTTACGCTTACACAGGCAACATCAGAATTTAGCCCAGAGTATTTGCTTCCACCATCGCAATATGACTTCATTACTCATTTTGTATCATTCAAGCAAATTACTTGTGGATGTAGGCCTAATATCCAGCCTCTCTTTGAAAACTCTCTTTATTTGAATAACAAAACCTGTGCTCTACGTAGCTCCTTACTGGCTATTTCTGCCCACTTGGCAAGGCCCGGCCCCCAGCCTGGGCCGGCTCCGTGCCCTCTGCACGACGACCCTTGTCCTTGCGCTGCCTCCCCCCCCAAACCACCCCTCGCTCTGCTCTGCCGACGGTTAGGTAGGTCCCTGTGACACAGCCGGGGACGTGGAGGCCGCCAGCGGGTGCTGCCACCAGGGCCGGGCCCCAACCGCCCCACAGGCCGCCGGGGGACGTCAGGGGGCGGGGCCATATCGGCGGCGGGGCTGTAGCGTTGACTGTGTCTGGGCGGGGCCATGCCCTTTGGGGGCGGGGTCTGTGCTGTTGGGAGGGCTGTGGAGATGGGGCGTGCCCGAGGGGGCGGGGCTGTGTCTCTGAGGGAGCAGTCTAGGGGCAGGGCTGCGCCTGTGAGCTATGGCCGTGAGGGGGCCTGGGGGCGGGGCCATGCGTCAGGAGGCCGGGCTGTGCCCATGAGAGAGGGACTGAGGGCGGGGCTGTGCCAGTGAGGGGGCGTGGCCATGGCTGAAGGGGCGCGGCTATGGCCGTGAGGTGACTGGGGGCGGGGCTATGGCTAGGGGGCCGGGCTGTGCCCACGAGAGAGGGGCAGGGGGCGGGTCTGTGCCCGAGGGGGCGGGGCGGAGCCGCGGAGGGCCCGGCTGTCCCTCCGTTACTCCCCGGGAGCCCCCGCCCTCACATGCTCCGCCTCCCGTCGCCCAACGTCTCGCCGGCAGTTACCGGCCGCCCCGCCCCGCCGCCCGCGTTCGGAGCCCGCACCTCCCCCGACCCCTGCAGGCGTCCCGGCGCGAGGGGCGCGCGGCAGCGCTGGGCGGGGCGGGGAGAACACCCTGCTTTGAGTTCTCCCGGTGCGGGGGGACGGGGATGGGGACGGGGACGGGGACGGGGACGTGCGGCACCGCCGCTACAGCTCGGCGGCAACTATCGGTGCCCATCCTGCGGTCGTCAATCGATTGCTCCCGCCTGCTGAGGCCCATGGGCGGGAGTCCCCAGGACGCATGCGCGGGGGCGCGTTGTCTGGCCGCAGCTGATAGGGCCTGCCTGGGTGAGCGGGAGCCGCGAGGGGAGTTCGCGCGCCGCGGCCGGAGCCGCCGGAGCCGCTCCGGCGCCCGCTCGTGCCGCCATGTCCGAGGCGTATTTCCCCGTGGGCCCGGGGCTGGGCCCCGAGGAGAACTTCCTGTCGCTGGACGACATCCTCATGTCGCAGGAGAAGCTGCCGGGCCGCGCCGAGAGCGCCCTGCCCCGCCTGGCCTTCGCGCTGGGCCAAGGGGCCGGCGCCGACTCGGGCGACTCCATCCCTGAGGTACCCGTCGGGCGAGGGCAGCGGGAACTACAGCTCCCAGCAGCCGCCGCGGGGCGCGGGCGGGGCGGGCACCTGTGCGGCGGCGCGGGGCGCGCTGGGAGCTGTAGGCGCCGCCCTAGCGGGCTGTGGCAGGGGAGGGCGCAGCGTGGAGCTGCTGGCGGGAGCTCTCCGCAGCAGGTTCCCCCGGCGTCCCTCTGCCCCTCGTTAGGCCAGGAATCGGCCCTGGTGGCTTTGTAGTCTGGCGCCCTGGGCTGCGTGTGGTTTGGTACAGAAGCCTGTGCCCTGCTCTGGTTGCAGCATGGGATCTTTGAGGTGCTCGGTGAAATCAGAGGACAAGCTGTAGAGGAAGAAAGCATCCGCATGGCACGTCCTGTGTCTGCGCAGTGCCTGCCACTGAGCCGATTTACGTGGCTGGCGTTTTCCTTCGCCTTTAAAACATTTTGAAGTCTTGTTTCCCCTAAATGTTACAAAGAGGCGAGAACCCTAGGGAGTGTCGATTCCCTTTCAGCGTTCTCGCTTTGAACTCTAGTGGAATCATTGCCCGGCTCGTACGCCCGGTTTACAAGCTGTAGGGCATGGTTGCTGTTCCCGTGTGGGCTCAGAGAGCTCGTGGGTTTGCCCCGACACAGCATACATCTTGCCATGTGTTGTGGGCTCCAAGTGGGGGCCCTGGACTGATCTAGAGCCCTAGTGCTGAAAAGAGTTTCAAGTTGTTTTCTTGAGTAGTCTTGCTGGGAGATTTACACATAAGTGAATTTTTTTTTGCCTCTGTTTTTTGGGAGTACTGCAAAGAAATTTACAGTTTTAGCTTCCCTTGTACTGTTTTATCTTTATTTTACTCATTTTGCACTTTTTTCTTCCTGTGCTTCGTAATCTGATGTTCACTCCAATAAAAAATGAATGCTTTCAGAGTCTGGCAGTAATAATTAATGCCTCTGAAGTGTATCTATTTTATATTTCAACCACAATAGACTTTTGTAAACAGAACTGACTTTTTGTAATACGGGATTCTTCGTTATTAATGTAAAGCTCGCTGTCTTTGGGGTTGATTTATACATGTTTTCCTGGGGAGGACAACTTTTGTTTCTGTCACATTCATGCAGGGATCAAAGCTGGAAATACCTCTGTGGCTTGCTAAAGGGTTACATGACAGCAAGAGAAGAATAATTTCCATGGAACTGCCAAAGATTTACAAGGAGGCCTGGAGGACAGTGTTCAGTGCTGATGCCAATGTGGTTGATCTGCATAAAATGGGGCCATACTACTATGGATTTGGCTCCCAGCTCCTGAACTTTGACAATCCCGAGAATCCTGAGATAGCTCAGACTATCTTGCAGGCAAGTAGTTGAACCAAGTCTTGGAATTTCATTTGATGTTTTTCCATCTTTTTCTTGTTCCCAGCTGCTCTGCAATACCCAGGAAAAATATCCTGTTTTAATTCAGGTGACTTTTGGCTTAAGCGAGGATTTCTAAATCAAGCTATATGATCCTTTTTGTCAACTACAGAGCCTGGTGCAGTCAATGGAAGCCCCAAGCATGCATTCAGGAGTGGAGTTTTAGCTTGAAATTTTCTACTGTAAATACGGTATTTCATAAAAGTTCAATAAAACAGGACTGGAGAAGATGTAAGATTATTTAGTCAGTGCCACTGCTGCAAGGTAGAATGAATTCACCCTGTATTACTTTTATTTATCTAACCTGTTTTTAAAGCTCTCTAATGATGGGAGACTTCACAACCTCCCTGGGCAATGTTGTTTCAGTGCTTCGCTATCCTGATCTTTGAAGGCTTCCTTTATTGTCTAAACTAAATCTCCTTTGCCCCAATATAAGCTCTGTTCTATTTGTTCCATCCGAAGTAAACACAGTGAGCAGATTATTCTCTTCCTTCCTGCAGTAGGCTTTTATGTGTTTGAACACTGTTGAGTGTGTTCCCAATCTATGCTGGAACAAATGGTCCCAGTTCATTCGGTATCTCATTGTGGGTCATGCTTTCTAGCCCCTGCTTGTCCTTATTGTGCCCTCCTGGAGTCTTTCCAGTTGATCTGCATCTGCTTTGAAGTGCAATGCCCTGAACAGCATATATTCTCCTGCTTCGGTCTTGCCTTGTGCTGATGAAAACAAAAAAAGATTACTTTGTGAATTTGCTAGGCCATGCTGCAGTTTGTTCATGCTGCTGTAGCATTCTTGTTTTTCGTAATAGCTTGACATTGATGCACATTCAGTTTGTGGTCCACACTAAAACGGTACAGATTGTGTACCCAGACCATCATTCTTCATCCTGAATTTGCACAGTTAGTTATTTCTGCCTTAATGTAAAACCTTGCGCTAGTCCCAGACGAAGTGCATCCTGTTGTTTTCAGACCGTATCTTTAATTTGTCAGGATAATTGTGAATTATAGTTCTATCCCCAGCATGCTTGCAGTCACTCCTCCTCCTCCTCCTCCCTCATGTTGTTTGCAAACTTAATAAGCATAATTTCTATCCCGTTCCTAAGCTCATTAATGAAAATATCAAATAGTACTGGGTTTCAGTAGAACCTTGTAGAACCCCACTCAATATATTTTCCCTTCCTGATAAGAGTTACTGATAAATGTCTTTACCCACCTTATATTTTCAGCTAAAGAGTGGTTTAGCTACATCTTACGAAAATGCTTCATGACAGGCATCTTTCTGCTGCTTTTCCCCTCTTTGTAAGGCTCAATATCCTGCCATAATGGGAAATTAGGTTGGTCTATAGAAGTTTGTTCTTGACAAATTCAGGTTGGCTGTCATTCTTCTCTTTATTCTCTACCAGAATTTTATGTATAGTTTAATTGTTCCAGTATGTTTCCAGGAATTGATATTAAGCTGATGGATATATAATTCCCTGGCTCTTCCTTCCTCCCTCCCCATCTCCCCTTTCTCTTTTAAAAGATAGATACCATCTTTGCCTGTTTCCGGACTTCTATGATCTCTTCTGTCCTCCTTGAGCTTTTAAAGATAACCACTAACAGCTCTGAGACTTCTTCAGCCAGCCTTCTAAGTAGTCTGGGATGATTGCTATTGGCTTTTTTTTTTTTTTTTTTCTTTAAATGAAGGCTGATGCAGAGAGGCTTTAAAGCACTGCTGCTTTCTTGGAGTTATCCATTGAAAGCTTGCTTTCTGCATTGAGAAGATGACTGCACCTTTCCTTGGCTTTCTGCTTTCTGCTAATGTGCATCTTGGGAAAAGAGCCACTTTAGCACAGGTCAGTTTTTGACAGAAAAAAACAAAAGATATGAAGGTGTGCTTTTGCTTTACTAAGACAAAAAAGAAAAAAAAATTACCCCCCACCCCAAGTATTTAGGAATTAGAATTAAAACACATGAATGAAGCATAACTATTTAGTGTTTATGAAGTACTCAAAAAGCCAAATGAGAGTTGTAGAATACGTATGCTGTAACTAAGAAGTAAAGCTCTAGACTATTACAATTCTGGTGTTTCTAAAACTTTTCCTGAAATAATGAAGCAAAATTCTTCAGGGAGTGTTAACTCTTGTTTCTCTTCCTTCTTATCTTTGCTTTTGGGAATAAGATCTTTAAATATGAGCTTTGTTGCTAGCTTTTTAATATATTAAATGGCTGTAGATTTGGTTTTAAAAATTTGCTTCCTGGTTAAGGTTTTATCAGCATACTGAATTCTTTACAGTGGCAATTTTGGCTTAACTTCCAGGCGGTTCATAAGTTGCAGCTCGTGTGTTCATATAGTAACTGCCGTCGCGTGAGATGCTTGCAACTCTTTCTAACGCCAATAATCGCTTGTGAAGCGAGATGGAATAGGTTGTAACTCGAGCAGGAAATGGTTTGCCTTTGCGTCCAGGGTTTATGGGCGCTACGAACAAACAGCCTTGCTAGCCATTGACGGGACTTTGCCTAGTTGTGAACAGATGGGTCAACGCCTATATCTTTGGCTTTTTGGTCTCAAAAGCTCAGGTCTCTAGCACCTGAACTGGAAAAGCCTTTGTGTTATCTGTCAGTAATTCTGCTTATCTTCTTTAGACATTTATTAACCGTTTTCGTCGTATTATGGACTCCTCTCAGAATGCCTACAACGAAGACACATCGGCGCTGGTGGCCCGACTGGATGAATTGGAGCGAGCCTTATTTCGAGCTGGCCAGAAAGGGTTGAATGACTTTCAGTGCTGGGAGAAAGGACAGGCTTCCCAAATCACAGCTTCCAGTCTGGTCCAGAATTATGGGAAGAGAAAGTTCACGGATATGGATGGTTGAAAGCCTGAGGAACTTGAAGCTGCAGCAGGGGACACTGAGAGATCTACAGTCTGTCTGGCACAGAAAAGAAAGATGAATCAGCTTTGGGAAAGGCCAGACTCCTTGTCCATTAATGGGAATTTTTTTCCATAACATCTTTGGATTAGATAAGTGCAAACTTTAAAGGCAGATGGCAAGTGTATAAAAAAATAATAGATTGCATCACAGGATAGCTTTACGGCTTACTCATACCACTCCTGAGGATTTGCAGTTCTTGTGTTTCCTCCATGGCTGAAAGGATATGAGAGGCTTTTCTGAAAGGGTAATTAATATTTATTATTCTTCCAAATTGATACTTACAGTACCAGATCTGTATGGGGGAGGGGGGGAAGGGTAATTCCTTATATTTCATCTTGCCATTTGCATTCCAGCCTCCTGGAAACTGCTATTCCATCTTCCCCATTCTTTGGGGAACCCCAGTGACGTGAAAAAACTGGTACAAACTGCCCTGATTTTTTTTTTTTTTTTTTCTCATATCGTGATACATAGAGGTGTAGCAGCTACTCCTCATTCGGCATGAGGGATTTTTTTGTTTGGTTGGTTTTTGGTGGCTTTTGTATGCAGTATTAGTGCAGAGAAGAATACCCTCTGTTTATCCAGGCAACAACTGAAGCTGCCGTGCAGGTCTCAAATGCTGCCTTGTTCTCTGCCTCCCTTTTGCCTGCCCCATCAGGCTGCCTTGATTCTGTGTAGCCGGGGATGTTCTCATCTGATGCGGGCAGCTTTTGTGATGGAGACAACTCTACAATGGGGCCTGTGTTGAACCGCTCTGCTCTTTTTACAGAGGAGCCGTCAGAAAGTAACAATGTGTCAGTCTGGGCTGGATCAAAAGAGGCAACTTTAATGGAAACTGTCCCCCGTTATTTGCCTGAGCCGAGCCATCTGTTTTCCCTTGAGAAATTCTGATTACTAAATTTGGCTAATAAGAGAAAGAGCAAATGAATTAAGTTTCCTTCCTTCTGATCCATCAGTAAAACGTCCTAGTAAATGTCATTTTTGCCAATGGGAACAACTGGAATTGGGACTTGCTAAACAGCACAGTAATTATTATCCTATATAGATGTAGCTGTCCTTAAATCTAGATTTTGTGTAAATCCCATTGGATAAATGGGAGACAGAAAACACATGCTTCCCTCTGTAGGAAGCAATTCCTGAGGTCAACAGAACGGTCATCCTTTGGAAGTAAATATTAGACATTTTAGGGGTGTTTCTAGACATCTGTAGAAGGTGGCCCTTGAGGAATAACTTGGAGAAGGCGCTGGATCATAGTGGTACCGAGTACTCCCTCCTCTTTGGGAATCATTGGGAGGTGGGAGCGGATGTGAAACAAAACATTCAGGGTTTTGTACATCAAGATCCAAATGTTGTAGGAGCTGTTATTACAATTGTGGATGTACTTGGATATCAGATATGTCAAACTGGGTAAAGGACCTCAAGTGCAAAGGGCACATGGCCATTCCTTGGACAAGAGGAGTGAAAGCTCTGCCTCTGGATCCAAAAGTATCTTGGCATCTCTGCCCGAGAAGCACAGGGCCGGCCGGCCTGCCACAGGAGACTGGAAGTTGTGCCTGACGAAGCTTTTCCAGTATGTGCAAGATCAAATGCTGCTGTGCTTAATGACTTAATGGCACGTAATAATAGCCTATGCATTTCCATGAAGTGTTTGTGTATTTTTCCATTTCTGGATTTCTATGTGAATAAATATTTTGTAAGGGGAAGTTCTTCATGTAAATTGTCTGTTGGTAGTTTCCCTGCAGCAGAAAAATTGTCATGGATAGGAAAGTGCAGGCCTCTGCAGAGCGGTGGCCGTGAGGGATAATGCGGTCGTGTTTATATAATTCCTCTTCTCTTTTAGGTAACGCGTTTGGGAGCTAAATGCACACGGTCACGTGAGCACAGAGGTAGTTCCTGCCTGACTTATCCCATGTGGGTAGTAGCAGTTTGCTCAAGTTGTGGGAGATGACATCCAGTGTGCCAACCTGACATAAGCTATTGATTTTGTAAATACACATCTTTATGAAACAGGAGATGGCTGGAGATGATTCCATGTTACCCCGACTTTGGAATTTTAACCTAGTTTATGGCATAGCAACGGGTAGCGGACAGGAATTGTCTGTCTCTGTGTTTGTACTTTGCTGCTTCAAGTGCTGCAGCGTAGTGTCTTAAGTCACGCGTCAAAGCTGTGCTCGAGCTGCAAGGAAAGTAAGTTTAAGTCCATCTTCAATGAAAAGCATTTTAGATTTGGAAGGATTATTTTAATGAGAAAGTGGCTTTGGAATCTAGTTGGTTTATAAAAACCTGAATCACTAGTTCCTCAATTTCCTGACTGATTTTTGCATCCAAGCTCATTTTCCTACATTTTTAAGAATATTTTTTTCTTCTCTGCTGCTGGGAGCAAAATCCAAGCAGGCAATGCACGTTTGCCAGCATTTTGTACAGCCAGTTTCAGAGTGAGGAGAAATAATCCTTTTTCTGTGATAGTAGTCCTCAATGTCCCTGCAGGACTGGCTTTTTGTAAGTAGTCACTATCACTTTTAGTAAACCTGAGTGTTTAGTAGAAAAAACACCTGTAGGACCCTTAAAAATTCAATCCTGTGATTTTTAAATTACAGTATTTGGTTAGGAGATTTTTTTTTTTTTCCATAGCTGGCTGAAATGCTTTATTCTATCCAGAAATACTTCATTGTTGCTCCAGACACCCACTGCCGCTGAGAAGCCTTTTAAGATAACTAACAAAAGCCTGCTCTGTAATTTTTATGAGCACAAACTGTCCTTTATGGTTGCACAGCAGCAAGCTATAAGTCAGAGGAGTTTGGACTTGCATATTTTCAAAATGGCACAATAAATCCTCATTACAGAACTGTACAAAAGAGGTCTGAAAGGGACTTTTAAGAGTCATTGCTCCCAGTGACCCTCAGCTTTTAAACTGAAGGACTATTGACGTTTATGAAAAAAAACCATTCTGCAGACAATTTTTTTTTTACAGTATTGCCACGGTGGTTTTCATTACACTCAAATCAAAATTTAGCAAAATTTGCGGTGCTGATTAGTTGTGTGTTTACATGAGAATGTTTGGGTTTGAATGGCCTGTTTCCCAAGAGAGCTATGGGCTGACCTACAGCCCATTCCTTTCTCTAAAGCAAGCATTAGCTCTGCCTAACTCATCTCGGGGTGATGCTTGTCTAACCAGGCCTTTAAAAACCTCCTTCATTGGAGACCCCCCAGCCTCCCTAGATGATCAGTTCCCATGCCTGACCATAATGTTTGATGAACAAAGTTAAGAGTTGTTTATTTACTGACACAGCAGAAAGGAGGGTCGCTCTTTCTGGCAGTGAATCCCTGTCAGAATGATTAGTGAAACTGAAAAACTGTTTCCTCGCCTGTGTTTCAGATTAGCTTCTCTTAAAGCTGTTATTTATCCCTTCTCTGTATTTTTGTCATGCAAATGAGCAGTCATGGAGCTATGCTCCCCAGTTAAATACCAATAGCTTTGCAAAGAGCACGCACAAACTTTCTCACCTATTTAAATTATCCTTTTATAAAACATGCGTGTTTCTTCCTTTGCCCTAAACGATGCCTCGGTTTGTCCTCTGGCCTTGATTGATTTTTTTGGTTGGCAGAAAGAAACTACTGGTTGCTTCTGCCGGACTGAAAGCAATAGGTGTTGTTCCGATTTCTGTATCAGAGATCCATAAGTACCAAATTAGATGAAGGAACAGCAACCAGGAGAAGCAGCAGCAAGAGATGTTTTGAGAACTGACATACTTTAACAGTGCATACTATTTTTATCAGGGAAGCAATGGCACCTGAGTTAGGAGCACAAGCCTCTCTGATCTTGATCAGTGGTTTTTCTAGCCATTTTTTGGTGACCAGCTATTACAAGACCTACCTTCAAAGTTTTAATTGAGCCAGTTGCACAACGGAGATCTGACATAATCCAAAAGAGAGACAGTGGTGAATGCTTTCTTTACATAGAGCTTCTTCTGTCCCCGAACACGTGCTTTTTATAAAACACATTGTCTGGTAGCCTAGCACATGGTTCAGGAGATCGTGGCTTCATTTTAGTTCTAGCACTGTCTCTCTGCTTGGCAGAAGGCAAGTCACATGGCTGTTTCTTGCCTCAGTTTCCTTTTCAGACAAATGAAGATAACAGTACCTTATTAGAGTGTATTTTGTCCTCTGGATGATAGGCAGTGTCTGATTTTGTTGCAATAAATCTGCTAGCCAGATTTTCACAGCTCTGCTGCATCTGCTGAGGCTCAGATCCTTACTTGGTAAGTACTCGACAGAGCATCTAAAAGATTCCCCTTTTCAGAAATCACTCCAGTTTCCTTGATCATTCCTATTAAAGCCTTACTGCCAAGCTTCTTCAGAGCTGCCCTATATCTGATAACTTTAAGTATAAGCACTTTTCCCAGTCTATCCTACCTGAATAGCCTGTTGGCCCTGCAGGAGAGTGGCCTGGCATGCAGAACTGAGCATGCACTTCTGCTCTCTTTCCCTGATGTTACCTGATCAGAAGTGCTTTCACTGGAGTTGATAGCAGCCTGAGCACTAAAATGCTGAGCAGCATCTTCAGTGGGATTGATTGCACAAAATTGATGCAAGGGTAACAGATTGTGGTGGTTTCATCATGTCATACAAGTGAGAAATGGGGGAGGCCTACCTGCGCTTGCAACTTGTGTCTGATGTTTCTGTTTTGCAAGACTGGCTTTGGAAACTGATCTCTAGTGGGAGTCCTTTTCTGTGTTTTACGTTGACCAGACAATTTGATTTAAGTCTGTGGCGAGCAGATTCTGCTTTTGAAAGAAGCTGTGCCAGTTTGGGCTTCCCTTGAAAGTGTCTCCTGGCTGAAGACCTTCTGTGGACTTGCCTTAGGATGTATCTTCTGCCTCAGTGGTGTAGGTTGTTGCAGAAGGAGAAACAATTCTTTGTTCTGAAACTAAACCTAATCTTCTACTAATCCTAATCTTCTAACTATTGTATTGAGTTTTTAGCTAGTTTGTTGTGCTCTCTGACTCTATGTGCACAAATATATCCAATCCCTTCAGTGCTAAGATAAATTTGCAATGAATCAGGGTCGATGAAATTGAAAGGAGAAAGCTTCACATAGTTTGCGTTCTCTGCCCAAACAATATCATCATCTCAGCCTGAGTTGGGCAGACCAGTCAGGTTGGAGATTTATACACTGCTGGTGTTATCCAGCTTCAGAGACACCGCGTTGCTCTTTCTGTGCCAGTCTGCAGTAGCCTCTTTGCTGCTGGTTAAAATGCACATGTTGGGTTTTCTCAGTAGTTCCTGGGGGATTTTGAAACGATGACCCCAAGAAGGCCGTGGCCGGGGAGGGTCCATGCGTGCACTGCATGTTAACAGCCAGGAGAGGGGGCGCTGAGCTTAAGACATTGTTTTTGTGTGAGTCCTACCATAACTGCTTAAGTTTTACATGGAGAGATCCCTGGTGGTGTTTTTCTGCCTTTGAGATCAAACTTGGTGTCTAAGTAAGTGACTTGCTATTGCATATGAAAGGGGGAAACGCAAGTCAAGGAAGACCCAAAACAGAGTTTAGGTTGTGCTACGTTGTCCTAGATTTGAGTAAACAAGTGTGGGTGTCATGCTTGGCATAGACACTGAAAAAGAAGTATTATTGTTTGCCACGTACGGAGGGAAGTGGTGCTGCCAACAAAGAGTTGCAGGCAAAGGCAAAGATGGAAAGACACTTTGGTGTGCCACTTGAGTAGATTTGAGTATGCTCAGGAGACAGTATGTTGAGTACTACCTGAGTGAGTATGAGACTCACCTCATCATTGCTCAAGTGAGTCTGTGTCCTAAGGGATCCTGCAGTGGGTCAGGGAGGAGCGGGATGCAGAATGCAGGAGCCCTGACTTCTACTGCCTTCTCCTTCACGAAGTGCTATTTGCTTAGCCCCCAATTTCAAAGCCTGAGCAATGGAGTTGGGATGAGTGTGTGTGTTTAAAGTCTGTGAATCACAGAGATCAGCAAGGGCAAAGACCAGCAGGCTGGTGGCACGTCTATTCTCTGTCTGTCCCTCCTCCCCACCAGCCTCAACACTTGCCATCCAGAAACAGGAAATATTATCCACCAGTGGGTGTAAGTTCTGCTGTCCTCTCATCCCTGGCCCTGGTGGAAGGAGCTGGGTTCTGTGTGTGGCTCTTCCCCTTTCTGTAATTTATCTTCATGGCTATCCTTGGGGATTTGTAGGAACAACCAGAGAAAAGGAAAACAACTAAGGTTGCATCTGCGCTCTTCTCCCCACCCGTTGCTGCAGGGAGCTCTCCTAGCTGCTAAGGAGCAAGAAAAGCAGCTTTAAAGAGGCTGCTACCCACAGCAACGCTGGAAAGCACTTGGCCATGGGAGCAGCATGCATAGGAAGGCAGCCGGCCATACAGGAGTGAGGCTGATGGTGGCAGCCACAGCAGTCTCTTTGGGTTTGCTCAGTGAAGGAGATGAGTAGGGAGGAGATAATGGGAAGCCCAGCAGGCAAGGAGAGGGAGGATATCTAGAGGCCCTCGAGAGGGGTAGGTCAGCATTCACTGTGGTACCCCCTCGTTTGAAGGAGTCTTGAAGTGTCCTCCCTTTACCATCGCATCTGACTGTAACATCTGCATAACCAAACTGCAAGGCTGCTTCTGGCCTTTGCATCATTGAATGGTTTGTCTGAAACAAAGACTCTGATGTGAAGAGACCTGGAGAAGTGTAGGAAGGTAAAGGAGAGGAAGAGGAGGCAGGAACTGGAGAGGCATCTCAGGGAGTAGAAAAGAGCACAGAGGAGCTTGAGACAAGAAGGCTTGAAGACAGTGAATGTCCACCTTTCCCAGGTGCTGTTTTCATTACTTATCCGGTTTTGCTTTGTAGAGGAAATTGCTCCTGGGAGCCTGATTCTTTTCTCAGGGTTAGAGCAGCAGGGGAACAAGGAGATGAGCACACAACAACATAGTCCTGTGATGACAGAAGTCAGTATAGCTTTCTTGTATCAATGACACTGTGCTGATTGTAGGGTCCTTAACCTCCAGCAGTGTAGGTGAGAACCTGGAGCTCTTCTGGTGTGGCTGTAGCTCCAGAGGGACTATGAAAAACAAGACCTGTGTCTTTGTGTGATAGCCATTTCATGTATTACGATAGTGCTGAGGGCTTGCCAGGCTCTATGCCCACTTTCTGCACAGGTCCTGAGCTCGCCTGGAGTCCAGCCAAGCCAGCCCTGTGCTGCTGTTTTTGAGTGGGCTCCTTGCAAGAAGAGTGGCACAAAGAGCAGCAAGCGCCGCAGCCGCCAGACCCCTCTTCAGTTGTGGAAAATTACAAGGGGCGGCACAACCCCCAAAAGCCAAGGCATTTGTTCTGGTTTTTGAAACACTTCATTAATGTCATTGACAATACCAGCAGGTTCCTGAGATTAGCACGCTTCTATTTTTGAAGAGTTATTTCTAATGGCAGGCTTCCAGGCAGTGCCAGCGGCCTTAGTAATCTTTCTATCTGGATTGGCAGGACACACTGTGGTCTTTCGCCTTTCGTTAGCCTCCGTGAAACCATGTAGCTCCAGCTCTTCCCAGATGCTCCCCCACACCTTGGGGGAAACATATTTCCATCAGGTTTTCTAGCTACCCGGTGGCAAGGCAGAAATTGCATGTGTTCTAGGACAGAAATTGCCTTTCTTCTAGATGCTGGGCCCCAGGCAAGGCCTGGGCTTCACCTAGACTGAGCAGGATTTGGGGTGGGAGAAGCGTGTCCCTTCCATAGATGCAGTTTGCAGAATACAGTGCACCTTGCCACCTCAGACTGCTCTCTGGTCATGCATACGTCTGGATGCCCAATTTCAGGTTCAGCTTCTCGGAGGAAGCAGTGCATCGTGCTGATGGAGGAGACGAGGAAGATGAGCTTGAGAAACTGCAGCCCTAAAGGTAATCCTCCCTTATCTCCTTCAGATTTCTCTGTGCCTAGAAACAGGCAGTGGTAAGGAAATGTCTCCTGAGAGCCAGGATGGTGCTGTTCTGTCTCTGTCCTGACGCTGTGATTAAAAATACAGTGGCAAAAAGCAAATGGAAATTGTAAAAGTCCAGCTTGTGCTCTCAGCTTGTGTGGCTTATAAGGCAAGGCCTGTCTCCAGCTGTTCTGCTGGTCCCTCAAGGGCTCTGGGATGTTCCACTGGTAAAGCAGAAGCACATGGAAAATATGACAGAAAAACGGCTTACCGAATAACTCTCACAAACAGGAGGTCTCAGCTGGACAAATAAGGCTTTTCCCTGACTTCAGACCAAGAAATTGCCAAATGCTTAAGACTGCAGTGTGGCTTCTTTTCTCAGGGGTTAGAGCAGCAGGGGAACAAGGAGATGAGCACACAACAACATAGTCCCGTGATGACAGAAATCAGTATAGCTTTCTTGCATCAATGACATTCTACTGATTGTAGAGTCCTTAACCTCCAACAGTGTAGGTGAGAACCTGGAGCTCTTCTGGTGTGGCTGTAGCTCCAGAGGGACTATGAACAACAAGACCTGTGTCTCTGTGTGATAGCCATTTCATATATTACGATAGTCACAAGTATTGATCCAGCAGAAAGGTAAGACTGGCCGTCCAACCTGGGCAACGTTTGATTCGAAGTGCTTACAGAGTGATGTGGGGCCCACTGCAGCTCAGAGTCTCACCCACTTCTTTCTGGCCTTCCTCTGTTTCTGCTCCTGACACCTTAAAGACTGCTTCAAGTATTACGGTTCTCCCTCCCGCTGCCCATGACGTGGCTGGTCCCACGTCACACTTGCCCTCCCCTTTCCAGTGACTTCACCTCGGTTCTTCGTAGGTCTGGGGTGAGCTTGCAGGTGGGCAAGAGAAATCTGGGCTGTGCCCTTTTCAGCACGCAGGTGACCAAACCCACAACTGGATGCAGGCTGTGCATGACGTATCACCCAGCTGCCTGCACTTTGGCGTATGTGTTAGAGGGCCTAAGCCAAAATCCACCGGTGTCAACTGAAAGGCTCCCCTGGGGCTTACCAAGAGCTTCAAATTAGGCCCATAGCACTTGAACTTGGCAGCAATGCATGCTGGAAGAAACAGTAGGGCAGATAAAGAAGTAAACCCACCATCAAAACAACCCCCAAATGGTTGTTTTCAAGTCCATAAAAAAGCTGCAGATTCCTGTGTGCCTCTGCTCCTTCGGTGAGATGTTAATGTTGGTTCAAATGAAAGGGTCACTGTGAGCATCCCCCTAGCCAAACCAGTCTTCAGTCTTCCCCTGAGATCAGAGCTGCTTTGGTGTGCACCATGAGACAGCCTGTGCCTCCAAGAAGCTGTTGGTTGAACGGGCTGCTCAGATAGAGGAGGAAGCAGAGAGCTGGGAGATGGAGCGACTGGCCCAAACCACAGATCAGCTGGGAGCAGGGCCCTGCCTGAGCACTGCCACATGGTCCTGATCCCCGCTGGAGTCCATGGGGGCCCTTGTGATGGCAGATGTGTCTTGCTGCCAGGACGCAGGCTTCATTTCCTTTCCCTGGTGTTTTCCTTGCCCCTGGGGCTCTCAATGGCCCCTTTCGCAGGGGCGAGGCAGCTCTGTGGCTAGGGTCAGGAAACAGAGACTCGCTTGCAGTGGGGGAGCCGTGCCCAGGCTTTGGTGATCATTAACGGAGTGCCTGTCCAAAGCCTGCCTTCTCCGGCTGCAAAATGCAGTTTTTAGTGACTGCTTCGGCTTTGAAGCCAGGCCAAGCTACAAATCAGAGGAGGAACTGTAGCCATTCCTGCATCCTTGTCACATCCTTTGCAAAGGCTTTCAAGAAAAGTCCCTGCCGGATGCGAGCAAAGCTCTTTTTTGCTTGCAGAGATCTGAGGAGCCCTGGTGGAGCAGAGCAGAGCCAAACCCAACCCATGTTTTTCTAAGCAAGACTGTAGTCGCTCATCTGGATTTACCCCAGTGAAACCAATGGAGTTGCTCCAGCTTTGTGCCAAGCCGGCTGGGTTTATTGCAGTTGCTGTGGAGTTACCAAGCACTGCCTGGAGTCTGAGCTGTGATTTTGCCTTTCCAAATTGGGCTTTCCTGTGCACAAATACTGCCCTAGCTGCCTGGGTGTGCGTCCGTCCTCTGCTGACACATGCAGAGCGAGGCTAACAGATTATCACCTCCCTGGACTGGGGGCCAGCCAGGCCTGGGTCTCAGCTGTGCTCCAGTGACTGGCACTGCTCCCAATTTACACCAACATCCTCCTGATGTGGGCTGTGGCCATGCCTGTGCAGCCCTGAGCATGCAGTGACATTTAACTCCTGCGTATCTCTGTGAAGCGATCCCATCCTCACCTCCCGAGCCTTCCATAAATCCCGGCTGGCAAGGCTGCTCCCAGAGACCAAGGGCTTTGCCTGAGTCAGCAAGACACAGGATGATACAGGGAAAAAGAAATCACTTTAAATCAGTCCTTGGGAACAGCATCTGCTTCATGGCAGAGACCGATTTAATCTCCTTAGCAATCGCCTCAATCATAGAATCAGCAGGCTGCTAATTAATTGAGAGGCGCTCAGCTACGGACGCTCAGATCCCTCCTGGCTTTGAGTGGAGCCCTTTCAGGTTTGCCTGTAGTAGCTGGCTGCTCTCCTAATGAATGGGTCTGCCTCAGGTTGGAGCCCTGCACGAGGTGTCCCGACTTGGGCCAGAACTGCTGATCCCTCTCTGCTGGCTCTGGTTGGACTTCGGATGTCTTGACACAAGTGTGATGGTCCCACACTCCGTCTACATGCTGGCAATGTTGGCCTGAGAAACAAGCTGGCTAGCTGTTTGCTTGGGGCCCTGTGTTTTTGGGAGAGGGCTAGGAAGAGGGGAGCCATGAGGACAGGCCAGTCTGATCCTTTCCGCTCGGAGGACAGCAGTTCTGTCTTTGCAGGGAGGTAGCAGGACCTGGGTACAGCTCACACCACAAGCAGCTCTTGCAGATAGTGTGGTAACACCGCTGACCCCAGCACACTGGGCAGCCTCCTGGCATTTCCTGCCTGCCAGGCAAGGAGCAGAGCGGAGAAGAAAGGCGATCCTGGTGTCTCACTGTGCTCTGGCGCCTGCGGGACCCTACGGATGCCAGTCTGCTGCCAGAAATGGTATCAATCCCTACACACACTTTGTGTATGGGGAAGCAGCGTGATGGAGGTGGGGATGACACGTGGATCCACGCTGGCATCCACTGCTGTATGGACACTAGGGAGCACTTAGGGGGTTCTCCAGCATGTGAACACAAAACCAGAGCTGGTCCTAAGTCGGACAGCTGGGAATGGCAACCTCCAAGAGCAGCCTGCCCTCTGCGACAGAGCGTGGGAGGTGCTGAAGGATCAGCATTGGCCTCCTGCTCGCCTGCATCATTCAGCCTTGTCCTCCCAGAGCTCTTGGCTCCCAGCTGGGTTTGACTTTGGCCCCGGGAGCCCAGCGGGTGGGGATGGCTGCGATGCGCCAGATCCCTCGCCCTGCCTCTCCCCAGTCCCTCTGGCCTGGAGCTGGGCCCTCACCTCCATCCTGAAAGCCCGCAAGCTGATTAAGCCCAGTGTGTTAACTGGCTGTGACAGCTCATTTTGTTATCTTGCATTTAGTTATCGATGGGGTGCATGTGACTGGATTCACAACGAAGGTCAGCGCCAGGCTGGGCCAGAGCCTCCCTTTCCGTCCATCCCAGGACATGGGGCTGAGCTCCGGCAGCTGCTGGTTTGCCACAGATGGGCTGTAAGCAGGCTGTGCGGGAAGGCAGGATGAACGGGTTTGGCCTTTTTTGTTGTTCAGGGATAGTTTTGCTCTTAAATCCCCCCTCCACCCCATGCACAGCCCTCGGGGCTAGCGATGCACTAACCCCCTGCTTAAGGAGGTTGAGCATCTGCTGAGCCCAGGCCAGCGCTGGCCTGCTCCCTGGGCCTCACTCGGGGTGTCTGGCAGAAGAAGAGGCTCTGCAGTCATGCTGCTGGGGAACAACAATGTCAAGGATGGGTTTATTCACACTGTGCAACACCCCGCTGCAGGAAGAGGTGGAAATCAGAGAAATGGGTTCAAAGGGGCATTTGGTACCCATGGGTGAAACCAAATCTTTCCAGGGCTTTTCAGCACATGGCTGTGGGTTTAAGGCTGAGGAAGCCCCCACTGCTGAAGTCCAGAGAGACGGAGGTTTCCCTGCTCCAACGACAGGGCCTCAGCCCCATGGTGGGTCTGGCTGTTGGAGATAGCGGCATTGGAGACCAGTGTTCAGCAGGATGGAAGCTCGGGGGAAAGGGAGAGGGGGCAGGCTTGGCTAGTGCTCTTAACCAGAAGCTGCTGAAAATCCATCAAGGGCAGGCATGTCAGAGGCTGCAAGGGCAGGGGTGCCCCCACTTGGAGTCCTGCAGCAGCCTTGATGCCCGGAGGGGCTGGATTTGCAGGCTGGCAATGGGGATCAGGAAGACACGCTGGTGGACCTTGCTTAAAAGCTCCAAAGTCCTGGCTCAGGCCCTCAATCCTACTGAATGTGGTTTTCCAAACAGTTTGAGAGCTAGGAAAGGAAGGTTTACAGTCTTCCACCGAGCCACGAGCCTTGGGGGGAATGGCTGGAGGCCTGCCTCTGCAGTAGGGAGGGCTTGCTCAGGGTTGTGTTGCGAAGTGGTGGAGCTAAGGGTTAACCCCCTGTCCTGGGACAGCTGAGTGATGGTGCCTTTGGCCTGCTCTTGCTTCCGTTCCTGGGACCTGCCAGGTCCACGGCCTAAATGCAGAGTGACAAGAGAGTGCATTAGCGAGGAGCAGGATGAAATAATTAGGAATGATGGATCCCCCCAGAGCTAGAGGGATTGATTGGCCAACGGTCAAGGAGAAGGTCAGGGGCAGAGCCTCGGGGATGCCTGCTCCTGCCTGGGCAAGGACTGGCTGGGCTGGTGGCCGTTCCCACTTGTGCCGCTCTGCCCCACTGCATCCTCCTCCTTGCCCAGAGCCCCAGGCAGGGAAGCTGATGCCTGCAAAACCTCCAACTTGTCCACTCTGCTCCAAACTCCTTTCTTTTCATGATCGCAACCCTACAGAGCCCCCTTACCTCAAGGCAGAGCCACCTCTGCTCCTGCTAGCTTCCCCTCCAAGCATGGGGAGTTCACGGGTGATTTCTCTCAGGGCCTTGCTGTCCTTCCTGCTAGCAATGGTGAGGCACGGCCCCTCCTCGGCTCTGCCGTCCGCCCTGGAACATGAGCCAAAGGCCCAGCCTGGCTTCACCTCAGAAATGCTGACAAGGTCCCAGGAGTTTGGTCAGCAGAAATGGAGCAGGTTTGGCTGGACCGGTCTTTGGCTGCATAAATATAAGGAGCTTCAAAGCCATGCAGGACTGCTGTGGCCGCCCGGTGTGACTCCTGGAGAGCCTCCCTCAGGGACATCTGTATCAGGCCAGGCTTAGGTTTGGGCTAGAGCAGCTCATTTTCACAGTCAGCCTGTTGACTTGTCTGCTGCCGGTGATGGGCATTTGCCACCTTCTTGGGAAAGTTGCTGGGTGTCGCAGGGGCTCCCCTGCAGTTTGGACACAGAGCAGGGAAACAAGAGCCAACCCTGCTGAAGTGGTCAGCACCGTCTCGCCATCAGGGAGGGAGGATTGCTGGGCTCACCTGAGTTTGCTTCTTGTCTTTCCCATGTTAGAAGCGAAATACAATCTGCTTAAAAGGTTGCCAAACTCCCCTGTAGGCTTTATGGATACAGCAGCTGCGTAGTGTTGGAGCAGCGTTCCCATGCAGTCGGGAGGCAGGAAGGGGAGGACTAACACCACTGCCTGAGAGCCCCAGCTTGCTAGGATGGAGCGGACATGTAACTTGGCTGCTTGGGAAAGGGTCTTCCTGCTGCCCACTTAGGGTCTGTGTTTTATGAAGCTTGCTGTAGTCTGGGTGAGAGAGCTCTGAGCTCTGCTCACAGAGTGGATCCAAACCATATGGGAACGGAGATCAGCTCCCTCCTCGCTTCCAGCTGGCCCATCCACAGGAGAGGTCCTGGGATCTTCAGAAACACAAGCACTGCCAGCCCCAGGGCCTCTGTGCCCCTAGGAAATCGGTGTGTGTTTCAGGGCAGCCTGGAGGACTCGGTCCCCCTCAGCTGCCGGCACATCATTTCAGCACATCCCGTCCTTGCCACGAGCCAATTGTGATACACACCAGCGGTGTTCCCTGGTCCCTGGAAGAGCAAAGCATCCTTCTGCAGAACAGGACCCTCTCCCTTCTCCTGGCTGAGGTCCCGGCTGGACCCAAACTGCCCAGAACCAGCCAGCGGGACAAGAGGTTCTGCCTGCCCGTGCCTGGCCTGTGAGTCCCCGAATGCAGTCAGTGGGGTTTGGGGAGCTATGGAAACTTTGAAAACAATCAAGTCTTCCCACTCTGTCACCCTTCCCTTAAATGAGAATGGCAGCTCAGAGCCAGAGGAGCCATGCCTGGAAAATGGCATTATCCTGCTCACCAGGGGAAGGTAAGAGTGGGCATCGTTGTTCCATCGTGATGAACGCTGTGTGATTGAAAATGCTTATTAAATGCTGCCTTTGAGAATGTGCCAGTCTCTGGGCTCCTAGGAGAGAGACCCTGCTGTCTCTGCTCTGTCTCACTCCTATCAACTTGTTAAACACATCTGCACACACGCAATCACTCTCTGAACAGCTCTGCTCTGCTCTACTGACAGGTATTTATTTAAAGCCTGGCTTGGCTCTGAAAAGGGACTGTCACAAAAACATCACCGCGGGGCCCTGCGTTGGTGCTGCTCGCTCATGTGGTTGGGAGGAGGCAGGGAGGGACGGAAGGGGCTGCTTAGGAAGAGAGGTGGCCAGGAGGAGCGTGCGTTCGCCCATGCCGCTGGTATTTGGGCTCAAAGGCCGTGGTGGCACAGCAGGTCCTGCAGGGGCTTTCTGCAGGCCAGAACCTGGAAAATAGCTCCTCCAGAGGAGACACATCGTGGTGGTCCCCGGCCCTGGGAGAGCTCTTCAGGTACCAGGCCCATTCCTCCAGCCTGTCTCTCCGAATGCCTCTCTGCATGTCTTGAAGAAACTTGTCCAAAGGTTCCTAGGGCTAGGACACCTTGATGCCACGTCAAGCATCTTTCATTTTCCATCCTTACTTCGAGAGCCTTTCCCCATTTGTCCCGGCGCAGCTCCAAACAGACGAGTGCAGCCTGCAGTGAGGACAGGGGTTACGGCCACTTTGGTGCATGCAAAACCCAAGGGAGATGGGTGAACCCTGTGGTTTCCATGAGTTTTGGATAAGGCTCTGATATTCCTGGAGGTGTTTCAAGGCCTTGAGATGGAGCCTGTTGGATGCTGAGCTCCTCCCCAGCTGCAGCTGGCTCACAGGAGTGCAAAGCAGCGGAGGGGTCCTCTCGGCAGGGTGGCTGGCCCATGGCTGGCCATGGCATGAGCGGCACAACCTGCCCTCCGGGGTTAAGAGAGCAGGGGAACATCCTCAGCTCCAGCAAGTGCAGGCTCCTGAGGGACCCCCTGCATCTCCTGCCCAGCAGCACCCGCAGGCACTGGGGGGAAATCCGATCCCATTGGCCCCCCTGGGTTAGGGGCTGGGAGGATGAGGAGGAGGGACTGTCTCTCCAGCTTTTGCTCACTTTGCTGCGTGCGTTGTTCAGCCTGCCACGCCGTTCCGGCTTTTCAAACCCACAAAATGCAATGCCTAAGTTGCGATCGCATTTGAAAAGCTTCATCCCAAAGAGAAGGGGGTTCAAGGCGGCTCCGTGCGAAGATTGGGGGAGGCTGGATTGACAAGCAGAAATCAAACCTAATTAGCACAAGTGCTCGTGAGATCGCTCTATTATTTATGAAGGCACACACACTGCTGACGTACTGAGCTCCAGGGCCGGATCCCTCCCCGTATAAATCAACCTTGTTCTGCCGTAGCCAAAATGCGCTTGGCTGATTTACGCTGCTGGTGGATCCAGGCCTTGAATTCGAGGCAGATGTGCCAGGCTAGAGCCAGGCTTGGAAATGAGCTGACAGCAAAGTCCCCTGGGCTGCCTCGCTCTTGGCTTCGCCCCAGAGACATTGCCCCAAGAATGCAGCTGACCCAGGGGAATTTTTCCTGGCAGGCTCGTGGGGGGTTCATTTTCTGTTTTTTTTTTAATTAAAATCCTCCTGTTTCCATGAGATGGAGGGGCTCTAAGCACAGGGAGGAGCAGCGGCTGGGAGGAGCAGCCGTCCCCGCAGAACTGGGCCAGCGACTCAAGCAGCGAAGGGAGACACTCGGGGTCTTAATGAAGAGAGAAACTTGAACGGGACCCAACCAACCCTATTAGAGGGACTTAGCGGAAGAATCTCTCATTAAGGCCTCGGGGCCACGGCAGAGCTCGCAGCCAGGATGGAAAATTACTGCTAGCCCTGCGCTGCGAGCGAAGGAGGCGGCCGGCGAGGCTGGCAGGCTGCCAGCCCGAGCGCGTGCTTGGTGCTGAGGTCGGGCAGCAGCCGGGGCCGGGTGAACCTCTGCCCCAACGGGATGCCCTGCGCTGGGGTGCAGAGGCGACGGCTCAGGTTCGGGCTCGTGGGCTGCACTCTGGGGAAAGGATGCTGAGCTCCCTGCAGGATTGCATCTTCCCAGCCGGCTGGAGATGGCGTGGCTGCCTTCTACCTGTTGCTACCCCCAGCCCAAGCCGTGGTCTCACGTACTGGCCCTACCACATTGCAGCCTCCCCTTGCTCCGCACGAAACCCGGCGGTCCCGGGGGGACCGAGGCCACCCTGCGGCCAAGCACATGCCCAGAGCTCCCCAACGCCTCTGGCAATTTGGGCGCTCAGTATCGGATTTGGGGTTGCAGCCTGTTTGCTGCTTTGTGGATGCAAGGCTGGGGCAGATCGCTCCCATCCCGGAGTGGGAAGAGGATGGGACGCAGGACGGTGCCTGTCACCAACAGCCAGTTTTGCGGCACTGCCAGAGCCCGAGCCAGCCTGGTGCCCCTCTCATGGTGGCCATGGCCGTAGAGGTGCTGGGTGTCCGTGGTCCTGTGTCTGCCGCTCCGTGGACACCTCCATCTCAGCGCAAGCAGATCCCTAAGGGCACCAAGGGGATGCTTCCACCTGCTTTTTGCACCTTGGAAGCTGCTGATTTCTGAGTGATGGCTCCTGGGCGTTTTGGGGCAAACAGACCCTTTGACCGTGTCCCCCCCACTGCTAATTCCCCTCCCTTCTCCCCCTCCTGAACACCTCGACCAAAACAGCCCATCGAAGGTCCAAGGAGGAGCAAGGCAGGGCCGGGAGCCGCACACTCCAAACAATGTCTTTATTTAAGGTCAGCAATAAAAACAACGTGCTCGCGCACAACCGAGGCTAAATTTAGCCCTCTGACTGCTCTGTGCGTCGTAGCCGGACTGCATGCGCCTCGGGGTGCTACGTAATTGCTGTTAAACCCTTCGATACTGGCGGATCGAACACGCCAACCCCCCTCTCCAGCACCTTGAAAAGCCCGACCTTCATGCTGTATTCGTTGGGGAACTGCCGGTTTGGGAGCGCGCCCTCTTCCCTGTTCGCACGCTTTCCCTCTGGGTCGCTCTCTGTTTGCAGGCTTCGGAGGTCTGCCATCCGGCTAGTCCGAAGGGCATCGGGAAGGAGCTGCCCCATCTTCCCGGCGGCTGGGGCGAGACCAGGCTGAGCATCTCCCCGGTCACTCCTGTCCTGCTGGCGGCTGTGCGGTCCGTCCCCTGCCTGATCGCCTCCGTGGGGTATGAGCGTCGCGTGGCAGCGTTGGCGCTGGCACCAAGGCGCCAGGCACTCACCTGGGTGCTGTTAGGGGAGCAGGTAGCTGAGGGGATGGGGAGTGCAGAGGCACCTCACCAGGTGGGGATGACGGGTCCCAGCTCGCCTTGGGTACGTGCAAATGGCACCATGGTCCTCAAATGCTGAGGATCTCGGCTAGGAAGGAGGCCCATTGCTCTCAAATCAGGCTTGTTTAAGAGCAGTGACTATTGGGCAAGAAGCTGAGTCCTCCTGGGAGCAGCGGTGGTGGGAGACGTTCGAGCAGTCACTGGGGTTTTGCTTCTTTTCTAGTGGCTCCCGCAGGATCCCAATATCTGCTTCCTGTTCCCATCCACTCACCATGGTCTCTGCCACGCCACACCAGAAGCGGAGCGGCCGTAAGGAGGTCTACGGAGAAGGCTATGAGCCTGGCAACCCCTTCCTGGGCCCAGGCTCTCCGTGCCTCGGTTTCCCTCCTGACAAATCCTGCAGGAGGACGGGCAGCGCAGAGCACTCTGAAATCCTTGGGCGGCCCGTGGATGACGCTCAGTCTAAGGATACAGGTAGATGGCGCAAACCTCCCCATCCCCACTCCCGCACTTAACCCCTGGGCTTCAGGGGAAAACTGCAGCCCCTGTCGCTGCATCGGGGTCGGAGCGGCTCACACCAGGTCTGACGCGGGCCTGTGCACTCGGATCATCGCTGCCTGCACCGTGCTGGCCGCGGCAGCAAGCGCCTGCTACGGAGCCGTGACTCAGAGCCGCTCAGGCCACGGGACAGACGGGAGCTGCTGCTTTGGCATCGATGAAGAGAGCCCTTCCCACGCTCCCTGCGCCGTCGCTGGCATCGGCGGGGCCGTGGAAAATTACTCTGCTCTGCCTGCGGTGTAGTAAACCGAGGCACCGGGGGAAGGAGGGGGCTGCAAAATGACGTGGGCCAGGGTGCGTCCTTGGAAAACACACCAGACCGCCAGGGCAGAGGGGTCCGGATCGCAATCGGAGGGGCTTAAAATAGCAGCTCCTGCTGCGTGCCGCCTGGCTCGGCCCCCTCTGCTCGCCGCGGGAGGAGGACGGAGGCTCCCTGGCAGGAGAGAGTTAACGGCCCTGCCTTTGCTGCTGGCTGCACCCTCCGCTCTAACCCGCCAGCCTGGAGAGGCAGGGCAGAGGCTCAGATTTGGCGAGCGACGCCGTGTTTCTCGCAGCCTTTCCTGCGCTGATGAGTAGAGGGAGAGCACGGTCGGTCTTATGACCAAGGCTTGACTCACCTCGTAGCATCTGGCTCCTTCCTCCCACCTCCCTGCTTCCCATCCCGCTGTGGCCGAGGCAGGTGCCTGGCACGCTGCAGCCCTCTCGCTGCACGTCCAAGGTGTCCCTGGGCTGCTTGGACTTTGCAGGCGCCGTTGACAACCCTAAGTCCTCAAGCTGAACTGGAAGGAGTCACAGCTGCGCTGGGGCAGCCGGACCATGTTGGAGAGGCTGATGGCCAGCTGCTGACACACATGGAGACCCCATCGCAGAGCAGCACGGTGGGGACAGCTCACTGCAGAGAGCGTGGCTTCGCATGTCCCCATGCGCTGCTAACAGTGCTCGGGGCTGTAGGGACATCTGCCTGTGTGGTTTGCTGAGGAGGGTATCCGGACATGCCACCCACGGTCCTTCAGAGCTGCGCTCCTCTCTTTGGACCACCAGCTGTACAAACTCCTGTTGCTTTGAGGTTCAGGGCTGTGTCCTGATGTCCAGAGCTTGCAGGATGCTGCTCCAACAGCTGCAGCCCAACTTCAACATCTGGCCTGGCAGCAACAGCTCCAGGCAAAGGGCTCCTTGGGGCCTTGCCAGACCACCAGCGCCCTGGGAAGCATGGGTGCCAAGGCAGTGTCTGGCAATGAGTGGCAAGGCAGGAGATACGAACATCAGGGAGCGTCACAGGTCTCCAAGTGGCGTCCTCTAACCCCCTGCCAGGTTTGGGGAGCTCCCATTCAGGGCTGTGACCTCCCTGAGGCTGCCTCTGGAGCCAGACCTTTATCCGACTAGTTTAGCGTTGCATGGCTGAGCTAAAAGCACAGTGCAACGCCATGAGGAAAATGCCACATTGACCCTGTATTAAAAGCACAATGAGAAACAACATGGAAAAAATCCATGCCGTGAAACTCCCTCACTTCCCTTTAAACACACAATTCAGGGTGCGAGTGGCTCTGCACCAGCAGGTGGTTTCTGAACCCTCGCATGGGGTTGCGCTCTGCTGTCTCCAGCTTAATGCATGGAGAGCTTGTGCTCTTCCCAAGCCTAATTAGTTGTGCAATTATTTCAGCCGCATGGCTGGCTCCTTTGACAAGGTAGCCATCTAAAAGCCGTTATTTGATAATGTTGGACTTGATGCAGACAGGATAAATCCCCAGTGTGGAAATCATTTTTTCTGGTACAAAGCCCTGGCAGTCGGAGGAGTAAGTTTAGGTTGGCACTGGGTGAGGACGATCCGAATCTGACTCTGCCCAGTTCAGAGGACCCCCTTGGCTGCCGGAGCCAGAGATGGGGGCGCAACACAGCTCTGAAGGTAGGGAAGAGCCGCCCCCCACAAGCGCAATGTACTTGACTGGCTCCCAACTGAGGGGTTAAATGGTCCCTATGTTCCCTCCCACTTTTTTTCTGCCTCATAGGTGAGAAGGTGAATGCCGCTTGGGATGCAGGGCTCTTGGTGACTCAATGTGAGAGGCTGAAATCAGCTGAAAACTGGTTGCCATCCAAAAAGCCAAGGACAAGCTGTTAAAACAGATGTACCAGGGATGGAAATTAATGTCCGTATCAGCAGCGTGTGTCTTTCCAGCCCATTAGCAGGAGTTGGTGGGATGAGCTGTGCACTGCCTGTGGCCTGGAGAGGTGACCGTAACTGAAAGGTGTCATGAAGTAAACAAATACATTGGCCACCATGGTCAGCCGTGGGGAGACGAGGTTGATGTCTGATGACACCAGACTTGGTATAGTTGCCAAAGCAGCCCATGGGCATCTGCTGCATCCTGGGAATTTAGGGTTGGGGGCAAACTGAGAACTCCAGTTGAGGGTGGTGCTAACAAGGCTGGAAATGATCCCCTGGACTGACCCCCTGAAGATGCCAGGACCGCTCCCAAGGCCCTTAGCTGGTGGTAACAGGGACCACCAAGAAATCCCCTTCCAGGTGTCAGCTTGGTCCTGCTGCCTGCTGGTCACAGAATCACAGAATGGTTGAGGTTGGAAGGGACCTCTGGAGATCATCTAGTCCAACCCCTCTGCTCAAGCCGGGTCACCTAGAGCATGTTTCCAAGGATTATTTCCAGTAGTGGTCCCCCAGGACTGCCGGGGCAGAGGTTCCCTCTGAGGTCCCAGCACCAAAATCCAGACCCTCCTGCAGCACTTCGCATGGACCTCTTCTGGTGCCTGAGAACCTGAGCCTCACTCATCCTGCAGGAAACCTTGACTTTCCTGTGCTGACAAGTAAATAGCACTCAAATCTGGGATAAATCAGGGTCAGTCCCTGGCTCATGCTCACAGCTTTTGCAATGGAGACATGAAATGTTTTGCCTGGAAACTCCTGGGAAAAATGTATAGCAGGCAATGGGAGCGAGTGATACCCTGGACACCAGGTCAGTCCATGGTCCTGGCCCCAGGGAGCAATCTGCAGCAGGACACGCAAGTCCCCCCATGTGAGCCTAGCATGGGGCTGGGTTTGATGGGGAACTGAGACCATCGAAGGGAGGTTTAAGGGTCCTCAGCAATTTCCATGGGGGGGGGTGTTTTGGAGAGGGCCAATTTGGGGTTTTGAATGGGATGTCCTGTACAGTTAGCTCAGGCAACCTGGGGCTGGGGGCTGTTACATTCTTAATTGTGGAAAAGCAAATTAACCCCCCATCAAACAGGTACATAGGAGGGAAAATAGGCAGGTCTGGCTTGGCCCAGCTCAGTTCCTCATGGCTGAGGGCAGAGGAAAGCAGGAATGAGCACTCTGGGCAGGCTGGGGCATTCTGTCCTTGCTGGACCAGCTCTCCTAATTCAGGACACAGCCTTGCTTCACACCCTGCCACCTTGGGAGCCCCTCTAGAAACCTGGGCACCCTGGAAAGGGTGGTGGGTGAACCTGCAGGTACCAGCTGCACCACGGAGCTTGTGGCCCCAGTGGGGCAGGATCATGGCCCGACCAGCGTGACCAGAGTGGGGGACCAATGGCCTCCATGCCCTGTGCAGAAGGAGAGCATCCTGCATTTTTGTCACTGCGGGCCTGGCCCTTTCCAACGCTCTCCAGGCCCATGGTGGTGTTCCCAGCTGCTGGCTTTGCCTGACCCACATAGCCACCCCACAACCTCCTGCTCCACCCCAACAGCTGCCACCCCTGACTTCCAGCATCCGTGTGTGTGGGGCCATCGCTGTCCCAGCCACAGACTCCACTCCTGCCCCCCCCAGACCCTTAGGCATCACTGCCCCCCTCCCTGAGACCCCAAGGCCTCTGGGGCATCAGGGCCCTGCTCTGGGGACCCCAGTTGCACAGGTCCCCTTTGCCCCATGTCACTCCCCCCGGTGCATTGACCGACACTGTCCTGTGCTCCCAGTGCCCCCCAGGGCCATCGCCGTCCTTGCTCCTGGGGCCCCCAGACCCCTTGCTCCCGAGGCCCCCGGTTGCCCAGCGCCCCGGTGCCCGGCAGGGCGATGTGCCCCCCCCGCGGCAGCGCCGCATCCCCCGTTTAACCCGGCGGGCGCGGCGCAGCCCGTTGTCCGCCCGGCGCCCCCGGCCCCGTCCCCGTCCCCGTCCCCGTCCCCGTCCCCTCCCTCCGGGCCCGGCGAGGGGAGGAACCGGCCCGGCGCGGGGGCAGTGCCCAGCCTCGCCGCTGCGCCGCCCCGCGCGCCTCGCACCGGCTCCGGCTCCGGCTCCGGCTCCGACTCCGGCTCCGACTCCGGCACCGGCTGCGGCTGCGGCTCCGGCACCGGCACCGGCACCGGCACCGGCACCGGCTCCGCTCGCTCCCCCGCGCCGGGGCCCGCCGCGCCCCCCCGGCCGCCCTCCCGCCGGCGGCCCCGGCCCCCGCCGCCCCGGTATGAAGGTGCTTCGGCACAAGATAGAGCTGCTGACAGGTACGGCGCGGCCGCGGCTCCGCGGGCTCGGGGCGGGGGGCGGGGGGGGGCTGCCTCGCTTTGTGCCGTTTGGGGGGGGGGGTCACGCTATTGCTCCGCTTTGCAGGGGTTTTTTTTTGGGGGGGGGGGGGGAGCGCTCTTGCTGGACTTCGCAGGCTTCGGGGCTGCGCTACGGCTTGGCTTCGCGCCGCGCTTGGGCTCGTGCCGTGGCTTCGCTTTGTGCCGGTTTTTTTGGGGGGGCCCCGCTCTCGCTTCGCTCTGCCCCCGTTTGGGGGTCGCCCTATGGCTCCGCTTTGCAGCCGCCGCCGCTCCCCTCTCGCCTCCCCGCGGAGCCGAGCCGTGCGTGGGGCATCCGCCGCGTTCCCCTCCGCGAATCCCGCCTGGCAGCTTGGCCATCCCCGAGCGGCACCGGCTGCGAGCGGGTCCCCCCCCCGCCGCCGCTCGCCTCGGGGGCCGGCGCGACGCCGGGGGCCAGGGGGGCGAGTGGCCGTCCCCGCGAGAGGCCGCGGATGTGCCCTGCGTGACGCAGGCTGCTTACACCGCCTCCTCCTCCCCCTCGCCGGCCCGGGGGGCTCCGGAGCGCCGTGTCGGGGGCCGCGCTCGCCCGCTGTGCCAGACGGACGCGCGGCGGCCTGCTCCGGCGGACGGCGCGACGCGGTGCCCAGGTGCTGCAGGAGCTGGGGGGCTGCGGGGGGGGGGGGGGGCTTCACCCCCAGGCCGAGGAGGGGCCTTGCAGGCTGGGGGGGGGGGATTAACCCCCGCGCTGGCAGGATGGGGGGTTGCGATGCAGGGGGCACAAGGAGCCCTTCGGTCCCTGCCGGCGAGCTGGGACTGCAGAGCCCCCCCCCCCCAGCCTGCCTCTGCCCCCCTGTTTGGAGGGAGGATGTTTTGGGGGCGAGGGCTGGCGAGGAGGAGGAGGGCCGCAGCCGGGGAAGCCCGCCTTGGTGGCTGCCGACAGCGGGGACCAGGCTGGGACCGTGTCACCAGCCTCCTGGTGCCGGGGGGGGTCCCGCGAGCTGGGGTCTTTCTGCCGGGCAGCCAGCAGGGCATTGCATTTTGGGGGGGTGGGGGGGGGGTTGGGTGCGCGTGGGGCCGCTGAGCATCCCTCGGGCGCAGCCTCCCGCCCACGCGGGGCCCCGGGCGGCGGCGGCGGCGGCGGCGGCGGCGGCTGCTGCTCGCGAGCCTCCCCGGGGCGTCTGGCTGCCGCGCTGCCGCCTTCCCGGTGCCCGGAGGAGCGGGGCTGGGGAGCAGGTTGCTCTTGGCAACAGCCGCTGCCGCCGAGACACCCTGCGCCTCCGCGCCGAGCCCCGAAACCCCCGGGGCCAGCACCGCCTCCGCCTTCGCCTCGCCGTCTGCCGAGCAGCGCTCGAGGAGCCCGGCGGATCGGTGCCGCGAGCCCGCCGGAGGCTCCCCGCTCCCCGCTGGAGGCTCCCCGCTCCCCGCCGACGCTGCCCGGCCGTGCCGGGGCGCCGGTGCAGGTTCCCGGGGTGGCACCGTGGGGTGCAGCTGCCGCGGGGCTGGCGTGGCCTCCGCGGGCCGCCGGCCCCCCAGCCAGGCCGGCCGCCTGGCGCTACGCCCGTCCCAGAGCCCGATAACGGGGACATGAATAATAACGGCGATGCCTTTGCCGGCCGTAAGCTGCTTCTCCTCCGGCTGCAGCTCCCCGGGGAAGGGGAGCCGATGCGGCTGCTTCCGCTGGCGTCGGCGCGTGCGGTGCCAGGAGCCCGGCGGCTCCTCTGCCTCCGCTCGGCCCTTCTCCCCCTCTCCCGCTGGGAGCCGTTGCCTTTCCCCTTCGGAAAGAAGTTCTTCCTTTCCCGGCAGCCGGTTAGAGCTCGTCCCTGCGGGATCCAGGTGCAGGGCTGGATGCTCGCGAGGCTCCAGCCTGTAAGAGCCTGCGATGCAGCTGCAGGCTTAACTTGCTGCTCGCGATGGGCAAGGAGGGTGCAGTGAGCGCATCCCGCATCCCAGCCGGGCCACTGTCCTCGGACAAGCGCTGGCTCGGGCCTGCCGGGGCACCCGCCACCCGCTCTGGGCACCAAGCGGAGGGGTCCCCAGCCAGCACCCGGGCTGGTAGCGTCCCATCCACGGGGTCTTGCTGCCTCCCTCCATTCGGAGCACAGCTCCGAATTGCTCTCCCAACACCCTGACAGGCTCTCTGAAGCCACCAGCATCACCCAGGGCCACCCACGGGGTGGGAGAAGCGGCCACTTTAGCCACAGACCCCATCTTTTGCAGTGGGCACCCTCGGGAGAGCCCAGAGCTGTTCCCTTCTGCCCTGGTCTCCATTTTAAGTCTTTTTTAAAGTCATTTTAAGTCGCTCGAGATGGAGCGGCGATGGCTCAGGCCACCAACGCCAGGCTCTGGCGGCCGCGGCCCTTCCCCAAGTTTATCCCCCTGCTTCCAGCCATCGGTGGATTTTGTGCACCAGGAGCAGCTCCGCTCCCCCGGGCCTCTCTGCAGCCTTTCGGCTCTAGGCTGGGCTCACCAGGGACCGGCGAAGCCTCCTCCGTTCCCCGTGCCGGCGGGCTGCAGCCGAGGCCTCGCTGCGGGCCGTGCCGGCGCGGGCGGCTCGGAGAGCCGGGGGCGGCACGCGGAGCCCCGGGACTCCCTGGAGGCTTGGCGGCGGCGCTGTCGAAACGCTTGGGGTTTGCTGGCTGCCTCCCAACGAGGCAGGCGAAGTGCGGTTTCGGCAGCAAGCAGCCAGGTGGCACAGCGTGCCCGCGTTTCGAGCGGAAAACCCAGCCGGATTGGAGAAAAACGGGCTTCGGAAGGGAGCTTGCACCCAGCTCTCGCCTTCCCGGGAACGTTCCTCGCTCCGCATCTCCAGCCGGGCTGTCTCGGATATGGAGGCGGGATCCACATCTGCCGGGGTGGCCGCACGGCCTCGTGCCCTTCTCCCGTCCCCCGGCATCTCTGGGGTGGTTGCGAAGGGCTGCGTAGCAATCGGAGGTGGCGAGGGACCAGCCCCAGCCCCTTCGGAGCAGCGGGAATTCAGCTGGTGGCCCGGCCTCGTGGAAAGCTGTGAAAACGGAGGCTGGGAGGACAAACGCCAGGGGATTCAGGGCTGATCCCATCCGATCGGGGATCATCCATCTTTCCCCTGCCCCAGGACCTGCCGCTTCCCCCCCATTTACCCCGCAGTGGCGGGGTTGGTCCCTAACCCTAACCGGTGCCCTGGTCAGCAGCGTTCGGCCGCACGTCTCTCCGAGCGGCGGCTCCGAGGCAAAGTCCGTCGCCGCAAGCTGAGCTGCCAGGCAGCCGGCGTGGACGAGGCAGGGTAAAGGCTCAACGTTCGGTTTGCTCCCCGCGTTGCGATACGAAGCCTCGGGCCGTCTCTCCGCTCCCCGCCGGGGCTGTGTTGTTTTCGGATGCTTGGAGCATCCCTCTGCCTCCCAGGATGGCTGAGAAACGTCGCTCCTGGCTCTGGCCGTGCGGGGCAATCTCCCTCCGCCCTTGTCCGTCCGCTAGCCGAAAAGTCGCTGTTTCTCTCTCCGGCCAATGCTGGGAGCTGGAGAGGTGTCAGAGCTGTGCGGGGACCCTACGGAGGACTCAGTCACCGTATAACTCATCTCCGTGGTGGAGAGGGAAACTGAGGCACAGGCTTGTCCCAGGAAGGCTGGCGCAGCCCCTGGGGCTCCTGCTTTCCTGCAAGGGGCCCTTTCCCAGGGGCTCGAGGGGATGTGTCCCACCTTGCAGGGGGGCAGCGTCGCCTTGAGGTGCCCCCCACGGCGGGGGGCTGAGGCCGGGCGCCTGCGGGGCGCTGACGTCTCCCTCCCCTGGGCAGGGCTGCTGCTGCAGGAGATGACCATGGCGGGGCTGCACGAGCTGCGCTTCACCGAGGAGAAGCCGCTGCTGCGAGGGCAGGACGCCGAGCTGGTGAGTGTCGCAGCCGAGGGGTCCTGCTGCCCCTTGTGCACGCCGTGCCCCCCTCCCGGCAGCGGCGCCCGGATGGGTGCCTGCGCTGAGGGTGACTGGCGTGGGACCCGTGCCTGGGCGGCTGCTGGGACAGGCTCTGCTCAAGCGGGGGCTCGGGGTGCGTGTGCACACGCGTGCTGTGCACATGCATTGGTATTGGGTGCACATGCATGCGTGCGCATGTGCTGGTGTTTGCACACGTGTGCATGCATGCTGATGTTTGCATGAGTGTGCATGCATGTGCTGGTACAGGTCGCACATGCGTGTGTGTTCGCTTGTGTGCTGGTATTGGGTGCACGTGTATGAATACGCACACGCGTGCTGGTATTGGGTGCACACGTGTACGAATACGCACACGCGTGCTGGTATTGGGTGCACACGTGTATGAATACGCACACGCGTGCTGGTATTGGGCACACACCTGTGTGCATGTATGTGCTGGTGTTGGGTGCGCGTGTGTTCACACGTATGCGCTGGGATTGGGCGCACATGTGCATGTGTGTGCACATGTGCTTGTATTGGGTGCACGTGTGCACACACAGCTGGTGTTGGGTGCCTATATGTGAACATGCTGATATTGGGTGCACGCATGCGTATGAGTGCACGTGTGCTGTTTTGGGTGCCCATGTGTGCACACACGTGTGCAGCTGGGCGCATGGGTGTGTAGATGCACCCATGTGTGCTGGTACCAGGTGCACACGTGTGCTGGGGTTGCGCTTATGCGTGTGCACACGTGTGCAGGCAGTGGGTGCCCACGGGTGGGGGTGCACCGATCCCAGGGCACAGCGCGAGGTCCGGTCCCCGAAACCAAAGCCGGGCTGCACGCTCCGCCCGCGCCCCAGGGAAGCCAGGAGGAGGGCGGCGCGCGTGCAAGGTGCTGCAGCTCGGCCACCCGGGGCCCTGACCGTTCCCTTCCTTCCCCTCCAGGAGAATTCGGACGTGTTCCTGTCCGCCGTGGACACGGACTGGAAGGTAGGACGCCGGGGCGGGCAGGACGGCTCCCTTCCCCACCGGGTCGCCCGCACGGCAGAGCAGCCGGCCCCGCTCGGGCTGGGGAAGGCGCTGGATGGGGGGCCGGGGCATCGGACGGGGCGGCAGCAGCGGGTGGGAACCGCTCCGCTCGGCACTGGTGGTCGGATGTGGCTGGCGGGGACTTGGCGACGGGCCGGGGACAAAAGCCTCTCGCAAAAGGGGGCAGTTGCTTCCAAGAACAGGCGAGCTGCTTTCGCGGCCCCTCTGCCATTGCCATGGCAATGGTTCCCTGGGTGATGCCAGCTCCCCGCTTATATAAGGGTGTTTGAAAGCCTCTTTTTTATTTATTTATTTATTTTTTAATTGTATTTTGGAGGGTCGTGGCGTCGCCCTCCATCCTGCCTGCTTTTGCCCGGAGAGCGCGGGCCTCTCCGCCACCTGCCCGGCTGGCTGAGCCGACCCTCGTCCCGCGCGCCCCGGCCCCAGGTGGTGTCACGCCGCTGTCGGGGGCTCCGTGCTGCTCGGCTGCTCCCTGCCTCGGTTTCCCTGCTCCTGTGCAATGGGTCCTTGTGGTTTTACATCCCGGGGGGGGGGGGGGGGTTAAGCATTTAGCAGAACGGCCTTGCAGCGAGCTCCTGACTGCCACTTTGGCCCCGTCGCTGCAGGAGCAGCGCTGAAATGCTGGGCTGCCCCTGCTTCCGTTTCCCTCTTTTTCCGCTTTGCACTCCGGTTTTGCAAGGACTGGTCCAGCGCGATGCTGTGCCGCATCCTCGGTCATGCCCAGGGGAGCAGATCCAGCGGGCGAATGCCACAGCGATGCCCCCACCTGGCCTCTTCACCCTAAAAAATGAAGTGAGATTGACAGATAAAAGACAAAGACGGCTTTCCCCAAGCCAGCCGGACCCCGGGGCCTCTCGGTTCCCCTCCGAGAGCCGCGTGGGAGCCCGTGCAGGGAGGTGGCAGGAGAGGGAACAGGCTGCGGGCCTGGGGGAGCAGGCACCCTCCAGCGTGGGAACGGGGGCTGCCCTTTTGCATTCACGCCTCCCTTTGGCTTTTCCTCCTTTGTCACCTCCTCCTATCACCTTCCCTTCTTTCTCAGCTTGCCCCCCCCATCGCTCTTTCTTGGAGGCTTTCTGTGTCGCGACGCCTCCTCCCCGTGTCTGCCCTCCTCCGCGCCACGGGGCCCCGATCCCTCCCTCCGCCTCCCGGCGCTGCCAAGAGGCCGCTGCGAAGCCGGGGCTTTGCTGGCACCGCGGCTGAGCCGGCCGGGGGAGGAGGGCGGCTCGGGTGGCTGCTCGTGCCGCCTCGCCGGGGCTCGTGCGGGCCGTTCCTGAGCGTGCCCGTGGCAGGACGGCCACCGCGGACCCCCGTCACGGGGGTTTCGGGGAAGCGGGTGTCCAGCCCACCGCAGCTCCTGGGTGCATTTGGCCGTCCGCGGGCCGGCTGGGTGCAAGGCGCTGTACGATTTGCCCCCCCCCGGCGCTCTCGGCTGCGGCTGCTCGTGCTCTTTGCCCCCGCGGTTGCGGCACTCCGGTCCGTGCCGTTAGGTGCCGGTAGCTGGTTGGGAGGGCAGGAGCATCTCCGCCGGCCACTGCACCGCTGCGGCACTGGTGCTTGGCTCTCCGGCCTGCTCGGGCAGCCGGCTGAGGCCACGCGGGATCGTTTCGATGCCCAGTGTCGTGCCAGGTGGGTGCCTGTCGTGCCGAACGTGGAGGTGCTGCCACGCCGGCGCGGGGGGAACGGCAGCGCTCGGTGCCGTACCCGGAGCCTGTGGGAAGCTTTGGGCCATGGCAGTAAGGTGCCAGCCCAGGGCCAGATGCACGGGACAGCCCCGTCCATGCTGGATTACGGTGAAGGCTTGGGCATCGCACACTGTGTGAGTGCCGGATCAGCGCTGGGGTATGGTGCAAGGGACCCCCCCCCCCCCCGGTCGCCCTGTTGGCCTAAGGGGAGGCGAGAGAGCAGGCGCCTGGGTGTCCCCTGAGGGTCCCGCAGAGCCCGGAGGAGAGCAGGGGTCCCTGCCCCGCTGCTCCCATGGACAGGATGGATGCGCCGGTGGCTGGATGCACTTCGCGAGCGTTCCCTGCAAGCATTCCTTGAGGCTGATCCTTCCGCAAAGCGGCCGCGTTTCCCCATCTGCTCCCCCCCCCCCGAGTCATCAGCTGGGGAGGCCACGTCACTGCAGGGGTAGGAGGTGGGTGCCCCGGAGCTTGGGTGGCCCCAGGCCCTTTGGAGCAGCCCGCGGTGCTGCCTGCCTCAGGGTGTCCCGTCCTGGGAGAGCTGGGGGCTGCCGGGACGCGTGTGCATGTTTGCGTGTCCTGAAACATGCTCTGCGTCCGCACGGCCACACCGTGCACGTGTCTTTTTTTGCACGTACGCGTATTCCTGCTTTGGGCATGGGCCGTGCCCCCGCGTGGGGACTGCAGCGCCTCCCGGGGCAGCGCTCATGCGTGTTCATGCGTGTGCTGCTCCGGGCGGGCGGGTGCCCACCAGTGTGCATGCATGCAGCAGCACACGTGATCACCGGCAGCCCTGTGGGGGTGCGCACAGGCATTTTGAGGGGGGCCCGCGTGGGCCACTATTTGTTTGTGCGTAGCATCTGTGCACAGTGGAGCACAGCTGTGCTTGGGCCCGTGCGTGTCTGCAGCTTTACGTGCTGCCGTGCACGCGTGTGCATGGTCATAGGTGGAGCAGCGTGTGCGTGCAGCTACTGCCCAGTGCATCCTTTTCCCGTGCGCTTTATGGTTGTGTGTGTGTGTGTGTGCGTGTGTGTGTGTGTTTGCCGGTGCTGCGGGACGCTGCGGCCGCAGGCTCCAGCATGACTCTGCGCGTTTGGCGGTGGCACCTTGCAGCGGGTGCCGAGCCCTGCAGCTGCGGCGCGGTGCCTTGCAACGGGTGCGAGCGCAGCCCCGGCCGGGCCACCCGCGCCTGCCTGGGGCTGGCGAAGGAAGGAAGATGGAGCGGGTACCAGCTCGGCGCCGGGCGTTTTTCTTCATAAACAAGGGTATTTAGGGCCAATTGGAGCATGGATAATTCCCGCGGCAGCCAATAGCCGGGCGCCGGCTCCATCGCAGCGCTCGCCTGCAATGGAGGCCGAACCTGCCGGGGCTGCGCGGCGAGGGGGAAGGGAGAGGGAGGGATTAGCGCAGGGCTGCGGCTCCGCTATAAAGCGCGGCGAGGGGCCGGGGCAGCGCAGAGCTCCGCTTCGCCCCCGCCGCTGCGGCGCCGCGCCCCGTGCAGGCACCCGCGCTCGGCCCGCTCCGCCCGCGCCTCCCTGCGCGCCCGGCTCCTCACCATGCCCGAGTGCTGGGATGGGGTAGGTACCGCCGTGCCCCCCCCCACCCCCCCCCCCGTGGCCGCCCTCCGGATTGGGCTTTGCGCAGATTCCTTCCCCCCCGCTGCCCCAGGCTGCACCTTTGCACCGCCGGGGCTGGCCAGGCGTCGGCGGCGGGGGGGGGCTGTGCCGCCGGGGAGCCCTTTCCCCCCCCCCGGGCCCCCCCGCTCCCTGCCCGGTGCGCTGCGGGGCTCGGGGCCGCCTTGTCCTTGAGCGCGTCCTCCCCGAGCCCCGCGGAGGGGCGGCCGGGGGGGGGGGGGGGGGCGGCCGCTGGAGCAAGGGCCGCAGCCGCTCCGCAGCGATCGCGGCGCCCGGTGGCAGCGGGCTGGCGCCGAGGGTGGCACCGCGGGGCGGGAGGGTGGCACCGGTGGCGGCGCCGGGGCTCGCGGGCGGAGGCGGGCGAGCGCGTCACCTGGTGCCGGCTCGGCCCTGCGCCGCGCTGGGCTCTCCCGGGGGGGGGGGGGGGGGGGGGGAGGGCTGCGACCCCCCCCCGCCGCCCCGCGCCCCTCCTCGCCGGGGCCGCGGCGCCGCTCGCCCGCTTCGCCCCCCCCCCCCCCCGTCGTGGGCATCTCCCGCGAGCTGGCGGCCCCGCGGCGAAGGGCAGGGCCGCGGTACCCGGCGATGCTGCAGAGGCTGCGCCACGGGCGGCGGCGACCCCCGGCTGCTCGGTGACCTTGGGCCAGGCCCGTCGCCTGCCTCGGTTCCCCCATCCGTCGTTGCCGGCGGGGGGGGGGGTGTCCTTGCGGCAGCGGTGGCGGGCAGGGAGGGAACGCAGGCGGCAGAGGGGCTGCCCCCAATGCGGCTGGGGCCGGGGTGTCCTTGGGGGGGGGGGGGGCCCGAGCATCGCCTCCGGGAAGCCCTTGAGATGCCCTCGGGCGCCGCGTGCCCCCTGGGGACGGGCAGAGCTCGGCGAGGGGAGGCCCCGCAGCCAGGAGCCCCCCGTGCTCCGGCGGCATCCTCCGCCCGAGGCCCGCGTCCTTCAGAGTCCTTGGCGGCGCCTGGCCCTTGGGAGGGCTACGTGGGCATGCGGAGGGGCCTGCTCCCCCCCCCACCCCGGACATCCCAGCCCCGGCGGCATCCCGCGCCCGCAGCGGGGACTGCACCGGCTCGGGCACTGCCTCAGCATCCCCTGGCCGCCCCGCTTGGCACAGGGAGCGCCTGCGACGCCAGGAGCATCGCGGCCACGGGGGACACCGGGGGTGACGGCGTCCCGGCTTTGAGGTCACCGCCAGGCAGCGGGCGCGGGCATTTGGAGGGGATCTCCGGTCCCTCGCCCCGTCCTGCCCCAAGCAGGGGCCTTGGCGGGCACAGCCTCCGTTTCGGGGGCGCTGGCCGTGGAGGGGAGGGCTGGAGCGCGGGGTCTGTCAGCGCTCAGGGACGATGATGAAGCAGTGCAAGGAGCTGGTGTGGCCCCGTGGGCCTGGGGTGTCACCTGGGCCGGCGAAGACCCCAGCTATGAGAAACCCTGGGGGCAGCGCGTGGGGGCTGGAGGTCATTGGTCCCCCCGAAACCTCCGCCCTCCCCAGCGCCTGGGTCCTCCCGGCTGCCGCCTCCTCTCCCAGGCTGTGGCAGGGATGGGAGAGCGAGGCCAGGAAGGAGCCAGCCCCAGCCCACTCGGATCCCCCTGGTATGGTGCCCATCTCCCTGCCAGGCAGCGGGTACCCACCCTCCCAGCCAGGGAAACCGAGGCACGGGGCAGTCCTGCTCTCCGCAGGGTGTCACAGCCCCTTCAGACCAAGGGTTTCTTAAGCCATTTTGGGGTTGGCGGAGGTTCCCAGGGTGGTGGTCAGGATTCAACCCCAGCCTGTTTGCCCCAGGCGCAGCCAATCCAGGCCGGCTGGCCTGCTCTGTGATCCCCCATCCTGTCCCCAAAACTCCCCTGGGCTCATGTGCTCCTGTGCCAAGTCCTCCCATCCCGTCCCCTGGCCTTCGTGTCTCATCCCATGACCCTGCCCCCCACCCACCAGCCCCTCATCCCAAGTCCTCTCATCCTTTCCCCTCCTGCCCCAAACCCCTATCCCATCCCATGTTCCCATCCCATGATCCTCCTGTCCCATCCTAAATCCTCCTATCCTATCCCAAGTTCTCCCATCCCATCCTATCCTGTGATTTATTTGTCCCTTCCCATGGTCGTCCCATCTCATTTCACCCCATCCCAAACTCAAGTCTCATCCCATGATCCTCCTGTCTCAAATCCTCTTGTCCCAAAACCTCCATTCCATTGCATGTCCTCCCATCCTCTTCCAAAATCCTCCATCCCATCCCATCCCATCCCATCCCATCCCATGATCCTCCATCCCTCAACCCTCCTGTGCCATCCCAGATGCCCCCTCTTCCTTGGGCCCTTCCCTAGGGCATGAGTGCGCATTTCCCAGCCGCTGCTCCTGGCTGGCCTCCCGTGCCTCGCTTTCCCTGTTGGAGGAGACTGGGATGCACCGTATCGGCAGGTTGGCCTTGCTGTCCCACCTGGGGGGATCCCAACCTTTCCTATAGGGGCATCTATAGGGGCTGGCAGGGATGCGCTTGCTTGCTTGCAGGCAGTCCCCGTGGGGAAGAGGTTTCGGTCGCTCTGAGGTTTCGGGGACCCCATGGCGCTCCCCTTCCCCTCGCTCGCAGCCCTGGGGAGGGAGCGAGGCGGGCTGGGACGCTGGGGCGGGACGGGTGCTTCCGGGGCGGGCGAGCGTCACCCCGTCTCTCCTCTTCCCCCCAGGAACATGACATCGAGACCCCCTACGGGCTGCTGCACGTGGTCATCCGGGGCTCCCCCAAGGGCAATCGCCCGGCCATCCTGACCTACCACGACGTTGGCCTCAACCGTAAGCATTTCCCCCCCCCCCCCGCCCCGGCCAAGCCGGGCGCAGCGGGAGCTGGCGGGGGGCCGCGGGCTCGCTGCCGCGCTGCCTGGCTCCGCGCGGAGTCGGGCCGTCGGCCAAAGCCCCGGCTCGGCACAGCAGCACCATTTCGGTGTGGGTGAGGCCGAAGGCTCCTTCGCATCCTCCCGTGGGGGGGTCCCCGGGGTTGCGGTGGGAGCTGGGGTGGGGGCATCCCAGAGGGCCAGGAGGCTTTAGCCACTCGGCTAGAGGTGGCCGGATCCTTGCCTGGGCCAGCGCAGCCGGGACGGTGGTTGGCAGCCCCAGCGCTGGCTCTGTGCCCGCTTGCACCCGCGCCGGGAGCAGAAGGACTCGAGCCCGGGGAGACGTGGAGTGCCAGGGCGGGTGCGGGGGACCCAAAACACTGCGCTGGGTGATCTGGCAGAGCTGCCCGCGTGGCTGCCACCGCCCCCCCCGGCAGCCAGCCCTGTTGGTATTCAGGGCACGGCCCCCCCAGCTTGCAGCGGGGCTTAGCGGAGCCCGAGGGAGGCCGGGATTAGCGGCCGCCGGAGAGGTGGGGAAGGCGCCGTTCCCGGGCCGCGGTGCGAGGTCCAGGCCAGGACGCCTGGGCCCCGCTGCGAGCAGGGGTCGGCGTCTCCCTCCCCGCCGGCAGCTGAGTCACCGGCACGTACGTGAGCTGCCTCTCGATCGAGGCAGCGCTCGCGTATCTGGGGATGCGTCACGTTGGTTGCGATGGGCTCCGAACGCGGCTCGCCCCCGCGTTTCGGCAGGGGTGTCCCCGGGCCGACGGGGCGAGGCAGGAGCCCGGCCGAGCCCCCAGCGGCGGCCGCGTCCTGCCGCGACGGCTGGGCCCCGTCCGCAGCAACGTCGGGGCTGTTTCTCCCGCTGTTTCCAAGCGAGGAGATTTGCAGCCTTGTCTCAAATCTCCCGTTTGCCCGAGTCCTTGCAGGGGATTTGGGGCTGCTAATCCTGCCGCCGGCCGAGGGGCAGCGGGACGGCGGGTGGCCTCCGTCCCCCGCGCCGGGGCGGCCGGTCTCTGATCCCCGCCTGCCCTTCACAGACAAGCTGTGCTTCAACACCTTCTTCAACTACGAGGACATGCAGGAGATCACGAAGCACTTTGTGGTGTGCCACGTGGACGCGCCGGGCCAGCAGGCAGGAGCCTCGCAGTTCCCGCAGGGGTAGGTGCCCCCGGCGCGTGGACGTCCCCGTGCAGGCAGCTGTGCCCTGCCTGCGGGTCGCTGCCAGCCATGGCGTCCCCCCGCGCCGGCTGCCCCGGGGTGGGCGAGGGGGTGGTTGCGGGCAAGCGCCGGGGTGGCATCTCCACCCCTGCCCCGTAACCGCCGTCTCCTGCCTCCCCGTGCCGCAGGTACCAGTACCCGTCCATGGATCAGCTGGCTGCCATGTTACCCAGCGTGGTGCAGCATTTTGGGTGAGTCCCGCCGCCTTCGCCTCTCCGCCCGGCTCAGCCGAGGGTGCAGGCCGGGGAGGTGGGGTGCTGGAGGGGGCAGGAGGTGAGGGCATGGGGCTGGCAGGTCCCCATAAGCAGGGGGCCTTGCATGTCTCCTGGGGCCCTGCAGCAGGACTCGCGGCGGGCGGAAGGGTGCCAGAGCCTGCCGGGCCCCCTGCGCTCACCTCTCTGCCTTCCAGCTTCAAGTACGTGATTGGCATCGGCGTGGGGGCAGGAGCCTACGTGCTGGCCAAGTTTGCGGTGAGTCCGGGGCGAGGATGGGGTGCGAATTGCCCGTTGCCTGCTGCCGCCCCCGGACCCAGCAGGAGCGGACGGCCCCGGGCACGCTGTGCCGTCAGGATGGCTCCCGGGGTGGCTGGGCCGGCGGTGCCGTGGCCGTGCTGCACCCACCGCATCCCCTGCCGCTCCCAGGACAGGGCTGTATCTGCTCCGGGGCACCACCGAAAGCCTCGGGGCTCCCGGCGTGCCAGAGCGCTGTGGAGCCGGGGGTCACCCCAGCTCTGGTTGGCGCGGCTGCTCGCGGGCAAGCGCTGCGGCGGGGCAACTGCGCTGGGCGCGTGTCCCCCCCCCCCTTCCTGCCGCCCATCGTCCCCCTTGCTTGGTGCAGCTCATCTTCCCTGACCTGGTGGAAGGGCTGGTCCTCATGAACATCGACCCAAACGGCAAAGGCTGGATCGACTGGGCAGCTTCCAAGGTGAGCTCAGCTCCTGCGGCTCCCTGGGGCTTGGCGCCCCCGTCCCGCGCCGTCCTGCGGCACCGGGGCAGCCGCCGGCCGCGGCGAGGGTGTAACTGCCTGTGCTCCGTCCGCAGCTCTCGGGTCTCACCAGCACGCTGCCGGACATGGTCCTGTCCCACCTCTTCAGCCAGGTAAGGGCTGCCTGTCCTGCCCATCCTGCCCGCTGCCTACCTGCTGCCTGCCCGCTGCCCTGCTGCGGCCCTCGGCCCGGCTCCGCAGCCGTGTTGCCCTCGCTGTGGCCCGCCAGGGAAGGGGTTAACCAAATCCTGCTCGTATCCCTCCTGCCCGATCTGGGGCTCAGCCCTAACCAGGTCCCAGTAGGGCTTGTGCCCGTGTCCTACCCAGGCGCGATGCCCACTAGCATTCACGTCCTCCCCGGATGTGGCACCAGCTTGTGCCCGTGTCCTACCCAGGCACAATGCCTGCAGCACAGTTGCACCCAGCTGTGGCGCGCCACCATCGTCCTCCTCCGGCCTGCTGGTGGGGACGGTGTGGGCAGGCCGTGGGGGAGTGGGACGGTCCCTCCGGTGCCCGGCAGCGGGTGCCCTGCCTGGGCAAGGCTGATCTCCGTCCCCACTGGCGCAGGAGGAGCTGGTGAACAACACGGAGCTGGTGCAGAGTTACCGGCAGCAGATCAGCAGCGTGGTGAACCAGTTCAACCTCCAGCTCTTCCTCAACATGTACAACGGGTGAGCACCCCAGGGAGTCTCCACCGGGGCGAGGGGGCTGGGGCACCCATGGGTGGCCCCGGGGACGCCACGGAGACCTTGGTCCCAGCTGGGTGCTGCTGTCACCTTCGCAGGCAGGCAGCAGAGCGAAGCAGGTCCCTGGTGCTGGCCAGGGGATGGGGATGGTGGTGCCCATGCCAGAGCCCTTGCACCCATGACCTTGCCATGTCCCAGAGCCCACGTCCACAGGTGCATGTCCCCCCGGTCTCCCTCTGAGCTGGGTCCTGGCACGGGCCTGGGGAAGGGGGCAGAGGTGCTGCCCCATGCGTGCGGGTAGGGGACTCTCCCTGCTTCACTCGGTGCCGCATCCCATGGTGCAGGCACTACTCAGAGCACGGGGGGACATCAAGGGTCATTGTGGGGCCCTCCATCCGTGGGGTGGTGGGGCGAGAGGGCTGAGAGCTGCTCCCCTGGCGCTGGCAATGCCCTGGCTGTGCACTACAGCATCGGTGGCACCTGCCCACCGGGCTCACGCCGGTCCCCTTTCTCCTCCGCCAGCCGCAGGGACCTGGACATCAACCGGCCCGGGACCGTGCCCAACGCCAAGACGCTGCGGTAAGAGCCGCGCCAGCGCGGGGGGCCCTGGGGCGGGTGGCCCCCAGGCCAGGCCCTGACTGCGCCCCGTCCTCCTCTCGTTTCCAGCTGCCCCGTGATGCTGGTGGTGGGAGACAACGCGCCCGCCGAAGAGGGGGTGGTGAGTAGCGGGGTAGCGCGGTGCTGCCTGCCGGCGTAGCACGCGCACCGTGCCCGTGCGTGGGCACGCTTGTGCTCACGCTCGCTGCACGCGCGGACGCGTGCAAACTCCCGCATGCTGGTGCACACGCTCATGTGCAAACCTGCCCGCTCATGCTCACATGCACGTGCATTTGCACACTCAGCCACGCTTGCACGTGCCCAGCAAGTCCCCCGTGTGCCCGGACGTGCTCACACATGCACGTGTTTGTGCCTGCGCACGCTCCCTGCTTGGCCGTGTGCGCACAAACGGCTGCTTGCACACGCCTGTGCTCGCAGGTGCCTGCAGGGTTTGCACACTTGCACACTCAGCCACACGTGCCGTGCAGATGGATTTGCTTGCACACACATGGGCAACAGTGTAGGCATGCACTGATGTGCACATGCAGATGCGCACGCGTGTGCTGGTAGACACATGGGGGCAGGCATGGGACCCCTCGACAGCCAGGAGGGGAGCCCTCACCAGCCCCACTCCCTTCCCAGACCCCAGGGCGCGGGGGTCCCGTTCTGCCCAGGCACTGCCTGGCAGGAGGAAGGACCCCCGTGCCCCATGGCAGGAGAAGGCGATGCTGCCGCCAGGGGCTCGCCTTGTCCCCCCGTCCCCCACCTGGCTGGGGTGGGACGTGCCAGCCCGGGTGCTCAGAGCCGGTGGTGGTACCCATGGGCCGCTTCTGCCAGGCTCGGGGCACCCCGGGGTGCTACTAAGGTCCCTCTCGCCCGCAGGTGGAGTGTAACTCCAAGCTGGATCCCACCAACACCACCTTCCTGAAGGTAAGCAGGTGGCAGGGGGTGGCAGGGTGGTCCCCACTGCCCAGACGGTGCCCCTTGGCCCTGCACCCCTTGCTGGGTGATGGGGAGGGCCAGGGTGCCCCCGGCCCAGGTCTGTCCGGGCTGGAGGAAGAGGGGGAGTGCGGTGGCCCTGGCAGTGCCGAGGGGACCCTTTGACGGCCTCCTGCCAGCATGGGGGGCAGAGGGTCCCCGCTACTAACCAGGCCCTTCTCTCTGCAGATGGCTGACTCCGGCGGGCTGCCCCAGGTCACCCAGGTGAGCCCCCCCCCCCCGTTTCCCCAGTCAACTGGGTGGCCTGGGCGCTGGGGCACGCACGGGGGCTGGCCTTGGCTAGCAGGCGCTGGGGTGTGCATGGGCACAAGGTCCCCACGCGGGGGACACCCCCAGCTCCTCGCCTGGTGGGGGGGACCTGGGGGAAGCCAACGGGGGTCTCGGCCCCCACTCAGCCTGCTCTCTCCCCCCCCCCCCGCCCCCCGCAGCCCGGCAAGCTGACCGAAGCCTTCAAGTACTTCCTGCAAGGCATGGGCTACAGTGAGTGTCGGGGCCCCGAGGGGCTGGGTGCGCGCCGGCAGGGGTGCGGGTGGGGGGGGGGGTGTGGGTGCTGCCCCCACGGCAGAAGAGGAGCCCGGCAGCCGTGCGTGCCCGTCCTGAGGCACGTGCGTGCGTACGGTGAGTGTGCAGGGGTGCAAGACGTGCCTATCGCCGTGCATAGAGGAGGAGCGTGTGCGTGCGTGTACGGGCTCGGTGTGCAAAAGTGTATGTAGAAGGGCTGTGCGGGTGCATGTGCGTATGTACAGGGGCTGCGTATGTGTGCATGCACGTGTGTGTGTGCATGGATGTGGGTATAGAGGCTCTGTGTGCATGCTCATAGGTGTGTGGAGTCTGTGTGTGCAGGTGCACGTGTGTGTGTGTGCGTGTGTGTGTGTGTGCAGTCCATGTGCACAAGTGCACGTGTGTGTAGGTCCACGTGCATATATGCATGTGTGTGCACGTGTGTGTGCAGTCCATGTGCACATATGTGTGTGTGTGCACGTGTGTGCGTGCAGGTCCATGTGCACAAGTGCATGTGTGTGTGTGCAGGTCCACATGCACATATGTGTGTGTGTGCAGGTCCAGGTGCACAAGTGCACATGTGTGTGTGCAGGTCCACATGCACATATGTGTGTGTGTCCACGTGTGTGTGTGTGTGCAGGTTCACGTGCATGTGTGTGTGCACGTGTGTGTGTGTGTGCAGGTCCACGTGCATATGCAAGTCTGCGTGTGCAGCTCGGCGCGCACAGGCACACGCGTGTGCCCAGGTTCCCACGCACCCGTGCGTGCACGCACAGGCCCACGTGCACACGTGTGCGAGGCCGGGCCGCAGCTCCCGGCCCTGCGCAGCGCCCGGCGCGGCTGACGCTCTCTCTCTGCCCTCCCTGCCCTTCTCCCTCTCCGTCCCGGCCAGTCGCCCACCTGAAGGATCGGAGGCTGAGTGGAGGCACAGGTACCGCTCGGTGCTGCTCGGCCCGTGCCCATCGCTGCATGGGGCCCGCCCGGCCCTGGGGCCGCCAGCCGGCCTGCGCCCCCGCGCGAGCAGGGCCGTGGGCCCCCCCGCCGCTGCCCGGGCGCCTTTGGGAGCAGCCTGCGCGCGGGGCTGGCAGGGCCCTGCGCCGCCCTTCCCAGCCGGGCGCCCTCCGCCTTGCTCCGCTTCGCCCGGGATGAGGGGGTGCCCCGCGCTCCGCCTGGCGCCCCCACCCAGAGCAGGGCACAGAAGCGGGTTTCAGCGATGTCCCCCCCCGCCCCGTGCCGCCACAGTCCCAGCGGCGTCACCACCGCCCCCCTCTAGCCGGACGGAGGCTGTGCCCGCCGGAGGAGGAGGGAGTCACCCGCCCCGGAGAGCCACCGGAGCCCCCGTCCCCCCCTCGCCCCGGGGCACCGTGCCGGGTGCCCAGGAGATTCCCGAGCTGTGCCCGGGGTGCAGCCGGCCCCGTCCCTGCCCACTGCCCGGCGCCGGCCTCAAGCTGCTCGTCTTCTCGTGGCACCGCATGCTGCAAGCTTGTGCCCGGTGTGTGTGTGGGGGGAACCGCTCGCATCGGGGAGCAGGGCCCGGTGGTGGCGGCGGCAGCGGTGGCTTTGCTTGCGCGGGGCAGCAGCGCCTCGGGTCCCGGCGCCTTCCCGGAGGGAGCTGAGCGCCCCGGGGGGGGGGGGTCGTGTCTCGCAGTGCCGTCCGCCAGCATGACCCGCCTGGCGCGGTCCCGCACGGCCTCGCTCACCAGCGCCAGCTCCGCCGACGGCGCCCGCCCGCGCGCCTGCACCCACTCGGAGAGCGCCGAGGCCGTGGGCCAGATCAACCACACCATGGAGGTATCGTGCTGAGGCCGCCCGCCCGCGCCGCCTCCGGAGCCGTCGCCCGTCCGTCAGCGCCCCGCCAGCACCCGCCCGGCCCCCGCGGACGCCCTCCGCTCCCTCGGCGTGGATTCGGCGTCCTTGCTGCCGGCGGCCCCTTTCTCCCCTCGCCGGGCGCCGGAGGAGGAGAGGGGCTTCCCTTCGCCCCCCCCCCCCCCCCAGCCCCAGCCCCGGCTGAGCAGCGGCCACGCACCGTTCCGGCTCGGTCCTCGCCCTCCCCGGCGTCCGTTTGGCCCCGGCTTGCGAGGGCTGGTGGTGGGCCGGGGGCAGCGGGGTGGGATGGCGGCAGGCCAGCGGGATGCGGGCAGGAGGCGGCGAGGAGGCAGGACGGGCAGCGCAGGGGCCAGGGGCTCCTCCCCACGCTCCGTTTCGGGGCTGGGGGGGGGGGGGGGGATTTTCCGCTCTGGGGCCTGCTCCTTCCCACCCCGCGCTGGCCGGGCCGAGGCCCCCGGCGCTCGGAGGCCAAGGGGTTTCGGGGGTGTCGCGTGGCGAAAGGCCCTGGGATTTGCCCCCCACCCCCGGTTTAGCCGCAGCCTGTTGGTGTCACTGCAGCGGGGCCCTCAGCAATAAGATGAGACCCCCCCTCCCCCCCCCCGTCTACCCCAGGGAGCCCCCGCCCCACCCCAGGGTGCCCCGCAGAGCACATCGCTTTGGGTGCCCAGCAGCACGGGGCCACCCACGGGTGTCCTGCGGGCATGGGGACCCCCCCCCCCCCCGGTGTCTGGCTTTGCCCACAGGTGTCCACGGCGCAGGCCAGCTCCCCGCCGTGTCCCCCAGCCCCCCCCCCCCAGCATCTCGCCCCCGCACCGAGCGGGGCGTCTCTCAAGGGCTTGGCTCCTGCCCCCCCCCCCAACCGAGCCTCGGGGCCCCATCCGGCCGCCGGCTCCGGGTGCATCCGGCCTCTCCCGCTCGGCACGGGGAGCCGCGTCATCGCACAACCCCTCCATGGGCCGCCCGGCCTCTGCCGCCGTCCCCAGCCCACCCTGCGGGCCACCGAGCGCAGCTCCTCCGGCGCCCGGGGCGGAGGAGCCCCCGGCTCCGGCGTCGGACGCGCGGGAAGAGCCATGTCCCTGCGGGTGGCTCCCAGGCGGGGTGGCGGCGAGGACCCGCCAGGTGCCACCACGGGGGCTGAGCGGAACCAGCCCAAAAACCAAGCGGGTGCAGAACATCTGGCCGTGGGGACGGCAGGCGTCGGGGCCACCCAGCCTGCCGGGAGTGGGGACCCCAAAACACCTGCCCAGCGGGCCCCAGCCCCTCTCCCCGGTCCCCCCCCCTCCACAGAGAGGGGTGCGGGGACCCCCGGGCTCCCCGTGGGGCGTAGGAGGGGGCCCGGCGCCAAGGCCTGCTCCCCCGCCGGCCACACGCACGCACGCGCGCACACAGCCATCGACTGGCCACCCCAAAACGCCAGTGTCCCCATTTGCCCCCCCCCCCTTCGTTCTGCCGTGTGCTTCCTTCTCGGTGTGACTCTGAAAGCTAAGTAGCTCCTTTTTACTGTAGATAACCGCTGCGATCTCTCGTTTTCTCGGCGTGTCCTTCCAGATGATATATATAAATACCTATACATAATATATATATATAGGGTTGTCCGGTCCCTGCCCTTTCTGAGTTCGTTCCCCCTCGCGCTCTCGTACAAGCGGTAACGTGTGGGTCCCCTTTGAGGTGGTCTGGCCGTGCTTGCCTTCGGTTCGCCACCCGGGTTTCGTTGGGTCAGCTTGGTTTTCCCCGGTGGTTCGTCCTTTCGATTTCTTGGGTTGTTTTCCTTTATTTCCTGGTCACGGTGGAATTTAATGCGTTTTTTTTTTTTCCCCCCTCCTTCGTCCGGTCTGAGCCCACCCTGGTTTTGTCACGGCGGCATCGAGGCCGCGGTACTCACACGAGACGGCAAAATGTAAACCGGATTTAACTAACTTGTCGCTGTAGCGAGGATTTACTGTGTTGGAAAAAAAGAAAAAAAGCAAAAACTAATAAAGACGATAAGAACCTGCTGGGCTCTCCTTGCAAGCCGGCCAGCCGCCCGCGGGGGCAGCAGGTCCAAGGCTTTCGCGGCCCTGCCTGCGGGGAGCTGGCGTGCTGCTTGCAGCGAGGGGAAGGGAGCAAACCACCCCCTCGGCCACCAACGCCCTGCACCCGGCTGGGGCTGCACATCTGGTGGGGCCGCACATCTGGGTGGGGAGGGAACGCAGCCGGGAGCTGGGTCTGGGATGCTCACGGACGGGATGCAAGGGCTGGAGTGCGCACGCGGGGGACGGAGTGGGGGACGTAGGGTGCGCAGGGAAGGGAAGCGGGCACCCCAGGGTGCGCGCGGAGGGGAACTGGGGGGTGCTCTCGGCTCTGGGGCGGCATACAGGCAGAGCGCTCCCTGCGTTCGGGACAGATGGACACCAGAAAGCTGCCGGTTGTGGCCCAGTGAGGCCGGATCCAGACCCGGGTCTGAACATCCCAGGCCAGCATCTCTTGGAGCCCTTTCCCAGTGTGTGACCTCCCCTTCTGGGGGACAGATCCTCCCTTGTGTCCCAGCCCTTGTCCCCGCTCCAGTGCACGAGTGTCTGTCTTGAACTGGAGAAGCTCCAGACTGGTCCCAGTCCCTCAAGGGGGGGGGGGCAGAACTGGGGCGTGGAGGGGAAGAGTCACTATGGGGTCCACACTTGTGGATACCTTGGGGGATGTGTGGAAGAGGAGGAAGACGGACACCTGGGTTCTCCCCACCCCTGCTCACCTGCCTGCATTTAGGGCCAGGGCCCCACCCAGAGGGAATTTGACCTCCTCCTGGAGCTGGGCTGAGGTGTGGACAGGTAGCTTGGGAGTTTCTGTTGGTGGGTTTGGAGAGGAGGGCATTCTGCTTGTCTCCCTGCCTTGGGGTCTTCTCTCTGTCTTCCTTCTCCAGTCTTTGGGTTTCTCTGTTGCTGCCCCCCTCTCTCCTCCTGCTTGGGTTTGGGTCTCCCTCCTGCCCCTTCTCTCTTTCTCCTTTCAGCATTATGTTCTCCCTCCTCTGGCCTTGGGGTGTCCATGGCCCCCCCCCCCCCTCATCTGGGGGTCCCTCCAGCCTCGGTGAGCCTCATCTGGCAGGGAGGGGACTGGGGTGGCTGGTCCCAGGGGGGGCTGCGATGGGGTCTCTCTCCTCTGCCTGGCTCCAGGACTGGGGCCATCGCTGGGGCATGGGGGCAGCTGGGATGGCCGAGCTGCCAGGACAGGAGAAGGGAGACCACTCGGCACTGCCAGTCTCAGGCAGCTGTGCTGGGATGTCCTAACACCTGCCCTTTTCCCAAATAGCCCCCTGGCTGCGCCCGTCTCGGCTACGTTGTTTCTTGGCTTGTTCTAACAGTGCGAAGAAGGCACGGGCGCAAAAATCCATAAATCCATGTGACGCCATGGTGTGGTGCTGATTCTTCTTTCGCCTGCGGTGTTGGGCGCTGGTGCACGCGAACCCTTCCGAAGCCATCCCCAAAGGGCCGCAGGAGCCCTGGGTGCTAAGCGGCCGAGCAGCTCTGACGCGGAGCGCAGCCTAGAGGTCGGGCAGGGCCGACCGCAGCACGCCCGGACCCTGGGCCTGGGTGAGAAGGACTCCGTGGGCAGATTTCGGAGTGAGGGCTGCGGTCCGCTTCCCGTTGCGTGACAGCTCAGCTCAGTTGTGAGAGCAGCGGTCCACTGCCTGGTTTTCTCCTAGACGTGCAGTCTGTGTAGATCAAAAGCGCTCCTGGATCCGGGGCCCTTACATGAATGGCATCCCTGGCTACGTCCAGGGAGGAAAATCGGCACAAAAGCTTCTTGAATATGCATTTGCACGGCTAGGGGGGTTGATTTTTGCTAAACGATAAAGCATGTGCCGGATCTCCGGTGCACACGTTCAAAGGACTGCAATGGGCACGGGGAGAGGTGGCAGGGCTGTAAGCAGGATCCCTCCTGTCTCCTTGCTTCCAGCTCCTTGGGTGCCTTGGGACATGTCGCTCCTCCCTCCCACTGCTCCTGGGGATGTGCTGCTATTTCCTTGCACATTGAAGCAGAGATTTGATTAGTACGTGGAAGCAGAGCCAAGCCGAGGCCACACACCAGCCCCCCTCAGTGCCACAGCCCTTCCCAGTGGTGTCTGCGGCAGCTGCGCGGCCGCAGGGCGAAGGCGCTGCCCCGCTGCGGAGCCGCCCTCGAGCCGCCGCAGCTTCCCCCTGCGAGGCGTCGAGCGGGCTGAGCCGCCGTCGGGGCACTGGCGACCCCGAGCTCTGCCTCTGCGTGCCGGCGGCGGCGGCGGCGGCTGCCGCTGAGCCCCCCAGCTCTGCAGCATGTGCCTCGGCAAGCGCTGGCCGCGTCCCCAGGGCTGTCGCGTAGCTGCAAGGGGCAGGAGACGCCAAAGCACACGTGTGATCCGGGAGGACACACAGGAGGGGCCTCAGGTGGGGAGGCGGGAGGGGCCAGGTGAGGAGAGGGGTGCAGAGGGGCGTTTTTGGAGCGAGGCGGAGGGGACACGTGCAAGGGGACGTTGTTGGGACCGTGACAGCAGAGGTCCTTTGGAAGGAGGTGCTCCATCCTGTGCGGGGACCGTGGCCGTGGGGGAGGCGCCTGGGGGCAGGGACACGCGAAGGGAGTGTGGCCTGTGCAGGAGCCACCGTGGGGCGGGCCGGGAGCTGGTGGGGAGCTGGAGCCCGGGAGGTGTGAGGAGAGGCCGAGGGCGCTGGGGCTGTTGAGGCAGGAGAAGAGAAGGCGCAGGGGGATCAGGCCGCTGTCGGCATCTGCCTGACGGCAGGGTGGCGGCAGGATGGAGCCAGAGGTAGCTGGGGACAGGACGAGGGGCAAGAGCACAAGTTGCAGCAGGGGGAAATTCCCACGAGAGACAGGAAAGACTCTGTAGCCTAAGGGTGCTCGAGCACTGGACCAGGGGCCCAGGCTCGTGGGGGAATCTGTGGAGCCGGTCGCTCCTCGACGGTGCCCGGCCCCAGGAAACCTGCTCCGGTCGGCCCCACTTGCAGCAGGAGGTCGGAGCAGAGACCTGCCGAAGCCCCTTCCCACCCCGGCTGCTCTGTGACTGGCAGCGCCTGACCGGGTTTCCCTGCAGCTCTCTCTGCCTTCCTGCCTTGACCTGCCCCAGGCTCTCTCCAGATGGACCTGACACAAAGTTAACAGTGGGCGAAAAAGCTTCCCAAGTGTTTATTTTGGGTAGGAATGGCTGTAGCCTGACGGGTGTCTGCAGGAGTGTGCAAGCTGGTGTGCCTCCAGCGTGGTCGTGTGCGTCTCCGTTGGTCCCTGTCTTTGCGCCGCGCATCCTCAGGGGCAGCCCCGATCTCAGGGGACCTGCCTGGCCCTTGCGTCCTTGCGCCATCCCTCTCGCTGCCCCGTGACACAGCTGCAGGAGAAAGCTCTGCGCAGAGCCCGGAGCGCTGTGCCGAGGAGCAAGGGCCATCGGCGGCGAGTCGAGGGGCGCGGGCGGGCGGCGATGCCTGTGTGGGGAGGAGATGCGTGGGCGAGGGGCAAGCAGCTGCCTGTCCCCCGCCACCCAGGGCTTTCCCGAGGGGTCGGAGCTCGGCACAGCCAGCCCCCGTGCGCTTAGTGCTCACGGCCTCAGCACTGCTCGCTGGGAAAGGCCCGGGCCCATCATCCCCAGAATGGCTGCAAACTGGGGTACCTACCTGGGTCAGCCTCTGGCGTGGCGCTGAAGGATGAGGACGGATTTCCTTCATCGTTTTGCTCAGACGCAACCTGCACGGGGAGAGCAAAATATCCCCCATGTGCCATCAGCTCCGATGCTCCAGGCACTGTGCTTCTGTGCGCCCGCGTGCCCCTCTGCGGTGTGGGAGCGAGCATTCGCCCGCTGCTCCAAGGGCTTCTCGAGGATGCTGTGCCGGAGACCTGCCACGCCGGCACCAAAGGGAGCTGCTCACTGCTGCTGGAGCTGCTCTCCTGAGAGTGGGGAGCACGGGGGGCTCTGTCCCTGGCAGGGGGGCCACAGTGACCTGCCATCACAATGGCCTTGTGGGGATGATGCCACCACCATCACAGAGCCTGGGTGTGACTGTGGGAACTCCCATGACCATGTCCTGGCACTCGCCCATGGGGACCCCCATCACAGAACCCTGGCAGTGGCCGTGGGGACCACCACAACCATGTCCTAGCATTCACCGATGAGCATGCCCATCAGAGAGTCCTGGTGGTGGCCATGGGGACCACCACAACCATGTCCTTGCATTCACCCATGGGGACCCCCATCACAGAGCCCTGGCAGTGGCCGTGGGGACCACCACAACCATGTCCTAGCATTCACCGATGGGCATGCCCATCAGAGAGTCCTGGTGGTGGCCATGGGGACCACCACAACCATGTCCTAGCATTCACCCATGGGGATGCCCATCACAGAGTCCTGGTGGTTGTTATGGAAACTATTAGGCTCGCCAGCTACCATAACAGGGTCCAACCCTAGGTTCCCAGTGAGGCAGAAGTTTGAAGTCAGATTGGAGAGAAACAACATTTAATGATACATGTGCAGTAATTACAGCTCGAGCTGGGTGTCTCTGAAGAGGGACCCCGAACAAAGAAATCCCTGGGCAATTATACCCTTACAGTCTAAATTCCCCACCCCTTAGGTGATAGTTTGGACCAATAGTAATAGTGAGGTCTGGAGTCTTCCCTTTCTTCACTGGGCCCCTTCATTGTCTCTAGGCAGGCTGCTTCTCTTCTTATCTTCAAGGTTTGCTACTCCTGCTGTCCATGTAACTTCTTTATCCCTCCAGCTTGAACCGGCTCTGGGGCCCCCTTTTACTTATCTAGGTAAAAATTCACAGCTTGAGGCCTAAGGCTTCAGCAAATGTAGCTACTAATGCTAAGCAAGTTATGCTAAGCGATTAATTCTAGACAGCTTCAGTCCGATATTCTCTAACAGTGGTGACCATGGGGACCCCCTTGTCCATGTCCTGGCACTCACCGATGGGCATCGCCATCACAGAGTCCTGGTGGTGACCGTGGGGACCCCCTCAGCCATGTCCTGGCACTCACCGATGGGCATCGCCATCACAGAGTCCTGGTGGTGACCATTGGGACCCCCTCAGCCATGTCCTAGCATTCACCCATGGGGATACCCATCACAGAGCCCTGGCGGTGGCCATGGGGTCCCCCATGACCACATCCTGGTACTCCCCCATGGGAACCCCATCACAGAGCCCTGGCGGTGGCCTTGGGGTCCCCCATGACCACATCCTGGTACTCCCCCATGGGAACCCCATCACAGAGCCCTGGCGGTGGCCTTGGGGTCCCCCATGACCACATCCTGGTACTCCCCCATGGGGAACCCCATCACACAGCCCTGGCGGTGGCCGTGGGGAGCACCATCACCATGTCTTTGCCTCCAGCCCTCGGGGCCCAGGTTCAGAGCCCGCCTGGGAGCTGGTGTCTGGGCAGCAGAGGAATTTTCCTCTCCCCAACTCGCCTGAGTACGTTTCCTGTCATGACCCCCCCCCCCCCTTCGCGGGGGCTGGGGAAAGCTGCTGCCCAAAGCGCTGTGGCAAAGGAGCTCTGAGACCCCCCCGTTGGTGTTGCTCTGCGGGGGCCTGTGCACATAGCCAGCCTGGGGAGAAACCGGCGCTTTGGGAGCATGTGGCTGGGCACAACACCGCAACCTGCTTTTCTGGCTGTGTTCAAAGCCCTGCTGGAGGCAGAAGAGCCCTGCGAAGCGATGGAAGAGCATCAGCCCTCAGCGGCAGCACGCTGGCTGTAGCGCAGCTGGGACGGGTTGTTTTTGCAGCTCCTGCCATGTGCCCGGAGCCCTTGGTGTCCCTGGCCGTTCCCCGCTCAGCCCTGCACATGGGCAATTCCTCAGCACCCTCCGCTTTCAGTGACAGAGGGAGACCCGTCTGCAGAAAGGCTTGAAGATGTGACTGGTGGTGGCTGTAAAGCCCGAAGGTTGAAACAAGGATCCCTTAGAGGTGAAAGCCTCCATCCTGGCCAGAGGAAGGCTGTGCTGCCCGCAGAGCAGGCCCAGGGCCCAGGGTGCCCGACTGCCATCCCCAGTCACAGCACAGGACAGCTCAGGAGACAAGCAGTACGAGTCTCCCTGACCGTGCTGCCCGGGCACTGCGAAGTGCAGCACATCCGTTGTGCAGCCGTCCTCCCCGGGTGGGTGACTACAGGAGGTGCTCAGCTAGGCTGGGACTCTGACAGCGGGGCAGGGACCATCCGCGCGGGCAGTGAGGGCAAAGCCGCCGGGTGGGCAGGGGCGAGCTGGGCCGTGGGGACAGGAGCGGAGCTGGGCTGGGCGCTGCTGCGGGGCCGGGGCCGCCCTGAGCGTCCCTGCGTGCACAGAGTCCGCAAGATGCCCCTGCCTGGGGCTGGGCCAGAGCCCAGGCGCCCTCAGGAGCAGAGAGCAGAAACACAAAGCCAAAGGCCGACTGGCTGCCCTGTGGGACGTGGTCCAGGGCCAGCGTCCCCTGCCCGCTGGGTTCTCCTTGGCTGCTTTAGCCCTAGTCTGTCCTCTGCTCCCTTCTAACCATCATGGCTGTGAGTGCTCTGGGTCTGCCCTCCTTCCCTCCTTCACAGTCCCTGTGGCAGCCAGGTGGCCATTGCCTGCCTCCCCTTGCACCCCCCACCCCTGGGTGTCCCTGCTGCTGGGGGTTTCTGATGCCCCCCTCTACTCAGCCCTGGTGAGACCACACCTGGAGTACTCTGTCCAGTACTGGGCGCCCCAGCACAAGAGAGACATGGAGCTACTGGAGTGAGCGCAGCGAAAGGCTACTGAGATGATGGACTGGAGCATCTCTCCTATGAGGAGAGGCTGCGAGAGCTGGGACTCTTCAGCCCAGAGAAGAGAAGACCGAGGGGGGATCTTATCAATGTGTTTAAGTATCTGCAGGGAGAGTGTCAAGAGGATGGGGCCAGGCTCTTTCCAGTGGTGCCCAGCGATAGCCCAAGAGGCACAAACTGAAACACAGGAAGCTCTGTCTGAACATAAGGAAAACCTTCTTTCCTCTGAGGGTAAGAGAGCACTGGAGCAGGCTGCCCCAAGAGGTTGTGGAGTCTCCATCCTCGGAGATATTCAAAAGCCCTCTAGACACAGTGCTGGGCAATGCGCTCTAGGTGACCCTGCTTGAGCAAGGGGTTGGACTAGCTGCTCTCCAGAGGTCCCTTCCAACCTCCACCATTCTGTGATTCTGGGCCCTTCCTCACGGTCCCCGCGGCAGCCGGGTGCCCAGCACCCACCTCCCCTTGCCCCCCATCCCGAGTGTCCCCACTGCTGGGGCTTTCTGATGCGCTCAAAGACCTCACAGTGCTGCCATGGCAATGACCTCGCCGTCCCAGCCCTGTCCCTGTCCCCGTCCCGGGGAAGAGCAGTCACAAAGGGTTTGCGTAGGGAGGCGAGAGCAGCTCTGAAGGGCTGTGTCTGCTCCTGAACCCTTGGTCCGTGGCCCTGCCGTGCTGGATGCCATGGACCTGGCTCAGCACGGCTGGGTGTCCCTGCTCTGGCGCTGCGGCTGCCTCTGCCTCTGCCCCAGCTTCCTCCTCCTGGTGGCCTGGGCCGCCCTGCACTGCTGGCGCAGCATCTCCAGCAAATGCCGTCAGGTAGGAGGGAGGCTCGGGGGCAGCCCTTCTCCCACCCTGCAGGAGGGCCCCTGGCTGGTGGGACCCACACGCACGGTGGGTGGGGGCCCGGGGCGCCGCGGGCTCAGCCGAGGCCGCGGTCGCAGTGCCGGTGCTCCTGTGCCTGCAGGTCTCTCCGTGGAGCCGGCGCGGGGGGAGGCGCTCGGACGCCCAGGACCCAGGTGAGGCTGCGCTGCCCCGGTGCTGGCTCCCGCTGGGGACGGCGTGCCCACCCGGCTGGGCTCACGGCCCCGGCACCGAGCTGCCCCGGGGGCTGGGTTCATGCCGCCCATGTGGGGAGAGGTGCTGTCCCCGAGGGGCTGCTTTGGGACGAGCCCTGCTCCGGGGTGCTGGGCCATGGGGGTGCCCCGTCCATCTCTGCCCTCATAACTTGCGTGTCCCTGCTTGGGGGCTCCAAACTCTCCCCTGCCACGGGCTGCCCTGGGTCCCCAGGGTCCCCGCTGTGTCCCTGCTCCCCTGCCATGGGGCCTGCTGGGAGGAGGGTCCAGGAGGGCTTGTCCTTGGGGCCGGGCTGTTCCCTGCGTGGGGCTCTTCTCCGCGGTCCCCGGCTCTTGGCCCTGGGAAGGGGAGGGCTGCCCTGCTCCCTGCTCCTTGCTCCCTGCTCCCTGCTCCCGGCCCCAGCGCAGCTCCGCTCTGCGGCACCGAGCGCTCACACTCGCCCAGTGCTGGGCTGCTCCTGGAGATGGGACCTCTGCAGCCGGCTGCTTTTCTAGGGCCCCAGCAGGTGCCCCAGGCTGGGCTGCACCTATGCCGGGAGAAAAGGGGCCCCGTGCCCAGCTGGGAGGCGGCCGCGGGGCTGCGTGGGGGGCAGGTGCCCTCGGCCCTGCTCAGGGTGCCCTGTCCCCCCTCCGCTGCGTTGCAGGTGATGGGCAGCGGGTGTCCGGCTGCAGGGGCCCGGGCGAGTTCCTGTGCTACGACCTCAGCTGCAGGCCCTGCAGCGAGGCCGCCCGCGAGAGGCAGCGGCGGCTGGGGGCGGCAGCGTGGCAAAGCCCCTGGGCCTCCAGCAGCCCCCGGCCGCCCTCCTCGGCGGGCTCCAGCCTCCAGCAGGGATGCAGCAAGCGGAGGAGACTGCTTCCCCGGCGTAGGGGGCTGCCCCAGAGGGGGCCAGTGGCCCCCGAGCCCCTCGCTCCAGCCACAGCCCCAACCGACCTCAAGCTTGCAGGGCCAACGTGCACCCTGCCGAAGAGAGCTGTCAACCACCAGGCCGGCTCACCCAGCGCCCCGGGCTCGCACACGGCTGACGGGGCTGGCAGCCTGCCTGGGGGCACCGATCGTCGCCCCATGTCGAGGCTGGAGCTGGAACAGGATTCCAAGAGGAGGCTGCGGATGCACATGATAAAGAAGTGCAAAGAGATCCATCTGGGAAGCTTCCCCGCCATGGTGCAGCGATCCTGCAAGGTGTCCGTCCGCAGCCGGGTGCATCCTGTAGCCCCCGCGGCTCTGCACTCCACCACGGCCCCCAAGTACTTCCACACTTCGGAGGCCCAGTTCCTGCCGGAGGTGGCCCAGGAGACCCTGGAGCTCCACATCCGGGAAAAGAGGCTGCAGCAGCAGTGGAGCTTGTCCGGGGAGTCACTGGGAGCACACGTGCCCCAAGCACCGGTCTCAGCCCCCAGAGAGCACTGTGCAGAGACCCACGTTCAGCTCCCTGCTCCGCATCCACCCTGCCTTCCCCCAGCCACCGAGCACCATGCGGAGCCACAGCCTGAGCCCTTCCCTCCGGAGAGGGACGACAACAGCGGTCAGGAAGGAAAGAAGCAGCAAGGGTCGGACACCCCCGGCAGGATGTGGCGCCTGAGCAACGGCAGGGGAACGGCCATCTACATGGGCCGCCGGCGGCTCTCCCCAAGCCCCAGTGCCATGAGGTGGGCCATCCTCAAGGTCCTGCGGTTATATCGTCTGAGCAAAATTAAACACAAAGCCCTGGCCAGCATCAGGGCAGCAAGGACAGGTGGAAGAAACCACAGGACCGAAGCCAGGAGGAAGGAGCATGCTGAACTGGCTGCAACCCTAGCCATCGCAGGAGAGCAATTCGGCCGTTGTCCCCGAGGTGAGACCCACCAAGATGGGTCAAGGAAAGAAACTGCTCGCCTTAATCATTACAGAATTCACTGGTAATCACCACCAAGATTAGACGTGTCAGTAGAAAAATAAAATTTCCACTGCTTTCTATCATACAAAGATTTGTTCATGGCTGCTGCAGTTCAATAAAGGGAAGTGCGGAGTCCTGCACCTAGGCAGGAATAACCCTGTGCCCCAGGACAGGCTGGGGGCTGACCTGCTGGAAAGCAGCTCTGCAAAGAAGGACCTGGGAGTCCTGGTGGACAACAAGCTGACCATGAGCCAGCAATGCGCCCTTGCGGCCAAGAAGGCCAATGGTATCCTGGGCTGCATTAGGAAGAGCATTGCCAGCAGGTCAAGGGAGGTGATCCTGCCCCTCTACTCAGCCCTGGGGAGGCCACACCTGGAGTGCTGTGTCCAGTGCTGGGCTCCCCAACACAAGAGAGACATGGAGCTACTGGAGCGAGCGCAGCGAAAGGCTATGAAGGGACTGATGAAGGGACTGGAGCATCTCTCCTATGAGGAGAGGCTGTGAGAGCTGGGACTCTTCAGCCTGGAGAAGAGCAGACTGAGGGGGGATCTTATCAATGTGCTTAAGTATCTGCAGGGAGAGTGTCAAGAGGATGGGGCCAGGCTCTTTCCAGTGGTGCCCAGCGATAGCCCAAGAGGCAAGAGGCACAAACTGAAACACAGGAAGCTCTGTCTGAACATAAGGAAAACCTTCTTTCCTCTGAGGGTAAGAGAGCACTGGAGCAGGCTGCCCCAAGAGGCTGTGGAGTCTCCATCCTTGGAGATATTCAAAAGCCCTCTAGACACAGTGCTGGGCAATGCGCTCTAGGTGACCCTGCTTGAGCAAGGGGTTGGACTAGCTGCTCTCCAGAGGTCCCTTCCAACCTCCACCATTCTGTGATTCTGGGCCCTTCCTCACGGTCCCCGCGGCAGCCGGGTGCCCAGCACCCACCTCCCCTTGCCCCCCATCCCGAGTGTCCCCACTGCTGGGGCTTTCTGATGCGCTCAAAGACCTCACAGTGCTGCCATGGCAATGACCTCGCCGTCCCAGCCCTGTCCCTGTCCCCGTCCCGGGGAAGAGCAGTCACAAAGGGTTTGCGTAGGGAGGCGAGAGCAGCTCCGAAGGGCTGTGTCTGCTCCTGAACCCTTGGTCCGTGGCCCTGCCGTGCTGGATGCCATGGACCTGGCTCAGCACGGCTGGGTGTCCCTGCTCTGGCGCTGCGGCTGCCTCTGCCTCTGCCCCAGCTTCCTCCTCCTGGTGGCCTGGGCCGCCCTGCACTGCTGGCGCAGCATCTCCAGCAAATGCCGTCAGGTAGGAGGGAGGCTCGGGGGCAGCCCTTCTCCCACCCTGCAGGAGGGCCCCTGGCTGGTGGGACCCACACGCACGGTGGGTGGGGGCCCGGGGCGCCGCGGGCTCAGCCGAGGCCGCGGTCGCAGTGCCGGTGCTCCTGTGCCTGCAGGTCTCTCCGTGGAGCCGGCGCGGGGGGAGGCGCTCGGACGCCCAGGACCCAGGTGAGGCTGCGCTGCCCCGGTGCTGGCTCCCGCTGGGGACGGCGTGCCCACCCGGCTGGGCTCACGGCCCCGGCACCGAGCTGCCCCGCGGGGCTGGGTTCATGCCGCCCATGTGGGGAGAGGTGCTGTCCCCGAGGGGCTGCTTTGGGACGAGCCCTGCTCCGGGGTGCTGGGCCATGGGGGTGCCCCGTCCATCTCTGCCCTCATAACTTGCGTGTCCCTGCTTGGGGGCTCCAAACTCTCCCCTGCCACGGGCTGCCCTGGGTCCCCAGGGTCCCCGCTGTGTCCCTGCTCCCCTGCCATGGGGCCTGCTGGGAGGAGGGTCCAGGAGGGCTTGTCCTTGGGGCCGGGCCGTTCCCTGCGTGGGGCTCTTCTCCGCGGTCCCCGGCTCTTGGCCCTGGGAAGGGGAGGGCTGCCCTGCTCCCTGCTCCTTGCTCCCTGCTCCCTGCTCCCGGCCCCAGCGCAGCTCCGCTCTGCGGCACCAAGCGCTCACACTCGCCCAGTGCTGCGCTGCTCCTGGAGATGGGACCTCTGCAGCCAGCTGCTTTTCTAGGGCCCCAGCAGGTGCCCCAGGCTGGGCTGCACCTATGCCGGGAGAAAAGGGGCCCCGTGCCCAGCTGGGAGGCGGCCGCGGGGCTGCGTGGGGGGCAGGTGCCCTCGGCCCTGCTCAGGGTGCCCTGTCCCCCCTCCGCTGCGTTGCAGGTGATGGGCAGCGGGTGTCCGGCTGCAGGGGCCCGGGCGAGTTCCTGTGCTACGACCTCAGCTGCAGGCCCTGCAGCGAGGCCGCCCGCGAGAGGCAGCGGCGGCTGGGGGCGGCAGCGTGGCAAAGCCCCTGGGCCTCCAGCAGCCCCCGGCCGCCCTCCTCGGCGGGCTCCAGCCTCCAGCAGGGATGCAGCAAGCGGAGGAGACTGCTTCCCCGGCGTAGGGGGCTGCCCCAGAGGGGGCCAGTGGCCCCCGAGCCCCTCGCTCCAGCCACAGCCCCAACCAACCTCGAGCTTGCAGGGCCAACGCGCACCCTGCCAAAAGGAGCCATCAACCACCAGGCCGGCTCACCCAGTGCCCCGGGCTCGCACACGGCTGACGGGGCTGGCAGCCTGCCTGGGGGCACCGATCGTCGCCCCATGTCGAGGCTGGAGCTGGAACAGGATTCCAAGAGGAGGCTGCGGATGCACATGATAAAGAAGTGCAAAGAGATCCATCTGGGAAGCTTCCCCGCCATGGTGCAGCGATCCTGCAAGGTGTCCGTCCGCAGCCGGGTGCATCCTGTAGCCCCCGCGGCTCTGCACTCCACCACGGCCCCCAAGTACTTCCACACTTCGGAGGCCCAGTTCCTGCCGGAGGAGGCCCAGGAGACCCTGGAGCTCCACATCCGGGAAAAGAGGCTGCAGCAGCAGTGGAGCTTGTCCGGGGAGTCACTGGGAGCACACGTGCCCCAAGCACCGGTCTCAGCCCCCAGAGAGCACTGTGCAGAGACCCACGTTCAGCTCCCTGCTCCGCATCTACCCTGCCTTCCCCCGGCCACCGAGCACCATGCGGAGCCGCAGCCTGAGCCCTTCCCTCCGGAGAGGGACGACAACAGCGGTCAGGAAGGAAAGAAGCAGCAAGGGTCGGACACCCCCGGCAGGATGTGGCGCCTGAGCAACGGCAGGGGAACGGCCATCTACATGGGCCGCCGGTGGCTCTCCCCAAGCCCCAGTGCCATGAGGTGGGCCATCCTCAAGGTCCTGCGGTTATATCGTCTGAGCAAAATTAAACACAAAGCCCTGGCCAGCATCAGGGCAGCAAGGACAGGTGGAAGAAACCACAGGACCGAAGCCAGGAGGAAGGAGCATGCTGAACTGGCTGCAACCCTAGCCATCGCAGGAGAGCAATTCGGCCGTTGTCCCCGAGGTGAGACCCACCAAGATGGGTCAAGGAAAGAAACTGCTCGCCTTAATCGTTACAGAATTCACTGGTAATCACCACCAAGATTAGACGTGTCAGTAGAAAAATAAAATTTCCACTGCTTTCTATCATACAAAGATTTGTTCATGGCTGCTGCAGTTCAATAAAGGCAAGTGCGGAGTCCTGCACCTAGGCAGGAATAACCCTGTGCCCCAGGACAGGCTGGGGGCTGACCTGCTGGAAAGCAGCTCTGCAAAGAAGGACCTGGGAGTCCTGGTGGACAACAAGCTGACCATGAGCCAGCAATGCGCCCTTGCGGCCAAGAAGGTCAATGGTATCCTGGGCTGCATTAGGAAGAGCATTGCCAGCAGGTCAAGGGAGGTGATCCTGCCCCTCTACTCAGCCCTGGGGAGGCCACACCTGGAGTGCTGTGTCCAGTGCTGGGCTCCCCAATACAAGAGAGACATGGAGCTACTGGAGTGAGCGCAGCGAAAGGCTATGAAGGGACTGATGAAGGGACTGGAGCATCTCTCCTATGAGGAGAGGCTGTGAGAGCTGGGACTCTTCAGCCTGGAGAAGAGCAGACTGAGGGGGGATCTTATCAATGTGCTTAAGTATCTGCAGGGAGAGTGTCAAGAGGATGGGGCCAGGCTCTTTCCAGTGGTGCCCAGCGATAGCCCAAGAGGCACAAACTGAAACACAGGAAGCTCTGTCTGAACATAAGGAAAACCTTCTTTCCTCTGAGGGTAAGAGAGCACTGGAGCAGGCTGCCCCAAGAGGCTGTGGAGTCTCCATCCTTGGAGATATTCAAAAGCCCTCTAGACACAGTGCTGGGCAATGCGCTCTAGGTGACCCTGCTTGAGCAAGGGGTTGGACTAGCTGCTCTCCAGAGGTCCCTTCCAACCTCCACCATTCTGTGATTCTGGGCCCTTCCTCACGGTCCCCGCGGCAGCCGGGTGCCCAGCACCCACCTCCCCTTGCCCCCCATCCCGAGTGTCCCCACTGCTGGGGCTTTCTGATGCGCTCAAAGACCTCACAGTGCTGCCATGGCAATGACCTCGCCGCCCCAGCCCTGTCCCTGTCCCCGTCCCGGGGAAGAGCAGTCACAAAGGGTTTGCGTAGGGAGGCGAGAGCAGCTCCGAAGGGCTGTGTCTGCTCCTGAACCCTTGGTCCGTGGCCCTGCCGTGCTGGATGCCATGGACCTGGCTCAGCACGGCTGGGTGTCCCTGCTCTGGCGCTGCGGCTGCCTCTGCCTCTGCCCCAGCTTCCTCCTCCTGGTGGCCTGGGCCGCCCTGCACTGCTGGCGCAGCATCTCCAGCAAATGCCGTCAGGTAGGAGGGAGGCTCGGGGGCAGCCCTTCTCCCACCCTGCAGGAGGGCCCCTGGCTGGTGGGACCCACACGCACGGTGGGTGGGGGCCCGGGGCGCTGCGGGCTCAGCCGAGGCCGCGGTCGCAGTGCCGGTGCTCCTGTGCCTGCAGGTCTCTCCGTGGAGCCGGCGCGGGGGGAGGCGCTCGGACGCCCAGGACCCAGGTGAGGCTGCACTGCCCCGGTGCTGGCTCCCGCTGGGGACGGCGTGCCCACCCGGCTGGGCTCACGGCCCCGGCACCGAGCTGCCCCGCGGGGCTGGGTTCATGCCGCCCATGTGGGGAGAGGTGCTGTCCCCGAGGGGCTGCTTTGGGACAAGCCCTGCTCCGGGGTGCTGGGCCATGGGGGTGCCCCGTCCATCTCTGCCCTCATAACTTCCGTGTCCCTGCTTGGGGGCTCCAAACTCTCCCCTGCCACGGGCTGCCCTGGGTCCCCAGGGTCCCCGCTGTGTCCCTGCTCCCCTGCCATGGGGCCTGCTGGGAGGAGGGTCCAGGAGGGCTTGTCCTTGGGGCTGGGCCGTTCCCTGCGCGGGGCTCTTCTCCGCGGTCCCGGCTCTTGGCCCTGGGAAGGGGAGGGCTGCCCTGCTCCCTGCTCCTTGCTCCCTGCTCCCTGCTCCCGGCCCCAGCGCAGCTCTGCTCTGCGGCACCGAGCGCTCACACTCGCCCAGTGCTGGGCTGCTCCTGGAGATGGGACCTCTGCAGCCGACTGCGTTCCCGGGCCCCAGCAGCTGCCCCAGGCTGGGCTGCACCTATGCCGGGAGAAAAGGGGCCCCGTGCCCAGCTGGGAGGCGGCCACGGGGCTGCGTGGGGGGCAGATGCCCTCGGCCCTGCTCAGGGTGCCCTGTCCCCCCTCCGCTGCGTTGCAGGTGATGGGCAGTGGGTGTCCGGCTGCAGGGGCCCGGGCGAGTTCCTGTGCTACGACCTCAGCTGCAGGCCCTGCAGCGAGGCCGCCCGCGAGAGGCAGCGGCGGCTGGGGGCGGCAGCGTGGCAAAGCCCCTGGGCCTCCAGCAGCCCCCGGCCGCCCTCCTCGGCGGGCTCCAGCCTCCAGCAGGGATGCAGCAAGCGGAGGAGACTGCTTCCCCGGCGTAGGGGGCTGCCCCAGAGGGGGCCAGTGGCCCCCGAGCCCCTCGCTCCAGCCACAGCCCCAACCAACCTCGAGCTTGCAGGGCCAACGCGCACCCTGCCAAAGGGAGCCATCAACCACCAGGCCGGCTCACCCACCGCCCCGGGCTCGCACACGGCTGACGGGGCTGGCAGCCTGCCTGGGGACACCGATCGTCGCCCCATGTTGAGGCTGGAGTTGGAACAGGATTTCAAGAGGAGGCTGTGGATGCACGTGATAAGGAAGTGCATAGAGATCTGTCTGGGAAGCTTCCCCACCGTGGTGCAGCGATCCTGCAAGGTGTCCGTCGGCAGCCGGGTGAGTCCTGCAGCCCCTGCACCTCAGTGCTCCACCACGGCCCCCAAGTACTTCCACACTTCGGAGGCCCAGTTCCTGCCGGAGGAGGCCCGGGAGACCCTGGAGCTCCACATCCGGGAAAAGAGGCTGCAGCACCAGTGGAGCTTGTCCAGGGAGTCACTGGGAGCACACGTGCCCCAAGCACCGGTCTCAGCCCCCAGAGAGCACTGTGCAGAGACCCACGTTCAGCTCCCTGCTCCGCATCTACCCTGCCTTCCCCCGGCCACCGAGCACCATGCGGAGCCGCAGCCTGAGCCCCTCCCTCTGGAGAAGGATGATGACAGTGGGCAGGAAGAAGAGCAGCAGGGGTCGGACACCCCCGGCAGGATGTGGCGCCTGAGCGACGCCAGGGAAGCGGTCATCTGCATGGGCCAGCAGCTCTCCCCGAGCCCCAGTGCCACGAGGCGGGCCATCCTCAAGGTCCTGGGGTTACATCGTCTGAGCAAAGGCTCGTTCGATTAAACACAAAGCCCTGGCCAGCATCAGGGCAGCAAGGACAGGCGGAAGAAACCACAGGACCGAAGCCAGGAGGAAGGAGCACGCTGAACCGGCTGCAACTCCGGCCATCGCAGGAGAGCGATTCGGCCATTGTCCCCGAGGCGAGACCCACCACGACAGGTCAAGGAAAGAAACCGCTCACCTTAATCGTTACAGAATTTACTGGTGATCACCACCAAGATTAGACATGTTAGTAGAAAAATAAAATTTACATTGGTTTTGATCAAACAAAGGTTTGTCCGTGACTGCTTGCAGTAGTTAGTGAAGTACAAGGTCAGGCTGATCTAAAGCACACCAGCACACGCCGTGTCCACACGCAGAAAGCAGGACTGCGAGTCTCAGCTCAAGCAGCGACACTTCTCCAGGGCAAAAGGCTTTTCTTGGACTGCCGCTCCCGGCTGGGCCCTCTGGACAGGGCTTCACAGCAGTGCCCGCTGCGCGACACGGAGCCACTTACATTTTCCCAAGCTCTGTACAGCTTTTGGCAAGGTGGCACCACGGTGCAGCAAGAACTGTGGACTTCCCCCACACAGTCCCAGCGCATTTTCCCTGGCCACAGCAGCAGCGTTCACCTCTCCACGCGCAGCGCGTTTCTTCCCATCCTGCTGCCCTGCTCTCGGCTAAGCTGCTGCCTGCAGTTGAGCAGAGAACTAAACCTGCGGAGGCACCAAGGCCTTTGCAGACATGCCGTGCGCTCCGGGGCAGAACTGGACCAGGCTGGCTGCACATCACAGGTTTGTGGCTCCTTCCCTGAAAGGCTCCTCGAAGGAGCTCTGCCTGGTTTTCTGCACAGAGCGAGCGCCAGCCTCCCTGCGTCCTTCCGCACGAGCAAAGCCTACTGGAACCCGCTGGAAAACTCCAGGGATTCCTCTGCTTGCCTCCCTTAGCAGAAAGGAACACGAAGGGAATGACCAAAGCAATTGGAGCAGGGGGGAGAAAACCGCTGGGGGCCTGGCTGTGCGCATCGACTCCAAACTGCTCTTCCTGTAATTTTGCCCTTTCAGTTTGGATTGGGTTTTCTTGGAGAGGGCATGTAGGAGAGCTCGGCCTGCCCAGCTTCCGGCTGTGCTCTGCGATCACTGGGGCGGTACAGAGAACTCACCCCCCTGGCTAATACTTGTTAAGATAAGTGAGCATCTAATTGTTCACCTTTTATACAAGAATTCCCCCAAAATTTCACCGCACCTGGGCGCAGACAGGCCCCACGAGCTACAACCACCCCAGACCCCCACGGTTCCCCGCTAGGACCGCACATTCGGGGTACGCTGCTTCAGCCGCTCCCCGAGGAACGCGGGGGGCGTCTGGGCCCACCCAAGGGCGCCCGCAGGCCGCTGCGCCCCAAGACACAGGGGAGGCGCCCGGGCTGCGCACGAACGACCCTGGGCGGCACCCAAAGGCCTGGGGAGCCCCCTGGGGAGCCCCCCGGGGCGCCCTGCGAGGCGCCGGGGCCCCGGCCCCACCGACAGGCGCGCGGAGGCCCCCGGCGCGGGGATGGGGGGGGGGGGAGGAGGAGGCCGCTGCTCCGCGCCCGCGCTTGGCCCCCCCCGGCCGCCGTCGGACGGCGCGCGGGGGGGCGGGGCTTGCTTCTTCCCGGAAGGAGCGGACCACGTGTTCGCCGCTCCATGGCGTCGGCGGCCAAGCGGCCCAAGGTAGCGGAGCGGCGCGGGCCCCCTCCGCCCCGCCCCGCCCCCCGGGTGCGCCCGGGGCCGAGCCCGAGCCCGAGCCCCGGCCCCGCTCAGCGCTTCCGCAGGGTGCGCCGGGGCCGGCCGTGCCCGCGGCGGGGGGGCCGGGCAGAGCAGTGCCGCGCCTCGGGCAGTGCGGGGGGAACCGCAAGGGCCCTGCGCTCCCCCCCGTTTTCAGTGCGGTTTGGGACGGGGGAGGCTGAAATAGTACCTGAGTGACAGCCAGGGAAGCCGAGGCTGCGGACTGAACTTACCGGCTGGCCCTAGAGCTGTAAAACGGTTGCGTGGAGGCACCACGGATCCCTCCTGCCCATCTTTCTTCCTTACGTTTGGAGACTCCCTGTGCTTGACCCCGTATTTCTGCCTGCAGGTGGCTGCTGAGAGCAGCACCGCTGAGAAGGGCAGCGTCGATCCCATCTCTGGCTTCCTGGCATGGTGCAAGAAGGTTGGCTTGGAGCTCAGCCCAAAGGTGAGCAGGGCAGCGCGGGGCTCAGCTGGGCACCCCTTTGGCTGTGGGGCTGGGAGGGCAGGAGACACCCAGCCCCAGGGAGGCCCCGAGCCTTGTTGTGTTCTGCGCGGAGATGGGGAAGGTGATCCAAACCTTGCCTGGGTTTGTGCCGCACACCCTCCCTGCCACGATGTGCAGAGTCCAGCCACAGCCTCGCCTGCCCCACGCTTCCCTCCCTGCACTGATAGATTACCTCTCACCCAAGGTCTGCGTGAGCAGGGAAGGCACCGTGGCAGACTACGGCATGTTGGCCACTGAGGATCTCCAGGTAGGAGAGGTCCTCTTCACCATCCCTCGTGCTGCACTGCTGTCCCAGTACACCAGCTCCATCCAAGCCCTCTTGCAGGAAGGTGAGCACAAGGGGAGACGTGAGGAATCTGGCTTCAGCTCCCACCCTGAGTAGGATGCAGTCAGAGCTTGTCTGGCTGCTTTATCTTCCACTTACCAGCAGGCCTGCTGTCTTTCTCAGCACCATACTTGCATTTATTCCATTTTCCTTTCAGTGGAATAAAACTGGTCTGGGATAAAGTCCAGGGAATGCTCCTGCTTTGTGCAGGATATCAGAAAACCTTGGGAGCAGGAAGCAAGGTCCTGGTGAAGAACTAGTGCCTTGACTGCTGGAGGTAGAGGGAGCAGGAATTTGCAGGGCTGCTAGTGAACAGGAGAGATAGGGGGTGGCCTGGGAGAACCTTGTGTTTTCCCCTTTCCTAGTGACAGTAGGGAGAGAGCTGAGCACCCCATCCTTTTCCAAGGCAGTCCAGAGCTGTGCCGGCAAAGAGCACGGTTAGAAAAGCTGATTGCTCCAATGTAGCAACAACCAACGTGACTGTGCTTTCCTCAAGGTGTGGAGCCCCAGGCGAGGCTGCAGTGCAGTGTCGGGGGGGACAGAGGCTGGACTAGGTCATCCACCCACTCAGCACCATAGCTCCAGAGCATGGCAGCTTCTGGTTCTGTTTAAGGTCTGGCCAAACCCAAGACTTAAGAGATCTAAGCTTAAGACACTGAGTGTTAAACGGGATGTTTTTCCTTTGTGCTGAGCTGGGCTTTGATACTTGGAAGACCACATCCTCAGGGAAAAGGAACAAAAACCAGATCAATCACTGTACATTCAACCCTGCTCTGTCCTCTTTGGTTCCTTAGCCCGAGAGTCATTGCAGAGCCAGTCTGGCTGGGTGCCTCTCCTGCTGGCCCTGCTACATGAATATACAACCGGCAACTCCCACTGGCAGCCTTATTTCTCGCTCTGGCAGGACTTCAGGAGCTTGGATCACCCCATGTTCTGGTAAAGTGAAACCAAGTGGCTCTGTGGAGTAGGTGAATTGGGCAGTTGAATCCAGGCTTTGTTCAGGGAGAAGGGAAGCTTAGCTCAACCCTGCTGACCCTGCTGGTTTTGGGGTTGGATATGGTTTTACTGGATGATTCTGCCATCTCCTCTACTCCAGCCCTGGGCTGTTAGTGTCAGCAGCCTGAGGGATCCTCCCAGGCACTACACAGGGTCACAGCTGGCTACAGAAAGTAATCAGAAAACAGGAATCAGTAGAGCCTCCACAAGGCTCAGATTTTGGAGGAGGGAGGAATTTATAGATGCTTCTCTCTGCAGCAGATAGAAACTTGCTTTTTTTCCTTGCAACAGGCCTGAAGAGGAGAGAACAAGGCTTCTGCAGGGCACAGGCATCCCAGAAGCAGTAGACAAGGACCTAGTCAACATCCACCTGGAGTACAGTTCCATCATCCTGCCCTTTATGGAGTCCCACCCTGACATCTTTGACCCCAAGCTGCACACGCTGGAGTTGTACAAGGAACTGGTGGCATTTGTCATGGCCTACAGGTGAGATGGGAGGGCTTTGCTGTGAATGGGGGGAGCAAGGAGAATGTCTCAGGCTCTCATACAAGGCTGAGGAAGGACAAGCAGTAGCACCACAGACTGCGATATGATCACAGTCTGTGTTACTTATGTTCTTGTGCCTTTTAGAGAAAAGCTGAAGCTTGCTTTGTACTGCAAGATATAAAACTGGCTTGTCTTCACCTCCCTTGTATTAGCTTTCAGGAGCCTCTGGAGGAAGAAGATGAAGATGAGAAGGGGCCCAACCCTCCAATGATGGTGCCAGTAGCAGACATTTTGAATCACGTGGCCAGCCACAATGCCAACCTGGAATATGCGCCGGTGAGCGCAAAGCCAGTGCACACAGCACAGTCTGGTGCCTGTCCGTTGCAAGGCAGGGCTGCCCTTTGGGCCTGGTGCTGCAGCGAGGCTCTCTCCATGTTTGAAGCCAGGACAGCACTACTCCCATGCTGAAAGCAGCAAGTGAGCCTGGCCTGGGTCTCATTAGTATGAGGCTATTATACATAGTCCCCTGCTGTTTGCTTGGTTTAGCTAGAAGGAGTTTTGGGGCAGCTGAGCCTCCTTGAAGGTGCTTTTGCTGCAGCACTAGACATGAGACTTGTTTCTCTTCTTGCTTACTTTTATGAATAGAGGAGTACTTGTTAGCTTTTCCCTAGGATCATAGATGAGGGATGGCATGTGCCTGAATCACTGGCAGGCCTGGCAGCCTCTGCTGCCACCACCACAGCCCCAAGAAGCATCCTCCTGAGACTGGTAGAATTGCAAAGCTTTCTTAGACCTTCTTCTCTCTATGCTTGCAGAAATGTTTACGGATGGTCACAACACAACCCATCAGCAAAGGACAAGAGATCTTCAACACCTACGGACAGATGGCCAACTGGCAGCTCCTACACATGTATGGCTTTGCAGAGCCATACCCTGGCAACACCAATGACACAGCTGACATCCAGATGGTGACAGTGCGCAAAGCAGCACTGCAACGTGAGTGTCACTTGTAACCACTCTGGGAAAGGAGGAGTCAGGGATCTCCCCCTGTTAAGCAATGGAAGCTGGATTGGGTTTACAGATGTGCTCCTGTCTTCAAAACAGGTGCCAAAAGCGAAGCAGAGCAGCAGCTGGTCTCAGAGCAGTGGGACTTCCTATGCCAGCTGGAAATGGTTGGGGAGGAAGGTGCCTTCGTGCTTGGCTGGGATGAGGTGCTGACAGAGGAAGAGCTGTCCATGACCCTGAAGGTGAGCAGGGCTGAGAGGTTACCAATCAGTGAAAAAGCTACTACATGATGGGAAGAACCCAGGCTACCTGTATGCTGGTTCGAACAGCCACACTACAAAACTATTAACTGAAGGGAAACAAGCATGTAAAGGCAGTTTGGTACCAACAGTCCTGCATGCGAAGTGACAGGGGATGTGGCTGTCCAGCCCCCTGAGACTTCAGGTACTGCATTACTCTTCCTTTCTCAAACTAGCCAGCCACACACACTTATGTACTGGTCTTGAATGGCTTCATGGCTACTCCTGTTCTAGAGTTTTTGCACCTTTATAGGTAGCAGTTGAGATGCTCTTTAAGACTGTTTCCAACACCCAGGTTTGCAGTTTCAACTTTCTCCTGACCCACAAGTTGCTTGTGATTAGGCATCCAAGTCTGTTTTGTCATCTGACATTTACTGCAGCTGAGGAATAATTCACTTGTTCCATACAGCCCTAAGACTGTACGCCCCTAGGGAGGAAATCCTGATGTACTCGCACAGCCAGTGACTTGTCTCCTTGCCTGGTGATTACAGGTGCTGTGCATGTCAGAAGAAGAATTCCAGGAATATAAGGAGCAAGATGGCTGGGAAGACGACACTGAGGAGGAGGAGAACTCTATCCTTTCTAACGAAGCTCTCTCCAGACTTAAAAACCCTTGCAAGAAGCTCCTTTACGACAGTGTGTTGCTGACTCTGGAGTCCTACAGGTCAGACTTGAAAGCAGAGCAGGACTTGCTAAATAATAAGGAAGCTTATGAGAGACTGAGTCGAAGGGAGCAGCAAGCTTTGCATGTGCGCTATGGACAGAAAAGGATCTTGCATCAGCTCCTAGAGCTGATACAGTAGAAACCTGACTGCCCCTGCAAATCCACTGCCTGGAACTGAGCTCAGAAAGGGCCTTTGGCCGTTTCTTCTACTACAGCAAGAAAAAAGCAAGATTGAATTTGGGCCTACTTGTCCCTCACATTGCATCTGGCTTTTTATCTACCTCTGTATAAAGAAAAAACTTAACCCCCCTCTCCCCTCCAAACTATTTCTTCTGCCATAACTGTTTATCATACAGTGAGAGCTCTGGAGCACAACCAGCACCAGGAGCAGAATCTTCCTCTAGAGGATTTATTAAAACTCAGATCTCCTAATATTTGCTTGCAGAAGACAGACACACACTGGCATTATGACAAGCCTGTTCCCTCACTTAGCATCAGTGATTTAAGGCAAGAGCTGTTCCTTGTCCAGATGAACAGGGGCAGAAGAACATCTGGTAACTTACTTTACTGAGTAAACATCTGGCAGATGGATATGTCAAACTACACTCTTCCCCTGAACTCCATTAGTAGTGAGCAGTACAGGAGTGTACCTATACCAGCACATCCATCTGTCTGGTTTCCATGTAGGGTCAGCAGAGCAAGGTTTCTTTTTATCTCTGTGAAAAACATATGCTACATATCTCAGGCCCCCACAGAAATCTCTCAGGCCCATACTGTTTATATAGGCTATATAGTGGCACTGTCACAGTTCTGCAACTGCTGTAGGTTAAGCATTGGATATACACCCCCCAGGTGATACAGTTCTTCCCTGAAATCAGGCTTTGCTCTTCATCATGTCTGTGCTAATATTTCCCCTTCAGCAGTTTGTATGACAAAATGGTGAAGGTTTACAGGCCAAGCTATGTTTAATAAACACAATAGCTCTTACTCAGCCAATGCTGTCTGCTTCAACAGGGTACAAAGTCCCATCTAAAAAAAGATCTTTCCTGATGCTGCTGCTGCAGAGTTGAAAGTATTGCCAACAAGCAAGACCAAGACTATTCACTTGTATAAAAGAGGTCAGCTACAGCCCTAATCGCAGTGCTGGAGGCCAGAGTGTTTGTAACATTACCTAGGTTACTTTTTTTCTGCCCCCCTCTCCCTTCTTCATTCTTACAGCGGAGCATGCAGTGGCTGTTTAGAGTCCAATCTGCCATCTTGGCTCTTCTCTTCCTCCAAAAGGCTACAAGATTTCAAACTAGGCATACAGTAGATTGAAAGGTTAACCTTCACTCCTTAAACATGACGTGCATTATACTCAAGGCCTCGGCTGTGGCAAGGACTCTGGTAATCCTTGTGGAGCTGACACAAACACTATTTACCTTGAGTAACAGCTCAGTTGCAGGTTCCTTACCTGCTAAGAGAGGATACAGAGTGCAGCAGTCTCTATCCTGCCAACCAAACCTACATTGTATGAAGTTAATGGGATCTTGGCTGAGTCCTACCTTCCACCCTCCTCTACACCCACCCTAACAGTTCTTAAGGCTTGAAGGAACCAGCTACATCCAGCAGTGTTAGTACAGAACCGAAGAAACCTTTGAGCCTTAGCATAGTCAGTATTAGGAGTCATTAAGACAGGACGCTACTTTATAGTCAATAAGCTCTGCCTGTGGTTGGTTAGATTTAAATATCAAGAAAACCTCACAGAACCTGGACTAGATGAAAGACTGATTGCCGATAAGTCCCTGTAGCCTAATCCAATGAAGGTGGAAGAGCAAGTTAGAGTTGCAGCACCAAAAGCAAAACAATCCTTACTTTAAAGGCTCAGCTTCAGCACAGCTGCTGACCTGCCAAACGAGGCCCAGGGAACTGTAGAAACAAAGCAAGAGCCTGCCCCGTTAGACAGAGGGGACCAACGAAACACTGCCCAGAAACAGATGGAAAATTCCCCTTGAGCCACAGGCCACTGGCACATTTGGCTCAGTGGTCTTCTAGATCTAGTTTAGGCTCTGTGCAAAGGCACAGCCAGATGCAGTCCCTTATAGCTAAGCAAGGGAATCCCGATCTCTCTACCCATACCATAGCAGTCAACTAGATTTAACAAACGAGAAACGTTTTCTAAAAAGAAAGCGGTGAAGCTCTTTTTCCTGGTATCTGTTAGGTTGTAAGGCATAGGCTAAACCAATTCAGAGTATTAGCAATGCTAAAGCCACCCAGCCTCATCACAGCTAACTAGCAAACTTGCAAAGATTCATGTTGAAGAAAGTATAGCAGGGAGCAAGTCATTAGAAATGAAGCTGGACTACTATCTGTTCTCTGTAATCCTCCACTTTAAGTACTGTGCTGCAAGAATAACATCTCCTCTCCACCACAACGTTCAGAGACAAACTCTGCTCATGAACTTGCAACTAAAATATTTCCCTCCCTAAGAAGCTATATTGAGTCCTTTCCTTTTGCGTTTCAAACCAAGTTTCTCTCTCTCTTCCCTCTGACCTCATGCCACAAAACAAGCTCTGTTACTCCTCCTAACAGGCAGCGCCTAAAACACACCGGAAAACTGCAAGTTTGGGGTGGGTGGAACAGACTTTGAAAGACATCAACTGGCCAAGTAGGATGGAACTGGAGAGAATAAGCACAGTGGCACGTGCTGCATGTCATGACTTTAATGTGTAACTACAGTATGCATACATACAAGAAGTGGGAGAACTAAAGCCCAAGAACTAGAAAGGCTACAAAATACAACACATGGACCAATACTTTACAAAACATTCAAAATCCTTACAAAATGGGCTGTATTGGTCCTTTGGTCTTTTTTTTTTTTTTATTATTTTTACAAACTTATACTGTGTGGCCATCAGGGGGAAGGTCTAGGTTTAGTCCCCCCTCCAAAATTTACAAGTGTCAGGAAAAGAAAAAAAAAGAAAGAAAGAAAAAAAAAGCTATAGGCCTGGTCTCTGGTTTCTTTACTAAAAACAGCTGACCCTCTCCCAAAGGGCCTGAGGTGTATCTTCTCCAACAGAAAGGAGGCGTTCTCCGACTGCCGCTCCCCTTGCTGTCTGTCAGCATTTGATGTGGGGGGGAAAAAAGCAACTCTGAACCTTAATCCCTCCCTCACCCCTTCCCTATTCCATAGTATTCCCATATTCCAAACACATCCACTTTTTTTGTAAAACAACTTAGTGATTTAAAGGTCCCCCATCCACATAAAGAAAAAATAAGTTACATAATATTATAACTGGCTTTTCAATATTCTTTGGGAGTCTGGGAATGTCAGGACAAGGAGGTCTGCCCCAGACAAGTGCTTGGCATCAGCAGCTGCCCCTTTATTACAAGCTGGACAGGCACCAGTTACCCACCTGCCTTTACACAGTTTGCACAAACCCAAAAGTCCAGACAAACGTTTCTGTTCCTTGTATTTACACTAGTTCAAAATGATATTCACAGCATCTTCTGAATTTTGGCCAAAAGTCAAACATTTGTTTCAAACTTTGGAACGTGCCCACACAGACTTTCACCCAAGGTCTGTTGCATGTACCCAATTGGGGGGCTGGGAAGGTCAGGAAGAGCCTTACAGATTCTTCTGTCAGTCGATGGGATGGGGACCTCCAGGCTGGCACGCTTACAATACAAGATGCGGCTCATCTAACTGGCACCAGTCCCTTCCATTACTTGCTGGGCCTGCTTCTGCCCCATACAGCACTGTGCCACTGACTGGAACAACCTGAACACAGAAGCAAAGCAGCATTAGGTGCGTTAGCTGTACCCTCCGTCGGGGGGCTGATGTATCGTGATCCCCACCACCACAGGATGGGATAAACTCCCAAATACACGTGAATTAGCAAGTCCTGTGTTGGGTGAAGGGGCCAGACTCGGATCTTTTGGGGGATACTTCATCACAGAAATGCAGTGGCCTCAGTTCAGTCCCCACAGCAAGAAATACAGCCAGGTACCATCTTTGTGCACTACCACCATGAAGGAACCTGTTCGCATTATGTAGGAGGCTGCTCTGAACCATCTGTACTGAGTTACTGGTGGCAGCCCAATTCCCAATTCCACTACAATTTATGCATCTCCAAGATCTCCTCTGCAACCTAAAGCTTCACAGTGGAACAAAAGCTTTCACACAAAAATTTCAGATTTGCTGGGGCAAACAGATGACTTTGCTTCCATATAACTTGCTTTTCTGTTTCTATTTTATGAAAGTTAGTGCTGCTCTTGCACAGGAGAGGGTAGCTTTGGAAAATCCCAGGCAGAGCTACTGCCTTACAACAGTGACTGCACAGCCAGCTGGACTTTTATTACTGCTTCTTCACGATAGCATCTGATATAATCATATTTGTTCTTCAGGAAGCAAAGTATATGTACAGCCAAATGGACAGAGAATAAATTAGTAGCCAGCTCCTGGACTTCAAGTAATCACTTTACATTTTGCCCCCAGGTTATATGTTTTCCTCTTACTACTGCAGCAATTGGTGCCTCCACTATGAAGCTCCAAAGACTCACGGTGTAACTCAACCCCTGTTTCAGTTGTATTGTTTTAGTGATTTAATAGTTAAATTATACTCACTTCTCAATCTCCGGAGCACAGTGAACAAACTCATGGTTCCAGAACTTAAACGCTGGATTTTTTATCAGCTCAATGAAAGTAATAAGGAGACCCCAGGGATGAGGCCTATTTACAATCAGTCGTTCCAAGAGAACCCTGAAGTCCAAAAGTAAGAACAGTTAGAGCTCAAGATCTGAATTACACAGGGAAGGAAAAGAAGCTGAATGCAGGCAAGTTAAATGCCTTCCCCCTCTCACCTAGTGATCTGCTCCTGGATAGCTTCAGTGTTGGCCTCTGCAAACAGGTAAAGCATGGTGCAACTGAAGTAGTGGGTGTGACTGTTGGGATATCGCAGCTGATTGGCAATTGCATTCAAGAAAAGGTACCGACCTGCAGAAGAGGAATAGTACAGTACATATGGTTTCCCTTAAACACACAAAATAGAAATAAAGAAACAACTAGCACTGCTTAAGATTAAGGTTCATGAGTCTGTCCTACACAGCTACACAAAACGTAATTAAAAACAACTGAAGATATGAAAAAGCATCATCAGTCCAAGTTGATGGGGCAGTAGGAATTTGATTTCTCTTCATTAAACTGTTTTCTCTTTCCCTTGCATATTTTAAACATTTGGTTTTAATATTTCTCCTGTATTCAGAGTTTAATATTCTAATGTAGCATTACTTACTACAGCTTCACTAGTAGCTGCACAAAACGCATCTTCTGTACTTCTCATAGCTCAAACAGACAATCTGCTATTAAGTGAGAGATCACACATACTAGAAGTGTTTCCAGCTCACCTTCAGTGTCCAGATCTACAGCCAAATTCTGGAAGATGTCCATGTGAGCCGAGTGGGTGATGGTGCTCATGGAGGGCGTGCTGCCTTTGTTGTGAATGTGCGCAATAGCTTGAGTACCTACGTAGAGCACCAGTGCATTAATCAGCTGGATGTTGTAGCGGTTGCCAGGTTCATTTGATACCTAACAGCAAAGACAAAAGAAGTATTAATATTCTATATTCATTCAGCAATCTAAGGTGCAGATTTGTACAACACAGCTTTCAGATTTCTTCTCGATTATGCAGAAAGCAACACACTTAGTCCACAAGTTCATCTTGGCATTTGCCATTTTGTAATATTATGGGTATATACCCAAAGGTACCAGCAAAGTATTGAAAGACCTGACAGACAACTTCTGCACTCCCTACTGAAAAAAATCAGGTCTGTGCATCTGAATTCACCAGTGGTACCACAGACTGGTTGAAAACACGCTACCCGCGTGAATGCCTATTGTAAATAATTTTCCTGAGAAAGTCCAACCTCAATCCTGAATACTAAATACATGCAGTTGACCAATAATTCTGAACTGGGCTTTAGCTAATTTTTTTTTTTTTTTTCCCCCTGAAGCATCAGCATGTAGATACACAGCTTGCAAGAAATAGCAACCATAAGTTTACTTGGAAACAAAATTTAATCAGATTCTGAAAAACTGCAGTCAAGTACACTAAAACATGTTGAGTCTCAGATACGTCCTGGGTAAACAGTGCTAGAGTTGTATGATGGAAGCCACAGACAATTCATCACCCCCCCTGTGGTAGGGGACAGAAAAGTGAGCTTGATGCCATCAGCTCTGACTAGTCTTCTCTACCTAAGGTTTGCAAAGAGGTATTTTCACTACAAGATTTGGCAGCTCTGGGTCAGCCCTTAAGACAACTTGTAGATAAAACTAACTGCTTTTAAATTAGATCACTTCAGGGTTGCCAAAGTCAACATTCCCATTTCCTTACGCTCCCCCTACACCTTGATGAAACTACTTAGCACAGAGACTTAGTGTCCTGCTAGACCCTGGGAGAAGAAATATTCAGAGAAGGGTGCATTTTCAGAGGCTTTTCTACTGTCTAGAACATGTGCTTACTATACATCAACATACTTCCCACAAGAAAGGAGGGCGACTCAGCCGATAAGATCATTTGTCTCAGACTGTTTGTATTCAGCACCCTCAGGAACCAGCCACTCACCTGTAGGTTGCTGCGCAAGTCAGACAAGAAAGTGACAGGAGAACGGGTTTTGAGATAGGAATCCAAGTCTTTCTTGAACTGAGGTGGCATCACTCCAGTGAAATTGGTAAGTATCCGTGGAGCAATATTAATCTCACTCAGCATGTCCACCTGCCAAGAGAAAACCCAGTCAACTAAACAGTAAGTAACCTGTGATCTTAAAAAAGGAGCAAAGTGCAAAAGCAGATCTGTAAGTGATATTACATCAGTTACTGCTATTGATAGCTTTTTCCTACCAGCAGTAAGGAAGAAACTAGATCTTTCTCAGGCTTCAGAATAAACTGTTCTCTTCTTTTACGTGCAAACTGTGGTAGATGAGGACTGTCTCAAAGAATTGAGGGTAGAGGCTAAGGAATTCAAGAGGGAAGGCCATGGGGGAGTTCAGTCACCATCTCCCAATCTGAACTCACCACAGTTTGGTAGTTTTACAAAGAACAAACATCTGAACAAGTCAAGAACAGCTCAACAAGAGCTAACTGAATGAGTATTACAGCTTCGCTTCTGTTGCCCAGCACAGTTCATGCAATCAAGAAATACAGGACAATGTCAAAGAAGCATGAGAAAGTTGGCCCTGCAGCAGTCATTCCACAATTACAAGACTGGTATATGCCCAAAGATTTAGTTAGATAGTATTAACACTTCTCAAAGTCTCTCCTCAGTATGCAAGAGGCTGGCTTCAGGACGGTCGATCTCCTATTATCAATCTCAGTCTCACAAAAGTCCTACCTTCAGGTTGGGGGTGAAAGGGTCTGGAAGCCTCATGTTCCGTGGGAAGGCACTCAGGATAAGGTTCCTTAGCTGAATACAGTTAGGGGGGATCACATCACAGAACCCATAGTGGTAGTCACAAAGAAATTCTGGGAAATCATGCAACAAGACCAGCAACACTCGCAGGGTGCCCTGCAAAAGGAGAAACAGTGGCTGTAATATAAAGACGCTCCTAACTGTTCCTGCTGAAACTGTCCAAGAGCTTGCAAAGATATCCTTCCTTGTCACATGATTAAGACTAAGAGGAAGAAATTAATGTAGGAAGGCAGAGTCCGTGTCTGTCCCACAGACTTGCATTTAATTCTAACATATAGAAATAGACTGTAAAAGAACAGTAAATCATATTCTGTTACCAGAACAAGTTTTGCCACTTTAATCCACCTCTACTTTCAGAAGAGTTCTGCTGGAAATAGCATCTACTAGATCATGTGCATTTTTTACCTTGTAAAGAATTTGCATAGGTTTGGTGAGTTCCACATTTCTAAGAAAAGGAGCCAAGTACTTGAAAAGATCGATCAATAACTGGGCATACATAGGCCAACCCTGTCAAGAAGAAAAAACAGCAGGTGAGCAAAGTTCAAAGCCATCACTAGAGTGGTCTTCATCTGAGCCTGTATCGAGAGTGAGTTCTACTGCTAGCTCTATCAGTGATTGCAGCACAGTTCCAGTTCCAAGGGCTTCAGTTGCACATCATATGTTATAGGTGTGTTTTCAGAACATTAAGCATGCCATACTGTGATGACAGTAATCCTGTCTAGACTACAGCTCTAAAACTTTGACAAAGGCATGTTTATTAATTTCCAGTCACCCCATCTTCAATAGTTTGACACAAAGACTCTCCTCCATGCAGTTAGGTTACTGTGAATATGGAAGGCAACACAAACAGAACAGCCATGCTACTAGTGCACTTCAAGAGATGTGAAACAGCATCACACCAGATAAGCACCCTTCTGTGTGAGCTTTTTAATTTAGGAAAGATAAACTGCAGCCACACCTTCTGCTGTGGTGTATGTGCCAGCATTCTTGCAATAAATATCCGATGGGAGATCAGTTCCAGCCAGGCATAAACAAAACCTGGAGCTTTTGTAGGCCTCAGGATGTGAAATGTGTTACTGAAAGAAAAGTTAGAGCAGGTTAAAAGTGCACAGCAATAAGACTGCTTTTCATAACATTGAGGGAAAACATACACAGCCCTAGAAGCAAGGCATTTTAGCATCTTGGTTTTACCAGTGATCTCCCTTAACACAAGCAAGTGGACAATCTACATTAGAACCAGTTATTCCAAATGTGATTAAGCCACCATGAATGAACAGTCAGATAGCTTTTAGATGAAAACCCCTAATCCTCTCAGGAAAGGATGAGCATGGGGGCCAATCTCAAATACATACCAGAAGGCTGTGAGTGTCTGGAAGTTGATGGTCTCCAGCACATGCTCAGGAGCATTTAATTCTAACAGCAACATGATGAAAATGCGATGGTAAGGAAGCTGCTGAAATTCACTCTGCCGGACATCGTGGTCCTGCAGAAGAACTCCCACAACAATACCAAGAACCTAAAGAAATTAACACATTTCAATACACTTTCAGGGTGACAGCAAGAATTACTTTGCAAGTCAGACCACAGATAACATTTTAGCCATCAAAAAAAAAAAAATTAGTAGCTTCCAGTAAGAACTGGAAGTTCTGGAAGCTGGAAAATAGTTGCTTGTGTAAACTAATATTCTAATCTACATCAGTAAACCCCCCCCCCAACCACTATACTTTACTCTCCCTGTCCTACGGACCACAGTCACAACAACTGAGTGAGCAGTATTGGATGGTCTTAAGGTAGCACCTAGCCATAAGCCAGAAACTAAGGGTATAGGCTCTCACAAAATCAAGGCAGATATCAAGGAAATCAGCCTTCTCACAGCTTAAAACATTAGCTGTTTGCTTTTCATTTCAAGGCACAACCTGGAGAACTAGTTTCTAGTGTTTGGTATGAAATCTTTATAAGCGAGAAAGCCACCTGACAACCTGACATTCCGCTCAGTTTCTGTTCAATGACCAATCCATTCAAGCCCTTACACGATATTGTAGCTGTAGCCTGCATTAAGGTTTACATTTCACATATGTGAACAGAGATACACCCAATTATGTGCTTTAAATACAATGGGTACAGAAAAGTTCCCAACCTTGTTCAGGAGGTTGATCTTTGTAACTGTGTTGGTTGCCTCCCCAGAGTGCTTCACTAGTAGTGCAATAAGTCGCACAAAGGCATCCAGATTGTGGTAGCACTTGGCTCGGATCATAGTGGGGTTGGCAGCAGGGTTATGCTGTTGCTCAGCCTGAGCACGATAACTGATTTCAACACACATTTCAGTGCAAAGACGAAAAAATCGAGTGATCAGGTCATCTGTTTTCAGGATTCCTTGCTGGTGCATCTATCAGGGAAAGGAAAAACTCTCAGAACTGCAAATACGAAAAGTTCATTTTATAGCTTACTTCAAACAAACACTTTACAAAGCATCCACTTTGCCTGGCAGAATTAACTTTAACCACTCTCTCAAGAGATGTGGGTAGCGAGCTATCTCTGCTACAAGTACTTGACCTTGCATGAAGGAAAGCAAGAGCAAATTTGTCAGGCCTTTAGGAGCCCACACAGTGCACACAAGTTCTTGGGAAGGGTAGAGTTCAGCTACCCACTCAGTAGTGGCCTTTGCTTACTTTAGAAAGTCGGTTTACAAATCATCTTTGCAGCATCTTCTGTAGAAGCAAGATGCATTATGATAGTAAATTCTCCTCACAAGAAGACAGTGTGCAAAGAAAGCCTGGGGTTTCTGGGAAGGCAGTTTGGTTTATTTTTTGTTTTTATTTTTTGTTTGTTTTTAAACAAATAAATAAAATGAGGTTTCATTTTGATACATTACCACAATATTAAAGCCAAACTGAATCTAAAGTTACACTGCAGGAGGCCTCTTGCTTTTGGATAAGGAATTGTACTTCAGAACTCCCACTGCATAAACATGAAGCTACATAAATAGCATCATCATTAACTTTTGGAAAACTTCTGGTATTTCTGGAGCAACTTTTAAAAAAATGAAGCCACATATCTGCCTTCTAAGTAAAATGCTCCTTCTTGTCCTAAGGAATTACTGGAAAGGAAGCAACTCTTCTGAATGAAAACAGCCAAAATTAAGGCCATTCTAAGTCCAGTATTAAAATCTTTTTTAATGCAGAAATTAAAAAATGCTCCTTTAAAAAACTCACATCTGTAGCCTGTAAGGAAAGAGTAATATACATATATATATATACACACACGCACACACACTCTTATTACATGTATTTCAGTTATTTCAAATTTGATCAAGTACTTAAAAAAGGTGAGCAAACAAGTTTGACAAAGAGTCAAGTAGTGCAAAGGACATTCAGCACTATGAGTACACCATACTAAAGCATACTTTACAAGCATACTTTAAGGTACAAAATCAAGAGCGAGGTCACGTGAAGTACGAATCAATAAGGCTAAAGGCTCTTTCAGAAAGTCAGCTTAACACAAGACCCATAAACACATTCCAAAAGGGCAAAAAAAAAAAAAAAAGATGCTAAGCACTAGAAGTCAGGCCAACAGAAAGGTGGCTACAAGGCAGCACACAAGGATGTTAGATGAAAATCTGTGCACCAGAACCACAGAGAAGCTGCCCACAGCTCTTCTCCAGCTCAGAAAAATCCTTGTTCTTGAGAAGCTACAGTAAGATGAAGGGTTGCTGCCATCGCTACACTGAAGAGATGAATCACGTTGTATTTTACAGCTAACAGGGATAAGCCTTCCATTAGGGAAGGGAGACAATAGTGCCGAGTTAGTGTTTCGGGAGAACGAGCTGTGCAAGCTGCCCCTTTATGCCTGTCCGGGTTCGGAGCCAGGCCGGCAATTAAACAGCTGATACAGTAGAGGTAGCATAGCCACACAGTTCTTGGGAGCAGCTGACAACCACAGCCAGATATATTCTTCTGTATCACTGTCTGTAGTTAAAATAAGGAGTACAGAAAGCCCATACTGCACCTCTGGCAACACCTGTCAACAAGAACTTCCCTTATCCATTCATCTGCGCAAAGCAAGAGAGGGGTATAAAGAAAATTAACTTTAACTGCCACTACCTCTTCAGTAGCGGCTTACAAAACAAAAAACAGAGTTCCCTCATCAGGGCTCTCCAACTTTTCCTGGCCCAAGAGCTTCCACAGAAGTGAGGCACCCAGTGTTATTTGGGCTTGAACTGCTTTTGGGTGGCAGCTGCAAGCTCTGTAGCATTTCTGTGGTATTAGCGCTGAATTTGAAAGAGAGCATCGTGCGGACAGACTAAACTGGGGGCTTCCTTGCAGTCACGGAACTGATATGAATACTGTTTCAACAAGATGACTACAAATATTACATAGGGAGTCGGTACCAGGCTCGGTTACTCGGTACCAGGCTCGGTTACTCGGTACCATGTTGGGTTACGGAGTGCACTTCCTTTCTCAGTCACACCTGGATGGCAGATGCGCGCTGTTCATCACACCTGTTAAGGTGCCCAGGAGTGAAATGTCAGGGTTGTCTGGCTGTGTGAATTCAGACTTTAGCTAATGAAGTTTGATGTTTTCCTCACTCAGTAGTGGTTCCAATTAAAAAAAAGCATCCATTCTTCATGTGGTCTGAAACAGTTCACCTGCATCTCTACCTATTGGCAATTTACTTTTGCAGGCTGTCAGAGCCTTCACTGTTATTGATGGGGAGTAACAAAAGCCAAGCTTCATTACACAGAGCTTGTCAGAACTATTCCCCGTAACTATCTCAATTGAAGTTCTTTTCCCACCAGATTTATACCAAAAATCAGAGCCTGAACTGACAGCTTGTTGCTACAGTATTTGAAGTAGCACATTATTTGCTGAAGGGTACAGGTTTCTATAGAGCTCTTTGCTGCCAACAAAGTAAGAGAGAAAATTTTAATAAGCAACCGTCATACACCTGAAAAAGTTTCAAAAGGATGTCTAACACTGGTTATAACACTGCTTTAAAATGGAGGGCATCACACCCTACTTATGTTGAATAAAAAGCACCTTTCTTTCCAAAAGCTCTACCTGTCCAACAAACGCAGAGAAAGCTTTGGTACTGTCACGGCCTGCTGCAGCTGAATGGTAGAGGTTCACCCATTCCCTCAGTAGATATTCTGCCTTCTCCCTCAGACCTGGTGGGTCATCATACTCAGAGGCTTGGGATATTCCAGAATGCATCATGAAATTGGGACCTCCATGAGCACGGTCAATCATGGCTTCATAGTTTGATCGGACCACTTCCATCAACTGGGGTAATCTAATGCAACAGACCAGAGAGTTGGGTTAGAACAGGAATACAGCAAGGACAGTCCATCCACCTCAGCTGCAGAGAACATGATCTTAGCTTTGGGACCTCTCACTAGCAGTTGATGGTGATGACAGCAGCTACTGCCACCACCACTAGCCTGTTGCTGGCGGCTCTCACAGAGACAAGAGTTCTCCAAGCTCCAATCCATATCTCTCAGGCCTAAGAGCAATTGCTTCCACCTCAGTAACAGGAAACCCTCAAGCCCCACAGATCTTTCTAGATGCTGTGGCAATATTTACTGCCCAATTTACTGCTGGTGGACCCACAAACCATGTGAGACTGGCAGATAGCTGCCTTCTAGACTCTAAACAGGAAACTGTCTAAAGCAATAGGCAGAATTGTCTAATTCGATGAATTACTTGGGTTAGCCAACATACATTAACACATACATATTTAAAATTTAAAAGGGTAAGAACATTGCCTAAATTTGAGATAAATCAGGAATTCAGGTGAGTTTCTCACAGTACCATGGTATTTTGGCACACAGTGCATAAAGGTTTTCCTGCTCAAGCACTCTGTTTAAAACCATGCTGCAACTGCCTCTAAGCATACTCGTATGCACTGCACACAATTTGACATAAAATCAAAGTAATTACATTAGAGCAACATCGGAACAAGAGAACAGTTTTATCTAACATAGGACTGCAGCCCTACAGGAAGCTTAAAGCTGCACATTACACAGTGTCATATCATTCAATCATAAATAATTTAAATCATAAATGATCGTATTGGAGAAGTACTACATTGCACAGTATTTCAATCTCACCCTTCTGGGGCATTTCCTCTGGAGTGAGCGTTAATTCTCATGAGCGTCTCAATGGTGTGAAACAGATCTGCCTCTGTTACGTGGGCAACGCTTCTCTCATCCACCAAGAGGATCTTTACCAATTGCATGGCAAATGCCACTGCCATGTAGTTCAAGCCATTCTCCATTGACTGCCAACATGAAAGAGGCAATCGAGGTTATGAAATTCAAGTATAAATCTTCTGCTCAACTGAATACAACTTTTCTCCTCCAAAAGAGTAAGTTCTCTTTACCTGAGCCAAGTGAAGATCATACTGCTGCATGTTAACAAGGTGATTGCGGATTAGCAGCTCCACTGCTTCTACATTGTACTTGTACTCATCCCTGCATTCAATCAGGCACCTAGAAGAATTGGACTTCTTTTCATATGTACTTAAAACTTAGCTACACATTTTAAGGGAAATAACTCAAATTTAACACTTCAGAAACTGTGCAACTAACAGGTTTGTTACTTGACTCCAAAAGAAACTTATTTTGGAGTGTTCTCTAAGGTAATGCTAGAGTTTAGGAACAGTCACCCGCCTCAAGCATTTGTTGCCCTGCACCACTGGTCACAACAGCCCTTCAAGAGCTTCAGTTTGTTCAGAATAAGAAGCCTCTCTTCCAAGGACAAAGTGGCATATCCGTCTAGTTAAAGCATTAGGGCTTCTGCTACAGACACATCATATCACGCAAGTTTGTGACAGCAAGCAGAGAGATCCTCTATAAAATGAGGAAGCCAGAGCATCCTTAATGCTTCATCCCATGAAAGTTTCCTATCTCATTCTAGGATGAAGCAGCATTATCAGAGGGTCTAATTACTTTTAACACGAAAAAAGTTATTTTTGACCTGCCCAAATTACATGATGCAGCAGTGCAAAATACTAACAAGGCAAATGATTTGTAATAACACAATAATTCCCAACAGATGAGTGAAGCTACATCAGTATATCAATTGTCTCCTAACTGACCTAGTAATTTGTTTGTTACACCACGGAGATCCATACGCACGGCCATCCTGCAGAGCCTTCAGCACAAGCAGATGACACTCACGATAGCGAAGCAGAAGGTCAGCATCGGCCCCACTTGTGGCATCCAGTAAGCCCTCAACAGCCTAGAATAGATGCAACCTATTAGCAGAGGAAAAAACAAGTCCTCTTCCAAATCTTCCGCAAACCAAATCAGCAGCAGTTATCACCAGAAGACTTGGCAGCCATGCCAAAATAAAAAACAAAACAACCTCCCTCCCCAAACAGTTTGGTCACCATGCTGGCCCTGGTGGTAAGATTACATGAGATTTTTGCAGCTATTATGGCACCTTGGTATTCCCTGTCCACAGCTGTCTTACCATGAACAAGCCTACAATCTCTCTACAGCCCACTGCTTTTATATATACATGCACCAAATAGCATGAAAGCCTATGTTGTTTTGTGCTGCAGCTTCTATGCCTTTTCAAGGGCAACTCCGCATATGACTCAAAAAACACAGGAAAGAAGATTAATTAAACATGTCAGAGGTCAGCTTTCAAATTCTTTAGACAAAGATCAGCAGCAATCAGGGTATAAGATGCATCTGTGCTAGTCTATAGTAAATGGAAGACTAGTTTTCTACAATGTACCTAGTCAAGTCAGGAGTAAATCTTACAAGTAGTTATTTGCACTGTCAGTTAAGAACAGAGAGCCTTCCTTGAAGTGGTTTCCAGCTTCCAGTTACTTTTGTTCTGTCACTGTTCTTAACCCTAGTGCAGGCAGTTCAGCGCCCTTCTGCTGCTTCCCAAACGTTTCCCTCACCCCCAGTCTGTCACTTTGTTCTGCACTACTACACAGGCATTTATGCTAGCTCAGTTCATGGAGCTCACTGTCCTAACCAGCACATCCATACATCAGTTATTGCAAAACACAAGAGTTTGCACTTGTAAGGGGATAGTATTGAGCATAGTACTGGATTCCTAGTGGCAATTTAAGTGTCTTGCTTAGCCTCAAAACACTTCAAAATCAGAGGCTACTCTTGAGAGTGCAACAGCTCTACTTGCCCCACAGAAAGCAACGGCCTGGCACCCCAGCACTCTGTACCTGTTCCTTCCCCCCAACAGCCTGGCCAGAGCCTGTACAATGCCAAGCGAACGCCACAGCCCTCTTCCCATTTTATTCGCTGAATTTCAAAAGGCAGCAAGTGTTCAACGTGGTTCACCAAGCAGGTTCCACAGGATGCATGAAGATATGCGGTCACCACCAAGACAATTCACAAGCCAGAGCAGTAATAAAGAATAAATTCTAGATAAGTTGTAACAGGGAAAGAGTTGTTTAAATACTCACCTTCTGCAGCAGCCCAAGTGCAGCAATAGCATCACGTGAGTTACGAGCCACTACCACAGCCTCCAAGAGGCTGCGCAAAGCTTGAGCTTGAGGATTCATGGCCAGGGTATGTGGAATGGACTGCAGGTGCTGCTCCAGTTCTGTCATACATTTATCATAGATTTGTGCTACATCATCTGTAGCCCAGGCTTGCTGTTTAACAGAAAGTGGGAATGAGGGACTTTTGCACCAACTGTATTTGTGAAACTTGAATACCGATCGACTTTGACTGCTCTAGAACTTATAGCATCAGAAGAACGCAGTCTTCAGCACTATCGTTGTTAGTTTATGTGGGCAACACAGAAGCATTATGAGCAAATTAGTTGTGGAAATAACCAGCAGTCCTTAGACCAAGTACACAGACAAGGACCTGTTCATTATCTCAAAAATCAGTGTGTGCCATCCATAACCTTCCCCCAAAGTAACCTGAAAGTTATATGCTTCACTGCTACTAAAAGATCATGTGTAGTAATTGTAACTAGCAGATTTTGTACCACTTTAAGAAAAAAAGAAAAACCCCACACAAAAGAACTCCCCCCTCCCCAACACCACAAAGACTGGGTCTAAGAGAACAGCTTTATGTTGCCATCAGTTTGTCTTTTGAGACTAATGCATCTTTCAATTGGTATTCCCAAGCACTACAAATGCCCGATTCTTACTCGCCTTTTAGCAAAAAGAGGCAAGTTCTGCAACTTTCACCAAAAGTTCTTATAGCACTCTTGCACCAATCTAGTTCAGAAATCTATACCTTCATAGGCTGAGCCAAGAATCCTGTAGGCTGGGTTAAGTCATTGGTAGGCAAGAAGCCAGGGACGTTGCGAGCAAACTCTTCGTAAACAGCCAGCTGTTTTGGATCCACACCTCCAACCTTTACAACAAAGAAGGGGCAGGGGCAAGACATTAACCTCATCATTAAGCACTGCGGCAGTAAGGAATGAAGGCAGTTTGCGTAGCAGGTAGCTGCACAAATTTAAACAGATTCTTAAACACCGTTTTAAACAGAGTGGTCTAGACAGCAAGAAGTAGGATTCTGCTCCTCTGAAGTCTTATCTTCCCTGCCAGATCTCCTTTAAGAGGAAGACTTTGCCATACAGCTGCACCTCATGTTGCCAGAAAGGGAAAGAACTGAATACAGACTTCCTGCTTCTCTGATGCACATGAGAAGTACTCTGCTGAGAGTACAGGTATGCTCTTTAAAGGGAAGAAAATACAAAGGAGAAGGGAAGACAAAACAGCCTAGTGACCTTTAGTGAAAAGAAGAGCACAGAGAACAAAAGAAAGGATTTTTTATGTCTTCAAGGAATTGAGAAAAGTGATATGAACACTCATTTTGGAAACAAGATTTTAATGCATCTCTGTTACTAATCAAGCTAAGAGCAGCCGCATTGTCAAACAAGAGATGTAAAATATAAGATTGCTCAGCTAAAGCTGTGCCATCAACTCTTCATTATCAGGAAGGGGAAGAAAAGCAGCATCAGAATATAAAACTCAGTTAAAATCCTCACCTTTAACCTGATCTGTTCTGGCATCCGTTCTGCTTGGTAAGTTAACACAACAGGATCACAGTACCGACGACCCTCTTGTCTAGCATGTTTTCTGAGCTCAAATTCCTGGAAAACAACACATTAAGTTTTTGACGCTGAGTCCGCATGTATACGAGGGCGGATAAAGCTTTTGGAAAGACAGCAGCCCCATACTTACAGTCGCTAGCCTCTTATCCATTTCAGGGCCTGCTTTTTCCACAGCTGTCTTCTGAATAAAGCAGCACGCGAGCTCACAGTTATCCTGCGCTAGCTGGGCAGCTGCTTGCTCCATCATGTCCCTCTGTTGTGGGGAGGCTGCCTATTGAAAACCAGGATAATCAACGGAAGCTGTAAACTTTCACTGGATACAGTCTTAAGATTTGCACCCCCACCAGCATAACACCAGCATTAAGAAGGAGCAGTCTCAGGAATGCATTTACTTTGCATGGAATATACAATAATAAACTGAATGTTGCATAGCTTTCAGACAAGCCCATAGGCAAGACGACACTAAATACTTCCATCAAGGAACAAAAAAGCAAGGAGTTCCCCCTCTTCTTCACCAACCTGTCTCCAAGGTCATGGAAATAAGAAAGCGCTGCTCTGGACTGATGCATATACAACAGGTGCTAACGCAGGAAAAGCGAGCCTTATATCACGGCCTAAAAGTTTTTCATTTCCTAAGTTCTAATCACAAGATATGAGGGTGCATCACTAGCAATGCAGAACAGTGGTCCTAAGCATTTTTCCAAGTGGCTTCCCCGTCTGATACAGATTTTTCATCGTCTTCTCAGGAGTCTGCTTTAATAGAAAACTGAATAGATGGATCGATCTTCCAGGGTGCAGAGCAGCAACTCTTATTGGAAACTGAACACAGAGGTGCCCAGCACCTCAGAATCACAGGAGCAAAATACTCGCAGTAAACCTGGGTAAACTGCACAAAAGAGTTTCCATTTCTCTTGTGCTATTGCTACATAACTGAGATTTTTTTTTTCCCTCCAGTCTATCCTGCCATCTAGAGAAAGAGATACTACGAAAAGCCAAGACATTCTGGAACCAAATATACTCCAGAATTAGGAACTCATAAAAGCAAACCGTCCAATCTACTTGGATTTTCCCACCATTAAGATCTACTGCTATTTCATTAACTCCTGAAAACTATATTGCTTCTTTCAAACAGTAAAAATTCATGTTTGTTAACTCATTTCATACAGTAAGTCAAGTGTAAAATTTAAGATGCCTTGTAGAGCACTTTCTTCTGTAACACAATGATTTGTTCAGTTACACCATAAGAAGAAAACGTTCTTGAATTATAACCAGCTCTATTTCAATGCCATGTATCTTCATGGGTAGAAGAATCTTGACTACTATGTTGCTGCATTTTCAATGTATTCGTGACACTCTGCAGACATTATAATACATTAGCACTGTCTGCTGCAAAACAACTTATCTTTGCATGTCTCCAAACTCAGAACACCAAATACAAGTTTTCCTACTACCTTTATGAACTTGCCATTAGTTGTGAGACCGTTTTCCAGCTGAAACACTAGAAAACCTGAAGAGGATGCTTAAACCATATCCAGTTTTCCATTGCTCAAGTATCTTTGGATTGTCAATCTTGCTCTTCAACTGGCTGGACTACACCAGAAATCAATTCATCACAAGACTTGGCCTGACAGCAAGGGTCCTTATGAATGATGACTATCATGCCTCAGTGTCAGAAGAACAGACACCATCTTATGTGTTCCAGGTAACAGCTGAGTAGAATAAAGCAGATGAAGCCAAAGAAGAACACAAAACTAGAAAGCTTTTCCAAAGCAAATACACTGAACGTCCTTTGAGCAGAAGGCAGCTTTAAACAGCAGGGACACAGCAATGCCCAATATGAGTGTCATGCATTTTCACACTGCACTGCAGCCTCAGATTCTGGGGAAAGCAGCATCTGATCCAGAACTGGTATTTACTGACTGGTATCTGATAGTTCACTAATGCATTTAGTGCCCTTAGCGGTTTAGTCAAGGCTTTACAGAATTAAATTATTTTCAGGATCAAGCTTCTTTCAAATTCTCACCTAGAGTAAGACTATGTTCAGTGACATCTTCGTTTCACGTTTAAGTCATGTTTTTACTGGTTATAAAATTCACTTAGTCCTAAAGCTGCAAAGGAGTCTGCAAGGCAAAGACATGCTGTGCCTATAAACATGTTCTCCAGCAGCATGTCGTACCTGGTAGATATGAAAGGAGATCTTAAATGCAGAGCTACCATAACTGTCGGCAGTCACCCTGTCTCCACAGCATAGCACGTCACATCACTACCTTCTCATACCGCCCAAAAGCTAGCCAACATTTCTCCAACTGCCTCTCCGTCTGAACCGCAGTTACATCTGATGAACCAGAGCAAGACTTCATACCAGAGAAATATTTGTGCCCCTCTTAGCACTCTCGTCATCTGTCTGGTATCACTTACGGTTACTAGCTTGACACCCAAACTCTGATTCACAAGTAGCAAAGGTGCTAAGAGCAGTCACTGGCTCAGCCTGCACATTGCCAAAATAGTACTAAAACTGTGTCCTCCCATCCCTAACTTGTGTTTAAGATGGAGAGAACGAGATTCACTTGTATCCTTCCTGCTCTTGATCTCAGCAATCAAGTTACTTGCACTGCTACACGCAAAGGGACAAAAGTGTTTGAGACCTGGGATTTGCACTACAGCTTATCCATCCTGCACCCACAGACAGAAGTCTTACTAACATCTTCTACTCCCTCCACGCCTTTAAATTCCTGAGCCAGTTACTGTGCAAGAGTGCCACTCCACTGCAAAGTGCCCTTTGCACAGTCACACCCCACCAGATGGGAAATACTGATACGCTCTTAAACAGGAGATAAACTGTCCTTCGACTTTTTTTTAATATCCTTGCAAGGCTAGTAATGTCTTGACCTTTCCAGGACCCTTACGCTCTTGTCTGCGGCATGCAATTCATGCAGTTGCTGACACTGATGGCAAGCACAGCTAGCCGCCTGGATAGCAAGCTGCTGTTCTGGCCAGCAGTTCATGAACCGGCTTCCATCCAGCCAAGATGGGAAAGCCACCACACTTCAATTCAAATTTTTCTTGCAGTTAAGAGACCCGAGAATATCCTCTAAGAGGCCAATGAATTTACAAGCAGTGCAGAACAGTCTCAACTACACATCTGCTAACAGAATAAAATTATTTGCCTGAAGCATACATGCATACTGAGAAATTCAACACATCTCTAGAAAGTTCCAGGATCAATTCAATCCTCCCCACCCAAGCTTTTCTACCTCAAAACCCACAGAAATATAAGCACTCCAAGGCTTTCCTGATGTGATCAAACTGAACTGCACACTTAGGGCAAACAGCTGATCAGGAGAAATAACAAAGGTACTCAGGAAGTTTGTGTGCAACATCATAAGATACACCTTAATGTCTTAAGATTGTTTGACATGAGCTGTTATTTCAGCACATTTTTTTCCACTGTAACTCCCCAAGTTGTATGACTTTTATCCACTAAATTCCTCTCCACACTAGTTAAGTCATAATATTAATCAAGAAGTCTACAGTGTAAAGAAACCATTTGCTAATGCTGGAGGTCTACTGTTCTATAATGTGGGAAATAAGCTTTAAACAATGTGACTCTTACCCTCAGTGCAGTAGCAAAACTATTCTTCAAGTTGGTAGCTATGCTCATCAGCAAAGGTTCCCTGCAGGTAATCATGGCCATCCCAGCAGTCAGGTTCCGCATCATATGATGTGCTGCTACACGCATTCGGGACTCTTCTGAATCCAGGGCAAAGTCCTTTCTGACTATCTGTTCACAAGTAGTCATGGCAATCTTAATGGACCGATCTACCACTGGATGGACCAGCTCTTGCACTGCTCGCTCGATAGCCTGCCGCACACACTGCTTCAACTGCGGGTGGGCCTGAAACAGTGGAATCTGGAGGAGGATTAGGAAAGTTAAGTCAGAAAAGACAAAGAAAAGACAAAGTAAATTAGAATCCCAACCCTAGAATCCCCTAGGTATTCACATTTTTCAAAACAATTTTTAAATGTGCTGTCACAGCCTATATACATGTGTCACATTCCTGTGTTCCACATGCAACTTATTATATTATCTATTTGATAATTCTGAGACTGGGGACTTCTGACTGGTTTCTTCAAATGTCTGAGTTGAGCACAATCCAAAGACTGAATTAAGAGCTAAGCCCCTGACTGGCCAGAATAAGCAAGGAAGCTTATTCTAAGCTGAAGTCTTGATGGTAACTGTCCTGAACTGACACTTATCGCCAGAAATAAATTAGATACTAACCTGTATGTCACAGTGCAAGATCACTTGACCGTTTGAGAGAGTTTGCTAATATGACTACTGATAACCCATAAAGTTCTCCATCTGACTGTTAGCACTCATCTTCCCCATTAAGTTTGAAAGGTGGCTCTTCAAGAAACTTCAGCTCCAACCTCTACTTGCAAGATGCTGCTCCCACCACCTGAGATCCATGGCAATGCTGGTGGCAAGAATTCCTTTAGCAAACCAAATCACCTCTAAAACTTACCGTTGGATTTAGGGTAATATGCGGAGCCAGGCCTCCTAAGGAGTAGACATTGATGTCGTGGTAACTGTACTGAGGCTGTGGAGGAACCGTGGCTGTACAAGTGGTGCTGGTAGCTGGAGTTGTAGAAGCAGCTACAGAATATAAAACAAGCAAGTGATTATAATCAAAGTCTATACTCCCCACGTAAATCAACAAATGGTTAAGAAACAAAGTTTTGTTAAACAAAGTTTGACTGTAAAGCCCCCTAAACTCATCAAGCAATTCTTATTTTGCACTTCCCCTTTGTAACAAAGTACTTTCACTACATTCTAGCACAGACAAAGCAGCACTGTTTCTTATACCACTGTTTAAACCCTGATGTCTCATTAGCTGTCCATTCTGTTGCCCTCCCTACTAAGGGGTAATCACAGGCAGTATATGCAGAACTAGTCCTCAGGATGGCTTCTTTTCCTTCCCACCTCCAAAGCCTGTGTGCCTTCTTCTATTGCAAAACTATGAATGTTCTCAAGCATTAAACACTTAGAGAAGGATACATTACTTCATATTCTTCCTTTGTAATAGCATAACCTATCTTATTAGCACTTGCATAGTGAGGTTCTGGGCTCAGTTTAAAGAGTACTTACTAGTTGTTGTGATGGGTGGTAGCTCTTCCGGCTGCTTCACATCCTTCTTTGGAGCAGACAGCTGCTCATCCAGATTTTTCAATCGATCCTTATCTTTCAGGAGACTTCCAGGTTTTAGCTCATTGATATCTAGCGCAAGATTCTTGCAGAGCACCTCAATCTCAAACTTCAGATTCAACTGCATGACAATTCCAGTTTAGGTTAAACCACAAGGAAAGAAAAAAAAAAATCCCAAACATTTATTGACCACTCAATCCCCAAGCTTCCCATTCTACTCCCATGCCTTCTAGAGACTACTAGCAACAATTATTCTGCATGAGGACTTCACAGGAGCAGAGTTTCATCCAAGTTCTACCAAATCAAACAATGCCTAATCCTCTCCATGCTAAAGTGAAACCGAAACTGTAGTCCTACACCACATCTTTCTTGACTGGTATGTAAAGAAAATCTCATGCTCAGTAAATACAGAGGAAAAAAAAGAAAAAAAGAAAAAAGAAAAGAAACTTTACTTTTAGATCATGTTCTTGATGCAGCTCAGCTAAAACATTCATAATGGCCATCGTCCAGGGGTTTGGAGGCCTGAACACCTATAAGAGAAAAAGGAGAGCTGCATTACAGAAACTTCTTGAAATGGTTAACTTATGACCAGGAAGTTGTGAAACATGAACAGGAATGTGCATGCACAGCCATGAAAGACTGAAGTTTGCACAGCAGCAGTTAGGACTGAATTTAGCGTTCTGCTTGAGTGGAACTAGATCAGGAAGTGAATTACAGGACTTGAACATCGAGCTAGAGGCACAATGAACTGTTCCTCCTGACAGATCCCTTGTTCTATGCCAAGCAGAACTGACAAAACAGCTGATCAGGGACAAAAGGAACAAATTCAAGAATAAATTGATCCTAGAAGCCCTTTAATGGCACCCTTCCATTTCTCAATAGAGTTCTGTTCAGGGATACCATACGCCAGCATCATCTATTTAGACTGCAAACATACACAAGCCAGGTACTTTCCCTCAAATCAGAACTCCTTCACTTTTGAGCCTTTATATCCCTTTTCTTTCCCCCCTGGAAACTAAACCAGTTTTAACTCTGCAGAAAAAGCTAATTCACTTCTGCAACTTATTTTGCCACTTGAGCAGTAACTCTGTCAGCACATCTGAAGTCACTTACCACACTCCTGACACTGGATTCTAAGACTTTGGCAACAAATGGCACTACGTAAAGCAATTCCTGCTGTCCCTTAACGTACGCTTCCAGAAGCAGCGATTTCACATCCAAATCCTGAAAAACACCATCAACAATTGAAAAGCAGATGAGGGCAGAGAAAACAGCATGAACATTGCAAAAATTCTACTCAACATTTTCTTATAGGACATAATAAGCAAGGTTGAATCAAGACAGCTCTTGAATTTTAAACTGCTAAGTAGCAGGGTTTTTTTGAACAAAGACTTACAGATACACATTTTTGCGTGCAATTAATTCATTTAGTTTAGCAAGAACTTAACTACTGACTTTTCTGATAAAAAAGTTATCAAAAAGTCTTAGATGACCATCTCTGGAATTATATTTTGAACTTAGCAAAGAATGAGACCGAGAAGGCAACAGAATTTCCTGAATAGTCTGCTACAACCTAATAGCTTGTGCCAAACAAATCTGTAAAAACAGAAGCTCACCGTGTGCAAGATGGGCTTATTTTTAGCCAATGTAATCATTCCCAGCCAATGACCAAGGTTCTTTAACAAGGAACGGTCTGAGAAGTTGGCTGCAGCTTTATCTGATGTCAGTAGCACCTAATGAAAGAAGCAATTCAAGCAACAACTAGAAAATAATCATACACACAAAGACAAACAAAAGAGCTGATCTGACTTTAAGACAGCAGATACTGTTTTAGAGCACTAAGTTCTGAGCTTCAGTCACATTACAACAGAGACTGTCACACCAGACTTCATTTCAAAACAGCAGCCCCATAAGTCTACCCTGTAACGATTTCAAAATTCCTTTCAAGAGGAACAAAAAGAGGGTTATGCTTTTCCAGATCTTATCAGTTACTCTATGACAGGATTACCTATTCTCTTTGCAAAGTCTAACTTGTGAATTCTAGACAAGAGGTAGACAACCCTTCCTCTTTGTGCCTCAACACAGACCTGAAAGCTGTAACTTGCATTCCTTAGAAAACTATTTAATTCTAATTTCAAGACTTTTAATCACATCACAGCATTCTGCTGTTAGTTCTGTTCCTTTGCTTCAGAGTGGCATCAGCTGAACAGAGCAAGGTCAGCAATGCTCCAAAGAGCCAGGAAATTCTTTTGCACTACAGCGTAACCCATGGTGGTAAGAAATTCCACCAACAGGTTTAAAAATAGTGCTTACCTGACAATCTTGGTTCACTCGCTCATCTCTTCTAGGCTACCACTTCTCCCTCCTCCTCACCTTCATGTAATCTCAGCCCTCTAATGAATTTTATTGTCTTTTCCCCTGCTTACACCCTCAGTTTTTAAAGCCTCCCCTTTCCCCCCATTCTTCTTTGGCCAAGAGTGTGGCTTCCCTAACTTTGTTTTCCCCACGCAAAAGGAAAAACCCACGTTGTAATTTCAAAGCCTTGCACAAATTTAGAGTCTGCCTAACAAAGTGTCAAATGCAGACCTGCTCCCTAATTAGAACGAACTCCTACATACATTCGTGACTGAAAACAAGAATCCTAGTATTCATACAGGTGGCATGTAAATTTAATTGTAAGCTAGTAAACAGATATTTTAAAGATGATCCATATTTGAAGGTCAGAAGCGTAGTAAGCAAATGGCCTAAGGAGAAAAGCAGAGCTTTAAATAATCTTAAAAATAGAGTAAGCATTAGAAAGCTTGCACTACACACCTTTATATTTCTGTAGGTTTCATTCAGAACCATTTTATTAAACTCTGGATTTTTGAGAGTGTCAAGGAAGTTGGAATATAAGCTGTGAAAGTTTGGCTCAATACTGACTCTTTTCATGACGAGATACTGCGATACCCAGGGCATGAACTCTTCTTTCACTGTTTCCTTCAGCTCCTCAACCTGTCTCCACACAAGAGAAAAAGAACACCAAAGTTATGAGAAAATCACCACAAACTTCTGGGGTCAGCTCTGTCCAACATATAACTACATACAGTCAACTGCTTTTAACAAGGTGTTTTGTTTTCTCAAGAATAGCTTTGAAATCAGTATCTTTGATTATCTAAGGATTAGGTCAACCAAGAAAGACTTAATCATAACATGAGCGAGGTACAATGATTTACCTCTCCCCAACTTCTCAGCTTTGGTCAGCATCTGATGTTAAAGCTATCTGTCTGCAAGACAGATAGCAAATGCAGCAGCAGCACCACCACAGATTTGTATCAGTTCAAAAAAACGTGCACATTTCAAGCTGAAATTCAGGGGAGTCCACTGGCTTAACCCTGCAATATCAAATGGTATCCGGCCCGTTTACGATGTGAATATTTGTTCAGACCAACTTGTATTAATATTTTCCAGTCCCTTCACATGACAATGGCATCAGAAAGGACTATCCAGCAATTATTTCAGCCACCTACTAGAAGCGCTTTCCAGAAAACAAAGCCTTCAGACTTAAAACACTTAACTTTTGTTAAAGAATTTGGCTATAGGAAGAAAGGAAACCTGCAGGAAAAAGCCAGATGAAGAGTAGTTATCGTTTCACCTGGCTCCCCTTTTCAGGGAAAGGGATATATCCAAACAAGTTCAAGTAGCAAGTAAAGGAAACTACTATTTCCTTAGAGCGTGCTTTTCCCAAACTTTTTGCAAAGTTGGAGTTTTTGTAGAAACACCATAACCCTTCACTTTAGAATGGACTTCCAAAAACAGGTAATAAAACCAAATTTTATTAATGTTCTTTCATACTTGCCTTTTGTGTCATATTTGACTGAGACAGATTATTGAAGATGAAAGCAATTTTTTCCTGAACATTCTCTGGAGGTTCCACAATTCTCTCAGTTTGATCTGTTGCTACTAACAGCGTATCAATGTTAGTAGTATTAATGGAAGGCTGCAGCAAGAACAACAAGTTAAGAATGGACAACAGGAAGAAGCAACATCAAAACAAACTTTTGCTCCATTTTGTCAAGTGAAAAAAAAAAAATCGAGTCGTTTCAGGTCACACCTACCATCTGATGCATTTTTAGCAGCACCCTAATCAAGTTAAGTGATTTTACTCTACAAATGGTGATCAATATTCAGCAGCAGAACGCTGCTCTACCAAAAAATCCTTAACGTTTCCATTCATATATAATAGGTGCCACTGCAACGGCACCTGTTAGGCTAACAGCTTGCATACACTGCTAGCATGGGAAAAGCCACAGTACAACAGTGAACCTCCAGGAACGCTTCAGTATTAAACTAGGAATGAGAAATCCCACAGCTGCATCTGTGAGAAAGCGTGCCAACCATAAATCATGGGAACGCGACCCATGTTCTTACAGCTGCAGGTCTGAACCCAAAGGATTTAGCACTTGGTATGCTGCAATTAGGGGGAGAGAGAGTTTTATGTATCAGTCATGACTTCCATTTAAAATTAGGCAGTGCAAACTCCTCAGAATAAGAACTACTTACTCGACATAATGAGGCGTGAAAGAAGTTTTAATGGCTGCACTGTGAACTGTGGTTCCTGACAATTCTGGCTATCAATTTGAGGAGCTTCTTTTAGTAGAAAACTATACAGAGGGTTCTGTGAAGCAAGACCAGACTTGACTGCACAGTGCATCAATTACCCTGCAGTAACAGCTCCATACATCCTCAGCATACGTGCAGGACTGCTCTTCCTCCCAAAACAAAGTATTAAGACCTTACTGTGGGGTAACCAACTGTGCCCACGTACTTTCTGCACAGTAGCCAATACTATCAATCTGCCAACCGTGCAGTAACTCAGACTAGTTCAGAGTTATGTTTACATAAGTGACTAAAGACTAGAAAAATCTAATGCTGTTAAAACTGCTAAGTCAACTACGATTTAAGAATGTGCAGTCCAGGGTCTCAAGCTCCAAGAATAAAAACTGCCAACTAATTCGAGAGTCCTGTTGCAAGTCATTAGGAAAAACTATGATTTTGTAATTGTCTTGAGAATTAAACCCTCAATATTCAACTCCATAGTAATTTTATAGTTTCCTGATTAAAAAGCCTTTACAATAAAAAAGGCTGGTCAGATTTAAGAAGGTTATATGCTTTGGATATAAAATACAGATCAAAAGGAGCAGAGTTTGAAAACACGTAATACAGAAATTCAATGGGATTCTGCCACCGGGTACTTAATCCGGATCAGCAATTTAGCACCTTTGCATCTCCAGCAAGGGCACTGGTGTCACAAAACACTTACCGGCACATCTTTCTTGAAGCTGACTCCAGTTGGACGAGTGATTGTAATGGTTTTTGCAACAGTGGTGGTGGTTGAGGTGGTTACTATAGTGCTGACTTGGCCAGCAAGAGGAGCTTTTGCTGGAACTTGGGCCTGGGCCTGAGCCTGGGCAAGTGCAATACTTCCAGGGGTGGTGATTGAACCCTGCATCTTCACAGGAGGATCTCGGGACTGCTGTCCATATTCTATGTACTAAAGCAAGGTAAACAAGCACATACAGAAATTCACATTCAGCAGAAGAACTACGGGCTGGGTTATAGCATTAACAGTATAAAAGTTTACTGACAGCCTTTAAAATGCTTAACACCAATGCTGTTCAGGGAATCAGCAAAATGCAGTTGAACCCCCTTATGAAGCATGTCTTGATACTGTTTACTTCCCTTCTTATTGGGGAAGGGCCCTAAGCACTACCTCTGACTTCATTAGGTTGATGTCAAGCGTCACAAGCCTTGACATCATTTAAAAAAAATTTTTTTTTTAGAGCACTACCCAGTAATCCCCACCCTGCAGGTCTAAGAAAACAGAGCTGAAGAGGAGAAAGGGTGTCAGGGAAATGCATGAGTGTCGCAAGACTTGCTACAAAGCAGTAAGTCTTCCCCAAGGACTCCTTCAACAGCATAAAATGGTAAAGTATGAAGTTCGCAATGAATATGCAGAAAACCATTCCGAATTGTCCAACCTTAAATTTCTTACATCTTCCAAAATAACTTCACAGTAAAAAGTTTCTTCCCCATTGCAGTACATTTACCCAGAAATTTATAACACACCAGACAAAGCATACTGGTTCAAGGGATAAGTCTGAGACCTATAAGTGAAACAGAGACTGCTATTGGACTTCACAGCTTTTCTGAGTAGATAACCTCCCTCCACCTTAATGTCAGAGCTGACCAAATTTTATTTTTGCCTATTTGGACCATGCTCTCAAGCACTGCCACTGGGATCACCTTTGCTATAATTCTTCTACCACTGAAAGCACCTTTGAGATGGACACAATATGATTAACACTGCTTTTACTGTCTGGACTACAGGATGTTTCCATTACTCTGACATTCAGGAATAAAATTCTCCTAACCCTTATCTGGATATTTTAACAAGTCTGAGTAACAAAATGTATAAATACAGTTGAACACCCTCTATTTTTCAAGAAAACCCAAGTCCTTAAGGGAGCAGAATGTGAACCTGGGGAAGCACTTTAAAACCTTTGTGCACAGGCACGTGTCCTGGCGGATGACGCAGTTTGTTCAGGCATGTATTTCAATACTAAGAATCCAGACAGACTTACAGAAACAGAAGAGGTACCAGTTAACCCCCCCCCCCAATCACATGGCAAAACCTTTAAGAAAAAGCATACGAATCTTTTAATTGCTTGCAAAATATTACAAGGGCCTATTTTGTCTCTCTCTGGATGTGCACTGTCTAAAATTGTGACAGCTCAGACTATTTTTCCAGTGGAAAGGAGCAATATGCTCAAGAATATTGAACATCATAGAAAGCTAGTATGAAAACACTCACCTCCTGTAAGTGATGAGGGAACTGTATAAAGTGACTAATAGAAGCCAAGTGCTGACAATACTGGGGATAGTCCTTCAATCTGTCAACAGACAAAGCATGCATTAGTCAAAAGCACAAGCAGCGATCAAAAACAGTATTACGGAGCAATACAAATATGACACTGGTATGCCACACCCGTATCACAGAGTTGCTTCCGGACTACTTACAGTGGCTGTGCTATAAACAAAGTATTTTCTACAAAGTAATTTCTGTGGCAAAAACCATCGGAAATGGATTTAACAGCACAACACAAGGTTATTTATTCACAGCAACCTATCTTATCCTAAAGATCTATACTTCTGACCAAGTACACAATTGCATTTGTATGCAGTGTTTTCAGTAAGATCATTGACTAAGTAATTTGAAGTGTGGCTCACTATTTTAAACAGCAGATGAGAACAGCCCCTAATTTCCAAGACAGAAGCTTCACCTATGCACGCCAATTATTATAGTTCTACTTATGAATGCTAGACACTATCACTCATTTTGAGAGTAAAATCTTTAGGTCCCACCTTAAATGGGTCTAAAGAAAAGGAGTAAGAAGGTGATTAAGATTCAAGTATGTCAGTCTTAAGTGTGTTTATTCATTTCGTTAGGCTAAGTTCACAACAGGATACCTAGCTATAAACTGTTGCAAGCAACAGCTTTTATGGCAGCTAAAATACTGCGGGGCAGACGAACTATGAAAGGAGAACAACAGAAGATAACATGTTCCTCGCTTATGATGCTTAGGTCCACACATTTCTAGTCACTAATTTCAAGAAACTTTTCAATATTTCTCAAATTCAAGTATCTCATTCCAAAAAGGAGGTCTTCCACAGTGGGTTTACAATCCTACCCACTATGACAGTCTGCCTGGAGAGCTTCTCCACCTGCAGTCCACTATGAGCTTGGAGAAAGCTTTTTTGTTTTAAATGCTTCGCTAACTGGTCTTTCCAGAGAATTTCAGTAGTTGAGTAACATTCTTTACAATCTTATACATAACTAATGAAGAATACTCGGAGCGACAGCTGATTGAGATGCCACACTTGAGATTTGTCTCAAACCAGAGTCCTAACGCCGAGTTCCCAGCCAGTCTTTCACTCATTCACAATGCAAGCGACACTCCGCGAGAGCAAACCTGTTAAGAATAACCACGCTCATTCAGTTTCTAACAAGCTGGCAACTTCAGTCCATTCAACACTTCACTCACTCCCATAAACAAAGTCTACTAAGTTGTTTCAGCATCTCAGTTTGTTCCAGGTTTAAACAGGCACTGCATTTAACATTTTGATTTGGAAAAAAAAACTAGTTACCTTTCAACTAGTGCATTTTATTTCAGTTTAGCCTATCTCGGCAGTAATCCTGAAGTTTAGACGTACAAATTTCTAACATATACAAGTAATCTTATATCACATAATTAGAGCAGGTCCAAGTTTAACAAAACATTGCATGCACTGTTACAAGTATTATCAAAAAAACCCCACACTCACCTATTTTTAAATCTATCTAGTGCAGCAATACCAAAATAGTACATTTTGGATGCAAAAGGCTTTCGTAAGGCTTCAAGAACATAGCGCAGGGCCAGGCCCAATGCCATATAAGTAACCAGTCCTTTCTCTATTATCCCACCAAAGAGGCAGGCTGTTATGTGCAGCTCTTTATCTGGGTATTGGGGGAAAAAACGGTATTCCTCAAACAAGTTCCTCAGCATACAGTTAAACACTTCTCGTTCCCGTTTGATGTTGGAGTCCTTGAATCTCTGTAGCATCTCTAACACCTACAAAGAAATCAGAAACTGTTACCAACAGATTTACTTCAGTTCTGCCCTTTTACACCTATAGGTTCAGGAGCACTTGTAACTACTAACATTAAGTTGCACTACCACAAGCCAGACTGCAAAATAACTGTTCAAAAAAACAAAACAAAAAAACCCCCCCACACACTCATTTTAGCCAGTAGATTCTACAGCACAAGTTTCATCTCAGACTTTAGTCTTTTCCCCTTTCTTCTAAGCAACTGTCTTCAAATGAAACTTATTTCTGCCAATTCCTACTCCATTAATTCAAAATCAGAAAAACAAAAATTAATATTCAATGTCTTTCATAATTTATAACCATGCGAATATATTAAAGTAGACTTGAAAAGTACTCCAAAAGAGCAAGTACATCACAGACTGATAAATACTCTAGTTGAGACTAATGTTTTAGGGGTTTTACAACCAGTTTTTCCTCAAGAGATTCAAAAAAGCAGCTGATGACCAGCAATCAAGAAAAATAGAGAAATATGAGTATTGAAATGTACGGGTGGAACTAAGGATACCTCTGTATATGTGCGAGTTGTAGTCATATTTAGATACTGGAAAAACAAATGTTCAAGATAAGAATATGGTTTATGCAGACTGCCTAAAGGGACACTTTAGCACTTATTTTGAATACACATGCTTCCACTTCACATTCAAGTCATCCCAAGTTAGCATCATTCTAGCAGAGTTAAACAGACTGTTTAAATCCTCAGTCCACAGAAGTTAAAGCTGAACATAATGATCAACTGAGATTTTTCTCTGTGTATTTCTAAAAATGTATGCTTTCAGTTTATTTTATTTACTGCAATGAAACAAAAAGCAATGCTGCAAGTGTCTACCACCAGCCCTCTATTGTTTTCCACTAAAACTAATACGTGAAGGAAAAATTCCTGTCAACTGTATAGCAAGTTTCTAGACAGCTGACGCAACTACTACAGAAGGAAACTCACCTCATCTACAGACATGGTTGGATGTGGTGGATGGTTATAAATACGCTGAAAGTAGCTGTTTGCCTCATCATCTATTTCTTTGCTAAAGTGCTGATTAGCCTCTGGCCACACCTGAGATAAGTCAGCTGTTAAAGAAAATGGAACAGGAGTCATGCTCTGAACAACTTCAGTCAGTCAGGATTTCAGCTAGCCCCTTTCAACTCTCTCTCATGTCTATACAGAACCTGCTTGCTCCACTAAAACACATTTCATTTATCCTTTCAAGGAAATACGAATTGTTATTTAAAATCTGTTTTTAGTAAATTGTGTTTATGCACCAGAACTGAATCCTTAAGAAAGGATTAACTTCATGCAGTTGTATTCCTAGAACATGCTGCATCTCAAGCTAACCTCAACCAACCCCTGAATCAAATGAATGCAAAACAGACTAGAATAAGGCATGCTACACAACACTAACATGCAGACAACCTTTCACACAAACTTTCAGGCCAGCCGGTGAGCTTCAAGCAAATATATGGAATGCTCAAGCCCATAAAGAAAAACAGCGGTCACTAAAGCTATCTCCACTGTACACCTGTAGAGACTTTTATAACTTTGCTTTTATGGAGGAGCTATCAAATACGATAGATGTAGTAACAGCACTGTGGAGGTTTAGCGCACAGCCTTCCTAAAGGCAAAAGCAAAGTCTGATTTTCCTAAAGGCAAAGCTTGACTGCTTAAACATTTCATTGTGAGCATACTTCAGAGGCATAAATGAGTTAGAGACTACAGGTGTTAGGGACCAAACTATTCCTTCCAATAAATCTTCCCATCAACTTGTCAGTCTATTTCTTCCCAAGGTTGCAGTTTAATTCAGTGCTTCCCCTCTCTAGGTCTCTGCTGCAACCTTACCCAAGTAGCTTTGATTAACATTGTTACAAAGAAACTCTTACAAGATGTATGCAACTCTCCGTAAAGAGCAGAAAAACACTTCTGCTCAAGACACAGCACAACAAAAAACAAACACATTGATCATGCAAATTCATAACATGTAGTATTTCCTGTGCTCAACAGCTTTATTTATTTAAAACTCCCCTCTAGGCTACTTGGCAAGCTTTAGCATAGCAGTTTAGAAGCATCTTTTTCAGGCTAACGGCAGAAGACAAGAGCCACATTTCTAACATTTACCACCTACAGACCCAAGCCTCCCCTGAAGGAAACGCAGATTAACTGCAGACCACAATCACACTTCACAGTCACAGACAACACTACCACTTACAAGGTTTCATCTTACTCTGCTGGAATGTAGGCTGGTTCAGTCCAGATGTGCTCAGTTTCCTTTGCACGAACGGGTCATTGTTCACTGCAGGGAGGCCAAGGGCCCCAGTTCCTATACCGGTCAGGCTACCCGTAGTAAGGCCACCTACTGAAGAGCAAACAAGGCAGCGGTCATCTCACTTGCACCCTTCACAGGATGCACTTCACAGTCACAGGACGCACTTCACAGTCACAGGATCTTGCCATTCCCAGGAACCCAGAGCTGTGCAAGCTCCTAACTATCCAACATCAGGCAGTTTCATCTCAAGCAATTCACCTCTGCCCCACCCCAAAACAATCCTACTCTGCTGTCAAAACACTCACCCTCCTAACACACAAACTTCCAATCTATTGCAGTTGCAACATTTTGAAGGGCTATTTCAGCGGTGACCTAGTAGCGAGGGCTGTATAATCCACTCCCACGCAGCACAGAACAGAGCTGCTTTTGTCCAGTATTTCCAACCATGGCAAAGACATTGCCATTGATACGGCAAAAATATAAACATTCAAACCACGCAGCAGTACCTGGAAGCTGTGAAGAGAGTCCTCCAATGCCACTGAAACCTGTTGTCTGGTTCTGGGTGGAAAGAGGGGGAAACGCTTTTGCTGGTGACTGAGGAGTACTGAATGCAGAGCCCAAGTTTGGAGGGAAGCCTTGCATGCTCTGGGTATGAGGAGCAGCTGAGCCACCTAAACTAAGAGATGCCATTCCCGCAAGCGAGTCGATCTGAATGAAGAAAGGGAGATTATACATACAGACAGCTGTAAACTGCAATCAAGCCCACTCTAGGCAGGTTTTGTACAAAGACAGCTATATATTAAAACACTCCTGAGAGGAGTTTCTCCTGCATGGTCACTTTAAACTGTGAAGTCTTCCAGATTACCCCAAAAGATCTGTTCGTCTACAAAATGCCATATCATTTATTTCTCTACAACCCCATAAAATCCCATTCTATTAATAGTTTTACATAAAGACTGATTGTTTCAGAGTCTCTAGTTAAGTGCAACACAACAGTGAACACTGAGATAAGAAGCAGTGCTTAACTATTTTGTACTAGAGCAGTCTACGCTCTCCAGTTTGAGACCTCACCACAAGATTTACAAAGGCTATTTCATGTCAAGCTTACAGACTATTTTCAACTGTTCGAAGGATCCCACCATGTCCAGTTTTCCTGGACATTACCTGAATGTAATTTTAAAGCAAAAAAAAAAAAAAAAAAAGGCATTAAGATCTGGGTGATGAGTGGGAGGGAAGGCATAGTATCAGGTGACACAGCAATAAATTAAAAGCTCCTGACTGGGAACAGCAGAAAACTGCACTACGTATCCAAAAGATGACAGGACTATAGACTAACATTTGCTGCTCTACTTGCTCACATCAAATTTTTGCAGCAGGTCGCCAAGATATTTGGTACATCTGATGAGCAACTTCAATAAAGTAATAAATCACTGGGAAACTGCTCATTATATTTAGCCTACATTATCTATTGATGCTTCAGACATTCTTAAATGCTGAAGTGCCACTATTTCACATGAACATTTTTCATCATTTCTTAAAATGTGCCATTGAATGTAGTTGCTAGAAGCAAAACCTGTCTGTAATGTGTTGCTCCCAGAGGAGGAAGGGATGGTGAGTGGCAGGGAGTAACTTAAATGTACCTTGTTTTTAAAAGAGCAGTTCAGTTGAGAGCTGAAGAGCCCCAGTTATAACAAGTCCTTACGCTCTAGCACTGTTGCTTGGCCCGTGAAGCTACAAACAAGACACATCAGGTTCAAAGGCAGTGCTTAATCCTCAAAAATCTTAGTAAATTTTAGCACTTTAAAGAAACCTTCAGTTATTTTAAATAAGCCAAATCTCTGTCACTCTTTAGTGCTCCCATCCTGCTATACTTCAGTTACTTCTTACAAACATTTGTGAAGTGAAAGAGAGCTCTGAACTATAACTCTCAGGCATTACTCTGTAGTTAATAAGCAAATTATCTAGACATGCAAGCATAAAAACTAAGGGAGCCAGATGATGTTTTACTTAGTTCTGCTGAAAGAGCTCAACTAGCCAAGCAAAACTAATGCTAATCATCACCACTTTCTGAAAACGTAGCACGTTATTTATCTACCTGCACAGGAGAGATGGCATCCAAGCTGCTAGCACTAGGTGGACGGCCTTTTGGCATGACTCCAGGTGGTGGCTGTCTAGCCTTGTTCATGACATTACTGCAGTTAGCTACCATGGTGAGGATCGTCTCTGACAGCTCCTGAGAAACACTCCTAAAACAGAGGAGTAGCATAGTAAGAACACTCACGAAACCCACGCCCCCTAACTTATTTCCTCTTCAGAAAACCAGGCCGCATTTCACAAACAGTTAGTTTATCAACATCCTATCAGAACTTTTAGAAATCCATTCACAAATGTCCATTTGGGATTACGTGACTCAAGGTCACTCCAGATTTATCTAGAAGCTGCAAAACAAACATAGCAGAAGATGCGTCTTATTTGCAAAGCTTGCATTCAACCTTGTCCCAGGAAAGATGGCCATATTCTAAATAGAAAATTTTTTAAGCTATCAATTTAAAAATTCATCTCCAATAGTATATTCCTTCAGTCATTTTCAAGTCTTCTTCTAGCTAGTATACTTCTACGCCTCCAAAACATCCTTGGATTTTTAAAAACCTCAAATATTGCTCTACAGACAGCCAAGCAAGTGCTGACTGATAGATAACATTTCTCTACATTTCCTCTATGGTTCCGCCAGCCCTCAGAACAGCAGATTAAGCACAATGTTCTTCCCCTGTCGTTGTCCATGTTAGAGCTATACGCAGCTCAGCCTCATGAATTTAAGTACACAACAGCTTCTGCTGCAATCCTCTGTTCAAATCAGCTCCCTCTACCTCAAGGCTCCTTCCTGCTCCTGAACTTTACGGTTCATGATTGTTCCCACTCTGAATTCTGTTATACGTAAGGTCTCTTTAGAAGGAGAGTTTCAAGACTAAAGCTTGTACTCAAAACCAAAAGGATGAGAGGTAAATATCCCCACACAATGATTTCCCTAAAATTAATCTGGGTCTATAAACTGAAAGGCATGCTTCACATGCTCAAAATTTAAGAACTAACTATTCAAGGAAATTTTATCAGAAAGTCAACAGAAAACCCAAACCTGGTCTTGAAGGCATTGTACTGTCACCAGTATTTCGCACCTCTTTCCAAATTATTCTAGATCAGACCACCAGGTTCCCAAACAGGAAGGAAAGCTAGTGCTGCTGCTGACATACCCAACCAAAAACGTCCTAACACAACGCTAACATTTCCCCTTCGGCAAACACAGACAACCTATTATTTATGGCTTGCCTAAACGTCAATTCTGCCATTTAGGTGAGTACAGCCAAAGCAGCAAATCCCTTCCTCGGTGCAGCTACACCAACATATCTTCTGTTACTTTATCAAATTGGCCCTCATATTCCTCATCTTTACTGAATCTTCATGAGTTTTTACTGCACAGCTGTTGGGACATGGGGGGAAGGAAGAGAAGCTACCCTGACAATTATAACATGAAAGTTAAGTGCAGACTAGCCTTCCGTTTTGCGCAAGTATCACATTACATTACAGACTACCCAGAGGTAAAGGCTTCTGGCTGCTCTCTAAAGCCTGTGCTCCACTATGTAGCGTGGGAAAAAGCACCACTGGGACAAATGGGAGAATCTGGAGAGATATTATACGCGAGCAAGTTTACATACAGGGCAGCATGCATTCTATCAACTGCTTCACAAGCTGACTCCTTCAGATGTTTTAATATTCTCTCATAAGCAGCCACATTAAAAAAAGTGATCAGAAACCTACCTTCAAAATAAGCTCAAAGCATGGAAACACTTAGCTTTCTTCCTTCATTTAAATGTAAACAGAACTTGTACATTTTTCCAAAACATTATCTACTTCTGTTACTCCTAATCAAGCTGAGGAAGCAAATACCTCGGACAAAAAGCCCACCTCATTTTAATCATCTGGGGGTCATTAGACCTTCAGAAACAAAAGTCCTGTATCTTCACATCCGTCTCTGAATCAAAAAACTGTTCGGAAGCTGTCTCATACAAAACCTTCATTTGTTTATAGCTGCTTCCTCCCTGCAAGCCATACATCTGCTATAAGTGCCTAGCAAGATATTTCTTCTTCTTTGTCCTTTAAGATACGGTCTGGGAAACAGCCTGGTCACATAGGAGTTGCCACAAGAAAGAGAGGACTTTCTCTTTTAAGAAAGTGCAACCAGACCTGAAGACAGAGTTCTGAGCAGAGCTTGCAGTCGCTTCAGTATCTACAATACGTATTTACCTATGTCCCCAAAACCACAGTTTCAGAGATCTCAAAGCTTAAGTGTACTTATTTAACAGGCAGGAAGGTACAGGTTTCTTCATGCAGGAGACACTCCCCATGGTCATACAATACTGGAGCTAACCAGAGAATGTGACTGGGGACCCAAGAGCCGAGTTCAAAACTGTTACCACCCTCAGTCTTTTGCACTCCCTTTTCTTGGTAGCAGTAAGCTTGCAGTTTTTAATCCTTTAATTCCAAAGCATGTTTCAGTAAAACAAATTCTAATCTGCTGTAGCAAGAGCTAACTGATAACATGGCAGTCCCCAATGAAGTCTGAGAAAGGCTGACAATTCTAAGTTTGCTGCTTACAGTGACCTGTTAGGAACCACTAATTTTATGTCATGCCATCTAGACGGATTGAGGGTAATGTTTTTATCATGTCAGGAGATACACTGCTGTATCAAAATGCAAACATCACAATATTTTTTTTAGATAGCACAAAATCGCAGGCTTTTACAAAAGCTGCATTTGATACAAAGAGTATGAAGCAGTAAGTAGGTGGATATGTTTCTGCATCAAACTACATCTTAAAGATGATGCTCACTTTTTCAAATTCTGTGTTAGATGCCTTTATATATTTTTTACATAATCAGAACGATTCCAGGAAGAGAACTAGGGAAAGCAGCAAAAAGGAGAACTTTCTGAAACACGAGAAAAGAGGTGAGACAGAGACCATATAGTCAGTCAGCTCTAGAGGAACAAAAGCATCCACTTAACAGAAACTCCAGCTGGCTGGAAAACACAAGCTCACTATTCTTTCACCCTACCTACATTTTTTTTTCTCTCTCTCTCCATTTGTGCAGTGAAATACTTTTTCCACAGAATCACAGAATGGTCGGGGTTGGAAGGGACCTCTGGAGAGCAGCTAGTCCAACCCCCCTGCTCAAGCAGGGTCACCTAGAACACGTTGCACAGGATCACGTCCAGGCAGGTTTTGAATATCTCCAAAGATGGAGACTCCACAGCCTCTTGGGGCAACCTGCTCCAGTGCTCCCTTACCCTCACAGGAAAGAAGGTTTTCCTTATGTTCAGACAGAGCTTCCTGTGTTTCAGTTTGTGCCTGTTGCTGCTGGCTATCACTGGGCACCACCGAAAAGAGCCTGGCCCCATCCTCTTGACACTCTCCCTGCAGATACGTAAACACATTGATAAGATCCCCCCTCAGTCTTCTCTTCTTCAGGCTGAACAGACCCAGCTCTCACAGCCTCTCCTCATAGGAGAGATGCTCCAGTCCCTTCATCATCTTAGTAGCCTTTCGCTGTGCTCACTGCAGTAGCTCCAAGTCTCTCTTGTATTGGGGAGCCCAGCACTGGACACAATACTCCAGGTGTGGCTTCACCAGGGCCAAGTAGAGGGGCAGGATCACCTACCTTGACCTGTTGGCAATGCTCTTCCTAGTGCACCCCAGGATACCATTGGCCTTCTTGGCCACAAGAGCACATTGCTAGTTTATGGTCAACTTGTTGTCCACCAGGACCCCCAGGTCTTCCTCTGCAGAGCTGCTTTTCATCAGGTCAGCCCCCAGCCTGTCCTGGTGCATGGGGTTATTCCTCCCCAGGTGCAGGACCCTGCACTTGCCTTTGCTGAACTTCAGGAGGTTCCTCTCTGCCCATCTCTCCAGCCTGTCGAGGTCCCTCTGAATGGCAGCACAGCCTCTGGTGGAACAGCCACTCCTCCCAGTTTCGCATCATCAGCAAACTTGGTGAGGGTGCACTCTGTCCCTTCATCCAGGTCAGTGATGAATAAGTTTTCATTTCTTTTCCTATTTGTTTACTGTTTCTGATTTCTCTTTACTTTATTCATATAAGCCATCTCCACCACTAGCCTTCCTATTTTCTCTCTCATCCATCTAAGCCCTCCCCAACAAAGCATTTATCACCTTCTCTTCAGAGAGGAACCAAAATGTAGGCAAGGAGAAAAAGCCTTTTCATTCTCCTAGGCACAGACAACCGGAAGTTTCTTCCCTTCTTGAGGCAGTGATTTAGAAGGGATGACCACTCTCTACACCGACAAACGTGGGACTATCCTGGACACTGTTGCATGAAATAGGTGCTACTGCTGCTTTTCAGCTCAACCCGACTCCTTGAGGTGGAAGATTTTCTTAAGCAGTTACAAAACCTCTGAAAGAGCAATTCCCATGCTCATTTAATAAGGCAGCCTGCAGTACCCACGGTCACCCTGACTTCATTTTAAAAACACCGCAAGTAAAGGGAACGCTTACTTCTTTTTGAAGCCTCGCTGCTATGTACCACAACTGCAGGGCTCACCAATGATAAACAAGTTGTATAAAAATAAAGATTCTCGGAAAATGCAGCATCTTAGCAGCTAAGAAAAGCGTCTCCCTGGACACGTAATGGAACAAGTAATAACTACAACCTAATTAAAGAAATTGCTCCTAAATCAACTACCCATAATGGCAGATTTCAGCTGGTGTAGAGGAGTTACCCTCTCAGCCATATTTAATATTTATTGTGATTTTAATCTTCTAATCTTTACAATGTCTATTTCCATTTGTGACTGAAACCTAAACTAATCGAAGTGATAGCATCATGAAGGAAATCTAAGTATTTTCTCTTTGCAGCTTAAAGAGAATAACTAATGGAAAATGACTGCAAGTAGGTCACATTCTTGCATAAAAGGGAATGCAAGGAGCCATAAAAAGAAACAAAAAGCTGAGAAAATTGTGCCAGTAGAGAACTGGTGGCTTTTGGAATTAAATGAATAAATAAAACTTGGTAACACATTAAGATTCAGAACACAGTGAAGTTAGATGCAAGTCAAGTCTACAATTAACTATTAAATCTCTAAAGCCTGGACATGGTAACATGCAAATTTAAGTTAACTTGTGAACTACAGTCCTGCAACAAGATGCACTCTGAGCTGAAAAGTAACAGCAATCTTCTCAGGCCAAAAGATGGACTACATAATATGGTTCAGAAATAATGTTTCAACAGCATTTTGAAGTTTAATTGCAGTGGTCCCAATAGAAGTCAGCAGAGCCTTTTCTCCCCAAATCCTCCAGGTACCTCCTACGTTCCCTTCCAGTTCAAATACTAATCGCGTCAATTCTGTGTTGATACTCAGTTCCTGGTGTCTACATGAGAACCAGGAACCTCTTGTGTACCTTTAAAGATGTTTCTTACATCTGTCAAGACACCAAAGGATACATTTAGGGATACAATATAGGCCTCAGATCAGGTAACACACACTCCTAGATGCCAGCCCCTTTTACAGCCAAAGCTTAAGGCCAAAAGCAGCACCATCGCCAGCTTCCAGCCTCTGGCTCGTACGTCACACTGCACTAGCCTAATTTATCTTTTTGAAGGATTACCAAAGTTGAATAACATCCTGATCTGACAGTATCAAGTGACACCACTTGAATATTTTTCAATGTTTAGTCATGTTTACTAAACGTTAACACTGCATTTCAAAATTGCGTTGTCCAATTTAAGTTTCCATTAGTCTTTCCGTGGTCTACCACTCCCTCTAGCAGATGGAACAGCTCTCTAGGACCAGCATTTTTGCCTTTTGGACTTTCACCAAACAAACTGAACTACAGACAATCTTAGGTACTTTCCATCCTTCGACTACCTTTTGCGACTGCCAGCATTTCAAATAAAGACAATGGTAGTTACACATTTCTGGTTGCAGTCTCAATTAAATTACAATCACCAAGTTTTTCCCTACAATGAAGGATTGCATTAGCCCTTTCTGCTAGGGTAACAGCCACTCACACGTAGAAGAATTTGCTTACTGCAACCATGAAATCCTTTCTACAATCACTGTTTTCCAAGACGCCATCTCATTCTGTAGTTATGGCCTATATTCATTTTTGTCCAAATTACAGCCCTGTATATAGTCATCAACAAGCCAATATCTGACTAACCAGCCATCCCACAGTTACCAACAGCACCTCACCTGTTTCCTTAGAGACAAAAATGTTCTTTCAAGCTCTTGCGACTAAGCCTACAATGAAAGTTTCACTGCAAAATTAAAATATATGCTACTGAACCTAGCCATGCAAGCTTGCATACTCTCAGTGACTCCATTCTCCATATGAAATTCCAAAATAGCTGTGAACACATGCAATACAAGGTCAACAACCAAGTTTCAAGCATATTACACATTCACTATATGCAAGGTAATCCTTACCCAGCACAAGCTTGGAGACAAGCCAACATAGTTGCCAAGGTTTCCGGAGGAAGCTGAGCACTTTTGGGCTGATCTTTTTCTGGAGCCAGGCCACCGAGGATAGATGGACATCTTCTCTTTAAGAAAGTCATGCAGGCCTGGATGAAGGGCTCCTGAGGAAGAAGTGTTATCTTAATCTCCCAAACTGCATCCAAGACACTTTTTCAAACTTGGCAATTGCACGGTGGAAAGAATCGCACTAAGCTATTATAGTTCAGTGAAAATGTTGAACTATGAGACCATGGACATTTTCCACAACTTCAACACTACTTATAAAATTGTTAAAGTGACTTAAGTTAGTCACTGATAATAGAGTGCAGAAATAAAAAGAAAAATCCTGCTTTACCCCATGCTCCCGAATTTTATCTGTGAGCCATTTGTCAAGTTTGAGGTATTCCCGTCGAGAGGCAAGTGCAGCAAGGTCAATAACAAAGGCAAATGGAGTACCATTTAGCAGCATTGACAAGGCCTAAAGAAAAAAAATTAGAAGACTACTAGTGAAAACACAAGGATATCCTTTCTCCTTTTCTTTCTAATCCCCATGTACTTTTTAGTAAGAAGTCTTGCTTTCACATGCTGCTATGCTTTCTTAATCAACAAAAAGATTGGTACTATTAGCTTCACTTACTTATAGCTCACTTGTAACACAAATAAGCAAGAGCTCTAGTTCTGAAAGCATGGTTCTACTGTCTTGAAGTGACCTTGCGCTTGTGGTTTTAGGTTCCTTTACACGAAAATCTACCACCAGCAAGTGGCCAAGAGCTAACAAGTTTCTATGGCAACAAAAGTAATCAAAATAGCCTAGCATCTCCCTGCAAACACAACCCAACCACTTCAGAGCCAGTTGAACACATCTGTTCAAAGTGCTCATCTTTGAGCACAGTAACAGATGCGACAAAACTGATCTGAAGCAGCAGCTGGTGCTCTTGCACTTTGCGACACCCAATTATTTTGCATCTTTAACGGGTGATAAGGGCCTCAAAGAACTCGGTCACATTCTCCAGTCTCTTCTGTGAACTTGTAAACAATTGAAAAGCTAGCAGTATTCTTAAGAAAGCCACATTTGATTAAGCTCAGTAGCGTCACCTTTATACAGCTTTCTGAAGAATATTTTCTACATTCCCATTTCAAAGGTATTCAAAGTTATAACAGCTGAAACTCTTCCTGGATTTAGGGCATGTTCATACAGCAAGCAGCTCAGTTACACCGCTTAGTGAGATACCTGTCAGCTAAGCCATGGTAACCAACTAATGTAGGAACTCTACTGCAAACACCAAGTAAAAATGTCTTGGCTTCACAACTGGGCAGGCTAGAAAGCAGCTGTAGTCAGATGCCACAACTCAGCTGAAGAGCACTTACAAGCATGTGAACATACACACTCTTAAGACTAGGCACAGCAACAACTGAACTCAGACATGTTTAAACAAAGCAACCCTTACTAAATTAGTCACATCTAAGTTAAGCTTAGCTTTGTTATAAACTGAACAAGTCTGAACAAGACACCACAGCTAAAATAATGACAGTGTTTTGCAAAACTCACCTTCAAGTCTTGCGCCACATCAAGAATACGTGACAGTTTTGCCTGGTCATACTGCTCCCCTCTCATGTACCATTCTGCCATTGCATGCATGATAAGCTGGCGAATCGAAGGAGACTGACCCTAAGGAGAATTAAATTAGGATTGTACTTCAGGCCTCTAGGAAAAAGATCAACTATTTAAACATTAAGTAGGATATTTCACCTCTAAATCTTAACATGCAAACATATTTACTCTCTAGCTTCAGAGTTCAGTTTCTTATTCTGGCTCTTATCACAAGATAATAAAACTATCCAGGATCTTACAAGTAAAGGATGTAGAATGACTGTGAATGATGAATATGAACATACCCCATGTCACTCCTACCACTGTAAAAGCCTAACTCCTCTCAACTGCAGAAAAATGGCTTTTGAAATATATGAACCACTTACAAAACTTTATGCTCGCATTGCTCTCGTGAAGCGAGAATTGCAACACTGCACCTTAACACGGTGAAAAAAACGACAATTATCTCGCTCTCTGCTCACACAGGGGCAAATTTCAATTACAACACAAATAAGATTCTGATGGCAGCAAGGGTTTTGTGTAAGGTTCCCTCATCTGGGGAAGCCAAACATTCTCAAGTTGTAGAGCAGCCCCATGACACACAGTATCATTCTGCACTTTTAACCGTACCCTACAGCGCTGAAAAATCGCATATTCTGCCATTTCAAGACCTTACGCAACAAAACACATCACCTCAAACCCAAATACACAGTCAGCCCCCCTCCAGTCTTCAGTTCAAGATTTATATCAGGAAAAATATAAAAATTTAGTAGCACTTCAGCTAGGTGTGGACCAAGACACCCTTGAGGTCAAGCTTCATAGCATCAACTCTACTGTGCTTGAGCAGGGGAAGATTTTCTTCTAATGCAAATTTCCTCCCACTCCCCACCCCAGAGGCTTCCCCTGCCACAAGTTTCTTCCTATGACTCACATTTGCTTAACTACCAGTGGAAACAATGATGAAGGCTGTACTGTAAGAAAGGCAAGTCCATAAAAGCCTACTTGTTTATCCATTAAAAGGACAGGGTTTGCGTGTACACTGCCCTGTCTCCGCAAGGAGCATCTCCTTTAAGAAAGTCTGCGGCCAGTCCTATGTTTTTGGATAACACTCAAAACTTTCTATGGTATAAGCAGTTTCTTTATACCTAGAATAGCCTCCCTCTTTTAGGAAGTACAATGGAGACTATTTCATTTTAAGCCTTCTCATCTCTTACTGCTTGAAGTTTCTATACTTTCAACATATGTTTTTCATTTTTGTTTGTCTTATTAAAAATATATATATTTTTTAACTTTGGTCTCAACACTTTTCCTGGAATATTTGCTCAGTGAATTTTGACTACTTTTTGTTCTGAATAAATTTCCCCAAAGAGAAGCAAATTGCTGTGATTTACGTCAAAGGGGGGGGAGGGGGGAACAGGGGACAACTCATTATTTTGCGTAAAGTGCTGATAATTTACCTCTTGAGTTTTAAACTATGCTGTTCATAAGCAAATATAGGCATTGCTGTTCTAACTGTACAACCAGTTTAACGAGCTTCCAGTTACCTAGACAAACTACAGGCACGTTCAGTGAAAACACTTACCTGTCCATGCCATGCATAGTGCAAAATGATGGCAGAGTTGGGATGGTTGCCAAGGAAAATTGGCATGAGCGTGGAGATGAGTTCATGGCGCAAGGTATGCCAGGAAGTGTTGATCTGCAATAAGGCCAATACCAACATATCTGGGCAGTGCTTGATAGGAAAACTGAAGAGCTGCTTAACCTGCTCATACTGTCCCACTTCTGCCAATCGTAACAGAGATTCAATCAAATCCAGGCTCTTCCTAACAAAAACAAAACAAAAGAAAACAAACAACCCCCCCAAAAAATTAAATAGTAGTTAACTTGCAGGATCCTGGATTCAAGCATTTTGTAGCATGAACTGCAAGACAATATAAACTAGCACCCATTGCAAGCAACTTGCAGCCTAATAACGGAGCTCCTATTGCATACAGTTACGCCTATAGGAACATTCTTATTTAAGAAACATGACTCAGATTTCACAAAACAATATGAGATCAAGAGTTGCTTATTTTGTTAGGGAAGAAGATTGAACACCAATGACAAAAATTTAGCCTGAGGTGAGTCACCTGGATAATTCAACCTGAAATACACTTCCAGAAAGGGAACTTTCTACACCTCACAGTCCCCATCTCTGAAACTTGGAGAAGATATTCTAGTTGCTTTGTCTACTTCACAGACAAGTAACCTTTGCCATCTTGTCCCACTTTACCCATATGCTCTGATTGCCTATTTTGGGCCATCCTACAGGAACAGAAGCAAATCTTCACTGAAATCAGCTACAAAACTTAGAGAGAAAAAAGCAAGCAGCTTTCAACTGTCAATGCTTAGATACTAACCTCATGTACTGTGTCAAAAGACGGGATGCAATGATCAGCTCAGAAAAAGCTGTACTGTTCAGCTTTGTGCAATAACTGAGCAATAGCTATATAAATTTACTATTTAAAACCCATAACTTATTTCATATAAATGGAGCAAGTTTCTCTAATGTCACCCTAGGAAAGACAGCTGAAATTCATCCTTACTCTACCCCTCCTCTCAGTCCATAGCATCTGCCAAAATATATTAGTAGGAATTCTCCAGACAACCAGACGACTCCAATAAAACTGGCAGTACATTTTCAGATATTACGGAAGTACATAGGAAGTTCTGATAATACAAGAGCTTTCACCAATCAAACATGGAACAAGTACTAACGGCCGACCTACTGGAACGTACACATAGCTACGGTAAGTCATGCTGCATGAACAGAAAGGCGTATTTGACTGGAGAAGTAATCTTACTCTATATCTAGGCAAGAAAAGCAGTTGAGAGAGGAGGTTTACCATGTTGCAATTTCTCGATTGTCATCCTCTGGTGGTGCTTTCAGGATGTCTGTGGCAACAGTATGACAAGGGTAGTCAGCAAAACAGAAGATGTCAGGGTTTATGAGGGAATGCTGAATGAAGGAGAGCTGGAATAAATGATATCAAAAATAGTTTAGGTCTTTAGAGTTTCAGGTTCTACTTCATCAACTCATGCATTTCCAAGAGGGACACAAATGAACAGATGCTGTAGAAATGAGCCAAGATCTACTATCGGTGTGTTTTACATAAGATTGAACTTCACTAGAGCAAGAATTTCTCCTCAGTATTTCTGAGGATGACAATCACAGCTGTGCCAAGGGAACCTGTTCAGAGAGAGTTGTGTTTTGCAGGCAAAGCTCTAGCCTTTTTGGGTAACCAGGTAAAAGCCTCAGAACACAGCCATTACAGAACAGTTCCAAGCCCAGCTGCAAATCAGAACACTACGAAAAATGAAGACAATGTCATCATAGAAGCAGAGTAAGTGAAGATGAACTGCTCCCAAACAATGCAGACACAGTTCAATTAACAGACTGTCCTTTAGTAATATACCTGAGGCCTATGCCTTCTAGGCCAATCATTATATTGTTAGTTCTCAAATTTGCTTTGTCTAGAAATTAGGTTTTTCATTACACCAACCTGCATTCTCCATTCCAGAAGTTCAGCAACTTTAAGTGTCGAATAAATAAAGCTAAAATGCTGGTAAGCCTACCTGGCCTTCTGCATGTTTCCAAGGTCTGTATATGGCATTAACTGGAAAGACTTCCATGCCTAGCCCTCTCTGGATCCCAAACACTACAATCTGCAAGCCCTTGCTGTCACGAATCTGAAATCCTGGATGGTCCAATTCATAGGTTACTACTTTGAAGTCCAAACTAGGATTCTGCAACGAGTAAAACCAAGAGAAATTAGTCAGCCTTAAGCATTAGTCTCCAGTACTTTCTAGCAAGAACCCCACTTCATTAGTATTTTGCTCAGCATAACATCCACCTCTTAGTTGAAAGCAAAGTTCTTGTTTGCTTTAAAAAGAACTAGATTTAGATAATTCTGAGAGAACTTAATGCAACTTAATAATGTCCAAAACTAGCCTGTGAGTTTGCATTTCCTCAAGCACTGCAGTCAGCAGCTGTAAAACTTCTACCCTTCCAAACGTTTAACTGGCAAGTTTAAGAAAGTAACAGTTCCCTCCTCAGCATACTAGCTCATGCCATTTGTAGATGCCCCTCTGCTCTCCAATAAGAGGTGGTAGGGCCTGACCGGCTGGCAAGCAGAACTTGTTTTTCCTACTGAAGAATTTACAGTGCCAATACTTGCAAAGCACCCGTTACATTTTCAACAGTAGGATGAAAGCACAAGGATGGAGGAAACTCTGGCCATCATGGAATGCAGAGCTCTCCTTTCAGAGGCAGGTGAGCACCTGGAATTACTAACTGCTCATCTTGCCAGTTTTCTGATAAGCTGATGCAACACAACGTAAATTTGAAACATATCAGTTCAGTGAGAAAAAGACTCCAATACACTTATACAAATGGAAAGGGGGGCAGAGAATGAAGTGTCTGAACAACAGTAAATACTTTCTAGACAACAGGAGGAACTGACAAGAACACTCATGCCATTTGTGTAAGCTACTGCCAGTTATTTCTGCAAGATGCATATTCTGTCATACAATGAAAAAATTGATAGCATTCTTGAATGTAACAAAAGATACAATAAAATAAAAAATAAAATAAAAAAGATACAATCTTTGTAATAATTATAATAGTACACCTAAATTAACAACTAAAACCTACTAGCATCTATAAAGCATAAAGCAGGATTCAGATATTATTACATAATGGAGAGCAAGCTAGCTGTATGTTCCAAGGTTAAAAAAAGCATAATACCCGACAAAACGGACAAAGAAGGAAGCAGTACTTAAGCTTCACTATGTTAATTGTAACAGTTGATACTTATTAAGTGGTAGAAAACTTCTTTTTCCTGAAATTTGTCATCATACACAAGCATTTAGAATTTTAGAAACAGAATGAAAACATTACATTTCATTTTCATCATGAATGCCTACAAGTAAGCAGCTTTTGAAAGCAGGGTGCCTGCTGCACAACCTCTTTCCACGGGCAGAAAGAAGTTCTTCAACATAAAACACCCAAACAGCACATGCTGGAGTACATGAGAGCAAACAGTATGGAATCAATCTCAATTTGTACGCAAGTCAGCCGCACAGGCAGTTTTTATTTCCAACAAAATTCCTCAAAATATTCTTGTTCAAGAGGAGGAGGAAAAAAAAAAATCATTTAAGAAGAGCAGAGCAGTTACATTAATAAGATTCAAAGCCATTCAGGCTCTTAGGAGCCTATTAAGCCTTATATTCACACTGAGACACTACCTTCCTTCAAATGTTCTGCGTTAAAGAGCAAGATGCTCAAACTTACCAGCTCTTTAAGAACATCAATTAAGACCTCCACATTCCAGGTATGGGCTTGTGCTCCATCGCTTTTATCTTTCCCATCACTCCAAATCCCACTGCCAGGAGCCGATATAGACTGCAAGTTAAATACACTAGTCAGATACTAGTTAAAGATAAAACCACCTTAAAAGTCACTAGCTTACACAACTTTCTGCACCGTGAAGGAAAGCACAGGTTCAGACCGGCAAAGACACCAGCTGTGCACTCCTGAGAATGTCCTTCAAGAGTATTTTATAGACATTTATTGCAGAACAGTTAACAGTTAAGTATATATATTGAATAATAAAAGTCAATGTTTAAGTTTAAGGCGAGAGTTTCGCTTCCCCAGGTTCTGCTTATTAAAATACACATAACCGCCACTCCAGTAGGCCACTCACTTGTAATGGAATACCGTCCGTCAACCCCGAATGAGTTCGAGCCATCATCCCCAAAACCCTGGCAACCTGGGCAGCTGTGACCTCCCGAACACCAAACTGCATGATTATGTTGCGACATTCTTCAACACTAAGACACAACAAAACAGATGCACCTTAGTACTAAAGCAGCTTTTACTATGACATACAACAGATGGACCAAAACATGACCTGTAAATACAGTTGGGACAAGGCAGACTGCAGGGAGAAAATAATTGCACACACTACAAAATATGAAAATACACTCAACTTCATAGTTTTATTAGCCTAATGATCCAACATAACAAAAACCTTCCAGGACAAGCAAGTAGAAACTCAGTAGAAAGTTCATGCAATTTTTTCCATAAAGCATATACTGCCATATACTCGATTCAAAGCTAGGTCTACCTAAATCACAGTGAAAGGTGTTTTACTGGCTATGTTCTATCAAAGTAATAACACAGGGTAGGATTCACTCTGATTTTTATTAAAGCACTTCCATGCACTGACCCGTGATACAGAGCTTCAAAAAATGAAGTTTTCTGCTAGCTAAAAGTGAAACAAAGGCTGTAGCAATGCACACTTCAAACTATGTGTGTTATGGAAAAGTTAAGTTGTGAAAGTATGTCTTTTAAACTGATATAAGCCATAGCTTTTCTGATCAGAGGTCACTAGCAAAAACCTTCACGGAGCCAAAATAGCAAACACTGAGCAGATGGTTAAGTACTTAGTTTAGAACTGAAGGCCTTTTTTGCAGTATTTATTTCACTTTATGTGAACATTGCAGAAATAGGCCAGCAAGTTAAGATTTATACAGCATCAGTGTAGACCAAAAAATATGTTGTCTTAACAGGCATGTGTTAACTAGAGAATTCACGTTCAATACCTCCAACATGCTATTTATATTGTGTGCTTCTGTATTTCACTCCATAAACATAAACTTAAAATAGTCCAAGTTCCAATCACTTCTCCAAAGTGATCAAAAGTCTTATCTTTTTCTGTTAAAATACAGAATCATTTATTTCCTCTTAGCTTGGGCTTCAGGTAAACCTTCTTTTAAAAGATGTTAGCAAGGGCTAATACTATGTCCCCTTTCAAAACTGGCCACCTGCTTGCAAGCTCCTACATTAATCACTGCCAGCATTAGAATATTATCCTTCATCCTTAAAATCTGCATTCAAAAATCAAGTTGGATTTGTGCAGAGACAGCAGACATACAACAGGAAATAAACTTCTAATAGATTCAAATTAGCTCTCCAATAGACACATTCTGATTAGAATCTGGTTTCTCCTTCCACTTTCCTGGTAACTATTCCTGTTCACCATTTCATGTGTCTATGTAACATACATAACCAACTTAATATAATACTTGTGCTAGCTGCTACAAGGAAAGGTTTTTTAGTATTGCTCATATCGCTCCGGGCAAGTCCACACAGCTCTCTGAATGACAACCCACTTCACAAGGCTCTAGCAGGTCAAGTTAACAGATCTGCATGTCTAAAATTTCAAACAAGGGACAGCATGCAAGAAGAAAACAGAACACTGTTTTGAAGATGTGGGTGAAGAATGGCTACAAATATAGAAATAAAACAAGGGCAAGCTTAAGACAGCTGTATTTTACCAAAATAAGCTTGCCTAAGTGGGCAGAAAGACTTTAAAAGCAGGTTTCAAGAGCTGCTTTCTTGTCAGCAATTCAGTATCATGAGTAGATTCTACAGCTTCAAATAATCTCTATCATAGTGCCTACCACCCTGATTAAACCCCAGTTCTAACAGGAAGCTGCTCTTGGTCAACTCTCCTGAAGTGACATTCTACTTTCAGTTCTTCTGTAACCTACTCCATGTGGACTTCAAGCTAACGAGAGTCTGTCATAAGAGTAAAGTGCTCCCAAAGACCTGGTAGGATTTATTTGGAATTCATGCTTACCTAGCCATTTTCTGTTAAAAATAAAGGATGCTGAAGGCCAAATTCTTAAAAAAATCTCACAAGGAATTTGGATGCTTTTCTTACCATGAGAAAGTCTTACACAGTTTCAACAGATATGCTGCACACAACATTGGAAGTAAACAAAATACAAAGCAGGAATCAAAACTGAAGACCTCATAATACTTAATGAAATTCCAATCATTTTAGTAAAAGTGTTCTTTGTCTTTACCTTTCGTCTCAAGAAAAGAAGAAGGAAACAACCACCATCTAAGATGCTCGATTCCCTTGCCATAAATTAAGCAAAAGTTTTCCTACAAACCTTGTACAAAAGCCATAGCCAACTTCTTGCATGAAGTCTGCCAGAGAACTCTCCATCATGGTTTTGGCTATCCCTCCAGAATCAGGCAGGATCCTGTCCATTAGAATGTCCCGTTTTTCAGGGTATAAAAGTGGTGCAAGCACCACAGGGCAACGCTCCTGGGGAAAATCTAAAGATGAGAGTAAAAAATCATCAGTGTCAAAAAAAAACAAAAAAAAACAAAAAAACAAGTGACTATTAGAAATAACTTGAGTGGTGTACTAGAGTTTCCCTGCTGCTGCAGAGATCAAGAGGGTGCTCATGCAGCATTACTCCATCCCACCTCCCAGGTTCTCTACTGCCAGTTACATATTCCTAAGGAACAAGAATGTAAAGCAGATTAGGCTTATACAGGTTCATTGCAGCTGCTCAAAAAGCTAGCAGTTGCGGTGGAGGCACGTTTAGAACTATAGATCATCACTAAGAGCAGTCATCCAAAGAAAGCACAGAGCAGGAAACAATACACCAAGTAGAGCAAGCCTCTCCTCCAAATCAGGAAGTAGTAGCAGCTCCTGTTTTCTAATGAGTCTACAGCTTAAAGTCTAGCAATCTAAAACAGAGATTTGGGGATGGAGAGAAAGAGAGAATGCTCCCCTCTTCCTTTCACGGAAGCAAAGTTTAAGGTAATGAGAAAACCAGATGTGCAGCTCAGAGTTTTGCTCACAGTAGAAGGCAGCAGAGTAAAGACACATTACGGGCAGGCCGCATCATCTGCGGGATGAAGCGTAATGCCTCCATACCCTTTTGGGGCCATTCACAGAAGAGTACCCAACTTTCCAAAGCAAGGCGAGGAGAAGGGAATTAAAGGAGCTAATACATGAATCTTCTTGGATCACGCTGCTCTAATGAAGATACACATATCAAAAATAAGAAGCTTTTTGCTTCTGTATACAGGGTGCATCCCTCTAGGTCTCTGTAGAGCCAAGGAGTGGATTGACTTAAATTCACTTTGCTTCTTGAGTCCAAATCCTCTTTACTCTGAAGAGTTCACAGGTAATACGCACTTTGAAAAGGAGACTACCAGTTCATAGGCTATAGAAACTTTTACCTGCCATCACACAAGGACAGGGGTAGCCTTCAGAAAACAAACCAGCTTTATTCAAAGGCACTTCCCATGCTGTACAAGCGTTTCTCCTAGTTTTGCATCCAATATACACAGCCCTCTGATTACCATTTCAAGGAGGTGAGATTTTAATCTAGCATGCTTCCTATATGATAGAGTTCAGGTTTTTAAACTACAGTGCATGAGGTTGTTTCAGTCAAATCCACAAACACCATCCCACATGAGCAACCAAATAAAGACTAGGATATCGCCCACTTAATGAATATTTATCAAAAAGCATGCTATTAAGAAATTCAAACCTTGAAGCTGTCTCATGTCACTGCTCATCAAAAGAAAAATATTACAGTACAGTCAGATGCCAGGAAAGTGGCATTTTCCTCATTCAGTTCAGAGCTGTGAAAGTTGCTTGAACACATTTTGACAGGAGTTCTACCTCACCAGCCTCTACTCCATTTCAGCAGTCTGCACAGCAAGTTACAAAAACCCATTTTAGAGTTTGCATCTAGTCAGGCCTCCTGACTAACACCACACTTACCTCTACGTAATGTTTTGAGGAAAGCGTCAATCTGTTCCTGTCCTACCCCAAAGGCTCCCTTCTGCCCAAAAAGGAGATGGGAGAGGAGAAGGTGCAGGACCTCTATTGCAATATCTTGGAAGCCACCTTCTTGATTTCCACTGACGTCCGCGTCAATGTAAGAGCGCAAAAGATCCGGGAGTTTCTGTTTGATAAACTGGGCAGCTTTTGAACACAAAAGAGGCCAGAGTCAAAACCTAAAGTTTCTTTAATACGAAGACTCATTTTAGTTACGCAACATTTTCTTGCTATTGTTTATCACGAGCCTTAACGGTTCAGATTTAAATAGAAGTCTCATAATCCATACCTCAGAGTTTAATTGTCAATAAGCAACTCAAAAGGTAAAATATCACAATATCTCAATTTCATTCATTATCTAGCAAGTCAGTCACAGAAGAGACCTCCAATTTCATACCAGGGAAGATGACCATGCTGCCTATTGCCCCTCTCAAAATGGTGTTAGACTTCAGTGGATCCACTGATTCCAACTGCAGCAGCCTCCTCAGGTCATGCAGGCACATACCCATCCATCTTGCTAGCCCACTGCTATAAAAAGTATCCCTGCTGCAGTATTTTAGAAACTTCACTCACCAAAACCTCGTAGATCTGAGCTGAAAGAGTTCAGTAAAGCGAGACCAAAAATCACCTATAAACAATAAAAACAGACATCACAGTAAGAGCAAACCATCCTTTCAAACAAGGTCAGTCATAAAGACACTTCAATATTTTGGAAATAAATGTTCACCTACCTCTTGAACTTTACTTAATTTGATGACTTTACTCAATTGGGCAAATAAATGGGGTGAAGGCTTTAGACTCTGAAACAGGTAAGAAGAGTTAAATGGAGTTGCTTATGTGATCAGACTCATCTGTAATGTGCAAGGTAATCTAGAGTCTATCTGCAGTAATGGAATTTCAGTAACCACTTGCTGTACCTCAACATGAATCCTATATTGGCAAATAAGTGTCTCTAGAGCTATTTTTGGATACATCTACACTAAAAGTTTCTTCCCGCATATCCCACTCTTCAGCTAGCTTTAGTATTGAACCCCCATGATAGCTTTCATACCAAAAGAAACACAGGAGCACCAATGGTTTATCTTAGTTCTGGCCATCACAAACAAGCCATAAGCTTATACTAAACATCACAATAAGCTTTAAAATTAAATTTTAGTGATACTGGGACTGAGTAACTTGCTTAATCTAGCAAAACAAAACTTCTAGGCAAGCTTAATTTTTGAAGACTTTGGTTGTACCAATCTTAGCCATAAGAGCCCTGAGAAACTGTGAAGGAAAAGTGGCTGGTTTCTCACAGACCAATTCATTACAGTTTCTGATATGAGATCCCTTTCAAGAAGCATACAAACCTTCTGATAGTGCAACGGATTGTCAATGGCGTAGGACAGCGTCGAGATAAAGTTTGGTTTTGTAATCAGCGACGCACACTCCTGGATCAGAAATTGAGTCTGAAAAGAATAAGGCAACTTTAGCACCCCTGTTGTTTTGTCACAGGACGATAAAATAAAACTTCTACTCTTCACTATGTGCAGTGAAAATAAAGCTGATAAGGTATTTATGTCTTCTTAGTGTCCAAATTCTGATTAGCATTTTCTGATTGAGAAAGCGACCAAATATTTTCCATCAAAAGGCAAAGAAAACTGGACTTGCGAGTATGCTGTTTCATTTGCTATATGCACCTACATCCATTGCTCAGACAATCCAGGAATATTTGCGTTTTATTTATTAAGAGCTAAAAAAGTCTGTGGAAAAATTGCTTAAGGATGGAAAAACACTCCTGAGAACAGACGTATCCAACATCAGAAGTGCCAGTCAGTGGATCTGGACAAAGTTCAAAAAAAACAAAGGAAGGCTTTCAAAGTAGAGTACTGCATGTGGTGAACAGAGCCATTGTACTTAAGCTATCTGTTTTTCCAGATCAAGGTGTTTAAAGTGTCAGAGATCAACAGTTCTATGCCTTCCGACTAGAGGACTGGAAAAGTGCTTGTAATTCAAAGGCTATATACCATAATAGAAGTTTGCTTGAAGCTACTATCTCTAACCTGCCTTTGTGCTTAAAATGGATCATATCCTACTGCAGATTTCTAGCAACCAAAAGCAACAAGCAGATGCCTCAGGGCAAATTTTACCTGATGGAAATCTTTGCCACTGCTTTTACCATCGCCACTGAAATCCACGTGCGAGAATAGACAGCGTAGTAAATGCCTGTCTGCCTCGGGACCGTGCCGATTCACAATCTGAAAAAACAAATCCAAGAAAACCAACTGGGTAACAAACAGTCATTACAGAGCATGATCTGGGACCAGTACTGTGGATATCGTAGTAATTTCACTGGTAAGTAAACTACTGTTCAACAAAATGGCTGAGAGTGTTTCCTTTTAAATTAGTAACCTATAAAATAGGTTATTAATCCTATTTGCAAATGCAAAGTCTCAAAAAAGAGATAAGAAAAGAATCTACATACAAGTCATTGACATAGAAGCCATGCATTTTATGGGTAGTGGTCTTAAAAAAAAAAAAAAAAAAAAAAAGCGGTTTTCAAGTCACCTTGAGGATTTCCAGCTTCTCTGCCACTGATGCAGGCCAGAATCCATATAGTACCATGGTCTCACTCTTACCCATTTTTTTCAGAGCTCCTGTGCCTAAGTTTGCAAGCCTTGGGATGACTGATGCCCCTGTGCTATGCCTATGTAGCATGAATTTATCACAGAGACACAGGCCACTGTGCAACATCTTCACTGAGCTGGCAGACAACTTTATCTTGCTTCCTGGTCATGACTGACTTTGCCACCATCATTCCAGGGTCTTTTAAGACATAAAGGGAACACTATACAGTAAGTGTTTTCTGCCATCTAAAGAAAAAAGTTCAACTCAAACTTGTTCTTTAGCAAGCTTTAAAACTGAATATCATATGCTGAAAAACTGCAGCTGAGACATCTTTACTAAGTCTTTCCTCTGTCATCACTGCTCATTGAACCGAATGCCATACCTCAGTCATAAATAGGTGATCTGTATTTGTTAGCTTCCAACAGCTATCTCACTCATTACTGGTGCTTAACAACACTGATGTCCCCTATCATTTGCCTTAAAACTCTTAGCTACGGACCAGCTCAGCAGCTTGCTGTGTGAAGTACCTTCAGGTTGTTTCTGTAGTGTGTTGGGGTTTTTTTGGTTGTTCTCCCTCATCTACCTGATTGCTATTACTTATTTTAATAAAATCCATGATTGCAGAAGCTCGAAGTCACTTTATCATCAGTAACTTATATTATTTGTTCAAGTAGTAACAGCTAACATCAAATCCAAATCTATTGGCAACATTTTTGCCATTGTTTCCCCCTTTCTAACTGAACAACTGACACAACAAGCAAGTGCACACCAGTACACACCAATCTATGCTCCGATTTTCTCTGTCAAGTTCATTGCTTTACCCTGTCATAAATATCCTTGTGTCCCTATATTTTTTGTGCAAAAGGACAAAGAGCACTGCTTTAGGCTGTATCCTCTTCAGCTTCTGCTATTTCTCCAATTGCTCTCATTTCAACTCTTCTATCGTTATCTGACACTATGCTTCCCTTACCCTCCCCCGTTTGCTTACTCCAGCAGCTGCCAAGTTTTGCTCCTCCAAGAAAGAAGTATCCCTGTCTGGGGACAGCTCTGCATCTTGACCAGAGGCTAGAACATGCATTCTCATGATATATCAGCCCAGAGTAAATAACCCGCTTCAGTTATGTTGACAGTGCTGTCATCTCCCATGACAAGGTAACAAGGAGCTCAGATTTGTACAAAAGGCAGCAAAACAGAATTGACAACAAGTTATGCTAGCTCAGTTCAGGCTTCAGAAAATAGGCAAGTCCTTCAGGCAATCCCAATTAAACACTTAGATTTAGACATAGTAACAAGAGTGGTGTGAAGCAGGATCTGTCTCCTAGCTGTTCAGTGAGCTATTTGGTGCCGCTACCAAAGACGATTTCATAGAAGCAGGTGGATGCAGAAGAAAACTCCATATTAAAGTCATCAGTGCAACTTCTCCACATCAGAATTAGATTGCTTCTTTGGTTAGAAGTAGCTTCAGAAGGTTAATTATTTGAAAATTTAACATATGGGAGGAGAGAAAAAAAGCAAAGGCTGAAAGTGCAGCATAGCATCTTTCAACTCTAGCTTTGCTCATGTAAAAGCTTTTCCAGGAAACAGAATGAAAGGTATTAGTTTTCCTGCAAGGAGAGCTGGGGGAAAAAAAAACAAAAAACTTCCTATTGGCCAGTCTTCCCATCTATCAGACAGCCTATCTGATCATAAAGCGAATGATCTGTAAAGAGTAACTGTTCTATGAGAAATGTCTGACTGGCACAGCTTGTTTACTACTAAGCTCTGAAGGTTACAGCAGAACTCTCACCTCATGACAGCAATTCAACAGTAGTAGCACATTACACAAATAAAGCAGAAACCTGGCAGGTTTCTCGGGAAAAGGGCTAAGCATTGGCTACACCACATCAAGAATGGAGTTTGGCAAAGCCAAACTATTAGAATACATTTACTCCCTAGCTACTTTTCTGCTGTCTTAATCATTTTAGACTACATGCATGTTCCAAGCATCAGCTCTGGGACAAAAAAAGGTCTATTAAAAGTAGAGGATTGCCAACTGAATAGCTTTGAAAATGCCAGCATCCAGCTCTTGCAAGAAAAGCGCATGCCTTTTGGCATCTGTTAAACTGAGGTTAGTTTTATTCTATCGTTAGGAGAACTGCCAGTACATCTTTTCATATCAATTAAAAAGAATGAAGTTTGAGCAAAAACATAACTAAGCCTGTTAAGACTCAGATTTGCACATTTTGACAGCCTCTTTCAAAGTTACTGTATTGCTTGTTATACCATTAAGAATGAACTTTGAACCACCTGAATCTGAATTTACCATACAGAGGTAAGTCGGATTCTGTTTATGCAACTGTAGGGTTAGGTTAAAAATAATTCTGCTACTCTACATCCAGAAAGCTTTGCTTTCCTAGATGAATCTGTCTGCAGAGCCCTTCCCTCCTCCGTAGCCAGGATCTCCTTACCATTAATTCAGGAAAGAGAGGGAGACCACAAAAAAACCTTTGCAGAGGAACCCATTCTTTAGAATCCAGCTGACGAATGCATAAAACTTTCAAGTTTTTAAAGCAGTCTTAAAGCATCACCTATGTCAAATGATGATCGAAACCATGTTAAAGCAGAAGTTAGTTGCTTAAGTTTTGCCACAGTTGTTATGTTTGTGAATGTATGTGTCATTTTGGTCAGAAATGCAAGAGGCAGGAAAGCCCAAAGCTTTAAGATGAGAAACTATTTTCATTAATCATTTATGGAAGAACTGCTCCAGGTCTGTTTTCCCCTACTTACTCTGTATGCTTAGATGCAATCTTTGTAAAATTGAGTGTGTTATGCCAAAAATTACACCAAGCAGCATACCATGAGACAAAGGCAGTTAAAGCATACAGGTATAACCTCTTCAGTTATCTAATGAAAACTTGTACTAGCAACCACACAAGGAAGTGACACTAGCTAGTTTTAAAAATCAAGGGAACATGGAGATCTTAGGAATTTAGTCTTGAAATCCCAGAAGATCCATGTTACAAGGAAATATGCACAAACCAGCTATCTCCACAGAGCAGTCTGCAGTCTTTCAACACAGTAAGTCTAAGAGGTCTCCAGTTCAACCTAAGGAACAATCTGTCCCCATTTTAAAGATCCATATGCCAACTTCTCTTGAACCAAAGAAACATTTATTATCCTTTACGTAAGTTTTCAGGACAAATCTGCAAGTAATAATCCACTCAGACCTTGCTGTAAAAGTAATATATTGAAAACAGTATTGATTTAAAGGACAGCATGATTTCTGGTGAGCCCCTTGCATGTCCTGAACTCACAAAAATGGAAACTCATGACTTAAATGGCATCAGTACTCCCCCTTGAAAATACTGCATCATCACTGATTACTACACCTAGAAGTTACAAAGACTGTATTCCATTTCCATAGCTTACAAGATCATTTTAAGCAGTTGCACTGAATACTGCTGAAGTCACCCTCTCTGACCTAAAGAGAAGCAATGAATGCACTTTCAAAAAAAAATCAGTTACCAGAATCTGACACTCCTTAAGCCCTTTGCCCTCCTACTCTGATTCAAGTCACTGCAGGACTGCACTAGTGTATAACAAAATAATTAAAGGCTGGGGGAGGGGGGGAGCTCAGCTGCCTGCTGAGGACTGAACAAAACTAGTTTCTAAAACTGACTCTGTAACACTCACTTCCTCCTAAGTACTCCTCTGTGGACAATTCTTTTTAGCCCATCCCTCTAGCCAGAACTATTTTTAAAAGGGGAGATCAAACAAGAACTCAGCCCAAGTCTTAGATGTTTTTGGTTTGGATTTACAGTTATTCTGTCTGCCTCCTGAAAAGCAGGACCGAGGAACTCCATTTGACTAGCTCATCAGATAGCCCCTCTTCATCAAAAGAGATACAGAGCAAAAAACTTTTATCCAAGGTAAGCGAAATTATTCAGATGTAACCAGAAGTTCTAGAACTAATTCACTATCTTACTGTACTCATGTTTTCAATGCAATGACTCTGACCAATAAATATATATTGTTTCTTCCCTCTCCCACCCCATGATGTTCTTACAGAACTTTACTCAAGTTTAAAGATTTGACCTGAAGGAGTTTAGGAAAGCTTTGCACACCACAATCCAAGAGCAGCACTTAATTCTAACATGGCGCTACAAAGTTAATACTGGTCTCAGCTCTGAGAGGGAAAAAGCTGCCTTATTCCACAGCCAGACTGAGGAAACCAACCGAGCTGCGATTCTGGAGTACTGAAAACAGCACATAACAACGCACATGAAAATGCTGTAGAGTACAATTCAAACGCAAAGACAAACGCCATTTGACACTTCCATTTTTCTTTCCAAGACTTCCTGTGTAGTATTATTGGTTTACTTACATGTTGTATTTCCTGCTGGCTGGCTCGGTAGTTTTTCTTGGTTAAATTGTCCACCAGGTAGCTGATTTGAGACAAGGCCAGCGAGAGCGAGTCAAGATTCATTGCTGGTTGGGGCGGAAGCAGGCGGCCGAGCCCGGCGCAAAATCACCATTATTCCCCTTTAGTCACCTCAGAGACAGGTTAATTTTTTTTCCCCCAATTAGCCTGTATCTGTTTCTGTGCTACTTTCTTCAGCTCTTCTTTCTCAGTTGTCTTACTCCGTTCTGAAACATGGCACCTGAAAGACAATATTGCATGCGATTTAGCTTCTGTAGCAACTTTACAGCTATGTTCCAGGCATTGCCAAAAGGCTGTTATCTTGCCACTGAACACTATTCTAAGTTTAAAATAAGCTTTGCAAAAAAATTGTTTGTAATTCTTATATGATGTTGAAGCAGTTAATGGTTTCTCTGTATTTTCAATTTCCACTAGAACACTACAGGGTAGAAAATTAAATCCTAGACAAATTGGAGTTTTTCATTTTTTGTTTGCAAGATAAACTGCAAAAGAAGAATAAAGTTTAAGAGAGAAATTGATAAGAAGGACATTTTTGATAGTTGCGTCAAAATGTTCACATAAGTTAAGCTACGTCCACTAGGAAAAAGAAGCACAGTCAAGTTTTCACAACACAAGCTTAGTTGTTTTCACATTACCCAGCCACATTTATTCATTTCTGCATTTTGCCAGACTGGAAGAGCTAGCAAACAGCTCAGTCAAAAGAATGACTACTCTTTCAGCAGTGTGAGAAAGAAGAAAATGAGATGCATAATAAATTAGATACCACAGAGCAGCAATCAGAGGTCAGAATCATTGAAAGCATCAATCACAAGTTTATACAAAAAAATGTCCTATTTAACCATCTCTGCAACAGTTTGTCTCACTGTGATCAAAGTAGTATTGCATTCATCTGTACGCACACCAAAACAAGCAGTTGTGAATGAGTAACACAAAGAATTGCTATAAGCTAACCCTAACATTTGGCTTTTACCAAAGCAGCTTTCCAGTGTGCTGGAACAGCACAGCTTGCCAGCTTAATAAATTTCTATGACAACACAAAACTGAGCACTTAAAATGACATCTAGTTTGTTAAGTTACAGATTACCAATGTGATAAAATTACATCCCAAAACAAGAACTGCATAAGCAATGGTCAGAGTAGTAGTTTCAACAGAAACTGTACCCTGAGAACCTATCAGGGGTGGAATCAGGGTGAGGATTCACTATATTAAAGCTCTACATGCTCAAAACACAAAGGTCCCCGGCTTCTTGCCAAAACTCTGAAGATGTCCTTTTCAAAATAAAAATTACTGCTTTACCACCTTGGCAGTACGGCCAAGAATAGCAGTACGTATTTCCAAAGTCTCTCCCTCATCATAGAGATGGACTGTGCCAATGATGTGTTAATTTGACAGTCCTAATGCTTGTGGCAACAAAATTTAGAAAGCAACCACTGTAGCAGCCTGGCTCTACATGTTTGCCATCTTTCTACACAAGTTAGAACAAGCAATAGTACCAGTATCAGTAGAAAAGGCTGTGCTGCTCATCAGAAAGAGAACTCTTTCCCTTCCCCTTTATAAAAAAGGTATTTACTCCCTTACACTTAGAATCACAACTTATAGGCATCTGCCTATATTTTTGACCATTTTCTCCTACCATAGACCAAAGAATCCACACAGCTGATAACTTTTCAGTGGTAAAGGCAGCAAGATGCTTCTTGGAAGGGTTAGCAAGTTTATATACAACATTTTGGTGGAAACCTTAAGTTCTCCTCTTTTTTGTCTCCCAGGTACAAAAAACATTAGGAGTACCAAATAATATTCACAGGGATGAAGACTGTTCTGTTCTTTGGTAAAAGATTATTACATTAAGTAAAAATGTACATCAACTATCTGCACATTCTCTGAAACTATACAAGAACCCACTTTGGCAAAAAAAATAGATTTGGTGAAAAAGAAACTCGAGAAATTTATAATATCGAAAAAGTTCTTTAAGGCTTCAAAGACAAGGCAGCTGAACTACGAAAGAATTCGTGAACATGTTTAAAACTCCTGCAGGAAGAAGAATTACAGAGAACTCTTTCAATTTTTCTTTTTGTACATCTGACAGACTACAATCCATTACCAGTATTTAAAGGTTTAAAACCCCATGAACCATAAAACAATGTTTTTCAGGAAGGATGGTGGCCACAGAAGCTATCAGAAATTCTCAGTAGCGCATATCTGATTGCTTTCTAAATGATAAATAGATTCCCCTTTTGGGATCATCCAGAAAGTGTCTCTGGGCAAGGCAAGTATATGCTTTTCAGCAGTTCTTACTGGGCCAACATAAAGGTTTTGAAAAACGTCTGTTAAATATCAACCAGACAGATAGCCATTCTGTAGTACTTACACCTGCAAAAGCCACAAAGTACTTGAAGCAGCTGGCAAGAGGAATGCAATTCAGTCCCTATTAGAGCACTAGATTTCAGCAACCAGCCTGGCACAAGATTCAGGAACAGGAGCAAACCAAAATTCTGACTCGCTCACTTTTAAAGCAATAACTCAAGTTTCAGAGTTTGCCTTTCTGGCCACCGGGAAGAAAAAACCCACGTTTCTCCAGCCGTTGTTCCTCAGACTGATAAAAACAGTGAAGCAATCACACCTACTCCACCCCAAAAAATCAAGCTTTTAGGTACTAGAACTCTGAGTAAGGTACAGGCCTACTGCCAAAACACAGTGTCTGATGTAAATATGATCCTCCCTGCTACTACACAATACCCTGCGGACAACACCGACACTGACCATCCCTTCATTAGCATCACTGTTTCTCCCAAGAAAAGCACTTCAACATGTTTTAGTTGCACAGAACCACAGCAAGTGTTCCCACTTTCTAACTGTAAAATCCGGCAGTGTCACAGAAGAACCTGAGTTAAACTCGAAATGGGATTTTCTTTTTCAAGGAGGCAGAACTAGAGTGCCTGAGCAGATACTGTGACGCAAGGACAGAACACAATAGTCCGAGGAAGTAGCTTCCTATTTATGTTCTAAATATACTGTTTGTATGATACATACTCTGTTCCACAGTAAAGAATTTGACAGCTCTCACAAGCACCAAACTAGCAACGTTTCAGGCTGTCAAACAGTGCAACCTAACTTACAATGGGATATAAAATTACAGCAATTAAGGGAGCACTGCCAGAAAAAGTGGAAGTGGACAGATATCTCTCTGGTCATTCAATGCAAAGTTAGACTTCAATTTCTATGGTACCGATTAAGAAAGCTATGAATGCTATGCAAAGCAGACTATATTTTTAGATGCATATAGTCTTAGTGGGAATGAAACTTGCTTTACTGGCTTCAAGAATTCAAGAGGTTCTCAGTCCATGTGGCAGACTTGCTATCTTTACAGGTTCAGAAAATTCGGGCCTCAGCCAGTAAAACAAACAAACAAAAATTGTATTTATAAAATTAGCTACTTTCAACCACAGTTCCTATGATACAGCAATAGATTTAAGCTATCGGCCACAAGACTCAGGAGCTCTTAAAAGGTTTCCACTGTCTATTGTGTGATACAGCTGATTTAAGAGATAAAAAAAAATATTTACTGAAATCTGCAGTATTATCTAGCCTGAACACTTTCTAAGGAAGTCAACAGACCACACATAGAACATTTGGCAGGGTAGAAGTTTTAGTAGATTCTCTAACACTGTGGAGTTCGGTTGGGCTATTAAAACGTAAATACGATACAATTGCAGGCAAGAATCCAAAAGCACAAAATGGACAGGGTAGATATGTACCCAGTAGTCAGGTTTGGCAAAAACACTTTAGTATTAGTTTTGCACAAACCTGCAGGCCCATCAAGTTAAAACACTCACTCCATGATGCTTGGTTGCATACAACATTCTCTACCAACCCCAAGCTGATCACTAGAAGCAACTAAGTCTTGCTGCAGAGGATAATATGAACAAACCTGAAGTCCTCCACACACATTCAGGAACAGGCCTACAGATTTAAGGCCATGTGTATTCCATGTGGAGGGTAAAATAGCTGAAGTAACAGGAACAGCAACAGGCTCTCTGGTAAGGTTCTAAATTCCTGCCAAAAAACATCTTCTAAAATATACTAAGAGCAACACCACTAAAGCTGCTCTTCGGAATAAGTCTCTTACCCATTTCTTCAAATCCATGCACAAATAGAACATACGAAAAAGTTGCACGCCTCTCGGAAGACCCATGTTAGAAGTGCTCCAAAGGGGTTGGGGGGAGGGTTTCAAATCATACTACAGTTAAGTTAGATTACAGGCAGTCATTTTGAAAACTATAGAAAGGAAAACCTTACAGCATTGGTCACATTAATAGTACAGTAAGCTACAGCTCAATTTCACTAGTTCAAATTTAGGTATTTACACACAGAAGAACTAGCTGAATATTCTGTTTACTGGGTAACCGCACAGTTCCAGCCAACTGGAAGTCACTGATGCTGATTAAACATGGCAACTTCAATTTACAGGTAACAGTTAAACTAAGCACACATGCTTATGCTACTGAGTTAAGGCCAGCTAAGTTTCAGGTTCAGGACCTACCTCAAACACATCAGGCATGCATCATGACACGGCAACTTTAGGTATTTTCACATCTCAACAAGGAGAGTTTACAATAAAAAGAAATCCAAGAAACTTTCACATCCTACTTTCTATTCAGTTAGACACTGCAGCATAAAGTTTCCATTTTAGATAAATGAAGGACCCATTCTCAAAGGCAGCAGACTTTTTTTCCATCCAAAAAGTGTTTTAGTACAGTTAAATGTTATAAAAAGAAGCAAAGGAGAACTGCCGTATGCATAACAGTAGCCAGAGCTATAAAACAAAACAGAGCTGGCTAGAATAGTAAGGCCCTCGACTATAATTCTCAGTGGTACAATTCCCCCAGTATTTATTGATGACCAATCAGAGGGTCACAAAGCCTCACTATCCACTTTTGCTCATTAATAGCTGCACAGTCTCTGTTCCACTTTATTCAGTATTGTCTTGAACACCAAGAATAGCCATTTCATCATCAATTAAAAAAAAAGTATTAAGTATTAAATTAAGTATTAAATATGTAGAAACACTAAGCTAGAAGAATAGAAAGGATTAGGTCCTTCTCCAAAGAAGGGAGATAGGGAGATACCAAGTTTACTAATAGTTTGGTTCAGGGATACCAGGACAACAGGATCAGTAGCTAAAAGTATACTTATAAGCAAAAGGACACAAGAACCAAAGAAGGAACTATTCCAGAAGGGACAAACATATCTATGTTTTACCACCTAACTTTGTTTCCTGTTTACAAGACAGTTACCTCATCTGGATTAGTCCTGCCCATAGTCTTGGTCAACGGCAATGTAGTTAACTTAGAAACAGGAAGCATTTAAGCTACATGCATCAAGAATGACTTGTCAGATGTCATACCTGTTTTGTTACCTACTTTAAAAAAGAAGCCAGCATGCACAGGTAGCATGTTGTACTTCCTTCTAAAAAGTCGGACTCGGAAAAAGACAGTGTCTAAATCTGTGACACAGCAAGTGACTAAGTGTCCCTGTTTGTGTTTATTATATTTATGCACAAAGACTTGTTACCTCATTTCTGTTGTAAATATAGTCCAAACAAAATAGTTTGTAGTCTGTTGAAATTAAATCATGACTGACCTCAATTTATACAAAGGATATAATACTACTCAGAGTAAGAGAACTATTGCAAAGGAGCTATTTCTAACAAACCAGTATCTGTCAAAACAGCCAACTGTTGATATTCCTAGTTTTGAAATAAGCAAGTCTGTGCTACTGCGCAGGGTGTCCTTAACTAGATGTCAGCATTGAGATGCATTTCTTCCATGTAGTCTGCAGCAAAGTTATGCCACCAGATTGTACTACTATATTCCACTGGTTACACGTTACTTTTTTTCATTAGGCAAATTACAACAACACAGATCTTCTAAAGAGGTCACCGAATCAAACTCATGCATAGGCCCAGCATCTGCTCCTTTTCAAGTTTCTCAAAGCTTCACCTTTCACGATCCAACTCTACAAAAGTGGAGGGTGGAGAGAAACGAAGACAAAATAAAACGCTGAAGACTTCAGTGTCATCTTGAAGCGATCAAAACACAATCTGTTCGAGGAGCTTTTCTTCCTGTGCCGAGAACCGCAGGCAGCATTCCGCGGACCTGAAAACACTCGTGGCTCCCACACGAGTTATCACCACCATGCACGGCCCGGACCGGCGCCGAGGCGAAACCCTTGGAAGTTTGTTCGGCTTCTCCTTCCTTCGGTGGGACCCCGGCTCGAGAAACGGCAAGGGGCGGCGGCGGGCGGGGAGCGGGGGAGGCCAGGCCGCGGGCGCCTCGCCGGCAGCCCCACACGCACCCCGGAAACGGCGGGCCCCGCGGGCTCCCCCTGCCGGCCCCGCCGCCTCCCGCCCTGCTCCCGCCGCTCCCGGGGCCCGGCCCCGCCGCGGCCTACAACGCCGCCCGCCAGCCCCCCGCGGGGGGCCGCCGCCACCGCCGCCCCCCTCCGCCCCGGAGGCTCCGGTGCTCCGACCACCACCACCCACCCCCGCCCGCCGCCCGTTGGGGCTGCCGGGGCGCGGGCCGAAGCGAGGCCCGCCGCGGCGGGCGGCTCTCACCTCAGGCGGTGAGTCGGGGCCGGAGTGGGGCGCCGGGCTGGGGCCGCTCGCGCTTTTATCCTCTCGCCTCCGCTGGTTTCGCTACAAAATGGCGGACGGGGTCGCGCGCTCACGTCGCGGCCTTTCCCCTCCCCCGTCCCCTCGCGGCACGCCAGCGGGGGGGGGAGGAGGAGGAGGCGCGGAGAGGGAGGGGCAACGGCCGAGCCTCTCGCCCCCTGGCCAGGAGTTCGCCCAATCAGAGAGAGCCGCCGCGCTCGGCCTGCCCAATCAGCGCGGCGCGACCTCTCGGGGACGTTCACTCGTCTTCCCCACTCCCCTCCTCGGCCGTCCGCGCGGAGTGAGCGCCAAGCGCTGATTGGCCGAAAGGAGCTGGAGTCCTTCCTATGGCTTTGGCCAATCAGAGCCGGAAGGCATCTTGGCCGAAGCATGCGCATAAGCTGCCAATCAGCGCTTGCGGGCGAGGCGAGGGCTCGCGAGGCCGGCCAATCAGCCCAGGGCGCTCCGCTGGGGGGCGGGGCAGGAAGGGGAAGTGGACGGGGAGCGCCAAAGGGCACCGCCTCCGCCCACCCGCCCCCCGCACTGGTGTCGGCGACCCCGGAAGGGCCCACCCGCCTGCGCGGGGGGCGCCTGGGCACCCACGCAGCCCGCCTCGCCGGGGCCGGCCGCTGGGAAAGCTTTCCTCCCCTCGAGCACAGACAGTGGGACGGCCCACCCCCTACCTGCTGTGGACCAGATCCTCCATGCAGGGCACTGCAGCACCCCCGCAGAACTGTGGTGCGGCCCCAAGCACTGGACCCCCCCCAAGTGCAGTGGTACAGCTCCCGACACTGCAGCTCCCCCCACAGTGTAGTGGTACGGCCCCCCACACTGCATTCCCCCTCACACACACAGTATAATGGTACAGCAGTGTACACTGCATTCCCCCCCCTGCAGTGTGGTGGTATGGCCCCCCATACTGCATTCCCCCCCACAGTCCAGTGTTAAGGCCCCACGCACTGCATTCCCCCCTGCAGCCCACTGGTATGGCCCCACACACTTCATCCCCCTTCCCCCCCTGCAGTCTGGTGGCATAGTTCCACACTGCAGCCCCCGCCTTGGCAGGCAGCGGTACAGCCCCATGCACTGCAGCATCTCCCCCACAGTGAGGTGGCATGGCCCCCTGCACTGCATTCCCCCCCGTCTCCCAGCGCAGTGGTGCAGCCCCACGCACTGCACGGCCCCTCGCAGCACAGTGCAGCGGCCCAGGCTCCCGCCCGGGGGTGGGCACAGAGGCCATTTTGCCCCAGCCTGCCCCAGAGGCCTGGGCTGTGCTGGGCCCTGCCCTGGGCCCCATGTGGGGAAGGGGGGGGGGCCGCCATGCCCTTCCCCCACGGCACCCCTGCCAAAATCACCGCTCCGTTTGCTCGCTCAACACGTTTATTTCTATGTACACACACATACGCAGGCTGGCTAAAATCCCCCCATGGCGCGCGGCAGCGAGGCACCTGAGGCAGCCCGGCCTGACCCTGCGCTGGGGCGGCACAGTCCCCAGGACGCTCACGTGTAGGTCTGAGGGAGGAAACTCTTGAATATCTTCAGCACCTGGCTGGGCTGGTACTGTGGCACCATGTGCCCTGAGCCCTGCACAGGCGGGAGGTGACAGGAGCCATCAGGGCACAGGGCGGCAACGGGCTGGAGCCCCATCCCAGCCCCGGGGGCAGCCCCGCGCGTGGGGATGGCACCTACCTTCACGGTGAGGAACGTCACCCGCTCGTACTCTTGGAAGAAGCTGGTGACCTGGTCGTCATGGTACCAGGGCTGGTAGGGCCACAGCGCCTGCGGGGCGGGAGCCAAGCCGTGGGGAGAGCCCTCGCTCTGCCCCAGCACCCCCCGGCTCCCCAAAACGGCCGGCGGCCTGGCGGGACCAGCGCTGCCCCATGCCGGCGGGGAGCATTGCCAGGGGATGTGCCAGCTCCGCGTCCCGGGGACAACAGCGCACTGAGGCAGCCTCTCTCGTGGCCCCAGCCCAGCCCCGTCCTTCCCTGCCCCTCGCCAGGCACCTCAGAGGCTCCTCAAACTTCTCACCACCGAGGAAGCTGCAGGCCAAGTCCACATCACTGTTGTACACCAGCGCTCGCAGGCCCCGGTCCAGCAGGCTCTGGTAGAAGGGGCCATGTCGGTGTAAATCCTGCCGTAGTGCAGGTGACATGAGGTACCAGGACTCAACCCCACGGCCTCACATCTCCGAGGAATCGCACTCGGCACAGAGGCAGGAGCAGCCCCCAGAGGAAGCACAGCCTCCCCGAGGAAGGAGGAACGGTGGCTCTCCTTGGCACTCATGCTGCTAAACCACATGCGGCATCACCACTGTGCGCGAGAGGGTTGAGACCTGCCATCGCAAAAGCACGGCTGCTGCTCGGGAGTGCAGAGATCTGGCCGGCTCCAGGCTGGCGAAGGGAGGACGGAGAAGTCCTGGTGAATGCTTGCTAGCCCTGAGCTCTCGCTGCACCAAAGCACAGAGAGGTCATGGTGAGCCTAGCTGGCCGGCATTTTGGGATGTAGCCTCCTCCCCAAGCACCGTCTGGGGACGTCTCCCTACCCCAACACAGCGTCATCAACGTTGCCCCGCAGACACCCAGAAACCACACTGCACCCGCCTGGCATATGCACCACAACTTCACTTTTATTAAGTCAAGGTCTTCCATTTTTGCACGTAGAAAATACATAAAAAGTCCGTTGTTTTGTAAACAGTCACAGGAGTGGTAAGGCAAACAGAGAAACAGCCACATCACCTTATTACCCCACTGCCAGGGCAGCAGGCACCCCTGCTTTCAAACACACGTTCCCTCAGGGGGAAATGAGAAAGCACAGCTACTCCCTGTGCGTGTGTGTGCATGACAACCAAAGACATGGGGCACCTGTGATGGACGCAGCTCTGCTACCTCTACCTCAAGCTGAGCAAGCAGGGGGTGAAGAAAAAGGTGGGGGAGAAAATTAAGCAGCATCTCTGGTTACCTGCACTCCAGTGGAGACACACAAAACAGAAGTCCTACAGTCTGGCCTGGGCCCAAGCTGATGTGACCTTGGGCCAAGTGTAGTTTATACCAGCCAAGTTCCCTGGAAAGCACCCCAATCCTGCACTTTGGCTCTCCTTCCCACTAGGAACCCATGCTGTTGCAACTGCAAACCCAGTGGAGACATTGCTTTTCCAAGACGGGAGGATCCAGGATGCAGAAGGCTGCTGGGGTTCATCAGCAAAAAGAAAGATGGCAGCGGGACCTCCCTGCGCCAGGCAGGCCTTAGTGAAGGCCAGAGCCACAAAAGCCACTGGGTACCAAACTCCCATCTGTCTTGAGGGGAACCAGGCACTGAAACACTTCAGTGGACCTCTACATTAGCATCTGCCGAGCCCTGAGCTCCCCCATCCCTGCTAGGATCCACAGAGATGAGGTGGCTCTGTGCTCCCCATGTCCATGGGGATCGGTCAGCACATTCAGGTCTCAGTGAGGTGGGCACCCTTTTCTTGGCACCAAGGCGCAAGAGGAGCCCTTCAAGCCCCAGTGCCTGGCTCTTATGCAGCAGCCAGGGGAAGGGGCTTGGGAGGCAGCTGGTGCCTTGGGCATTCACAGTCCTGTGTGCAGCACAGATGGACTGTATTTAAATAAGCCATCCATTAACGTGAGGCCAGCGGCTCCTTCCATCTCCTGTTCTTGTCCGGGAAAAGCAAGTCTTGTTTGCTCATGTACACCACATCCTCTGTACCCCCTCAAGCACAGCATGATCTCAAGAGAGCCTGGCGTGCTGATAACTCTTCCCCGTTTCCAGGCAAGCACAGGGAGCATAGGAAGTGGGGGATTGCTGGAGTCTGTTTCTGTCGCAAGCTGAGGGCATGAAGGTTGGAGCTACCTTGGAGGAGGCAGGAGGGATATGTGACATTGGCACAGTCCCTCAAAACAATCACACTGTGTTTGGGGTTTCCTTCTCATTCCCCATCTGGATCTCCCCATCTCATCTCTTAAGAGCTGGGGGGAGGGCAGGGGTGCTCAAATCATGGAGCAGGATCTGGGGAGAAATGTGCCCATTTGGGTAAAGAGCCCTTCCCCACTGCACAGCAGGCCAGCCAGAGCTGGGCTAGCCCCACTGCACTGCCCGGGAGCTGCTGGGGACAGCACACGGTGAATGCGGGAGCCAGGCTGAAGCCACCTCTTGTCAGAGAGCACATTTATACATAGCAAGCGTTGGTACGGCGAGATCAAATGTTTCCACTGAAAAGTGCCCCCATACTGTCCTCTCACCCACCGCTGGCTGGTCACAGAGGAAAAGAAACACAGCAAGAAATACATAAACATGTCACGATTCACCTTCCCACCACAACAGGCTGGGCCAGGTGCCACATCTGCCAAGGGCACTGCTTCGAGAAGACGCGCAAGGAGCCAAGCCAGATATGCACAAAGCTCCCTTCTAGAGCTGGGGTGGGCTGGACCCTTATCAAAGACGCAGCGATACATACACATAAATCCCTCCCTCCCCCAGGGTTTTAGAAGCCAAACAAAGAACGAGGAAGCTTAAAGACTGAACAAGAACAGTTTTCTGCTGAGGTTTAACTACCCCCAGCTGAATCTGCAGCTGGGGGAACTGCCAAACCCAGAGAAAGCACTCAGAAACAGAAGTGAAACTGTCCAGAAAGGCTAAGGAGGAACAGCCCGGACCAACATCAGCAACACAGAGCGCAAACGGCCAAGGGAACAATATAAAAATGCATTAACATGGACTGCTTTACCCCCAAAGCGTCCCTTTAAACCTACACCTGGCCCAGTCCCATTCCTCCGACACCCAGCATGGAAGAACAGGATTTGAAATTTAGAGAAGAGCTTTGCTCTAGCGTAGTGTCTCCAGGCAGTCAATGCGGTCACAGCACCTTTTCTAGTGAGTGAGCAACCCCCCCGTGCCAGGAGGCAGGGGCTGGCAGTGTAAACATTGCACTGGTGTGTCACTATCCGTGGGGTCTTCCCGACCCTCCTTCCACAAACGACACATGTTAGCGTCAGGCTCGATGCAAAATTCCCACTTTCTAACAGAAAGCGTAGCCCAGCCAGAGGCAGATGTAACAGTAACTCTGCAGCACTGAGCTGGAACACAAGACTGGCGAGATGAGTCACAGGGACACCAAATTCAAATCAAACAAAACACTGATACAGGAGAGGGCTTCAGGGATATCACCTTGTCTAAGCTACTGGGGTTAACATGGTGGAGGAATTGCTGCATTCAGGCACAGTAAAACTCACTTTACAGCTTATTCAAACCAGTCAGGGCCCATCTTCCCTGCACTGCTTAGTGGGGCAGAGAGCCCTTTGCTTTCTGCCAAAACAGAGCTCTCCCTTTCTGCAGACGCACCATTTGTTTTACATTCTCCTGACCACAGCATGTCCTCACTGATTGCAAGTTAAAGCATGGATAGTAGTTCCCTTTATACAAGACACACTGTCTCCCTCTAACATTGCCGTCAGAACAGGGAGTTTAAACTGTGAAAGTGCTGGAGAGAACATCTCCTGACCCAGAGGTAGGCAGGCAAGAGCAGTGTACTTGCCTGTGCAAATCCCAAACGTGATCCCTTAGTGATGTCTACCCCTGGAGCAGTAGAAAGGATTTGACCTGGATGTCAGCACGGAGCGAGCGAGGTTCTCCACCGTGCGGTGTCACGGTGCGCTCCCCTCCGCTGGGTCCGAGGTCTCTTTGTAGTGATGCTCTGAGAGTTACCAGAGAGTCAGGGCTGAAAAGCCAAGCCTGACTGCCTGGTGCGTTACGACAGTGAGATACAAGTCCCTGCAGGGCTCCTTCAGTGAAGCCCCAAATTACAACGTTCCTCTTGTATGTTCCCAATTTTTTTTCCTCCCCCCACCCCTCTGGTCCTATGGGAAATCTACTTCCCCTCATCAGCAGCACGGACCAGCCTGGAGAAGGAGTCAAGCTGTGAGATCCACAAAGATAGCGTTGGCAGTGGTTTGTCCAAAGATGAAGGCTCCGAGGGTGACCATGAACACCCCATAGCTGACCTGGGCCCACCAGCTGTGGATGCACAAGGATAGGGTGCAGTTAGAGGGGACCTGTATGCCAGTGACTGCAGGGAAAGGGGGGAGAGGGGAGGTGAACTTCAGTTACCTGACTGGTCTGGTTTCCTGGATCTCAGAGAGTTTGGCTTGAATCAGGCAAAGCCCTGGCAGGGAGGGGAGGCAAATTAAATCCAGATGAGGACTGTCCCCTGGAGCCTGAGCAGTCACCCCTTCAGACCAAGGAGCTGCTCATCCAGAGAGATAAGAGCTGCTCTGCAGAAGGCAGGAGGGACACGTCCTCTCCTATTTCCTTCTTCCAGCCAGGTAGATGAATCCCAGGGCAATCCCAGCCACCTCCCAGCCCGCTCTGGAGAGGGGCAAAGCACATTTTTAGCCCAGCCAATATAGTTGGGCTGTCAACCAGCCTCACACTGCACTTTCACCATTCTCAAAAGGGCTCTTGGTTCCTGTGCCCCCATCCTGCCCCCTCCTTGCCTGAGATACAAGGACGAGAGACCTCCACTGGCCACCAAGTGTCCCAGGATGATGGGGCCATACCTGGGAAGACGAAGATGAAGCAGGCGGCCAAGCCCCCGATAACAGAGATGACTTTGCCAATGTCAGGGATGAACAGAGCCAGGAGGAGAGTTAGGAGGAACCAACTGACAGTCTGGAGTAGACGCCGTCGCCGCTCCCGCACCACGTCCTCCTCCACCGTCACCCCAGTGTAGCGGAGCCAGAGGCCCTCCAGGACAGCCCTGTGGGCACAAACCCAAGCAAGGGGGGTTTCCTGGCAATGCCCTCCTGCCCATGCCAGTTCCTGCCACCTCCCACTGCTCACCGGCCACAGAAGTGCAGGATGGGGTAGGATGTCAGCACGCACAGGATGATGAAGGCCCGAGCAAGAGCAACGGGGATGTCGTTGGAGGGGTAGGAGAGCAGCACGTCCTGGTCCACACTGGTGCCAAAAGTCAGGAACCCACAGACACCTGCCAGGGAAGGAAGCAATCAGCAGGGGACAGGGAAAACTTGTGTCCAAGTGACAAGACTCAGAGGGATGTTACACACAGAACACAGGGGTGTGTGTAGGGGGTCAGGTGAACCCCCCACCTTTCCTCTCTGTACCTCCCTCACATACTCTCTGCTGACCAGGGGATCTCTGCTCTCCAGGAGCTCACAGCCCCTCCAGGGACCATGCCGTACCCACACAAGCCACCATGAGGTCCCCTCACTTACCAGTGCCTGTATAGACAAAAAGAGCGATCACCATGGCTGCCGTCACCACGGCCCCCCAGGTCTTCACCTCTGGCTGCTTCATGCTGTTAAAGACGGGCACACTGCTCACGTGGCACTGCCAGGGACACAAAGAGAGCGTGGTGAAAGATGCCGGGGTGAGCTGGAGCAAAGGGGAGCCATGCAGGATCCCATGCGTTACGCATGGCTAGAGCAAAGCGCTACTGAGAAGCGAAGACACCACGAGGCCCCAGGTTTGTCGCCGGAGGAAGCAATGAGGAGACAGGCTGCCCTGGCAGCTCCCCGGCTAGGATAAAATTGATCCGTCTCCCCCCCAATCCTATTCACAGCCCAACTCTTCTCTGCTTAACAAAACACTACTCTCCCTCTGCCGGCGTTAGTTCTCTGCCATTACAGGGAGCTGAACTAGCTTCCCAGGCAGCAGCAGAGCCAGGGGGCAGAAAGCAGAGAGTGGGGAGCCTCTCTTCCAGGGGGTGGTGAGATGTTAAACCAGTTCCAGCCACCTTGCAAAACCATACACCAAGAGCACAGAGCAGCTTCCATCTGAATGTCCAGGGAAATATTCTGGAAGTAAAAAGCATCTAGCTGCGTGACTGTCTCCTGTGGAAGGGACAAAGTTCAAAACACTGGGACATCTCTGGACTGACCAGACATGGCTAGACATGTGCAAAGGGGCAAATTGTCCAGCGCTGGCCAAAGGGTGAACAGCCTGGGTGTTGGAGGCCTGCTGACTCTCAATTCTGGGATCCGCTGTTATCCCTCAGCTCCTCTGGGGACTAGACGAGCCCCACACCCAGGCAGCCACAAGGCTCGCAGCCTTACCTGGAATCCGAAGCAGATGGTGGGCATAGCGTTGAACACAGCCATCCATGTGGAGGGGCTGGCAGGAGAGAAACATCCGCCAGTCAGACTGTGCAGGGAAGGTACAGGCCCCCCGCACCCACTCACAGAGCCCCCTCGGAGGAACGACAAGGGGCATTCGGTAAGGGGTTCATTTCTCAGCAGATCTGCCTCCTCCTCAGTTACCACTTGCCCCCGTGTGGGATGATGCCTTTGCAGGGATCGAAGTTTTCCTAGGGTCTGGCACTCTCTGAAGACCAGGGCCTCTCACTCAGATAAAACCAGGCCCTCTTAGAAGCTGTCAGAGATGTCAAAAATCGAGGAATTACAGAAGTAAAAGAATCAGTAAAAAAATAAGGACCTGTTGGGCAGTGTTGAGAACTGGTCTAAGTTTTACTCTGCCTAAAACAGCTGGGTCCAGAAACAGCCCCACACAGTGAAGGCAGGGTGAAGCCACTCAGACTTTGTCAACAAAAGAAACAACCAAAATCATCCTAAAAGAGCCATAGACCTCTCATTTCCAGGTGAGCAGAAACACTGTAAGGGGAACTTTGGGCCCAGTTGTATCGGAGCTAAAATTAACTAGCTCTCGACAAAAGCATTCATGGAGCTCTGGGGATCCAGGCATCCGGGAGGACAGGACCCCACTGGCAGGGGCAACACAGATCCCATGGGAGCAGTGTCTCCAGAAATTCCCCAGAAACTGTGACTACATCTCTAGGGTCCTTGGTGGGATGCTGAGCCCTCACAGGATGTAGGGCTGGCAGCCACCTTTGGTAGCCCAATGGGTCTGGCTGTGATCATGTCCTTCTGTTAATGTCCTCTGTTGTCCCCAGGGATGGCTACCTGTCCAGCCAGTTGTAACCAGTAGGGCATTCCTGCCCCCTCTCTATCCTATCCTCTCTATCCTCTCTATCTTGTCCTTCTTGCCTTAGTGGTCTCCTAGGTCCCAGGTTTTAGGGAACCACTCCTCAGTAGCCTGCAAGACACACTTGCAGTGGAGGGCAGATGAGGATTTTCTGATGTCTAAGCTCATGCTGTAGTACTGAAGAAGGGGAGAAGGAGACCAGGACAGGGTGCCTCCAACAGGTCCTTCTCCTCTCCCTCACTACCTGCTCCCATGAAAGGTGGAGCGATGCAGCCTCGTGGAGTTCTTGGCAGAAACATGCAGCTTCCCTGGGACCAGGGATAGGACTTGGGAAGGAACTGTCTCCCACCTATGCACCCCTCATTTCAGCACCCCTGCTGGGCTCTGCAGTGTGTCAGGGTCACCACCAGCAACACATCTGTTGCACGTACCTGGTGGGGATCTCCACAGGCGCAAGCTCCTTGTCAGGCCAGATGTACTTGATGATAATGACTGCAGTGACATACCATGTGCCAATCACACTTAGAGAGCTGCAAGAGGGGACAGTGGGCCTGTCAGTGTGCTGCCTCCCAGCCAGCAACTGTTACTCTCAGTAGGCTGGAGAGGCTCTCCTCCCAGGCTCTGCAGCCCTGTCCTTCTCCCAAGGCAGCCTGGACCACCTCAATCCTTCCCACCAGGACCATCTCTTGCCCTCCCTTTCTCCCTCCTCACCAAGGACAGGAATATGCCAGGCACTGTCACCCACTGTCCTCCAAACAGACGCCCACACAACCCCGCTGTGCTCAGGGGCTGCGCTGCGGAGCAGACGTGCTCCAGACAAAGGGACAGACTGACCTTGGGTTTTGGGCAGGGATAGAGAAAGAGGTGAGTATTAAACAAATGGCTACAGTGTTTCAGTGTCTGCAGGACCACCTGGCCCTGGGTCCCAAGGGATCCTTACTGGCCCTCCTTTCTGCTGAGTGGCCAACTCCAAAGACAGCGAACAAAGCAGCTGAGACCAGCTCTTCCCTCCAGAGAGCACAAGTGAGGGACACAGGCCCCAGGGAATTATATTATGTCTGCACAGTGCTCAGCAGCTCCTCTGTTTCCCAGGTGGGGAAACTGAGGCACAGGGAGGAGAAGGACATGCCCAAAGTCTCAGGGGTTGGTAGCAGAGCCAGGGCCATAAAGGGTGTCTCCATGCTCAGGAGGGTACCAGCTGGCCCAGACTGTTAGTATGTCCCAGCTCGCAGCCCTGGAGGGCTCTCCTCACCTACCTGGCATATTTCTGGAAGCCAATCTCCTTGGGGATGGAGAGGGGCAGGATGAGGAGGAAGGCAGTGATGCTGATGGTGAACTTGCGGTCCGTGTACCAGTGGCTGCTCCCTGCTCCCTCGGGCTCTGTCACCAGCGCAGCAATGACTGTGGGGGAGAGCCGAGGCTGTCAGGGTGCAAGGCAAGGACATCTCCCCTTTCCAGGGGAAGGGAGGGCAACTGAGTTTTTCTCAGGACTCTTACTCTTGTCCTCCTGGTCTCCAATGATGATGAGGAAAGCGATGCAGGTGCCAAAGGTGTAGACAGCGATAGCCACCTCACACAGCACGCCGGGTACCTTCCCACACACAGCCCACACCACCTCCTGGTACGTCCGCTCATTGCTGGCCTGTGAGCAGTACGCCAGGATGACCAGGCCTCCGATGATGAAGACCAGCATACACTGGAGTGGGGAGGAAACACGGAGGGGACACAATGAGGGAATGGCATGCCAAGGTCCCCGAAGCCACCCCAGATACCCAGCCCCAAACACGCACAGTATCCCTGCTGTCCCTCAGGGCCCTGCCCCACACCTCACCCAACAGGGGTCCCTTCCAGGGGCCCACAGTCCCCCACACCCCAAACAGGGATCTCCAGCTCCCACCCAGGCACCCACTCCTCAGGGTGCCACTTGGGGCCCTCCCTTCCCTGCCCTCTCACCATCTGCAGTGTGATGCCTGCGGCCACGCCACCAGCCATGTTGAAGGCAGCAGGGAAGTTGAGCAACCCAGCCCCAAGGGCAGCGTTCACCACGATGAAGACAGCTCCCAGAGCAGAGGTGGCCCCCAGACTGTCTCCTTGGCTCTCTCCACTCTTGGGTACCGTCTCCACCCTGGGGCTCTGTAGGAGCCTGGCCCGTTCCCCAGCATCAGCACTCCACTCCCAGTCCTTGTAGTCGCTGTTGATGCTCCCGGTGCCCTGAGCCATCTTTCGTCTGGTGGCAGGATCCTTCTGTCCTACCACAACACACACTGCCCTCTGCGTCCCACCAGTGTTCCCACACCGGGCTCAGCCAACCGCCACGAGGAGCGTCTCCAGCAGCGCTGGCTCCATCAAGCAGTGAGGCAGCAAACAGCCAGGCTGGGACCACAGCAGCCAGAAGTGCAGAAGACCCCTTCACTGCTCCTAGAATGGACACAAGAGGGACAAGAGTCAGTTAAGGATTGTTGGGAAACTGAGTCAAGCCCTGCTGTCATGCAGGCTTCCCTCCCATCTGTGCCTGGGGATGGGCCACCCAACGGGATAAAGCCAAAAGCCTCTGGTGTCCTGCAGTCTACATTAAGAGGAGACCACTCAGGCATCAGACAGGGGCACACATGAAATCCATTCACTGGGTCTCAGCTCATGGGACATTGCACTCAGGTACCCTAATTTCAGCAAAGATGTTATGGGATGGAAGAAGACACAAAAAGAACTCACCTCTCGTCCTCTGAATTCAGAGTGAGGACGCTGCCGCCTTTGGATGGTGGATTGCGCCCTGGTCGCACGGCTGGGGAGCTGGGACCTCATCACAGGACTCACATTTCTGCAGGCACGAGACCCAGTGTCACAGCTCACTTCCTGATTTCCAGCCCCAATTTCTGCAAGCTCTGCAAGAGCTGCCATGCACGTGCTTGCTGGGTAAAGTTCGGGGCCTGGCTCAACGAGAACGACCCGCACGCACAACAGGGAACATTGTGTAACCAAGGAAAACAGGACCAGCGCCTACTGCAGCAAACAGCCTCCCCTTCCCAAGCGCACCCAGACTGCCAGGGGATGACCGCCAGCACGAGATGTCTCAGAAGTGTTTGCAGAAGAGCCTACACCTGAACACCTGGTGTTTCCATCACAAGAGCCCTTGGTGGTTGGACAGTCCAGACCTAATCCCAGCACCTCTCTGAGCTCAAGATCAGCTCTCGCAAACCCTCCCCAGACACTGAGGGAGCCTGGCAGAGCCTCACGGGGACCTTCAGAACCACAGGAAATCTTTTTCCTTAGATTCTTCCCGATCAAGAGACCCGTTGTTTCTAGGCTATTTATTCCCATGCTTTTGCTACCGATCCTCTTCAAAGATTTCGGGGAAAAGAGGAAGAACTGCAGAACCGGGCAAAGGGAGAAGAAGGGCAGCTACTCTCATCCGGAGGTAGGAGCGCAAAGGGGACAGATCCCAGGTCACCAGGCTGGTGGGCCGGTTGATGCACGTGGGGTCCATTTCGGCCTAGCTCTAATGCTCCCGCCTGGGCGAGAGGCGGCCGAGGCTTCCCTGCTCGCCGGAGAAGGGCGCTGGAAGCGGAGGGGCTCACACCGCCTCCGCCCCGCAGCCGGGGCGCCTGGCTGCCGCTTGGCTCCGCTCGCCGGGAGGCGACATCAGGCAGCGACGGCCGGGCCTTGACAGCGGGCGTTTCTCTGAAGGTTAAGCAGCGCGGAGGGGGCAACCACGGGCCGCGGACCACGCTGCGCGGCGAGGGGGGCCCCGCTCCGCGACGAAGCGAAGCCTGGAGCCGCGCACCAGGCCGCTGCCCCACGGCCGCCCTCGGCCGCCCCGCACCCCGGGGGACAGGTGCCCCCCCCACGCAGAGGCGGAGCGGGCCCGGCGTCCTCCCGCCTTCGGGTGCGCGGTGCCCCGTCTCTCGGCGGCGGGGCGCACGGTCCCCCCGGCCACGGGCCGTGCCGCCCCCCCGGCGGGCCACCCCCAGCCCTCCCCTCGGCGCCGCCGCTGCGAGCAGCCCCGGGGCCGGGCGCTCCGGAGGGCGCTGCCCCTGGCTGGGCCGGGCCGGGCCGGGCCGGGCCGTGGGGGGCCCCGGGCGGCCCCTTCCCCACCTCACTCACCCGGCGGCCGGGGGCCGCTCCGCTCCGCTCCGGCCCGGCGGCGCCCAGCGCTCCCCGCGGCGGCGCAGCGCCGGCACCGCCCGGCCCGCTGCACGCCGGGGCTTGTAGTCCGCCCGCCGCCGCCGCCGGGCGCCGCGCGAGGGGAGCGGAGCGGAGCGGAGCGGAGAGGGGCGGGGAGGCCCGGCGGCTCGGCTCGGCTCGTCGGCGGCTCCGCGGGGGCCGCGGCCCTGGCCCCCCCCGCCCAGCAGCTCCCCGCCGCAGTCTCCGGCCTCCCCGGTCCGGAGCAGCCGGGCTGCATCACCCAAGGGGCGCGGGAACCCGGCCGCAGCACCCGCGCCTCGGCAGGCCGGGAGAAGCAGGGGCACCCCAAAATGCCGGTACCCCCTGCTGCTCGAAGCGGCTTCTTCTGTGCCATCGTTGCTGGTTTATGGCTAAAACGTAAGCCAGCCCCGCGTTGCCCAGGCAGCAGCGCAGAGAGAGGAGGCAGCAGCAAAGGACAGTCAGAAAGCAACCGCTGTGCTCCAGCTCTTTTATTTCAACAGAGAACAGGCTGCAGAAAGGCCTAATGATTACACAGGGTAAAAGGGCTCTCTGAAACCGGGGCAGACGGGGGAAGGCAGGCTCCGGAGCAACGCAGAACCCAGGACCACAGCACGGGAACCCACCATCCTACAGCACGACGGGGCAGCACCGGGAGCAGCAGCACGGGAAGCGGTTATTGCACAAATCGGAGAGGAGCAGAGGCTGTAGGCATCGGGCCATGTAAACAATCATTGCAGTTAAAGTGCAACCTGTCTGCTCTGGGGCAGCGGGAGGCTCCAGCTCTCCGAGGCTTGTGTAAGCTGCTCCTCCTCTGCCAGAAAGCCCGGTGACAGCATATGCTAGACAGACCCATCCCAGCTCCGAGGGAACAAGTTTGCACTGGTAACGAATGAAAACCAAGGACCGCTCTGCTAAATGTCCTGGTACAACTGCAAGGGAGAAAGGTGTCAGTTGGGAGATCAGAGCCACAGGATGGAGAAAGCTCATTCAGCTGCAGAGATACCCCCTTGGTGTCTGCCTAGGGGCCAACCTTTGCTTGCTGCAAGGAATAACTTCACCTTGCTTCAGTGGCTGGGCGCAGGGCAGACAGCCTTTGGGCACTCACACTCTCCCCAGGGAAAAAAAAAAAGCAACAGTTACATTCCACTGAGCAGGCTGCAATTTTAGCTGCATGACCCTGACTCCCACCCAAACAGTCTCCGTCCCCATGCCCTGGTACGTTCGGGACCCAAGGGTGGGTGGGGATTGCACTCCCTCTCTGGGGGACCCTCAGAAGACAGTTTCACTGGCCATAACGAGATCCCCTGTGCTGCCACGTCCGAGAGGGAATGTTTGGTACATGGAAAGGACAGGATCCAGTGGTGCTATCATGGGAGGAAGGCTCAACACAGCCATGTCAGCTTACTTTGGATGAAAGAGCAGAGTCCCGGCCTGCCCTATAAGGGCTTCCAGTCCTCTCAAGTCAGTTTAAAACGAGAGAATGTTTTCTGAGTCACCAGCTCTCAGACTTCCCTCAAGATCTTTCTCTCCTGCTTTCTAACAGCACCAGAAGTCTGGCTGAACAGAGCAGACAAGAGGAGGACACCATGGCACCCTAGGGTGAGGGTGCACATGGCTGGCCCCATGTCTTGGCTCATAGCTTTGGGACACACACAAACAGACTCTTCTTTGCAGGGAGGGCTGATAGGATCAGGGCCGGGCTGTTGGGATTGATACAGGAGCTGGGAGAGGCAGAGACCAACAAAGAGTAATTTTCAGAGTATGTTCTTATTGAGGGGCAAGTAATTGTTTCACCTCAGAGTACGGGAGTGAAGCCAGGAGAACCAGGCAGGTTTAGAGAAGTGACAGTGGCCTGCCTCACACACCACCACCACTGTGAATTACACCTGAGAGGAGATTCCCAGCTGGAAAGAGGTAAGCCAAGAATGCAGCGGATTTTAGTAGCGAGAAGTCCTCAGCCTTTGTGCTGGTTGTCAGATGGCAGCTTCGGCGCTGCCTGGCCCTTGGCTAGTCCAAAGCCCAGCTGCAGATGGGGGGGAAGGAGGACGGAGCCCGCAGGCAGCAGGGACAGGCCGAGGAGGTTGCAGGAGCGTACCTGAGCAGCCCTCACATTCAGCCCACCCAGCTGCCTCTCCACTGCCACTGCTGGCAAGCGGCAAACAGCCTTACAAAGCCTTCTCATGGAGAAATGAGTGTGGGGACGCACTTGTGCCTACAGTGGCAGGATGGCAGGATGCTAACCATTTGCTTCCTCCAACGCAGAGGGGTGCTGGGGCAGATGGAGAAAGGACGAACTGCAGGGGAGAACGGTTCTGATGGGAGTAGAAGCCAGCAATGGTGCCCCTGCTCAGCAATGTAGGGTGATTTTGACTAGGCCTCTACAACAATTCATCTACAAGATACATTCAGCAGCAGCGTTAAGTGCTGTGGTTGGAAGTGTTCTGCTTGCTTCCTTCCCCTCCCATTCTTCCATCAGCAGCAAGAGACAGGGGAAGGGAAGGCCAACAGCTCCAGGGCACACCTTTGTCTTTACTTGGTGACTTGATGGATGGCGTGAGCCAGGTAGCCCACGTTGCCCGATGTAACTCCCGCCACAGAGATTCGGCCATCCTTTGTCATATAGATGGAGAACTCCTTGGTCAGCCGCTCCACCTGGGATGAAAGAACAGAGTTCAAAAGGCAGGCCAAGCTCTGCTCTTAGTAGAGCGCAAATCTTATCCAGCTTGCCAGAACCAAAAGTGACTGGGCGCCAGCAGACGCTGAACCCACACCAACTACCTGCAGAGCCAGCAGTGCACACTGGGAAGCAAAAGATGCTGCTCAGCTCTTGGGCAACACACAAGCACTTCAGATGATCAGTTAGGACAGTCACCTCACTTGAGCTGACCCTCAAGGTCACCAAAGCGTGGCTTTAAGTGACTGCTTCCTTTCACAGATAAGCGGGCTACATTTGCTTTTAAACTCCTTAAGCACAGCAGGGAGCAGGGCAGGACACAGGTCCCCCAACATGCTCCAGTGCCGCAGGCTTGGAGGATGGTCCTCCTGGACTGCTCATATGGGCTCATTTTAGCACCTGCAGTCAAGATCCATCTGAAAAGGACCACAAACACCACCTCTGAGGCCACAGGAACGGTGTTTACCTGCTCAGGCTTCAGCCCTGTGAAGCAGAACATGCCAATCTGGTCAGTGATGTGCTGCCAGTTGTGGGAGGATCCCTCTTTCTTGAGGTTGGACACCAGCTGAGTTCGCATGCTGATGATCCGGTCAGCCATGCTCTTCACCTCCACCAGCCTGAGGAGCCAAGCCAGGAATCGCTCAGAGCACAGCTGGGATGCACTGACACTGCCCCCTCCCCAACTGCCTGGGAAGCAACCCTCTCCCCCTGGAGGGGCCTCAAACCCCCAGAAACATGGGATGTATAACCCAATCACTGTCCACACGCACATGTTCTCTGAGTGGCACACACAGTAGGCAGATGAGCAAAGCCCAGAGCATGAACCCACTGCTCCAGCTGGGGAGCTGCTCCTTTCTCCTGGTATCTGAAAGTGGCTGCTATTTATTTATTCCATAGCTGTTGGACAGTACTAACAGGGTCTCACATCTCCCACTTCCAAAAGATGCTGGAGAAGTGCAGGGCTCATGGCAACACTGTCCAAAACCACATAAGATAGTATCTGGGGATAAATGGAGAGGACAAGGGGACCTCCCAGAGCAGGCAGACATTCCCTGCTCCAAGGCAGCGCAGCTAGGAGACATCTCTGCTGGGCCCTGCATCAGGCACAAGCGTCAGCCTGCCAAAGGAGCACAACTCCCAGCGAGGCCACAATACACAGGCAGCCTTTGTTCCGCAAGGCCAGCTGCCTGCGGGGACTCAACGCCAAGGGGCTGGGAGAGCAGCCCAGGCTGACGCCAGGGAGTGGGCTTGGGGTGTGGAGGTTACATTCCTCTGTCTTATTCCCAGGGGGTTTAAGCTTCCACTTCCCCCATGTGAGACATCTTAAGTGGCTACAATGCCTTAGTTGGCCTTCTGCACTCTGTGGATGGGCAGCTCCTGCAGCCTTCAATCCCAGTGGAGCTTTATCCCCTTTAGCGTTCTCTGCCCTGGTAACACAGAGGAGCCCCCATGCGCTAGGCTGGACTGATACTAGCCGACGCCAGGACACGAGTGTCTGAGCAGGCCCTCATTCCTCCAGGGCAAAGGAGTGGCACGTGCTTCTGACTGCACCCCAGAAGCAGCGAGCTGCCTGTGACACTAATGGCTACCACAGAGAGACTTCACATCTCACTACTGTGTGCATTAGGGGTTCCCTCTTACCACTCTTTCCGCAGGTCAGGGCTGTTCAGGATGAGAGAGGCGATGCGGGCTCCGTTGATGGGTGGGTTGGAGTACATGGGACGGATGAGGATCTTCAGCTGCGACTCGACCCTCTTGGCTTCCTCTGCATCACTGCAGATCACCGTGAAGGCACCCACACGCTCCCCTGAAAAAAATGGCAGTCAGGTCCCAGCCTCCGCCCCTGGATACCAAGGGCTGGGGCAGGACCTGTCCAAAAGCCACACAGCCTTACAAGAGCCCTGTTCTCTTGGAGGGTCTCCACCTGCTCCCAGCAGGTTACCTCCTGTGTCCTGTTCAATACTACAGGATGGGCACAAGGAGCAGCTGGGACTGGGAGCCCATCAGGCATCTCTAGAAAGACACCGGCTGAAAACTGAAGGCAGAGGATCCCCCCAGCATCTTGCACGAAGCACCACCCGCCCTGCTCACCGTACAGCCCCATGTTCTTGGCGTACGACTGTGCCAACACGATGTTGATGCCCTGCTCGATGAAGTGCCGCACAGCCCAGGCATCCCGGTTGATGTCCCCGCTGGCAAAGCCCTGGTAGGCCATGTCAAAGTACACGAGGAGGTTCCGTTTCTGCCAGTGGAGAGGGAAAGAGAGCGTCATGGGGGCTGAACACCCCTCCAGGCTTTGGGAACCATGGCAGCAGGCTGAACAGAGCCATGTAGGCAGCAGCCTGCTTGGTTGCGACCCTGCTCCTCCACAAACAGAGCCATTCCCTTTCCTTTGCTCAGAGAAGGCAGTCTGAAAGCCACAGCTACCTGCTGCACATCAGAACAGTACGCAAAGACCCCACCAGTACATTTACGGCATATACAGTCTGGCCGAGGAGGGAGAAGTGGATTTAACAGCAATGACTTATTCCATTTCAGTGTCTCCCGTATTATCAGTTTCCAGGCGTCCAGTTTTTCACCTCTCCCCAGCCATCCCCCTCTTCAGGAACTGAAGCACATGAGAGCTTCCAGCATTTCCAATGCACCAGCATCAAGAGAACTCCCAGCTACCACAGCTTGCTCTGTCAGCCTTGCTGCACTCCCCCATCTCCCTGGGAAGGTGCCAGCAGAGTGACTGCTGGACTTGGACTATTAAGACTCCCAGTGGTCAGCTGGAAGCTTGACCTGAATGGGAACACTTGGCTGGCTCCTGTCTTTGGTGCAGGAACAAGACACCCATCCTGGCTACAGGGAGGGGAGTAGCCAGTAGCTCAGCAGAGACCAGATGCCGCCCGTGAAATCCCAGAGACGCATTTTCCCAGGAGCAGCACAGCACCACTGGGACCCTCCACTGCTCACCTTCACCACAGCAGCCAACTCCTTCCATTGCTCCTGCCGGGGATCCACCCCAGTGGGGTTGTGAGCACAGGCGTGCAAGAGGATGATGCTCTTCTCTGGAATTTTCTAAGAAAGAAGTTAGAGAGAATGAATGATTAATGACGTCTGGGCACTCTTCTTAGCTGTTGAGATGAGGCTACTGACTTAGACACATGCGTAGCCACAAAGCTGGCTTAGAAGGTCCTGCAATGCCAGAACTCTGGAGGAGCAAGAATACAAGATGTCTCTTACTCTCACACATCTGACAAGTTCTGCAGGGTCTCCAGCCTTAACACAATGTCATCAGGCTCCCAATCACATTCGGGCTAAAGCAAAAAGCTTACACATCCCCCCACACCACCTCCATGCATCCAGGCCCTAAAGGCAACTCACAGAAATGTCATCCATGGCTCCAGAGAAGTCAAGGCTGCATGTCTTGGGGTCGTAGTAGCGGTAAGACTGAAGTTGCAGGCCAGCATCACGGAAAATGGGTGTGTGATTGCCCCAGGATGGTTTGGGCAGATACACGTCACGACTAGACTTGAAGAACCGTTGCTGATCAAGAGAAGGAGAGCATGTTCAAGTAGATTGAACAGATTCACGCAGTTAGAAATACCTGAAACATCAGCTCCTGTCAAAAGATTCCTTTCCTTCCCCCACTGGCCAGGGACTCACCAAAAAATTGGCTCCAATTCGCAGAGATCCAGTCCCAGAAATACCCTGCACAGTGACATACTGCAAGGGAAGATACAAATACATGAGTGAGTTGACACAGCGCAATACAGGAAATGGAGCAGTCCCTACATCAGCTTTGGCAGATGCACTCCTCAGCAACAGCTCCTTCAAACAGGGACACAGGACTGGAAGGGACTGCATGGATCAGTGAGTCCAATTTGCTACTCTGTCCTCATTAACCCACAGCTCTGTCCCGGAAATATGTGGGTTCCCCCTCTCCTCCCAACTCTGACAGGATGAGCATATACATCTCCTTAAATACATCCCGCAGCAGAGCTGAGTTCTGGGGCTCAGTCCACGCTGCTTAATACACTAACAGGGCAGGGAGTTGGGACCCAGGCAAGGCTGAACCCTCGTGAAGGGCTGGTTTACCACAGCTTTCGGAGGTAGCAATTATTGTTGAGCCTATAGCCAGCCTGCAGCTCAGAGGCACGAATACCCACACCAGCCCTTCTGCTCCTCCTGGGCACCTACGTACAGACCGTGCAGCACTGCCCACCCCCGTGGTTCCCAGCCCACTCCTTACCCGACCACTCTTGAAAGCCTCACTGTTTTCACCCAACGCCAGTTCTGCTGATGCTCTGGTGAAATCTGCTAGCCCCGCAATGGGCAAGTACTCCTTGTCCATCTTCTTAGATGCTATCTGGGCCTCTGCCTGGAAAGAAGAAGACACATTTGATATGGAAGGCATCACCAGCGCACGGCTCAACGTCTCTTCTCTTCTTCACCAACTGCCAGAGCCCTCACTGGTTGTTAGCACAGGACAGCAGAGCCGGGTAACCGGGTGCTAGAGGAGAGCGCCCATTAGCATTAATGCGGCTGCACAGGGACATGTGTTTCTTTGCTCAAGCTAGAACAGTCCTGCAGGAAGGAGTGACTTGACTGTTACTGAACAGCAGAGACTGGCTCTATATAGGGAGACACATCCTAAAGCTAGATAGGGTTACAAGCTCTTTGCAGGCCCTGGTTATACTGGCAATGACACCAAACTAGGTGAAGCACGTTAAAAAAAAGTACCCAGAAAACCCAGCCAATTTTGAAAGCAGCCTGCCTGAAAGCTGGCTCACCTACCTCCTAAACAGGGCTCCCCCCAGCCTGGCTAATCTCAGTCCCAACCCACTTTAACACTAACCTGGTTTCAATTCACCACTTCTTTCAAGTAGACCTAGCATCAAAAACCAATCCAGGTCCTTATCTGACACGGGGCAGCAAGAACAGTGGGCAATGAGACATACTAAGGAAAAATACAGTGATGGAGACGCATCCCAAGTGCTCTGGGAACCTTATTCCTGCTCCTAGAGGAGCTGGACGGAAGCTGGCAGCATTCAGATGCCAGCAGGAAGCTCCTTCTGTGACACCATTCAGGCTTTCTGGTTGTGACCTGGCTGCAGTATGCTCTGACACAGGGAGAGTGAGGACAAGGGAGAGTTAGCAGAGGAACTGCTTTAAATCCCACGCTGACGAGAAACATGGACAAGATATCCTCCCTATGCCAGTCACCATACATGTCAGCTTCCAGCTGTTTATCAGCTTATTTCTATACTTACAGCTCCGAAAGGCTCCAGGCAAAGTTACCCCACCCTCTCCGTAATCCCCTCCAGAGCAGTATTCACACCCAGCTCCCCGGCTGGAGTTTCAGACCGGCTTACGGAGAAACTGGTGACAAAGGCTCAGCAGAATTTCTAATCCAATAAAGGGACAATGTCAGCTCTTTCCTTCCCACGTGGGATGCCCCAAGGAACATCAGGCTATTCACAAGAAACCCCTTTAAGCCCAGAGGACAGCTGAATTGGAGAGCTCATGGAAGGCAGCAACAAATTAGATTTACTTGGATGGGAGCAAGACACACTTTCCCTATTTTTCCTACTACTGCTAGGACAGCTGGCTCCACTATCTCTCTGTAGCATTAGCATTGCTAATGGAGATATTTAGCAACACTGTCCTGCTCTACTAGAGACAAAGCATGTTGTAAGGACCAACAGGCAAACCTTGCCTAGGGACTGCATGCAGGGGCCTTCCTGCTCCCTGTCCCCGCCAGGGCGCCTGGCACCTGGATCTGATCCTGCCCCGTGACCAGCGGCAGGCTCACCTTGCGAACGCAGTTCAGGACGTACGGCTTCCCGTTGTCATCCCGGTACGCCCCCACACCCAGGTTCATCTTCTTGGAGTTGGTGTCGCGCTTGAAAGCTTCCGTCACCCCCAGGATAGGGTCGGGGGGACCCATCTCCACGTGAGACCACCATGAGCTGAAGGGAGAAAGCAGCTAAGGATTAGGTGCAAGAACTGAGCAGCTGACACTGTTCGCAACACCCTGGCTAAGGGCTCAGCAGCGGCAGGCTCCCCAACACCTCAAGTGAGGTGCTGTTTCCTAAAGTGAACAGCCCATGGTTTCCCCTGCTCCACACAAGCCAGGTCTAAATCTGCAATGAGTCCAAGCGAGCACGTTCCCCAGTTAACTCAGTAGCATATCAGTAGTGCAGAGTTTGACAAGGTGGGTGGGTCTGCGTGATAAATAAGCACATCCCTCCCTGCCCCATGGCAGAGGGTAAAAAGACAACACAGCCCTGCTCCTGCCAGGCAAAGCAGGAGGGGACTTTTGAGAGAAGCCACCAAAGGTTTCCCAGGTCATGCAAAATTTGGGGAGAGCTGGTTGGTGTCCTTCCCCCAGGGATCTCTGAAAAGTATGGATTGCTCATGGAGATGGGCGCAGAGATTCGAAACCAAACACACGTGCCGTGGTCCTGGCTGAAAACAGTTGATGTAAGCACTGGTGCGTGACCTCGAAACCTGTTAGGGACACGCCAGCTGCTCAAACAGAGTATCCCAGCGCCCAGAGCAACTCAAGGCTGGTGTGGGACGGCTGTGTAACCCACCTGCCCTCCCGGGCAGCGTCACACCAACCGGACACACCACCACACACATTTAGCTATTAAGCAGCACCCTTCAGGTGTGCACCGACAAGACATGCACAGCTAGAGAGGAAATGTCAAGAGAAATCTTGCCTTTTAACCATTGGGGAAGGTAGAAGCATTGCTAAGAGAATTATCCAGGGAGAAAATATCTCCCTTATGCTCCATTACCTGGCATTGCATTTTAGATTGCAAAATGGGCAAAAAACCTCACTTTAATGTGGCTGAAAATAATGGGCTTCCTCTAAATCATTAATGGGTAGAAATGACCCTGTTTTCCTTATGTGCTGACACCATGAAGGCCCCAGGAAACAGAAGCCTTAAACTCTTATACTCCAATCACCTGCCACCTCTCCAGGGCTGGGTTATTCCTGCAGGTTAGCTCTCTCCCCAGGGAACCTTGTCCAGATCCAGGCAATTGCGTGAAACATGAATACTGAGCCTCTTCCAAACTCCTGGAAGGGCTCTCAGGCATGAAAACTAATCTGCTTTTTCAGCAAGGTTAGTTGACCTAACAAAGATATTTCCCTTCCCCGTCCTACAAACTTTGGCTCCCTTGAGAGGGATGTTGTAGCCAAACGCTGTTTCCCTAGAACATGCACAGGACGCTCTCTTCCCTGCGCGACAAGTGACAAGCTCTGATTTGAAGGTCCGTTCCCTTGCAGTCAAGCCAGTAGGAGCTTTGCCCAAGTCCCAAGTCAGTGCTCCTTGCTCCCTAGCAGCCGCTCTCAAAACCACCTGCCTCCATCCCGTTGGCAGGACTGCCATCCTGAAGACAGAGAAGCTCTCTTAAGGTCAAGGACAGATCAGTCCACGCTATAAAAAGAAACCCCGTTTTTCTCTCTTTGGCCGCAGCCTCTACCCAGTGCCACGCTCGGCCTCCGCAAGCCGTAGATACTGCAAGAGAAGAGGTGTGGTGGGTTTTAACCTGCCTTGCAGAGACAGGTCCCTCTCGAACACAGGATAACTACAGAAGACAACTCAACATAGCTCTGACTGCCCTGGCACGCAGCATCGCACAGACACTTATCCAGACACCCAAGCTCCGTGGCAGGACACAGCATGTAGCCCAAGGTAGATGCGGCTCATCTCCCCTGGGAGGGGATTCAGTCTTGGGAGCTAAAGGAGAAACACAGAACGAGATTGCTTTTATAGCTAACGCCACCACGAATCAGCTTTACGGGGAAGAGTTCTTTGGCCCGGGGAAGGCAGCCTCACGTGAAGATATCCTGGGACCAGGCTCTGCCCCAGGCGACGCAGGAGGCCTCGAACCACCCCCTGACCAGTCACACCTTCTGCTGAACGCTGTGTGTACTGTGTTGGACTGTGGATGCGTACTCTGTCGTACTGCGGCAGACACCGAACAGCAGAGCACTTCTGGAGACAGCACGGCCCAGCGGGTTAAGGAAGCAGAAGGCTCTAGTGCTCATGGCCTCAGCAGAACTCGTAAAGTCACTTTCCCCCGCCACTCAGGCCACTTCAGGTCTGTTTAGACCCAGTTTAGTCACTACATATCCCTGCTTTGCATGTATGTACACGTAGATTGCCTCTCATCTGAGCCCCAGACTTCGTTTGTCCTGTTCAAACTTAATTGCTCTCCTCGTCATTATAGTATTCCTACAAAAAAAGGCAGCAAACGTGTACAGGCAGAGACACCTCAGGCAGCTTAAAAATAGAAGATGCGTTTAGCATTTTCTAGACCGCTAACAAATCTTAATTACCTCTCTGCTTAAGTACAGGATCAGCTCAGAAAGGAGGATGAGTCAGTCACGCCACAGACACCCACCCTCTGGAGGGACACGGGCTGCAGCGAGCGGTGAGGGAGAAGCTCAGAGAGCTGAGCCAACCCAACCAGGACGCGTGGAAGGCCACTGAGGGGGCTGTCGGGGCACAAACCTGCTGCGGGTTTAGGAAGCACGCGATGCTAAGCCTCTCCCGCCTTCCTGGCAATGGAGGAGGTGGGGGGGGGGAAAGAAATGCACTTTGCACACGAGCATCCCCCTCCGCAGGAGTCTACCTTGTCTAAGATTATTTTGGTACCAAAGGCTGCAGTAGCTTGGCCACCTGCTTTAAAGAGCTGCAGCTTCTGACATAGCGACAATACCGTCTTTCTGCTGTGCTTTTCACCAAGCCGCTTACAGCGCTTTAGGTATTTAGGTCCCAATCCTGCAAACGCTTAAGCAGGTCACTGGGTTCTACTGTGCTACTGCTGCAACCAACGCTGATCCCGCAGCGTTTCCCTAAGCTCCAGCACTCCTGAGAGCTGAGTACTTCCATTCTGAGCCACTGTTTCTATCAGCTTAAGACAGCAAAGGGCAGGCTTAGGGCTGATTTTCCTGTTCTTAGCCCAAGAGCTTTAGGGTGACAGCTAAAGAAAGACTCCTCTGCTCTTTCCAGGGAGTTGAGCCAGCAAGGAGGTGAGAAAAGAGTCCAGATTCAGTTGTTCAAACACATCAGGATACTCAGATAGATCACCCATTCAAAGCTTTCTGCACAAGGGTTTGGACAAGCAATCTAATAGGGATCCAAGGCTCCATATTCTAATATATAGCTACCGCTATGGTATCATAAGCACCTGATTTTTTAATGTGGTGTCTCTGCATTGCACTGTATTTTATTTCAAGCAATTAAAAGAGTGCTGGTGCTGAATAAAGGTCAAAGTTATAAACTGCATGTCCTCTCTGCCTACGCTCCAGGGCTGGACATGTTTCAGTGCACAGACCTAAACAAAAACAAGTTTAAGCTGTGGTTGAACTACTTGAGGAGTATCAAATGTAAGCCAAAGACAGCATTTTCTTCAGCTGCTGGACTTGAACGTAGGTGGCCTGAGGCTGTATTTAGATGCTGAGCAGACCTGTTGTTCAAGTAGTCTCTGTCCCCCCACCAGCCAGTCTGTGAAAAGGTGCTCAGACAATTGATGCAGCTGAGAAACAAGTTTTTGCCAGATTATTTTTCAGCCAGCTGGGTCTTCCAAGCCAGCTCAGGGCCCAGCTGCGTGCACGATGTGACAGACAGGACAGAGAGGGCAGAAACGTGCACCAAGACCTGCATAAGACAGCAGCACCCTTAGGAAACGCATGTGGCACTTGCGGCCCAAGCCGCAGAGACCTTAACAGCACGTTTATGGAGTTAGGCCAGGCTCACACAGCATGTTTTCCTCTAGGCAGGCAAGCGTTCACAAGTCCATTGAAGTTTTCCGTTGTTAAAGATCCGACACACACTCCCTGAGGTACAGCTCTATAGGTTACTCGATTTCAAAACCTCTGCCAAAGTCGGCCCCTCCAGCGGTTCTGCCAGTTGGAGCAGAGCGGACAGGCCAAAGGCGACTCCATTCGTGATCTCACAGCTAAAGCAAATATTTATTCAGGAACAACACTGATAGGCTGCTCCCGCTGCCACAGCCCTCTCAAGCCGGAAAAATTCATTGCCCTCGTCAGCTATGGTAAGCGTCCCACCAAGAAAAGTATTTAAAATCGTAGTCTCGTGATACATCAGAAGAGCAGACGGAAGGCTATCACCTATCATTAATTAGTATTTGTGTGTCGAAGGATCCATTTTAATCATTTCATATCCCTTTACCTCTGATTTTGGAGAGGCCATTCTCAGCAGCGAGAAATTGTAACAGCTCTGACCACCACGTTAAGCTACCAGAGACAAGGACATGGACAACCGTTGATCGCTGCTTGGCATCTCCTATCACCTGACAACAAGACACTCTTCAGGCACACTGCATAGGAACAACTGACCTTTGCAGAAAGGACCTTTTCTTACAAAAGCGATGGTCTGCATCTCTTCTGCGTGACCTACATTCAATTTGGCAGTTTACAGCTTGCCATATAGCAAACCTGAGAAGAGCAAGGCTTTTGCCAGTAGGCTTACACACCTTCTACAGGTCCCCTACGGAAAAGGCACAGGACCCAGGGGTCCAAGGGCGGAAAACACAGCGTCTAGATACCTGCTGCTCTACGTGCTGGTAAGAGCCAGAACACTGCCTCAGAAGAAGCAGGGAGTGGGAGCATTCAGCTCGCAAGGCAGACAGGGGCCATGCGGGACAAAACAGGGTTAATCACTATCTAATAGGCCTGTACCTGCTGGAACGGAGGAATAAAAAAAGAAAAAAAGAAAAGGAAAACTGCTCTGCAGCACTGACAAGGAAGCGTTCCCTAAAGCGACGCAATGTCAGCACGGGCCAGGAGTCAAAGGGCTCTGGAAAGCTGCAAGGCCCTGCCCAGGTCCTGGCACACACCGCCTCTCAGAAGTCCCAGGGATCTGGGGAGCAGCTGCAGGGATCCCCCGTCCTGCGGGTGCCGCCACCCCGGGCTCTTCGCAGGGCTCCAGATGCACCCCGTGCCCTCATCCCCATCCCTCTGCGGCCTTCAGGGGCGGGAGGGTCCGGAGCTGGCAGTGCAGAAGGGAGTCTGTGGGAACGCTCCCACCCCTGCCCCTGCCCCGCCTGGTCTCGCACACCTGCACGCGTGGCTCCGGCACGGCACGGCACGGCACGGCACGGCACGGCACGGCACGGCACGGCACGGCAGGCAGCGAAGCTCCCACCCCGCTGCGCAGCGCCCAGGCGCCCCCGGCCCCCAGCGCGCGCCCCCGCCCGCAGCGCGCGCCCCCCGCACGCGCCCTCTAAGGCGGCCCCTCAAGGGCAGGCGGGCGGCCCCGGGCCCCGGCCGCAGCCAATCAGAGCGGGAGGCCGCGGCGCGCGCCCCCCGATTCGCCTCGTTCACCCAGCCAATCCGCGCGCCCGCCGCCTGCAACCCTTCCCCTCCTCCCCCTCGCCCGGACGTCACCGGCTTCTCCGGCGCCTACAGGAGCCGCGCAGGGACACGCTTGCTCCCCGCGAACAGCCTCCCCCGAGCCCCCTTGCCTTGCCTTGCCTCGCCTCGCCTCGCCCAGCCCCGTTCCGCTCCGCCGCTCCCCGCCCCGCCCCGACCCGCACGGGCACCGGCACCGCACGCGGCGGCGCCGCGCCGCGCGGGAGCCCCTGCGCCCCGCCACGCTCCTGGGGGGCCAGCCCCGCCGCAGCGGGGAGAGCCGCCCCCCAGCGCCGCCGGCCCTCACCTGGCCCGGGCGGAGGCAGCGGCGGCGGCGGCGAGGCGCGGCGCGGCGAGGAGCCGGCGGGACTGCAGCAGAGCCATGGCGGCGGCAGGCGGGTAGGCAGCGGGGTTGGGGGGGCGGCTACCGGCCTCGCGCAGGCCCCGCCCCGCCCGCCCCGCGCATGCGCAGCGCCGCCGGCGCGCCGCCCCCTGGTGGCCGGGCGGGCTCGCTGCAGCCGCGCCGCCCGCCCCGTCGGGGCCGTGCTGGGCCTTACTGGGCTGCGCTGGGCCCTACTGGGCCGTGCGGGGTTCGGGGGCGCCGGCCGGGCTGCGCTGGGGGCTTCCCCGGCAGGGCAGGGGGCTGCGGTGGGCCGGAGCCCGCGGAGCCCAGCTGGGCCCGACGCCCCTCGCGGGCACGGGCCTGGCCGCTGTCCCTTCGGCACCGCGTACACGCCGGCACGGGCTTACGGCGCCCGCTGCGCCCCCACGCCACCTTCTCATCCGCACCGTTTCTACCACGTTCACGGCACCGGGGTTTACACCGCCTTCGCGCTGGCACCGTGTGCACAGCACTGCCGCAGGCGTCGCGTTCCCAATAGCACCATTCGCCCTGCCCGCGCACCGACCCCATTTACACCACTTTCACACTGACGCACAACTGCACCGCTTGCAGAGAGGCACAGTTTGCACTGTGTTTACACCAACACTGTTTATACCGCGTTCACACCAGCACCATTCACACTGCACTTGCACTGACACCACTAATGCCATGTTCACACTGGCACCATTTACACCTTGCTCACTGTGACACCATTTACACTGTGTTCACTCCAACACCATTTTGCACTGCATTCGTTGGCTTGTTAAAGCCCTTGGCCGCTCTGCGAGGGGCGACGGGAGGGCAGGGGAGCGCCGGCTGGCCGGAAGGCTCTCGGGGCACGGGAAACCACCCCACACCTAGCAAGGCAGGACGGGGGGGGCTCTCCCCCCTGCAAGGGCTTCGGGGCTGGCGAGGACTCCGCGTTGCAGCTGGCACTTTGTGGCCCCATGGGGGTTGCGCTCGGCGCAGGGGCCGGGGCGCCAGGCTGAGACAATCCTGGGCAGCGGGGGAGCATCCTGCCCGGTACAGCCAGGGATGTGGTAGGGATGCTCCCAGTGCACCCAGTCCCCAGCTGGAAAGCTGTGCCGGTGGGTGGCACTGCTACTCCACCAGTACTTCCACGCCAGGACTGGTTTTCCAGGAGGCGGATGCAACCCCTGGTGCTTTGGAGGCATCTGAGAGGGATAACTAGGAGTTACCGGGAAATGTGCGCAGGGGAATCCCGGGAGGAGGGATGTGCGCCAGCCCTTCTCGGGGACAGCCCAAGCGTGCGAGACCAGGAGTTGCTATCCAAGTGCAGGAGGGTTTAGCCAGCACCAGGAGGGGGAAAAAAAGTCCATTATGGACACTTGTCTGCCTGGGACCACAAGCACAAACACAGCCAAAGAAAGCTGCCTCCAAAGCTGCATCTTCTGAGCCATCTGGTAGTTCCATCTCTGCTGTGGGACGTAGATGTCCCTGGCTGCAGGTGTGAGCCGGAGGAGCGCGGCTGACCCAAACACGGGGACGGAGCCTGGGGGGGGCGAGGGAGTCATCCCACTGTAGCAGGAGCCCCCGTACTAAGGTTTTCGCAGTGTAGCTGGCCTGCTTGCTGCCCTGGGGATGATCACGTGGGGTACGTGTGTACGTCAGTGTCCCCAGCAGCCAGCCCTTGTGCCCTTACGGTGACACCGAAATGCGGATGCGACTGTTTTGCAGCACAAGGTACCATGCCTCTCTGCTGGTCTCAAGGGTGGCAGAGAGACAAGGGACCATAAGACATCCCTGCTGGCCAAATGTCCTGCTGGCAGCAAACCCCAAGCCTGGTTTCATACAGCTCGAGGCCCTTGGGGAGGGGTTTTTCTGTGTGGGACTGTGGTCTGAGGGTCTGCGTAAAGCTATTCCTGCAGGGCAGCTGTTTGTAACGTCTCCTTTCACCCTTCCTTGCCCCAAGATGAATTTTCTAGGCCCAGCTGGGACTGGGTCTGGCTGTGGTCTTTCCCCTTTCACTGCTGTCCCTCTGCAGCAGGCTCAGGCGTTAGGGTAGGTCAAGGCAATGATTCAGTAACTTCTCTTTCCTTAGGTCAAATGTGCCAAGGGGTCATTTTTTTTTACCTCTGTCCATACCAGGGACTTGTCCTCAGAAGACACCTTCACCATCCTTGCCGTTGAGGATGGCAGTGTTTGCCCAGGATGGTGGCATACGCTGCAGGTCCAAGGAGAGGCCCCAGGGAGCCCAGGACAGCCTTTCCACCCTCCCAGGCTCTCCAGACCCACCGCTTCGCTTCTCTCCCAGCTTACTGGGAGTGTAAGGACCCCATGCATGGGCAGACCCTCAGTGCAGCTGCTGCCACGTTGGGTGCCAGGGAGATGCTCGTGGGTCCACCTTCCCTGCATTTTTAAAGCTTTTCTGTACATCGATTTGGGTGCCGTTGCTGCACTCATGCGTGGCTCAGCAGAGCACATGATGTTCCCAGCAAAGGCTGTCGCTTCAGCCTTTATTCGGGATCGGCTCAGGCACATTTGGGATGGAGGGCTCAGCACTAATGAACAAAGTTTCACCAGGGATGGCTCTGCCCTCCTGCCACCGCCTGGGGTTTCTGATCTACTCCTGGCAGTTTTTTTCCCCTGCACCATCGATAACAGCTCAATTAGTCTCAGCAGAGCTCATTGGCTTTCTGAAAAGCCGAGAAAGTCAGCAGATGTCTCCATCAGCTTCGTTTCTACTCATGTCTCTCTTTGCTGCTGTCCGAGAGCTCCCCATCCACCAGCTGCACCACCAGCAGCCAGCACCTGCTGAGCCGGAGGCTTTAAGCCTCTCTGTGCTGCAGTCGGAGCACGTTGGGAAGACAAGAGAAGATGACAGCTCATGGAAAGGTAAAGGAGATAAATAAGTGTATCTATCATTAGAGAAGCATCTCCTATATCCCATCCTGCTACAGCTATATGCTGTGTATTGACCTAATAGCTTAAACCACGGGACAGACCCACAAAAGAGGGCAGAGCGCTCCGGGCCATCCACCTCTCTGGAGGAGGCCGATGGCTGAGAGCACCAGCAGGCAGGGGGCCCAGGGGGCCCCACAGCACCCCGGCGAAGGGCTTGGCCACGCACGTGCCTGGCTGGAGGAGGCGAATGAGCCCAGGTGCAGCGCGGGGTCTGGTAGCAGTACTTGAGTTTATTTGTAAACTGTTCTTTGGTAAACAATAAGAACGCAAAAGAGACCAAACGAACGAGAAGACACCCCCCCCCCCAAAAAAAAAAAAAAAAGAAAAAAAAACAAACCAACCAGCCCGATGGGGAAAATAAAAGTTCACTCCAGTGGCAGGGATTTTAACAGGAAAACAAACTACGGCAGACTCTGGAGAGAGGAGGAAACCCAAGAAGAGCTGCACTAGCGCCCTATGCAATGCGTAACAGTGACGAAGGGGCCGCGGGCAGACGGGGCCATGCAGCGCCCTCCCCCCGCGGCGGGCAGGGGCCGGGCCCCGGGCAGAAGCGGGTGGGCGAACGCCAGCGGAGGGCACGGCGAGGTGGGCGCAGAGCTCCCGGCCAGCACCGTGGCGGCGATTGCTCCCCTCTTTGCGCTCTCTTTCGGCGCAGTGATGGGGGTGAAGTGGGGGGGGACCAGGGAAGAGGAAGAGGAGAGGGAGCGCAGGGGACCCTACATGGGGGGCTCGCTGCAGAGCACAATTTCCAGTTCCTTGCGGTAGAGTTTGCCCCCGTCGGAGAGGTTCATGATGCTCTTTCTGTAGTTGGTGAGTTGCTGGATGTTCATCTCCTGCAAGGAGTGGGGCCATGGGGGCTGTATCGGTGAGGGGCTGCGCACCCCCATTTCCCCACGCGCTGCCTTGGCCCTGGGCTCCAGCAGAGCCCCAGCACCCTGGGTGTCCCCTGTGGGTGCTGCGGCGTCTCCCCTGCTCCAGCACGGCTTCCCCGCTCCCTCCGAGGGCTGGAGAAGGGCCTGGGAGGTGCGAGCTCCCACCTGGCTCTCCAGGGGCCTGAGCAAGGTTTTAGCAACTCCCTGCAAAGCCCGAACACGGTCCGGGGAGCTGGAGGGGTGTGCGGGCTCCCTCCCGCCCGGCCCTTCCCCACTTACTTTCTTGTTCTTCTCGTACAGGTCTTTCAAAAGCGCGTCCAGCTCGTTCTCGTCAATGAAGCCGCTCCCGTCCTGGCCAGTGATGGAGGGACGTGAGCACAGGGAAGGACACGTGCCTGGGGAGCCCACCCCCGGCAGCAGCATCCGGATCCCCACAGCCACCCCGCTCGGGACGGGCATGGGTGCGGAGGGCTGCTGGATGCAGCTGGGGTCCCTGCCCTGGCAACTTGTCCGCCCCTGGCACCAGCACTCCTTCCCTGCATCGGAGCAGGGAATTGATCCAAAGACTTATTTTGATGAGCTATTTTTGGCTGGAGCAGTTTCCCAGGCTTCAAGTTATCCCCAGCCCCATGGAAGGGATGAGAAAACTCCTAGGAGAGACCTGGAAAGCAGGTGACCCTCAGCGGAGCCTCCCCAAAACATCTTCCACATCCCAGCAACGTAGGGATGCAGGAGATGACGGCTCTCCCAGGCCTGTGGGTCGCTCCGTTGGGGGCAGCCTGTTCCCAGCATGCTGGCAGTGAGGCTGGCGGCAGCTCCGAGCCAGAGCCGGTCGCCTGCATCCGGCCTTCCCCTCGCCACCAGCCCAGCGCCGAGGGCCCCCTCCCTGCCGTCAGCTCCACCAGGTTAATCCCCTTGTCTTCCTTTCCCACTGCCCTCCTACCTTATCGTAAAAGGCAAAGATAGCGTTGAATTCCTCCGACGACAACTTCATTCCCTGGCAAGAGAAACAGAAGTGAGGGAGGGCAAAGAGGCACGCTGCAAACAGGGAATAGGAATGATTTTTTTTTTTTTTTTTTTTTTACCTGAAACTTAAGAAGGAAGTTTTCCTGCACAGGCAAAAGTCTGAAAAACAAGAAGGCCAGAGGATGAGCGGGAAGCAGCCAGGTCGCAGTGAGCCAGGTATCCCGAGGGACAGGAAACTGCTGCGGAGCGGGCACGCGACCGCAGCGCTGCTGCATCAGCCGCGCACCCAGGGACGTGTCCGTGGGGCTCGGCGCTCTCTTAGGTGAGAGCCAACCCTGGCCAGACCCTCTGCTCCCAGCCACAGGTTCCCGCCTGGCACCAGCATTTCTGCAGTAAGAGTCAGATGAAGGAACTGATCTGGCCAAAAATTCGTTTTTTTTTCCTCCTCCTCCTTTCCCCAGGTTAGCTTTGAGCCAGATCGGTTCCCTGAGCCGATTCAGGCTGCGGCAGCGTGAACGAGAGCGCCAGGCTGCGGATGCGCCGGCGGGAGGCTGGACCAACGTGAACTTACAGCCGTTGGGGAACCGAGCGCGATTCGGGACTGACAAAGCAGAGAAGGGACTCGGTAGCTGCTGGCACCTAGAAATGCAGATAGCAGAAAGTTTTGGCCTTCTTCGTTAAAAAAAAATAAAAAAAAAAAAACACGGCTAAAGAGGCCAGATAGGAACCGCTGGCAGGGAAGGGTCTCTGCGGTTTCTTCTCCGCTGCTCTCCTTTGCCAGGAGACATCTGAAGTTGTAGGAATGCCCCATGTGACACTGCATTTGTAATGAAAAGTGCTGGTTTTTTTGAAGTCACAAGGATTTTTCATTTAGAAACATGAGCAAACCAAAGAGGAAAACCTGCTTTCCTCCGGCAGCCAGAGTGAAAACAAACTCTTAACAGATACGAATGTTTTGAGGTTTTTCCTCCCCACCACTTGCTTCTTTCGCTCCCCAAATCCCGGCAGCAGCGCTGATCTCGGGTGCAGAGGGGCAGCCCACTCTGCGGTCCCAAAGCCCCTTTTTGGAAGGAGGCATCCGAGGAGACATCCCCACCCCGCAGCCCCTGGCTCTGCCGGCAGTGAGCGGCGGGAGAGGGGTCTTACCGGGACATCTCCGAGAGGCACAGCTTCCCGTCCCCGTTCATGTCGAAAATCCGCAGCTGTGGGGACACGAGCGGCAGCCCGTTACCGACCGTCTCCTCCCTCCCGCGGCGGGGTGGGCAGAGGCAGGCGATTCGGGGCTCGCCCCCACTTACGATGGTCTGCGTGTACTCCTGCAGCTTCGGCTCGTCGTAGGGCCGGTTCGCCTTCTTCAGCAGGTCCGACAAGAAGCCCTGGCCGGAGAGCGACGCGTTGGCCGCGGCACGGTCCCGCCGGGCTGCCCCCGGGGTGGCTGAGCACCCTGCGGCGCCCCAGTGGGCGATGCCCCGCGGGGCCAGGAGCGGGCACCCAGCGCAGCCCCCCTGCCCGCGCCCCCCGCCCCGGCCCGCAGCCCACCTTGAGCTCGTTGGCCTCGATGTAGCCGCTGCGGTCCGTGTCGTACTTCCGCCAGGCCTGCGAAGGAGGCACCGCAAGCGTTCGCGGGGGGTTCTCCCCCCTCCTCGCCCCAACGCGGCCCCCTCCGAGCTCCCCCCGCCGCCCTGGCCCGAGGCAGGGCCGCGCCATGGCGCCCGCTTCGCCGCTGCACGCTCTCCCCGCAGAGGAGTTTCCCCCCCTGCAGAAACGCCCGGGGGCACCTCTCCCCCTCGGGGCCGGGAGCTTTCCCGGCCGGCGACACACAAACCGGCGGCTTTTGTCGGGCCGGGCGACGGTTGAGCGAGCGCAGGCGCACGCCGCGCCAGGAGTTCGAGCGCGTTATTGTCCTCGCTACGGCTTGCGGGGCAGGGCTTTAATATTTGATGGCATTTCCCCGAGGCGACAATAGCGTCCGCTTACCAGCCACCCTGCAACAGGCGCTCCTCTTTCCGCCTCCGATTTGGACGCGAGGTTCATTTTCCAAGCCCGGCTGGAAAGCCGCCCCCTCCCCGTACAGCGCTGCCTGGCAGCTGCCACCTCTCCCTCGCCCCCAGCGGCGTTTCGGTAACCACCAGCTCGGCAAGGATTTATCTGCCAGGCTTCCTGGGATCGGTTTTGCCCTATGCACATGGGCTTTGGGGTTTCCACATCCCTCTGACGGAGGCAACGGATGCAGGGATGGCTCCTCTCGCCTCCAAAACACAGCCAGCCCTAGCGTGGAGCGTGGCTGGGAGGGCCAGCACAGCCCATTTATGCAGGACACTAAGGACAGACCGCCCAGGTCATCCTGGAGGGGGAATTTATGGAAAAAGCTATTGGTCCTGGCAGCTCACCTCGGTCCGGAGACCAGGATGAAATGCCCAGCTGCTCTGAAAGGTGCTGGGACAGCTCTGAGGACTGGAGAAGCTCATCTCATTCCTGCTCTCCACCCAAAACCGGCACTGTTCACACATGGGTCTCTCACGCCACCTTCCTGTGCTTCCCCTCCTCTTTCCCACCGTAACAAAGTTAGTTTAAATCAATTAAAGCCCCTCGCGGTCAAGACCCTCTGCTGCAAGGCGGATGTCTGCAGCGGCTCTGCTTGCTCCCGTGGAGGAGAGCGGGCAAGCCGGGTTCAGGGGGGGACCAGGCCAGGCTTTCCCAGGCACTGACACCAAATTGGAGCCTAAGGTTTGGGGGAGACTGGGGAGAGTTTGGGAAACTCCTGCCCTGAGCCTGGCTGCTGCTCGTTTGTCCGCAGCAGAGCCAGGCACCAGGACTTCAGGGACCAAAACGGGCTCAAGAACCTGTGGCTGGAGACGGTGTGAGGGCAGCAAGAGCCCGGGCGCAGCCAGCCCCACTCACCTCCATGAACTCTGAGCTGGAGCCGACGTGCTGGCGGAAACACAGCAGGAAGTTCTCCTCCGTGGGCAGGATCTGAGCCAGCTGCGGGGGACAGTGAGCATCAGTGGGACAAGGACCCAGGTCCCCGGCACGCTCCGGCGGCTCCCCACCACGAGCCCATCACGCACACAAGCTTCTCCCACTCCCCCATATGGGGATTTCTACTTGTTCATGTTACCCCAAAGAAATCACTGCCCCCACCGAGCTTTGCCTGGGCATCTCCTCCCGCCATCCGCGGCCACCCCGGACGCTGGGAACGCCAAAGGCAACACGCCAGCCCTGCAGCCCCATCCGGTCCCCCGGGGCCAGCGCGACTCACCTCCGCCATCTCGATTTTGCCATCCGCGTTTTTGTCGTACTTGTGCATGAACTCCTTCATCTTCTCGCCAAAGTTGTCGTTCTTGGAGTCCTGCCGGCAAAGAGCGGGGACGGGAGTCAGCTGGGCTTACCCCCGCGGACACCCCGGCAGATCCGAGCCGCCTCTCCCATCCCCGATATTTTTAATTCGAGCCTGTTCCCGCTGACCTGGCGGCACGCAAGTCCCTTCCCTGCCCACGGGGCCTCGCGGGCATGGATAACCCCCAGGAGCCGGGGCTTTGGGAGCCTCCGTCGCCGCCGGCCTTGCGGCAGGGACGCCAGCACGGGCCGCCCTCAGCTCGGCAGCGGCGGGAAGGTCCCGGGGAGGCGCCTGGCCGGGGCACGCGGACGAGACACGTGCTCACGGCTCGCCGAAGCCAGGGAGGCTCATCAGGGCCATTCCCAAACGAGACGGCGCTGACGCGAGCCTGAAACCGCAGGCAGGAGGGATGCGGGCAGCAAAAGCAGGAGAGGGCCTTACCACGCCAGCCCCTTTCCTAGCGCTTTCCAGCTCCTGGAAGAAGTTTTCCAGCTCTTTGCCTTCGATGTAGCCGTTTCCTGGGGAGGAAGAAGAAACCCGAGGCGTTGGCGGGCGAGGGACGCTCCGGGGGGAGGCAGCGCGCGCGGCCTCCTCCGCGGCGAGGGCGGTCGCAGCAGGGAAGAGGCGCCGGCTGCCGCGAAGCGTTGCCCTGCCTTAACACCAGGCTGAGCCTTCTCCTTCCTTCGGAGGCAAGGAAAAACCCCAGGCGCGCCCCGGCACCGCCACGCAAAGCCCGGCGGCGTCACCGCCACTGCGCATGGCCGCCAAAGAGCTGGCGGGACGCCTGTAGAGACGAGGACGCCCGGGGGCTGCGTCGTCGACGCGAGCGTTAAACACGGGTGGGGAGGCCGGGCAGCCGCCGTCCGCCCGCCCCGCGCAAGGCCGTTAGGGCTACGTGTCAGGATGTGGTTCCCACGGCAACGGGGCCTGCTCTTCGCCTTAACGAAGCCGCCGCGACGAGTTTCCGTGCTGTCTCCTTCTCTTCCAAGCCCGCTTCATCGCCGCGCTTTCGCCCGTAGTCGCTCTTCCAAAGGCTGCGGCGCTCGGGGCGCTTTTCGGTGCTCCGGAGGTTTAGCGGGAGGAAGGTTCATCAAAGATTTAACGAAGCGCTCCCTCGGCGGCGGCTGTCGGTTCCTTTGAGCCCCGGGGGGTGACTGGAGCGGCCCGAAGCGGTGGCTGAGGGAGCGTGGCCAGGCCGCGTGGCCCAGCGTGGGGCTGGCTGTGCCACCACGTGTCCAGCTCAGTGGCACCAGAAGCTGCTGGAGACGTGGCCAGGCACCACAGCGTCCCTCGAGGAGGGTGTCGGGGCGGTGTCGGGTGCTGTTGGGAGTCCCCGAGGGGCTGCGCCTGCCCCCTCCGCGTGGCCGCCCCGGCGTGGGACGGCAGCCCCCTTCTCCCAATGCTTCGCTTTCCACCAGCTTCTGCCAGGCTCCTTGGTCCATCAGAGGGAACGGCTGTGGCACCTCCTTCCCGGCTGCCTTGGGAGGAAGTCAGGAGCACCGAGACGGAAACGAGCTTTTCCTCTTGGACACAGCCCCACTGCAAGGTAGAGCTGCAGGGACGGTGCTTTTGCGTCTGAGGGACAGCAGAAACCGGCTGATGTTGCCCTCTCCGTCCCCTCCTCTGCTACCCTCCATCCACCCATCCTCTCCCTGCCAGCTCCAAGCTACCCCAAGAGCATGAGGGGGCCAGAGCCAAAAGGCACCGAAACACCTGCTCTCTCCCCACATGCACCACTGACACTTCAACGTTTCCACCCTTATTTTATTCCCATGCTCGGATCCTATAAACTTCTTCTTGCATCCCCCAAGACACCTGCTCCCCTGGGCCCAGGGCACCCCAGTTTCGGGTACGGGGCAGCCGGTGACTGCTCCCCACAGCTCTGCCCGAGCACCCGCCTCTGCCCATGGCATCCAGCCTCTCCCCAGGGGGTTACGGGCGCCCTGGGCACGGAGACGGCGTGACCACCCCAAGGAGATCTTGGGCCAGGCCAAGGCACGCAGCTCCCCAGCAGCATTATCCTTCCTCCTCTTTCACAGCAAAGGGTGCCGGAGAGCCACAAGCACCTTTGAATTTAGTCGAAAAACCAGCAATAGGGAAAGAGCTGGAGGAAGAAGAACCCAAACAGATACTGTTGCCGGGAGCTTGATTTCCCCCAAAGCGAGCAGCAAGCAGGACAGGTCTGACCTGCTGTCCGCAGGGGCAGCACTATGCCGAGAGGCATCTCGGGAGAGCTACGGCCGCTCCGTACGGCTGCGCTGCTGACCCGGGAGCCTCCCCGCATTGCGGAGCCCGCTGCCGCACTCTGCCTCATCCCGGATTTGCCCAAGCGCCTCGTTCAGAGCCGCAGTCCCCGGAATGGCCGTGCTCCTGCTGAAGTGTCGCAGCCTGCCGGAGCCTGCGTCCGGGCTACGGTCGCTGCCATCGGTAGCTACAAAGCACGCGGGGTCGGGTGCCTCCTTCTGCAGCACCTGCGAAATGGGTTTGTGGGACCCTCCGAAGGACCAGCCAGAGGCATCATGGCAAAGCCGGGGTCCCCCCCGGCAGGGGCGCCCCGAGCACATCCCCTGAGCTGACCTGGCTGCTGGCAAAGCGAGGTCTTCATCACCTTGTCCTCCTCGTGGAGGAAAGCCCTCTCTGCTACCCAGCAGCTCAGCGAGTTGCCAGGGCTGCTATTTCCCCAGCTGCCCAAATCCCCGTGTGCCACTTGCTCTCCAAAAAGCCCTAGGAACAGCTCACATGAGCCCCAGGCAAACTCTGCTTCCGGGCCCGGAGAAGGAGCTGGGACACTTGGAAGCGGTGCCCTTGGCGAGGACCGGGGGCAACTGGTGCTGCAAAGCCAGGCCGGGGAGAGGCAGGGCGCAGCCTTCGGCACCAGGCCGGGCGAGCAGATCTTCTCCACACCCGTGGCGGACAGAGTGGGAAGAACCGCTTCGCCTGTGCCGAGGAGACATCTCGCTGGCACAGAGGGTTTTGAGGACAAGCTGGAGCACGGAGCAGTTTGGGGCTCGGACCCCAAGGGGAACAACACCCTCTCCCTGCCTCGGGGCTGCCGGCCAAGCGGGGGTCTGGAGATGACGGAGCACATCCGAGAGCGTGGCAGGAAAGACAGAGTGTCCCCTGCTGGGGACGTTTCCTTTCCCGAGAGCTATCCCTGCAGCGGGGACAGCCAGCCGCGCACGGCAGCTCGCTGAGGACGGCGGCAGCGCTCGGAGCCGCTGCAGCCTGCTTGGACTCCCCCGCCGATGCTCGACAGCACGGTCCGTCCCCTGGGTGCTGCAGGAGGGGCCGGGACGCCCGGCCGGGAGGATTACACAGCACCCAACAGGCTGAGCGCCGGCTCCAGCCGCCGGGGACGCCGCGTGACACAGCTCCCGGGAGGGCTCGTTCCCTTCCCTGCTGCCCGACCGGCCTCTGCAAGAGCCCCAGCCCCTTCCCTCGCCGAGCAGCCCTGGAGGCACAAGGATGGACAAGAGCTTTCCAAGGGCTGGTTTCCCCAGGGAGCCCCAGCTGAGCCAGCTTCGCAGCACCAGAGGAAATTGCGCTGAAAAACTATTTTTCCAGCAAAGTGTTTTTTTTTTGGTGCGATTTTTTTCCCCTCCCTTTTCTCAGCAAGGGGCAAACACAGCCGCTCTCCCAGCTCCAGCACGGACCCTTGGCTGGGATGGGCACAGAGCAGAAGAGCCCAGGCTAGTCCTTGCTAAGCAGCCTCTTTCAAAGTGCGGGGACTGATCCTGATCTTGGTTTTGGGGCCCATCTGGAGCCGCCTCAGAGGACACCCACCGCACAGCCCCATTGCCCACCCTGGGTGCAGCTGCAAAGTGGCAGCCAGCGTGCCCAGCCGGCACCGTGCCATCTGCACAGGGTGGAGGAGAGGTCCCCGTGGGGGACGTGGCTGTGGCGTCCCCCTGGCACAGAGCTCTCCGTCCAGTGGGGGTCGGGAGCCCCGGGAGAGCCCATTCCCCACCCCGCTCTGGGCGATGGACACCCCCTCCGTCATCCCCTGCCTCCAGGGGACGGCACGTCCCCAGGGTCCAGCCTGCATCTGCGCTGTCCCCCAGGCCTGCGGGCAACCCGGGCATGAGCGAAGGGCCCCCACCGAGGTGGTGGATGGAGGGGAGCAGAGGCTGCAGCCCCGCTGCTGTGAGCCCCACGGAGGGCCCCCAGCAGGATAGCAGGGACGTCCCCCAGCAAACTGGGGGGAAACTGGGCTGGTGGCCCCGCTTTGCTTTGAGCCGGGGCGCCCCGGGAAGGGCAGCCCCCCCCCCCCCCGGGCTGCAGCCTGCTCTCACCCCCTGCCCCCGGCACGGCTTGGGGCTGCCGGCGGCTCCGGGAGACACCCAGCCCTCGGGGGGGGAAGGGCAGAGGGGAGACCCACGCCGTGCCCGGGCTCGGCATCCCGCGGCCGGAGGGGGGGGGTCCCGGCTGGGATCCGGTCCCAGGGGTCCGCTATCCCCCCGGTCCCGGGGCACTAACCCCCCTCCGGGGCCGGGCGTGCCCCCGACGGGGCTCTCCGCATCCCTCCGCTGCGGCCGCGGGACCCCGCGGCTCCGACGGCGCCCGCGGTCCCGCCGCTCGCGGGGATGCTCAGCGCCGTGCCCGCTCCGCCGGGGCGCGGCGGCGATTTGGGGGGGGGGGGTGGCAACGGGGCGAATCTAGGTGTGTCCCCCCCGCGCCACGCCGCGCCGCGCCGCGCCGGCACTGACCGTCGGCGTCGAAGTGTTTCCAGACGTCGAGGAACTGCGAGGCGGTGAGCTCGGCCAGGTGGAGGTGCGGGGCTGCCTGCTGGCCGGCCATGCTCCCGGTGCCGCCGGTGCTCCCGGTGCCGCTCCCGGTGCCGCCGCTCGCTGCCCGCCGCCCTCCGCGCCCGCCCGCCGCCGCCTTTTATAGCCGCCGCCGCCGCCGCCGCCGCCGCCGCCGCCGCCGCCGCCGCCCGCCGCCGCCAGGGGGCGCCGCGGCCCCGGGACACCGGCACCGCCGGGGCGGGGGCACCGGCAGCGGCTCCTGTCCCGGCCCTGTCACCCTGCCCTGCCCTGTCACCTCCCCCTGCCTTCTCATCCTGCCCTGTCCCCCTGCCCTGGATTGTCCCCTACCCCCTTCGTGTCGCTCCGCTCCTTCCCTGCGTCACTGCATCCCTGCCCGTGTCACCCGTCCCTGCCCGTGTCACCCCTACCCGTGTCACCCATCCCTGCTGTGTCACCCATCCCTGCCGTGTCACCCACCCCTGCGGGAATCACCCCAGCTGCCCCGTGGTGCCCCCAGCCAGCGCTGGCTCCAGCACGGGGCCGCGTGTGCCGGAGCTGGGGCTGGTAGCCCGCGGGAACACCTGGGAGCCAGAGCAGAGCGTCCCTGGGGCCAGCGGGGCTGCTGCCTGCCCGAGGAGGGCTGCAGAGCAGGTCCTGCCCGCAGGAGCTGTGCTGCGCTGCCAGGCAGCTCTGGGTGTCCTGCCCCCAGGCCCTCTCTGCCCTGCCCAAAAGCCCCCAGGATCGCTGCTCCCTTTCCCAGGGTCGGGAAGAGGATGCATTTTCCAGGCAGCCTGCAGCAGCCTTGGTGATGTTATATCCACCCCATCCTGGTGGCCCAGTGCTCCCTGGGGTGTCCTGAGCTGAGGGACCGGGATGTGGGGACATCCCCGGCTCTGGCTCTGCAGCGCAGTGGCGTTGGGCACAGAACGAGCCCTGGAAATGCCGGGGAGGAGCTGCGGCCACGGAGAGTCGCAGGTGCCCAGCACCCGGGTGCCAAAGCGGGGCCTTCTGCCCGCAAGGTGGGGGCTGGGGTAACCAAAGCAGAGCGATGAGCTGAGATCAGGACCCAGCTGGGCCACGAGTGCTGGAAGGATGCCCCATGAGTCCCCCAATGTGCGGGGCAGAAGTCCCGATTTACAGATATTTGGGAAGTTGGCTCCTGACAACAGCTTTGCGGCTAGTGATTTTCCGGGCCTGGCGCGAGGGGCAGTGTGGAAATGACCCCATCCCACGGAGCCGGAGGCGGCTGCCCAGCTGCAGGAGCCCAGCGCCTCGGCAGGGGTGGCGGGTCTCACCGCGCAGGAGGAGGCCGCACAAACGACACCCGCAGTAAGACCATCACCCGCGAGAGCCCGGCTAGAGCAGGGCCACACACCCTGGGCGCAGCGCCCGGAGACTTGCCTTCCAGCTCGCCGGTGACTTCCTGGCGGGACTGACCATTTGGAGGAATAAGCAAGGAGTCCTTAGACCAAAGAGAATTTTATATTCATAAAAACATGCCTGCTGCCGTGCTCCCGTCCTTGCTTTGCTTGCATGCCCTCCCAAATCTCTGTTTGGGGTTTGGCATCTCACAGCCTTTTGCTTTTCACCTTTCCGGCAGGGTCTGAGTAACCCCGTAGGGCTGCTCCACGCTGGCTGCGCGGAGCCGAAGCAGCCCCAAACGGCAAGGCAGGATCAGTCCCCCGAGGCTTTTCCGTGCCTGCCGGAGGACTATTTTGTTTGAGGGAAGGAAGCACCGTCGGCCGCTGCAGCCGGCCGCAGGTGCAGAACAGCAGCGCTTTGCACCCTGCATCCGCTCCCTTCGAGGCGGTTCGTTGGGGGGGGGGTTCTTCTCGCTCCCTCTCCGTCCCCAAATTGCAGGGAAATTTCCAGACCCAAACAAACAGCAACATGTGGGTTTTGTCACTGGCTCCAGCGCAGCCTGCCCGGGGCGGGTTGGGGGGGGGAAGTTACCATGGCTACGGGGAGGAAAAACCCAGATCCAGAGAGACGCTTTGGCCGATAAAAATGCTTAATTAAAGATGAGAAGAACATGGAGAAGTTCGGATGTGCGCAGAGCACGGACGTAATCAGCGCCAGGCAGCTGCTGGGAGTTATCAGGTGGACTTTGCATCGCACCCGGCGTCGGGGACTTTTATTTCAGTCTCTCGGCAGGCGCCTGGCTCTGCTTGCAGCCAGGCAAGGGGGTGCCGGCTCCGGGGCCAAAGCGCCCGGCGCGACCGAAGTGCCTCCATCCATCCCCGTGCTTTGATGAGTGCTGTGCAGGCATGGGGTGGTCCAACGGACGCCCAGCCCGGGGAGGGAGATGCTCCACCAGCATCCCGTGGGGAGAGGCAGGCCGGGAGGTTAACTGCGACGGGACAGCCCTTTCCTCCTGCTCTGCCTGCCCAAAGTGCCCTTCAGTCATGCACGGGGACACTTGAAGGTATCTCAGATGCTTGGTTCAGCTTGCCCAGCATGAAGATACACCCTGAAAAGCTTTCTATTCCCTTTGAATCTCACTTTTCCTTCCCCAGCCAGCCAGAGCCTGTTGCTTTTCCTTCCTCCTCCCTTTGGAGTTAAGTTTTCCTGGTGTTTGAGAGTGGAAACTTGCTGCATCCCTGGGGCTGGGCTCAGCTGAGACATCCCCATGAGCGCAGCAAGTCGGGGAGAGAAGGTGCACGGAGAAGCATTGGTCCCGAGTGTTGGCCTGTGATCTGCTCCGCAAGGCTGGAGGATGCCAGAGGTCCTGGTAGCTGCTGGTAGCCAGCCCCTTCTGGGCCAACTTACCCCCTTTTTCCTGGCTTACTGCACCCCCTGCTCCCCAATCTGCCTGCGAAAGAGGTTATCGCTGCGCGTTAGCCGGGGTTCTCCAGCTCTCCCATCTAACACACGGCAAGTGGGTCATCCCCACGAGCAGAGCCCTCCAGCAGGGACTGCAGCCCAAGCACGCAGCCCCGCGGCGGGGGTGGCTCCGCGTGTGGCCGGGATTAATAGCACATCACCGTCACGCTGCTCTGGGACACCCCGCTGACGGAGACAGGGAGGTCAGGGCTCTGGGGCAGCTGAGAAAGGGGAGGATCTGGGCTGGAAAGAGGAGCCAAGCAACCAGTTGACATTTTAATTGAAAACCACCTTTGGGACTTTTACTCCCTGCTCAGGTTGGGCTTGGACTGGCCATAGAGTGGGAAATCTAGGGCTAGTTTTAAGACTGTTTCCATTTTTTCTCCCTTCACTTTGGTGTCAGGTAGACTTGGCCCAAGCCAAGAACGTTTTCAAGCTTCCTGTCGCCTGAAGGTGCCCACAGCCGCTCACTGGCTGGGATGCAGTTTGGGAGAAGGGAGATGTAGGGCTGCAGCCCCCATTCCTGCCTGCAGCTGCATTTACCACCCGGCAGGACTCCCGGGTCGGATGAAATGGGCCCCAGCACTGCTTGCTAGCTCCGATTTCCTCTTTTCCTCCTCCCTCTCTTTTCTTCTTTTTTAACTGATTCAGACATGTGAAAAAGGTCAGGTCTGGTAAAGATGCTCTCACCTTCTGGGCAGGAAATTCGCTGGGCAGCCAGGTGCTGCCAGGTACCCAGAGAGCCCGCACTGTGCACCAAGAGAGTGTAAAGGGATGGGGGCAGGCACTCCAGCCGGGGAGACCTATATGCATCCCGATGTTCATGCTTGGCTGTCAACGTGGCCTTCCCTTAGCTAGCTAAAGGTTTTCAGATGCCCTGAAGGTGCCCAGGACAGCAGTCCCGGGTGAAACGCTTCCTCGAGCTGCTCATTCTGTCTCACTGCATAAAGGTGGCATGGCAAAGCTGTCAACTGAAACCAGCATTTGCTGGGAACTGGAGTCACCTGAGCATCAATGCCCTGGCATGGGTGAAGGACCTCTGTGAAGTGTCCTGAGAAACAAGAGTTCATCATTCTAGGAAGGAGTTTTGTGTTTCATCTGCATTGAGAAAGAATCTCAAAGAGCAGCTTCTGGTAAGGAAAGCAAGGGGAGTTTCTCTTCCTTTTAAAGCTCTCTCCCGGCAGGGGTGTCTGGGCGTTGGGCATGGCCCGGCAGCAGGAAGGGAAACCCCTGGGAGAAATAAGGCTGGATGGACCCCTCCAGCCATCGCAAACATGGATACATGGCCCAGATCATAAACTAACTTCTCTCTGGAAGATCGTGAGATTTTGGAAATACCCAACCAATCGCTCTGCTTGCAAAGCCAGGCTGCCTCGGGCTCTAATTCAGCAAAGCGCTTGAGCCACCTTTCTGTCCCAAACTGTATCTTTTACGCAGCTAAATTAAATGAACTCAGCTCAGCCGCCTGCCCTGGCTTGCACCGTATCAGACGAAGAGGGATGCTCCCTGTTGTTCCACATATTCAGCACGGCAGGGAAGGATTTAATTCTTTCTAGTGTACTAAATCCTTGCAGTGAAGACTTAAAGCTTTTTTTGGGGGGGGGGGGGAAACAACTTAGCAAAAACCCCTTGATTCAAATGCAGATTTCTGGTAAAGAGAAATGTCTAAAGGAACTTTGATAACTTGAAGGCGAAGCCTATGTTCAGTTACTGAGCTGAGACTGAAAGCACATTTTTTAAAAGCTTTTTGGTTTACTTTTATGTTCTGCAAAAGAGTGCAAACAGTGATTCTCATGTAAAAGAAACGTTCTGGTAAACTGAGCCTTGCACAGCAAACAGAGGCTGGATCACACTGTCAGATTTGCTGGGGGTGGTGGTGTCTGTGCGGTTGTTTCTCAGATAACAGCGGAGCTCTCGTAAAAACTCAATAGTATGGTCTGGCCCAGGGTTTTATCAGAGATTTTGCCTCTTGATAATACACTTTCGCATGAATCACACATGATGGTATCACCACATCTCTGTCTTCTCCAGGGAATTAGAAGCAGCAGGACTCAGTGACCCCCCCGGCCCTGAAAAATGTTCTTTGTACTGATGAGCAAGTAAAAGGAAATGGCTGAGACCAGCTCGCGAAATGGTGGCTGCTAGACAGTGAAGAATTAGCTGTACCAGCTCTGCAGTAAGGAGTATGGACCACCTGGTGATAACCACAGCAGAGGTTCATCCTGCCATGAGGATCAGAGGGGGCCGGAGTCCCCCGGGGCGGCTGAACTGTGGTTAGGGACAACCCGTGCTGGTGGCATTCGCTTCCCAGATGGCATCTGTGCTCATTGCTAACCCAAAGCCCTGAAAAAAACAGAATCAGGCCTTCCCAATCATGAAATTTGGGGTTCTTTTCTTTCACTTGCTAGTTCTTTATCTTTTCTAGCATCTTTCAGGTTAACTTGTTGACCACAAAAGCCAGAATTCCAAAAGTAAATAAGCTGCACAGAAAATGAGAATGAAAGGGAGCTGAGGCTCTCTTATGAACTACTTATTTCAGTCATTGATGTTTCCAGAAAGTAGTAAAAGAACTAAATAAAAAGCACAGGATCCACTGACAGAAGCATGACTGTGCCTTGTCCCATAGGATCTCAGGTGAGAGGTGCCAGGGAAATCAGGCCCTGCCTCCAGCGTAGACGACTTGCTGCGCTGGTGCCATCGCAGCTTTGGGTGTGTGTCCACCACCATATCTTTCACCCGCTCATAACTTAGTTGAGGACCCCCTTAGAAAACTTGGTACTTTCTCATCTAACTAGTTCCCCTGCCCAGTTGGATCAGTTGCACTAAGAAATACCTGTGCTAAATGTTAGTCAAATTTTGGTCCTAATTATCATGGACCAGATCCTGAGCTTTGAGGCTCTGCTGCTCTGTTCTCCAGGCTGCAGGGTCTGAGACGGGAGCTATGGCTAAGCAAGTCCTTCCTTTCTAATCTGCAGTGCTGGAGTACCAAACACAAACACATTGTTTTCAGTATCACAGCAGGTTTTATTTCCTCCCAGTTTCTTCTCTACACATCTTCCCCCACACTTGCATCATTGTATTTCAGCATTTTGAAGCTCATCAACAGTAAAAAGAGCGTTTGATTAAGAGGATCTCCAAAACCAGATAGATGAATCCACTTGTTAATTGTATCCCTCCCTCTCTCTTCCAAGGCATGAACAAGATCCTTTCCAAAGTGCCCACAGTCCATCTAGTTATTCAACAAGGACAAAAGGCTGGACGTTCATACAGAATTCAAGCTGCCCAGGTCAAACTTTAATGGTAGAAAGAAGGGCCTCCAACTCCAACAAAGGGCTCGACTGTCATTTAGAAGGCATTTCTTTAAAAATAGGTATAATTTGGCAAACATATTTAACCATATGGAAGAAAATTTCAGATTAAGTTTTGAGTTGTATTCAAATATAAGTGCATGGTATTTATATATCTGGTTTTCACCCTAAAAATTCTTGCCGAGATGTTAGTACATATTACTTTCCCCTAGGAAGGGGCTGAAAGGTGTTTATCTAATATTCTAATTCTTCGGACTGAGTGGAAAGAGGAGCGTATTCAGTGTACCGTAGGCAGGTGTTGCTGTCAAACTCCTCTAATCTCAAGCCTAGCCTGAGGAATACCAGCACAGCAGTGGTCTTTTTGGATACTTCCCATCAAGATCCAGTCAAGCCTGATTCCGATTAATTAATGGAGCCTGATGAAATCTCAGCCTTAGCTACTCTGCCTGCTCACTGGTTACGGCTAACTGCACAGCTGTCTTCCACTCTCACTTGAGAGACTTTGTATTTACGAAGTATTAATTAGATGAATGTGAAGTACCCTTTCCTAGGCAGGGGAAATTATCTGGTCTCTCTCTACCCTGTAACAAGCACGTATTAGGACAACTTGTAGTCTGAAAAGGCAGCAGGTAAAAAATGGTTCCTTCTTTCTCTGCACATCTGCTACTTTTCATATTTCCTCACTTATGCTGTCGCCGTTGACAAGCAATTCACTCCTGCTAGACCTGAAAAGGCAACAGACTTATGGAAGGAGCTGGAGTCTGTTCTCCTATGCCTGTGATCAGAATTGGTCCCTGAGATTGTCTTGACAGTCAGACCAGTTGAACAGAAAGAGGTGCTGTCTCAGAGGGCCTAGCTCGAGTGTGAAGAGGCACTGAAACAGTGACTTGGCCAGCAGAACACTTCTGATGAATTCTCCACCTCCAGAAGTCTTAAAGAACAGGTTAGGCAGACATTTGTCAGAAATGATTACAGGTAATCCTGCCCTGGGGAACAGGATGGGACTGGATGGTTCCTCAAGATCTCTTCTACACATAAGGTGCTATTGTTTGACAAAACAGTGCCAGATATGCATGGCTTGATTTTGTTCTCTTCCTGGTGGCAACATCTGCATCAATAATAATACACTAGTTGAGACTAGTAATTGCAAGATGAAGGGCTTCAAAATAATAGCCATCTGAAAAAAATCACCAGGCCACAACATCTTTTTGTGCCCTTTACCGAAGAAATGTCACAGAAGGGCTAGCATCAATGGTAAGCAATCAATCAGCTAAATTAAGGAAGCCAAATTAGAAGCTCTCCATGACAAGTTGGATGTTTTCAGTTCAGACCACTGTGTCATCTGAAAACATTTAACTGTGACAGTGATGGGCTTTATAGAAAACTCCAGGATAAATGAATGGAAAAGGTTACCTAATAATTGCAATCACTGTTTCATATCCAGCTGCATCCACTGCTCAGCTTGACCTTTGGGGAATAATGACTAATGCATAGTTCTGGTGAATATTCACCATGGACTATCCATGATAGATCAGTGGCATGCTGGTAAAAGGGAATGTGGTAGCCTCTCTTGTTTGTTCTTTACTCACTGCTAGGTTCAATTTCTTCATGAAAAAGGACTAGTGAAACCAGAAAAATATCCTACCTGTTCCAATATAAATTCCATTGTAATTTTGCATCACTAAACTCCAGAAATGATCGATGTTCCAGTATCTGCTGCAGGGACTGCAACAACACAAAGTTGGGGTGAAACACTGAGCTAGACAGTGATCTTCTCTGTCTTGGGACAACAAGAGGTAACCCATCTCAGGTGCCATTGGCCAAACTAATGATCTCTGAGACATCTAGAAACAGATTGAATAAAGTCCAGCAGAGTTGGATCTAGATTCTGTTTCCAGTTTGGCCACTTATACCAGTGCATGGACAAATCATCTTTTATCTGAGCTGCACTTTCCCTGTCTGTAAAATAGGGTGACACTGATTCAACCTTGTAAACAGAGTGGCAAGGTGTGAGGGGGATGTGTTGCGGGAATGTTGCACCGTAGCTGAACAGCTACTCAGCTCTGCAGCTGATCTTGGAAGTGAGCAGAGACAGGGCTCTCTAGTGAGACCTTCAGGGGATGTTAGGGGAGCACAAACCCCCTCTGAATGCTTGGGGATGCAGTGGCTTTCAAAGCTGTAAAATCAATTGTAATTCACCTACTATGAAGTATTGCTTGTTCCAGACTGATCTTATTTTATGTCTAACCCATTTTACATATCCAGGTCCTCATCCAAACCTCAGAGTCTCTTTCTGTGGACTTCCACTGGCTTTGGATCAGGTCCTAACACAGCATTCCCAGCAGCTGCCATACCCCAAGACCAGCTCTCAGCCCCTCGAGTTTGATTACCACGCAGGGGCTCAGTGCAGTGGGGGAGAGGAGAATCACAGCAGGAGAGTGCTGCGCTGAGTGAGGCAGGGGCACACAGATGAGAGACATCGAACGCTCTGCAGAGTAAAGAGGGGGAGTTGTAGCTCATGTTACTGAGGGGCTCGGTGCTGACATTTGGGGTTGGGGATCACAGAATCACAGAATGGTTGAGGTTGGAAGGGACCTCTGGAGATCATCTAGTCAGATCTGCCAGAGACCATCAGGCTGTGTTTCTTTAAGTGCCAGAAAGCTGCCGTGGCCTTTCCTGGCAGGGTAAAAAGGAAACTGGCTACTAACAAGGGCACCATTCTGGCAAACTTCAAAGCACATCTCTGTGCCTGACCAACTAAACCGTGGGGACAAAGATCAAAGGTATATTCAAAAGCAAGAGAGCAGAAGGGGAAAACCTCACTGATGGCTCTCCCCCAACACTTGCTAGTGTTCACACATTATGATGAACGGCTCTAGGATCTCTAGGAGAGCTGCAGTAGAGGCAGATTCAGTGCTGGAGGTCACGGAGAGTTTGCATTTTCCCCCAACTTGCCAATGAAGCGAGTGACCAATTTCTGCAGGGCTTCAGCCCGGACCACCGAGATGCGCAGAACTTCTTCATGGTTGGCTTTCTCCTGACTGTTGTAGCTCATCACAGCTTTGTTGGTGATGAGGGAGACCCCAAAGACTCTGAGGCCACAGTGCCTGGCTACAATTACCTCTGGGACAGTGCTCATGCCTACAGTAGGAGAGGAAAGGACAAGGGTGAGTCAGAAGGGTCAGGATTTACACCAGAACAAAATCCCTCTAAAGCTCCAAGCCACTCTTCCATCTTCAGTGCATGCCCTGGTCTCATTTCTCTGCAGCTCTCTATTTCTGAGCAATGTAATAGTTTAAGGCTGTAACAGTTGTAAGGCTGTAATAGTTGTAGCACTGCCTTTACAACTCTGTTCAGCATAATGAGCCACCTATGTTTTATTCTTGTGTGCTGTGTCTCTGTTCCTAAGATGGGGCGTCTCGTGTCAGGCTGCTTGTAGCCCTGCTAAGAGAAGTACTGATGTGCTGTCTCATTTAGTTCTTCTCTTCCTTGGCTAAAAAAATACCATTAGGAGAAATGGCTTTCTTAGAAGTTGAACTCCTTTTTTCACACACAATGCATCTGCAGATTTTAATGAACAGACTTCCACAAGTTGCTTCAGCTACCCAGGTGTCAAGCTGGAGGAATCATATGGATCATAATGTTTACCTTCCTCATATGCAGTTGGGAAGGTTTCCATAATTGCTACCCCTAAAGCACCAGGACTCTCTTGTGGAGGGCTGCTTTGTACAGAAGGGGCACAGGGAAAATCCTTAGTGTGTCAGAATTTAGAAAATAACTGAACAGCACTTTATTTCTGATTGGACTCCACTCATTCCTGCTGAAGTCAAACCATCTGAGTGTGGGAAATTTGTTCCTTGGAAAATAAACGAAACGTTACACTGAGCTCCTTGTCTCAGACATCCATAAACTGGAGAACTGTTTTGCAGATTCATCCTAGGAGCGGCATTAAGTAACTACAGAACTATGCAGAACTATACAGAGCTTATTTCTCTAGGCCCAAGAGACTTAGGTGGGGAGACAAACAGTGAAAAGAGTCAGCCTGGGGCCGAGTTCCTTGTTTAACCCATTGTTAAGTGCCCAAATGACCCCACAAGCCCAGCCCATGCAGCTTACCTACGGCATCTGCTCCCAGGGCCTGCAGCATGCGGCACTCGGCAATGGTTTCATAGCAGGGACCTGCCAGCATACAGTACACTCCTTCTCGGATGAAACCCAGGTAGCCCAGTTCCTGTGCGCTTTCCCTCGCCAGGCTGAGCAGCTCTTGTTCGTAAGCATCTGACATGCAGGGAAACCTCACTCCGAACCTGTAAGGCAGGAAAGGACACAGCCGTGCTGATATTGCTTCTGCTACTTTCTCTCCATCAGGGTTCAGTAATGATCACCGTTTGGCAAAAAGGGAAAGATAAAGGGCAGACCTGCCTTGAATACAGTCTGTATCATCCCAGCCTTGCCATCAGACACTTCTGTCCGCATAACGTTCCTGCCAGACCTAATCCCCCAAGACCCTCGGCATGGCAGAGATTATAGCCACTGGAAGGTCTGGCATTGCGTGCCTACAGTACAAGTCCTTTGGGAATGGTCTTTCCAAGAACTTTATCTCCAGATAACACTGATGGCCAGTTCTTTCTCCCCAATAACTGGCCATTGTGACTTTTAAAAATCGTGCATCGGAGAGTTGCTGCCCTCTGCCTCTCCTGCATGCCGGGCAGCAGAGGGGCTCCCAAAGGCCACCCCAGTGAGGAGGCTGGAGCAGGGCCTGGTGGAGCATTGGTAACTATACATTTAAGACTCACTGCAGTGGGCAGCCGTTAAACCAGGCTCAGCTCCAGGGATGCCCCATTCTGCAACAGCAAGGGCTGTTCTGTCACCTCATTAACACCCACACAGTCGAAATAGAAACACAGAGTTGGAGGTGTTGGAGACAAAGCAGGTGAGACTTGAGTCCCTCTCCTCCACTATCTATATTAGGCTAGTCTGAAGGGTCCAAGGAATGGCTTTCTTTGGAAGGCCTGTTCTGCAGATGAACAGATACTGCTAGTCAGAAAATACACCCCAGGACTGAGCACCTGATTCAGCTTTTGGTTCCTGGCACAGCAGGGTCACACCAAGCACAAGTCAGTTCACTTTTCTAGGATATGATTGAATTTAGTTGCCTAACCATAGGCATCTAGCACTAGTTGAGATACCCTGGTAGGTCCTGTCTGTCCCTCAGCTGTCACTCCAGAGCATGCAGGTATCCTGTGGGTCTTATGCTGTATTTGCCAGCTCCTGAGAAAGGGTATTTATTGGATACTCGGTGGAGTCTCAGATGCTATTAAATACCTATATTTAGGCAATGGTGTCCTGCTCTTGGTGCCCTCCCTCACAGGAAAGGGGCAGAGGAGCACATCTTAAAGCTCCAGGGCCAAAATTTAGGTAACGTTCATCCTGTGCTTCAAAGTTGGGTCTCTGACTTGCTTTGGATCTTAAAACAGCCCAGTCCTGCTCCTGATTGAGCAAATCGTACTATGGACTCAAGAAGAGCAGAAATAGATGGCAAGGACTGGTGTGCTGCTGCTGAAGTAATCTGCAAAATAAACTTCTAGCCATCTTCTCCAACTTGGTTCAGTAGGAATGGATCAGGTCCCTTACCTAGGCTATTAAAGCTCTGGCTGGCTTTCATGTTCTTCCAGCTGAATGTTCAGGGCAGCAGCTGACTTATTTTATGTTTGTGAGCACTAAAATATTATAAATAAAAAATAACCTTTTCTGTCTGGTCTAAGGGAACAAGCATTCATCAGCACAAAAATTGCTTCTTCTCCTTCCTGAAGGCTGGCTTGCAATGCACAGACCAACCTCTCTAATTTATTAAATGCAATCCTCAGATTCTCGCATATATTCCCTTTTCACATCCCTGCATTGCCTCTAGTTTTCCCTCAGTTGTGCTGAGATAAATCCTTCCCGATGGCTGAGCCAGACTGGCTTTTAGCAGGAGTCTGCTCAGCTGAAGCAACACTCTGTGACACTTTGCAAGCTGATTCATAAAATCCTTTTGCCCATTTGGATGCCCTGGTCAGCAGTACAAGAGTCACATCTCCCAGAGCACTGCGGTCTTCACCAGGAAGCTGCTTTTGGGAGGCAATGAGACAGCTATGCTGCCTTTGAATGTTGTCCAAAGGAAGTTACTGTTTGGCTGGCATTTTTCCTCCCATTCCTGAGTGATTATGCAAGTCCAGAGAGCTGTCAACACTCCTCCATGTGGCTTCTTTGCTTTTGATCTTTCTTTCTTCCAACCCACACCAATACCTATAAAGATGTAAAGATGTTTTGCTTCAGATGGGTACTGTCCTCTTGCCATTCGAATTGCAGAACAGCATTTATCTTTTCCGAGATAATTGTTAACACCTTCCAGATTTCTTCAGAAGCAGAAGCCAGGTCTGGTCAGGAAGGAACTAACTGTAACTGGAAACCAGGCAGAACGTGTTGCTCTCAACCAGAACTTAATTTCTGGAAAGATCCGAGGACAGTCCAGGTGTCTGTCCTGCAAACACGTTCCTTTTATTAAGATGAAGGTACCACCACCCAACAATAGATTTGGGCATCCTGTTATCTCCATTCACTCTTTGCTCATAATTACCACCTCCTTCTCTGCCTTTGTTCCCTGTCCTCTGGCTTTACACACCTGGCTTTCATCTGGATTCTTTTCTGCCTGTTTGGTAAGGAAATCATTCTTTCTGCTGTTACCTCCTTATCATCAAAATCAAGAGAAGACTCAGACAACCCTGGATCTCTCCTGCTTCCTTCTTGACTTTCCTGACATCTGAAACTCTGCTCAGGCCAAAGCTCCAGTGGATGTGTACAACAAAAACCCTGGACCGCTACTCTGCAAGACTCTGACTTGCCAGCTCAACCAGCAGCAGGTCATGCTCTTAGATCTAGAGGTCTCTGGAGAGGCTGCCAAGACAACCAGCTCTCATCGGACCGATGCCTTCAGTGAATAAATGATATCAACAGAGGCACCTCAGTTTCATGGTCTGAATACAAGAGAGGTTATCAGGAACCTTTGAGTTTTCATCTATACTCTTCTACCAACTTATTGCCTGGCCTCTGTTGTATCACAGTTGCATCACATGAGAAATGACTGTGGATAAATGCAGGCTGGAAACACTGCAGTTCACTAGATCACTCAGAAGGAACTGGCAGGGAGAAGGACTGACAAGAGGAGACAGCAGCATATCTGTTTTGCAGCCGGTATGGCTAGCCATGTCAGGAGAAGGATCAGGGTTCTGCTTTTATAAAACAAGCCTTCTGGAGATTTGCATATAAACTCCTTGTTGAATTATAAGAGAAGCAACAACCAGGGAAGGCACTTGGGGAAAGCAGGGCAGATGGCACGGCACACAGTTATTGCTTTAGCTTTTCCCTTGTGGGTATCTGGATCCAAACCCTAACTCTCAATAACTACTTGCCAGCAGGTACAACTGGTGGTCTCAGCCCATGGCTGGAGTAGGAAAGGATGCATTGGCAATGTGGGGGCCGGGGGGTCAGCTGGGATCGAGGGGAGATGTGCTTTGCCATAGCACCATTGGAACTCAAGTCTGGAACAGCAGGAGATGAAGCAGGACAGGAGCAAAGGCCAGTGACAGAGCTGTGTGGGAAGTCTGCAAAGAACCTGCCACACAGCCACTTTAAGCCAGTGCTATTAACTTTTCATAAAACCCTTTAGAAATGTTCTTCTGCTCTTGCAGGTGCATGTTGCCCAGTTTGGGGAGGGAGGATGCGTTCTTACCTCTCATCATTTGGTCCACGCAGTGGATTGTGCCCTCCCAAGCCAAACATGTTGATGTGATCTCTAATGAACATGATGTCCCCCACTTGGAAGTGGTGATTCAGTCCCCCAGCAGCATTTGTGACAATCAAGATCTCGACCCCCAGGAGACAGAACACTCTGATGGGAAAGGTGACCTGCAAGTACCAAAAAAAGACATCTGTGCAAGGAATATCAGAGTCTGGCATTCCAAACTGTTTGGTATTCCAGGAGCACTATGCTAGATTTGTCTTTGCATAGGCGGGATTACTAGATAAGTTGACTTTATCTTCCGTTCCATTCTTGCATCTTTTCGGAGAGGGATGGAGCTGTAAAGAAGATAGAGCTGGAGCAGCCATTAAGTAGTTGGTTAACTGTCCTTGCTCAATTAAAAATAATAGCAGCAGGAAAAGACACAATGACTGTGATCAACAGCATTAACAGGGAATAAAGGATGGAGAGGAGAGAGAAACAGTGCAGAAGGTTTGAAGCAGCTAGAAATCGCCTTCTTGGGGAGGCAAGGAGAAGGAGTTTGTAGAATACTAATATTCTGCTCACTTTCTTTGGGGAGAGAAGTAATCTTTGCAGTAGTCCTCCCTCATTTAGCCTATTTGGCTTCAATAGATTCCCTTTTCCTCAGTTTAGCTCTGTAGACCCTCACATACCATAGCTGCGTAAAAGTGCTTTCTTCTTAATTAAAAGATCTGTTTCTGAGCCTCCTTGCTGTATGGGGAGGAGAACTAAAGGCCTCCATGCACCTAAGCAAGGAACTTCCCATCTCTGTGGGCAGTGAGGGGCCTATATGAACCTATGAGGAGACAAATCAATTTTTTTCCTCTAATTTAACCCCCCCCCCCAATTTAAATAAAAAGCATTTTAATGTTTTTGAAACATATTAAAAACTAACTTTGAAATAAGTACCTTTAAAATTCAAGCCCACATTCACTACAGTTTCACTAAGGTCAAATAAACAAAGTACAGAAAGAAATAAGCAGATAATTTTTCCTTGCTGTCAAAGTCTTGCAGAAGTCAAACCACTGTGCTGGTTAAGTAACTACGTATGCACATGGACCTGGAGTTTAGCTGATAAACCAGCTTTTTACAGCAACAATGTATTTTGCAGAAACAGAGATTACTTTCTTCATTTCAGTTTATTCACATCAGCTTACTGCAATGATCAGCTTATCCAAAGTTGAGAAACTATTGGAAACTGAAAAAAAATCAATAAAGGAAGGAATCAGGAAGGAATGAGGAGGAGATCTTCTAGTTCTAAAATGCTAAAGAAGCTGCAAGCAGCAATAACTATATATATCACTTCTTTCCCATGAACACCACTTCTTTAATAAATGAGTTAATATTAATTGAAAAATATGTTTTGATAAACCTATTTTTATATCATGCACATTTAAAATAGTTTTGTTTTATTAAGAGGTAAGAGTGCTGCCAAGTATTGCAATTTATATTCAAATGCAAACTGCCCTGAGGCACGAATTAAATCCCAAACCTAACCAAATAAAAAAGAACCCACAAAACCAGCAGCCAGTAAATAAGAAATATTATTTCCATTTTCTAACAGAAATCTGTAAACACGCATGTTAGGTTATATAAGTGCTTGAATTTACATATAGTTTCTATATGTTAACTGGGAGAATATTCCAAATTATACCAGCCAATGAGTTTTTTCTATGGGAGAAGAAAACCCTAAGAGATACAAACGCAAAAGAAGATTAAAACAGATTATTTTTATGACTCAAAGTTTCCCAATTGTTGAGGCAAACCGTAATTAAAATGACTGAGTTGAACCACGTAAATTAATCTGCCTGGTACGATACACTATTTTACCCTGAGAGTATAGTGGGGCTAGCCCGTTTGTACGGCTGCACAGCATCAGCTTTATCTGGCAGAAGCTAGCAGACTTATCTCTTAGCTTGAATTCCCAATTTTCGGTTTTAGGAAGAGACCAAAATCTAAGCCTAAGCTGTTTAAATGCTCACTGCAAGAGCTAGCCTCCTGCAGCTAGCTATCAAAGCAGTCACTTTTGCCCGTCTTTAAAAACACATCTCTTCTGCTCTGTGAACGATTTTCTGCAGGAAAACTCACCGCGCTGATAGAGTATCCTTCATAAAAGTGGAAACGCCCCTGCATGCATACACACGGATGTCCATTCAGCTCCCCAAACACCAATCTGCCAACATGCCCTGCAACTGTAAGTTAATAGCGTGTCATTTTAGTTACAGGTCTTCAGATCTGATTTTATAGGGGTTTGTCAGTTGATACTTATGCATTACAGCAGGGCCAAGCACTGCAAAACCAGGAACTGAAAGTTCAGTGTAAATACCAACGTCAACATGCAGAAACACATGGGTGGATTATTATTATTATTATTATTTCCCAAAAAACTAAAAAGTTCAGCAGCTTTCATTGAGTTCTGCAAAATCTTCCCTGCGCTGTCCTACCATTTAACTCAACTTGACCAATACTTCTGGAGAATACCTCCAGGGGCACAAACACATGCTTGAGAGCTTCAGAAGAGGGTCAGGCCATGTGAGGAGTGATGGCTTCCAAGATGTTGATTTCTGCTCACTAGCAGCGGGTCCAAGGACACATTTCTCATGGGACCTTAATGACTCAGGATATTAGGAACAAGCAACCAGGGATGAATTTGTATTGGCAGCTTGTGGGTGAAACAGTTGACAATATTACCACTCCTTGAGTTCCCATCTATCTAGGAGCGAGTATAAACTCCTTTTCTGGTGGTAGCAAAGTTGTCAGTTTACAGCTATCACCTAGAAAGAATGACACGTGATTTGGGATTAGGGCTCATGGAGAAGACACTGAAATTAAGAGTCAAGATATGGCTCTGTTGATGCTCGTTTCACCACTGAAGGTTGGTTTGCAGCCAGGTGCCAAGAGCAGAACACACGTTGTGTATGCCAATTTGAGCTGTCTTAACTTAAAGGGATGACACTGGGCTCTGTTAAATGTTGCTGATGGGACACTGAACAGCTCTTACAAATAATCAGATGCCCTGGGTTGTGCTAACCTGTGCTCCATGGGAAATGAGGGATATCCTCATACGGAAAGACTGTCTTGTTATCCAGCATATCAGCCAGACCTCCCAGTCCAGATCCGCAGATGATGGCAGTCTTTGGGCGCTGAGCGGTACGGGCTCGTAACCAGTCTGCTGTTTCCTTATACACCTCATAGGAATTTCTGCAGAAGGAGAACAGGTCAGTGAGGCTATCAAGCCATCCAAAGAACAAACTTCAAAGGATAAAAGTCCCAAGAAGGTGCAAAACAAAATTTTTTTTCTTTTGCTAAGACTAAAATGATAGGCGCTTCACTGCTATTATTACAGATGTTTCTCTACAGCAACCACTTTTAATCTCATATTTTAGCACTGGGCACAGGCAAATCATTTGAATTCTCTGTGCCAGTTTCATTCTATAGCGAAAACCTGGCTAATGATACCTATATCACAGGAACATCTCAGGGTAGAACCACCCATGTTCTGATGAGCGCTGGTCTCTCCGGAGCTACTGAAGGAACGCGAAAGCATTGTTAGTCTGAGAAATTGTGAACTATATGTCAGTGCGTGGGGATGTCTGACCCAGGATGGGGAAATGCGAGAGGGTGCAAGTGCAGGGGCACCTGCATGGCACAACTGAGTTGCTGTGCCGACGAGGCAGTTGTCACTGTTCCCCTGCGACGCGCTAGGCAGTAGTCCTATGCAGGGTGGTGCCACGCATCATCTACAGAGATGGGGAACCCAGTCTTCCTAAGTGCTGGGTGCCCTCCGCTCCCAGTGCCTCCTTCTGGAGCTGGTAGCATTTCTAGAACGTCTGCCTTCTTGATACCTCATGATTTCAGAAGCGGAGGTTGACACGGAGACCTCGCTCATCCTTTCCTCTCCTCCAGGGTGGGCAGTGGCTCACGCTCACAGTCTGCTCTAGGCAAGAGGCCTGGTGACATAACTCTACGGCAAAACAGAAATTAAAAGCAGGAATTTGGGCTCCTGGGCTTTTGTTATTTGATTTCAGGGGGGCTACTCAGATATCTTGCCGGAACATAGGTCTTATCCAGTGCTGATGCACATTGCTAGAAGGTGGAATAGGAGGAGCTGGCATTACATTGCCCGTTTTGAATCCATCTCATGGAAAGTGAGTGGACTTCAACATTCAGCCCTATCACTCCAGTATTCTTCAGATGCATTAATCACAGTTTTGAAATACGATCAATAGAAGAATAAGCCTATAATCCTGTTTCCAATAGCACAATGAAGATACTTTCTGAAAGTCAATATCAAGGTTGATTGGAAATTCTCTTCAAAAGCAAGGGTACTGACAGTATTTCTTGATAGCAACTCAGTCGTTGCTATTGATGAATAGAATTAATAATGGTATTTGATGGAGGATTGGGTCACAGAGCGAACTCACTCAAATAGGGGCAGCATGTTCTGCATATAAAACGCTGATCTGGTTATTAAGGACTGAAAAGATCAGATAGCGCAAGGGTGAAGGTGATGTAAAATTGACTGGAGACACTGATAAGCAGCATCTGTTTCCTCAATGTTTCTTTTTTAAAAGGAGTCTCTTGCTTCCAGAGGAGCAAACCTTCAAACTGGGATTCTGCTTTCTGCAGCCTTAAAGCACATATGCAAAAGCTTTCAAAGTGCCGCTCTATGCTCCAGGAGATTTCCGACCATCGATGAACAGGATTTGAATGTCGATGTACATCTAATTCCTCTAACGGGCGCGTCACGTATTCAAATGCAGAATGTTAACTCTAAAACCATTTTTCTTTCTTGATACTGATGCAGCAGATTTCTATTACTTGGGTATCTTCTGTAAGCTTTTTCATATCCCAGCTGCCCAGCTTCTGCTATAGGTCCTGTCCAATGTCTGCTACATCAAAATTATGTTCCTAGTTTGGAATGGTGATGCCATATATACCTAGAATATGTCATAAACTCATGATCTGCGCAAAAAAAAACCCCAAACCTTCCATACTCATGAATTAAAATGGAAAGTCATATTTACCGGAATTACTTCTCACAGGACAAGCCAAGAAATGAGAAAGTTTATTTACCATAACTTATTGTTGCATTCTGCAAGTGTACTGTGTCCAAACTCTTAAAATAAGCAAAAGGTATGAAAATGGCATTAACCAAGCCTACCTTTGACTGACCATATTATTGTTTTCCCAGCTATAGCTCTCCCAGACAAATACTTTCAAAGTGCTTTACATAAATTAATGAATGATTCCTCATACTTTCTCCTCTGAGTAACTGCAACCCTTCTTTAGAAATTTGAAAGAACCAAAGAGAGTTTAAATGCAGGACCCAAGCTCATGAGGTACCTGTGGCAGACCTGAGGAAAGAACTGAGGTCACCAAGTATTTGCTCTTTCATTTCCTCCCTAGTCCCCTTTCTTGCATTTTTGTGGTGTATTTTTCTTTTTTTTTAAGTGAACATACCCCTGCATAATAACATTAAAATACTGTTCCCATATCCCTGAAAATTTTGGGAGTTTGGGATGAATCTGATTCAATGACACCTGGAGACAATGGGATTGACTGAGTTGCATCGAGTTTTAGAGCGATTTTTTCCTTCTAAGCAGAAGAAAGAAGTTAAAACATTTCCTATCCAAAGTGGGTGGTAAAACTCCAGTGCTGTGTAACTCTACTTGCCTGAAAGGAGCCACAGCGGGTATGAAGGGGCCTTTAAAGCCATCTTTGCCCCCAAATGCTCCAAAAATCCCAGAGCTGTCTCTGGTACTGAGTGCAAACTGCTCACTAATGGAAAAAAAATGTGCGTATTAATTTGGGGTGCCCAGACTGCAATAGTTTCTGCTTAGTTCTCAGAAATCTTCTGGATGCACAGCATCAAAGGGGACCGGCGGGTGCTGAGAATTTCTGAATGCAAGGAAGAAAGTACTTGCTCAGCGGGAGAGGAAGGAGAGTTTGACCTAAGGGTCAGCGAATGCAATATTTAGCTTGAAACTGCATGACCCTGAGGTCTGCGCAAGCTTTTTGACAGCATGCATTAATACATGTAACACAAAGCCCCCTATAGCTACTCCATCTCCAACAATGCACACCTAATAATAGCGCTCAGTAGCATCGCTTTGGGTTATATCACAGGGTCAGCTGAAAACACAATCCCCTTTATTGTGATTGCTGTCATCCATTGGAGAAATGCATCTGTTGCAAAACATAGGATTGTTGTTGATGACAGATCTTTTATGGCATAAAAAAAAAAAAGAGAAACCTCTCACTGTGCTTCTTGTGCTTCTAGGTTGGTTGAAAGCAAATCCATGTAAAAGGCAGACATATCCCAATAAACAGATAAAGCATTACATTTTGGAGAGGGTCATAATGGCATATGTATTTGCAGCGTGAGCATCTCCGTCTCCACTTAACAACACAATGATATTTGCCTCTTCAACAGCCTGCATCTTCTGGCCCATAACCTTTCCCAAGGTCACCTGCTCATTGCCATATTTCATAATACCAGCACCTGACACAGGCAGATGGCCAGATTCCTCTTCAATAATAAGACGCTTACTTCTAGGCATCCTGTGCCTGACATTTATTGAGTGCCCAGTAGGAAGGAGGAGAGAAAAACAATGCAAGGAAAAGCGATGCAATTTCTCTAGTCCCTTTTTAGCCAGGATGTCTGTGCATCCCTGATTTCACAGCCTCTTACCTGTCTTCCTCAGCACAGGCCATCCTCCTCTCTGGTTAACTGAAAGAAGGGGATGGAAATGGAGCTGCAGGCTTTACTTTAGCCTGGCAGAAAGACCAGGCAGCAGAGGCCCATTGAACCTGCAGAAGCTGCTGCCGGCTCTGGCAGTGAGTCAGGGAGGTGTGTCTCCAGCTTGTCTCTGCTTTCCCCTGAGCAACTCTAATCCTGGAGTAGGAGGGGCATGTTCAGGACATCTGCTCTTCTGGTCTCACCCCTATGACACATATGCTCCAAATCTATGCAGAAAGCTTACACGCACGCACACACACACGTACACGCTCACATTATAATGCAGATTAAGCCTGGAAAGTTCACATGCGCACACGCAACTTCAGCAGCCCCTAACAGCACAGCAGCTGACAACAAATCTGCATAGATTTGCACACAGTTGCGTCAACTGGGAACCAGCTAGCAGCTATAGTCGCCTGTTCCTTTATAATTCAAATCCCTGGGAGCAGGCCATGAGTTCACCGGGAGTCTGCAGAGTCTGCAAGATGATCTGTACCACTTATTCCTACAACAAGCAATGAGACATTTCCGCATCTCACATCATCTTCCCATTCTTTCACGGCAATGAGGGGACCCCTTAGGGCCCCCAATGTTTTACTCGCATTTAAACACCATGCCCATCTCGACAGGAAATACTGCTTTGAGCTATTCTTCATCTCTCTTCAACTGTTTGTGTTATGGAAGACATCGGAAAAGCAGCATCCCAGCATGTGCCTCTCCAATTTTAGCTTTGTTTTACACAGAAACAAAGCTTAAAACAATCTTGGTATATGTATCTGTCCATGCAACAATACCTGATCTCAACAGCTAATTTGAACCACATTTAACAAAGCCACAGATGTTTCCAAGACAATAAAGTGCCTAAAAAATTTATGAAGATAGGCGATGAGTAGAGAAGAGACCTTACCTGCTCCAAGTGCAAGGTTACAGTATGCATTCATAGCTTACTAGATCCAGAAGAGTCACATGGGAGCAGCCTTTATAAATGTCCCAAGCAGGGAGAAAGCCTCAATCTGAGCTTGTGAACTCTTAGACAAATCAGGCAGACATAATAAAAATCCCTAGAAAAGTGGACTCCCCCAGTTCCAGGTCTGGTTGCTTCTATGCATGTTTGCTTCTTGGCCTTGAAGACCACACACCAAACATCTCCTAGGTTGCCCCAAGAAACTTTCTCAGAGAACTTCAAAGTCAAATGATAAGAAACAGCCTGGGCATTTTTAGAGAGAGATATACTTCATGTTGGAAGGCCCCTGCTCCAAGGCAGAAACCCATAGTATTCTCCTCTATTCCAGCACATGCTGGGAGTCTGTAACAACATGCAGGATTTAGGCATCGTGTAATAGTAAGTTCTGTCAGTAAGAGCTACCTGTTGAAAGGTACAACTGAAGTAGTCAGACACTAAAAAATGGATCCGAACAAACCCTAAGTGCCCTTTCCCCTCAAGTTCTTGTCTTTCCCCTCCATCCCTTCAGGCAGCAGGAGCTGCACATCGCTGCGCCGGCGCAGTGCAGTCTGCTGGCAGAGTTTTCTGTGGCAGTACTAAACTCATTTTCCTTTCCATCCCTCTTCTCTTGCCCTCCTCATTCTGTTCTTACCATGATCCCCCTCCTTTTTCAGATATACCCCCCTTCTATCATTATCTCTTATTTCTGTTTTTCCGAACCGTAGCCATCTCTGTGCCTGTTCTGCATATAGTCTCCTTTCCCTTCATTACTTTTTCCTTCAGCAACATTTTTCTATACAAAACACATTGAGCCGATAGCAGAGATGGCTTTAGGTAGATGCAATTGCATCAGGCTCTCTGTCCAAAGCCCTGCCAATACACCAAGGGACTCTGCAAGTCACAGGCCACTGCAAGCTGCACCCGCCTAAAGCTAGGGCCTTACAGCCCCCTCCCTGCTCCTGCAAGTCTTTCTGCCTCCCGGAAATCCATGCTTCTCTTGCCAGCACTCAGGACTTTTTTGAAAGCCATTACTTGCTCCCATTAAATTAATGACAGAGCAATGTTAGGCCCTTAACGTTGATTTTCCATATAGTTCTTTGGTACCAGCAGACTTCTGATGCCCCCCAGATACGTTCCCTTGTTTAGCCTTAATCTGATTACATTCATTAATCAGGTTTTTTTTTTTTTTTTTTTTTTTTGCAAAGCAGACAAGAGATCAGACAGACTGAGAGCTCTTTCCAGTATGTTCTTGTCCAAGACAATCTCCTCCCTAGTTTGGATTTACATGACAAACAGGATTATCAAAAAGGGAATATTTTTATTTCTGCAATGGTCTGTGATTTAACAGCAACAAAAATTACTGGAGTTTTACCTTGTAATTGTGCCTTTATTTCATGCTTGTCCAGCCTACTAGACAAAATTAATTTGAGCATTTGAGCATTCATGTCAATAATACTGTGGAAAGGAAGAGAAAAAACTAATTAAACTTCAGGTCCTGTACAAGCACTCTAAAGTAGATCTGTCTAAAAAATGAAGTTATTGAATAGGCTGCATAATCCCAAAGAAAGCATATTGACAGTCTTTCATTCTGAAAGAATCTCAGTTGTCTATTAGTCTTTATGTGTGTGTCTGCAGCAAAATATATCTATAATCCAGATCTTACTGACCTGGGCATCATTCAAGTCCTGCTTCTGTAGATAAAGCTTCAACAGCTATAGGATGCAGATACAATCACCTGAAATAATTTTGTAACAATGCTTTACATTCCTACAGCAATTTCTATCTGAGGAAGTGTTGTGAAGCTTTTTGCAAGCATTTCATCAAAATAATTAATGCTTTGGGGTAAGCCTCCCACATACCTCTATGCTCACATTATCACAGCATCAAATTATCTTGTAGTCTTCTCACATGTATCATACCACGAGCATTTTGGGAAAGAGAACTGAGCTGCAGAAGGACTAACAGGGTCTCTTAACTGTGTAGCTAACCTGAGTAAGCCTAGTCCAGGAGAAAGCATCCCTACAGTAAAGGCTTACTGGCATTACTGTGTTGCCATGGGTGCAGTGCTCAGCACTATCTCCATCTGGGGGCATCCTTCTGGATTCTCTGGTACTTAGGAAAGCTGGGAGTCCGTCTCAGTCAGCATTTTGGAGGAATGTGAAATGGGAAAATCCTGGAAAGAGTTTGCTTCTCTGCTGATTCCATAAAGGGTAGGTTGCAGATATAAAGTGTAACACTACTCCTCCCACCCAATTAAGTTAGTCTGACATAAAGCTTCCTCCAAGCTTAGTCAGAAGTTTGTGTACATATGGGAAGAATGTGAGCTAGGTTAAAAAAACTGGGTGAAAACTTCACAAGCAGTTTCTCCAGAGTCATACAGGGAATCTGTGGCAAAGGAGAGAACATGTAATCTAAGAACTAATCAGAATTTCTACTGTAATTAGGAAACTCATCTTTTGGAAACTCATTATGTTTGCAGGTTGGATATTCTAGACAGTCACAGGAGTGTTACCAGCCACAAGTAAGATAAATACAATCAAATAACATACCAGAAAAGGTATTCCACTAGAGAAAGAGGACTTTTAATAAAAATCTCTGGGAAGAGCTGCCTGAAATGGTTTGTGCACTCCTTGTCATACATCTTCAAGAAAGAGGAACTCTAACTATAGTGACTTCAAAAAAGGGATGACCAGGCAAATGGAGAACCAGAAGCTAAAAGAGCTTGGCTTTGTCAGCTGAGCAAAATGAAAACTAAGCAATGCTCCGATGGCAGGCTGTAAAAACATTGCCACGGAGGCAAGAGAGATACATAAATGTAAAGATAGTGTTGGCACAAGGAAGCTGGGGAGATACTTGCTCAGTCAGGCTAGACATTAGAAGAAAGTTTCTAGCTACCCAAGTGTGAGGTTCTGGATAACCCTTCTGAAGGATTGAAGGGGGGAAAGGCTTTCAGGACAGAGATCAGTTTATGTAGAGGATTGTATGAGGTGCACTGGCAGGGAAGCAGACTCAGTGCTCCTAAACTGTACACTAGCTCTGAGAAAACTGAGCATCTGTACTTTTCCGAGTCAGTAAGACTGAGGCAGAAAGAGAATGTGACTTGCCCAAATCTGGAAAACAAATGATACAACAGAAATTTGGAAAAGAGCCCAGATGTCCTAAGACTTGCCAGCACACCCACTTTCCAACTCCAGAGAGGCGTCAAAGGTTAAAGAAAAAGCTTGGGGTCATAGTTGCGGGAGTCTGCGGAAGTAACTGAAGTGTTCATGTCAAGGAACTCAGTAGCACCAAGAAAAACAGAAAACGATCTTTTGGGGATTTTGAGAGGAAGTCAGACTTTCTTAAGGGATAGAAACAGCACAACTGGGGATCAGCAGTAGGTCAGGTTTGGGATGAATGGATGGGCTTTGTGCTGTGAATGTGCTTTGAGGCAGGCAGAAAAATCACATAGCTCAGGGGAAAATATGGTGGAGTCTTTCAACAACATCTTAGTAAGGGTAAGTGGAAAAGAAATGGATGTTAGTGGACTAAAGACTACAAAAGGCCAGATGCCCTTCTGGTTTACAATAAACACAAATAACTTGAAAATAAAGAGCAAAAAAATCACAAGGAAGAAAGAAATACTCATATAGCCCTGTCACAGAAGAAAACAATTCTTAAATGGTTAAATGGTATATATCATTTATATATATCACAATTATATATAACACTAAAGATCATTGAAAATAGATATATTCCTCTGTCCAATATAGTTAAATACAGTTCATATCCTAGCATCACACCTAACCATTGGCCTGGAGTTCTGCATATGCTTCTCCATAGGAAGAATATAGCTGTAATCAGGATACTTCCCTGTACTGAGACCACACAGGACAAAAGTTTATCCTTTGCTATCATTCGGTCTTCTCTCAACAATCAATAATACTTTCACACAGAAGAGCTCCAGTACAAGATATTCACCAGTCTCCTGGGCTGTGTTCCCAAAGACAGTTCCCCCAACAACCCTCTTTGGAAAACATGGCTCTCTGGAGGTCACTAGGTGAACATACCATCACTTGTAACCATGGTCCACCAGGAGGTATTATTTATGTCGTCCCAACCGGACCAATGTCTTCTCATTATCTGTGGTGAAATAATGCCACAGGACTGAATAGTCTCCAGGGTTTTTCTCATTTCCGTTTCACTGATTTTTGCGTTAAGAAGTGAAGGTTAAACAACAGTAGATCACTTTATTAATGTTCTCCATTAGATATTGCTTACTTAAGTCTCACAGTGCACTTTCACCGTAGCAACAGACTACAGTCGCAATCCTTCAGATAAAGGAATCAAAATGCAAACCTGCCTGACCTTAGACTGCAAGCCAAAAACAGAAGGAAAGCCCTGACTGACTGGCCCCCAAGGTCATGCCAAACCACTACATTAAGAGCAGCCAACCCTCCCAACCTCATGCGCTACATACCAATTTCTTGGTATAGCTAAAAGCCACAAGACATGTAAAATGTAAATCAGAGCCCCAGATGTGGCTGAGAAGGTGGGAGACAGCAAATCTTTCCTTGACATTTATCAAAGTCTGCAGTATCTGTGCTGCACCTTTACAAAAAATAAGAGAGGCTGCTACCTGCCTACCTTTAAGAAGGCCAATGTTATCTACCTAACTGATGAACATTTTACATCCTGAACAACAATTGCTAAAAACATGGTGAGCCTTGATCCCAAAACACACATTTGTGTGACTGATCTTTAGAAACAGGGTGAGAAGAACTGGGCATTCTGTAGAATCGATTAGTTTTCTTCCAGGGCTCAGCGTACTCTTTCAGGCCCCATTCCTGCGTACCTGATATGCAGGAAAAAAGCCCCCCAAACCTCCAGCAACACCCTTCAACTGCATCAACTAGCATGGTTAGGCTGCATGTATACTCTGCTATTTTAAATTAAAAAAAAAAAAAGGGCACAAACGGGACTAGCTCATTCTTAATTTGAAGACTTCCGATGTTTATCTGAATGTCTATTTAAGGATATGTGCCTCTGTTCAGGGCTGTTAGTGCTCTAACTGTGCACACATATGATCTGTGGGGAGAAGGATAGAAGATGAGCTATCTATCAGCTGCTAGAAGTTTAGCCCCACAAAAGCAGGGCTAATCCAGTAAGCAAGTGTTATACTCCAATTTTGAATTTCTCATAGGGACAGGAAAAAGTCCTAGAAAGTACTTAGAATTGGGCAGAAGCACTTCATTGAATTTCTGTTTTAACTTTAAAAGATGTTAAGAAAAGATTAGAGGAAACTGAAGTTCACAAGCTGAGTTAACACTTTAAATACAGATTCAGAAAAAGCAACTTATTTTCTTAAACATGCTATTGTCCTGTATTTTTTTTAGCTGGGAATTTTATACCATTGCATATTCAGTGAAGAACAGTTTTCCATTGCATGTTGGGAGACCCCTCTCCTCAGCAGTCCAGGCTCAGATTAGCAGACTGTAGTGCAGAGGAGTTAAAAGCTATATTAAAAGCCTAGCAGAGTGGGGCTGACATGGTAAAAGTCCAATTTCAGATCACTTTCCCCTATGTGTTGGGTTTCAGTTGCTCTCTTGCTGATATTACCTAAACACTTATGAGCCTAACAGCTTGTGAAAGTGATTTAAGTATTAAAGAATAAAAGGGGCAAGAAAACCCCCACAAATCACAAACCCAAGTAATTTAAATAACCTATTGTCCACAAAATTTGATCACTACAAGTCTTGTTTTTGGTGATAGTGGGAAATTAAAAAAAAGAAAAAAGTAATTGAAAACCTCACAGCACTACTATCAGACAGAAAGCCAAAACTAAAGGAAAGCTAACCTTAGACTTTTACTACAAACACAGCATGAGGAAAAAAACATTTCAGACTGTCATGTGCCTGTTACATCCTGGTCAGCTCTAAGCTCTCCTAAGCTAAGGATAAGACACAATTTTTAACAATGATATTACTGGTACTGCAGGTTTTTTACAATCAAATTTAAAGACAGACCACAACAGGCACGGGGGGGGGGGGGGGGGGGGGCAGCAGGGGGGACAATTACACCCTTACCTACCTGACCTGACTAGCTAGTTGCTTAGCTGCTTTAACTTGCTCAGGTATTTCACCTTAAACTATATATACTGCTTGATTAGATAACAATTTTCAAACAAGCCAATCAAAGGGGGAGGAGGCACTGCACACCTGCAGATAAATCTTCCACCCGCAGCTGAACTGCTTCTTGTTAGGTGAAGTTTCTTTCTGAAAGGGTGGTTTGTAAGTATCTTTTCGTTACGGTGTGTGTATTAGTGCTGAATATACTAACTTCAGCTTGAAAATGAATTGTTTCTCTTTTTTCTCTAAGGGTTTTAGTGAATAAAAGTTTGGTAGCTCTGTGTTTGTGTTTACAGGCAGCATGGGGCTTCTTAACCCATATTTTATTAAATAGAAAGCAGTGCACCTACAGCTGTTTCTGTTCTGTAGTAGTATTCCTTTAATTTAGAAAACAAGCAAGTAGCTCAAAGGTGGGGGGAAGGCTGTTTATTTATAGATTTATATATTCAGTTGTGAATTTAATATATGAAGTCTTGAGTGTACCTGACTGATGCTTACAGAATATGATTTCTCATAGAGTAGGATAAAAGATTAATTATCTTTAGATTACCAATTACATTGGCTATCCTTAAAATGGATGTGTCAGATTTTAACTCTTTAGCTTCTAGCAAAACTTTCTCAGCTCCCTTAGTTCTGGAGTCCCTTGTGCTCATAGCACTGAACTTAAGTGTTAAAGCTCACCCTGTTCTAGGCCTGGATCAGACTTTACCAGTCTCACATATTTCTCTCTGGTAATGTCAGTAGGCGTAAACTTGGTATTAAATATTTTCTGCTAACTCACGCTACGTTGTTGGCTACTTGTTCTCAGTTGACCTGGTAAGTGCCTCATTTTCCTGTGTAAGAAAATCCCCACAATACTTAAAGTCTCAAGAGTAGCTTGTCTGCTGTGATAGTCTGCTCTGACCTTGCCCCTGCTTGTAGGTGAAATGCTGTTTTGGTGTCTAGGAAAAAAATGTGTGTTTCCAGGGACAGAAATGGTGGATGTTCACCAATTTTGCTCGTTGTTGTGCCACTAGTATTTCAAGGCTCTTGAATCCTGCGCTGCCTTACGCTAATCCAAATTGTGGGTAATGAGCCTCCTCGGGATTGAGAAAGGGCGGCCAAGCGGGTTGTAAAGGGTAAGGAAAGGAGTTAGGAATTGTCTTAAGCATCTGCTACTCGAATGTCGGTGGGCTGCAGAGGCTGAAGCGAGTTGTGCCCTCAGGCTCTGGAGGAGCACGGCCACCGCCGCCGGAAACGAGAGCCGCCCGGGGGAGAAGGCGCCGCGCCGCGGAGGTGCCTCCTCTCCCTCCCCTGCGGAAACAGGCAGGCTGAACTAGGTGGCTGTCCCGGGGAGAAGCGTTTCCCTTGGCGCCGGAGAGCGCGACTGCGCGGCGGCCCAGCGCTGCCGGCTCCCTCCCCGCACAGCGCCTCCCCGCCCGCGCTGAACGGCCGCGGGTGAAAGGGCGCCGGGCGCCGCGGGAGGGGCCGGGGCGGCGCGGAGCGGTGCGGTGCCTGCGGCCCGGCCCGCCCCGCCTCGCCTCGCTTCCCGCCGCGCCGCCGCAGCCCGCCGGGTAAGAGCGGCGCCGCCGCTGCCTAGGCCGCGCCGCAGCCGCGGCCTCGCGTGGCGGGGGGAGGCGGGCGGGCGCGCCGCGCCGCGCCGTGAGGCGGCCTGGAGGCGGCGGCGGGGGGACGGGGCCACGTCTGCGGCGCGGAGGCCGTGAGGGGCGAGGCAGCCGCTGCCGCGGAGCTGAGCTGAGCTGCCGGCTGCGCTGTGGGCGGCTCGCTCGGGCTTTGCTGGCGCGAGCCCTCGCTAAAGCACCGTGCTGGCAGCTGGCGCTCAGGATACGGAGTAGTTCGGGGCGCAGCGCCCGCCTGTATGAGGGGGGCTGCAAAACCGCGACCCCCCTCCCCGCCCTGTGCGGGGGGACTGCATTCGAGGCAAAATAGGGCCTCCGAAGGGAAAGTGAAACTAGCTGACTTCTGCCTTCGTCAAAAGGCAATCGGACTGGGAAAACAAGGGGTGAAGTTCCCCAGATCTGGTCTGGAACGTCACCCGTACGCGCTTAACCACACGCTTCCCTTCAGCGGGCTGGTTATGGGGAGAAGAGATGACCACGGTAGTGGGACTGTGGCCTGAGACAGTCCAAATACGAAGGGGAAAATTCAGTTGGCCGTTCTTTGTGCTCCTTGCCTCCATAGATTCCTGAGTTTCAATTTATCTTTTTTATTTTAGTTTTTGCAATAAGCTTTTTCATAACAGTTTAAAAGGCTGTATTTCGCTTCTGAGGAAACGGTGTTTTTGAAAAGGTTAAAATGGTATGCTGAAGAATTTCCTGTCTCCTGTGGTCATTTTAATTACACAATGCTGCTTAAATGAAAAGCCTACGTTTTGAAAATCTGAGTTTGTGACTGTCTCGCTAGTGAACCGAAATTCTCCCTTTGCGTGCTCTGTGCTGCCTACTGGAGCAGACGGCAGCAGGCTTGTTAGCTTTGTGCAGAACATGCTTGTGTTAGGCTGCCCTTAGCCATTCAGAGCACAACGCTTTCCACTCCTTAGTTAACATCAAGTGTGAGTTAGAATTGACCATAAATATCCAAGAAAACCTTCATTTCTAACTTCAGTTTCCCTACTGCTTTTCCAGTAGGGAAAACAAGGTGTAAGGATTTGAAGTGGCCTAACCAAAACCTTATGTGTAGTCATAAAGTTGAGCGCAAAAATATGTTTTTTTTTTCTGTTAAACCTCTCCCTAGGGAATCTTCAACTAAATGGGGTGGGTAAGGAGGGAACTTTCCTAATGTCCCACTCAATTTGGTGGAAGGAGTATGAATATTAGTTGTTGTGAGTCAGGAGACAATAGAAGGAACAACTGTGCTTCCTCTCAAAAGCTGCCTTTACTTGTTCCCCCACTCCCCATACTTTGGTGCTCTTGAATAAATACTGCCATAATCCCTTGTAAAGATTTGTGGCCGACTTGGTTAACTTGAGTAGCTTGGGACATGTTCTTCTGTTTTGTGACTGAGGGAGATATTACATAGATCCAAACAATTATGAACTAATAAGTGGAGTATTCAGAATTCAGTTAAGAGTCAGCCTACCTTTCTCTGTTCTCTATGAAAGTAGCGTAAAGGGTAGCTGTGGACCTCTGAACCTCCTGATTTCCAAATAGCCTTATTCAAGATAAGTGATTTATTGTTCACATTAATACATGGTTCTGTGAAGCATTTTTCTCTCTCTTTCTGAAATACAAAGGTTAAGGAGGAGAAATATATATATATATATTTAATTTTGCGTATTTATATTTCTATTTAGAATTGTAAAAGTGTTTCTTCTCTCCTGCTGTCCTCTAGATTGTGAATCAGTCCAACAATGAACAAATGTAAGAAGCCTTATGTTGACCAGACTCCAAAACTTGAAAAGTTCAGTCCTGATATTCTTGCTGAAATTGAGAAGCTTTTTGCAAAGAAGTTTTCTTATGCTAAGCCTGTGAGTAATGAATGGCAGCTACCAGATCCCAGTGAGGCCTTTACCTGTGATCACAAGGAATTCAACTCACTCCTTGCTCTGAAGGACTCAATGAATGAAGTCAAGAATCAGCTGAGTGATAAGAACCTGGATGAATGGCATCAGCACACCTCATTTACCAACAAAGCAGGGAAAATAATTCCTCATGTGAAGAAATCTGTGAATGCTGAGCTGTGTACCCAGGCTTGGTGCAAGTTTCATGAGATACTGTGCAGCTTCCCTCTTCTCCCTGAAGAAGCTCTTCAGGATGGAGAACTGAATTCTGTCCACATCTGTGAAGCACCTGGAGCTTTTATAGCCAGTCTAAATCACTACCTGAAATCCCATCACATCCCTTGTGATTGGAATTGGGTAGCTAATACTCTAAACCCATATCATGAAGCAAATGACACCCTTGTGATGATTATGGATGACCGTCTTATTGCAAATACCTTGCCTTGGTGGTACTTTGGCCCAGATAACACTGGTGATGTGATGACATTGAAACATCTAACAGGACTTCAGCACTTCATAAATAATATGGCCACAGTTCACTTGGTAACTGCTGATGGCAGTTTTGATTGCCAGGGAAATCCAGGTGAACAGGAAGCTCTTGTTTCACCTCTGCTCTACTGTGAAACAGTCACTGCTTTAATGATCCTGAGCACTGGAGGATCCTTTGTTTTGAAGATGTTCACGTTGTTTGAACACTGTTCTGCCAATCTGCTTTTTCTCCTAAACTGTTGTTTTGAGGAGGTCCATGTCTTTAAGCCAGCCACTAGCAAAGCTGGAAACTCAGAGGCCTATGTGATTTGTCTTCGTTATTTGGGCAGAGAGAGCATTCACCTGCTGCTTTCTAAGATGATACAGAACTTTGGAACAGAAATGGTCAACAAAGCACTTTTTCCCCAGCATATGATGCCAGAATCTTTTCTTAAAAAACATGAAGAATGTTGCACATTCTTCCACAAGTGCCAAGTAGAGACTATCTCTGAGAATATCCGGCTCTTTAAGTGTATGGAAGAAGCGGAGCAGACAAAACTGAACAGCTTAAGAGACTGTGCAGTGGAGTTCTTTATGCAAAGATATTGCATGAAACCTATTGCCAGAAATAACTGGCTGGTGAAGAAATCTCAGGCTGGTTGCAGCATGAATGCAAAATGGTTTGGGCAAAGGAACAAATATTTTAGTACATACAATGAAAGGAAGATGCTGGAAGCCCTTACATGGAATGATAAAATGGCAAAGGGCTATTTTAATCACTGGGCTGAAGAGCACAGCTTAAATAATGCTGGTAAAACGTGCATTTTGGAAGGATCGTCTTCTAACCTTGAATGTAACTTGTGGTACATTTTGGAAGGAAAGAGACTGCCAATGGTAAAATGTTCTCCATTTTGTGATGGTCAAGTCTTAAAAAATCTTAATGAAGCCATGAAGGAATGGGTAGGGGACAAGCTGAAAAGCAGACAAATGCTGCAGCCTTGTCCCTCTTGTGAGATTCTTTCTGGGGAACTGATACTGGCAGAACTGTCCAGTCTTACCAGGTGTCACCAGGAGGTCCCGAATGCAAGTTGTGGTGACCAGTTCAAGTGCCTTGTGGTGGACTTTCCATCCCTTTGTGATACCGAAAGCCAACCCAAAATGGAAATAAAGCTCCTAGACTCGGCCCCACTGCTGACATTTAGCTTCTCTTTGTTTTACGATGGAGAACCAAAATACCAGCAGCAGCTTTTGGAGTGTGTTTTGCATTCATTGAATCAACTTAAAATAGGAGATGCACTGATTCTGCCTATTCTTTCTTGTTTTACACGCTTCACAGCTGGCCTCATCTTTATACTGCATTGCTGTTTCAGAAGCATCACGTTTGCTTGTCCGACTTCCCATGAGCCACTGAAGACCTGTGCTGTTTTGCTGTGCGTTGGTTACCAAGGTCTCCCAAATCCAGTTGCTGAGTATCTGCACCACCTGAATAAACTAATGAGCTCTTTGCTAGACTCGGACTCTCCCCAGCAGGTTTTGCAGTTTGTGCCCATGGAGGCTCTCCTCCAGGGCAAACTGTTGGAGTTCTTATGGGATTTGAACACAGTCATTGCAAAGAGACAACTCCACTTGATCGTGCAAGCTGAGCAGCAGCAAATGCCTAGCAATATTTCATTCTAAAATAATTACAGAATGGAGCAAGTTCCTGCTCTTAGAGCTTGTTTCACAGGCAGGTAGAAGTTGTTAGGAACACTGCTGCATGGCTGTAATGTCACTGTAAAACCTTGGCGTGGCGTTCATAGTGTTGGGATGCCGTTTTGAGCTACCAGTGTTTGTGGAAGCCAAAACACGGTGTTTGGGCCAAAACACTTGGCAGTGTGCAAGTCTGATGCAAGACGTAAGGGGTAAAGCGTCTTGTGAGCAAGCGGTTGGCTCACAAATGTTAGGTTAAAAATGACTGCCTTTAAGCAGCAGCAGAAGAGTCCAAGGAAAGAGGCTCTTTGGTTTTAATTTCATGTATGCTGTATGATTTTTTGATAGGTCATTTTGTGGCCTTGTCCCCCTCCCCCCCCTTCCCAAATCAATGGAGGGGTCATTATAGCTTTATTTTTAAGTGGTTTTTATGGGATCTTTCAATTGTCTTGAGACACCCGAGTGAAAGTGAGACTCGCATCTGTCTAGTGAATGTTAATGAGGACGTGCAAATGTTTTTCAGATTAGAAACATGATCGTGTATGGATTTGTCTACCAAAAATGCTTTGGGGAGGAGTACTGGAGGAGCATTAAGCTGAAAAAGTACATGATACTTTGTTTAGAAAATTGTGGTAAAGGTTTAATTTGGTTCCCCTTAGAGATAAAAATGAGGAAATTAGTAACTGATGCGGTTCCTTTAAGAGAATCCAGTTTTATTTTTCATACTGCTTGTTTAAGAGCTAAATTTTGAGGCCTAACTTGTGGGTATTAACACTTAGTTTTAAGTTTGTAGTTTACATGGGGAAAAACTGCTCAGAGGGAGAAATGGCGTTTAAAGGAAAAATGGGTTTAACTGTCGATGTGTGCAAGATCTCTCGGAAAAAGGCTGAAAGAGCGCAGTTATAAGAAGGAAAATATAGTCTCCTGATTAATTACCAGTCACCTTCTGGAAGCACTTCTAATTATATAATGTAGGAGCTTGAAGGATAATTGATTACTGGTGGGGACTAAAAGCACTGTTGAAAAACTGTTTTGTCTGGAGCTGCTGCACATTTAATAGGCTTTTTTGCCACGTTGATCAGGGCAGAATTTAATGCATTTAACAGTTCATTTTTTTTTTATTTGAGAATTGGATAGGTGAGTGAGCTTGTGGCTCAAGTCTGACTAATTCATAACGTTTTCTAAAGATCTTGCTTTTTACAGTTGCACGTAAATAGAAGCAGAGAAATCTGCCCAACAAAAGCTTCTGGGACTGGTCATTGTCCGTTTTAATTTATTAAAATGAACTTTTTGCTGGGAGCTGAGTCATGTTTCCTCCCGACTGGGAAGATTGTGGTATTGGGCAGTAATAGCTTCTTCTGTACGTCATTTTTTGAACCTCTAAACTCAAGAGTGCAAGCAGGGCCACAGATGAATCTCCCTGAGGAATAAAAAAGAAACGATGATCACTAAAATAGGAAGAGGGAAGAAATATTTTGGAGGAAGAATGGATGGCAGGACAGTATCGAAGACCACCTGTAAAAGCTGCCTTTTCCTGAGACAGAAAACACGGTAAAGGTGTTGTCCACTAAAGACACCCTCACCTCTTTGCCACTGTTTCAGGGGTGATTAATGTTTCCGAAACTCCCGCTGAGCCGAAGCATTTTAAAAGACTTCTCTTAAAGCAGAGGTAATGATATATTTCAAGTGCGTGGAGGTGCTGACACTGATAATCCTCTGCGGAGGTCTGAGCAGAGAGAAGCCTCTTGTCTGGTAGATAAACATAAGTCACTTTTTTTCCTCACTAATGTTAGTCTGATCTATTTTTTAACTGTTGTTTATATAGGTAAAGCAAAATTTGGAGGTAACTGATTAGGAAGTACAAAAAAAGGTATGTGCACACCCTGCTATGAAAAGCCAGACCTCTAAATTAAACGAAAGGAATCGGTATGGTGGGGATCCTGATGTCCAGTTTTCTTTGAAGTCTTTTTTCGTTCCTTGCCAGATGTTGGGAGATGACAGGAAAAATCCTTTGAGAGCAGCTGCCCCTTCTGTTAAAAAGGAAGGATGTGGTTTGGATAGTCTTTTATTTTCCCTTTTTTCTTTTGATTTAGTTCTCAGTGGCAGGAGTTCCAAAGTTAGGAATGATACCAGTCCTTTTAGTCGTGAAAATCCTGCATTGTTGTAGCTGTCTTTAGACCAAAGATTTCTTCAAGGAGAAAAAAATACTTAATTTCTGTTGTGACTTTTGGGATATGTAAGAATGCAAGGGAAGAATGTGTTAATTTTTTTGGAGAGGGTCTGATGACATCCGCTTTCGTTGATGCTGTCGGTTTATTTGAGCAATTTTTATTTGATTTGGGATGAGACCTGATTACATGTCTCAATCCTGGATGTTTTTAATGTGCTCTTTTTTTACTTGATTGAAGATGTAGCGAATACTGGCTTTCACATTTAGGATCTTCAAGATTCATGCAGAGAAAGGGGTGGGGAAAAGAATAAATTGGTTATGCTATGATCAAGAAATAGGCAAACGAGGTAAATTTAGCTTGTGCAGTGACCATGCTGTTCTGTATTTCCAATGAAGAATTGGTATCTAGGCCCTCTGATAGCTAGGAACACCGTTGTTTTCCTGAAGCTTTTTGGATCTTTTGTTCGAAGCCAGCACAATATTTTGGAATAACTAGTCACATGAGGGCTAAATAAATTGGGTTCTCCACTAAGTGACAGTACTGATTTTTAGTTGAGTACATTAAAATTTAGAGATGCACCACATACCTTTACTGATTTTATATTTTATTTAGGGGTACTTGGATGTGCACAGTTTGTAAGCGTGTTTGCCACTGGTTTTCAGATTTAATTTCTACAAGACATAATGAGATTTGTAGTATGAAATCCAGTAGTCCGTAAAATGGTACTAATTTGTGTCTATTCATCTTAATTTAAGCCGTTTCTATCAAATTACTGGTTGAAAAAAAATTATATAGTTAACAGAATTATTGTCTATTAGAAAAACAATTTGGGACTTAAGGAAAGGGCTCAATATTGGGCAGCTGGAAAAAGGGGAAAAAAAAAAACATGATTTCTGGCCACTTTGCTGGGTAAATTAGGATGTGGAATACCCTTGAATCCTTGATTCACTGGAAGAAGCAAAGGTGAACCAGTAAGCTGTAGCCTTGGATCGTTGTAATCTCCTGCTACCCTTCCTAAAAATCTGTCTTTTGACATCTTACTATTTATTTTATAGATGATTTACAGCATGTTAATTCTTAAGGGTGAAAAGGGGGAAGTCCCGTGCAGTTTGTCTTGGTTTTGGTGGAATTAAATTATTTTGTTTACCAGTACTAGTTGTCCCCATTTCTCACTTTGAACAAGAGCCTTCCAGGTTTCTGCTTGTGCTCTTTGAAAATCTTGTATTTTTTTAAGCACATTAGTGAGCAAAGACAGGGAAATTAGTTTTTTTGCTGAAGTCTGGTGATGGTTTCTCCGTTTCATCCTTGCAACTACTTCTGGAAGTGCCGTACTGATGTCCTTAGCCTCAGTTCTTTGTGCATTTAATTCAGTCGACGCAAAGATCAGATGGAGTTACCTGTTTATGCCAGAAATGCTTTCAGCCCATGGCTGTTCATTGGTTACTTTTTAGGCAATAATTTGGATTGCCATCAAGCCCTTGTATGTGACTCCTTGTGATTCCCAGACTGATTCCATGTCTTAAGAGAAATTTGCTGTAAGAATTAGCAGATGGCTGCAGACACTTTTGCTTGCACCAAGCAGAAGCTTTAAGTAGCATTTAAGTGCAGGAAACTCTTCCCTGCTCAGTAGAGGCTAATTTAACTTGCCATTGACTGGATTTGCTAGCCTTTCCTTGCTAAAACAGCTAAAAAAAATGCATAACCATCAGAGCAAATGCAGTTGTGTGCCACCTTTCCTGTACGCGCGGGTATGTCTGTGTTTACGCTTGTGGAAACCCCCAGGATTGTATGGTTGTGAAGGGTTTGTTTTATAACTAATCAATGTATGCTTTTGTTTTGAAGGATGTATGTATTTGTGTAAGTACATTAAGGGATGTTGGTTTATGTGGCTATTGTCTTTTCATTTGATCTGCAAATGAATGTTAAAAGACCTTTTAAAAAGAAAGGGAAAAAATGATTTATATGGGGAAAATAAAGTATTTTATTTTAGGTTTTTAAGTGTTACTTTAAGTGTCTGTCTATCCAAATGTGGAACAAAGCAATGAAGTGCAATTGGGGAGAAGTTTGGGGAGGTGTCAAGCACTGGGAAAGGAAACTTTAAAGCTTTCAATTTTTTTATCTGAGCAACAACTTCCTCATCCTGCTGACTGGATCCATCCTAATGTATGAAGGGTGCAGGGGTATTTGAGTGGCCTGCTTAGTGGAGGGTGTTTGGTACTAACTTTCTTTAACTGTCTTTACCTTTGCAGTTTACCACTTAGAGAGGCTTCAGGTGCGAGCATGGTCAAAGCAAGGTGTAGGAGGCCTTTTTGGAGTTCCCTTGGCCTTGTTACCAAGACTTACAATCTATGTCTCCTTGTGTGGTTACTGTAACCTACTTCAAAAGCAAGGACTTTGTCTTAAGGATCTTCAGTTTCTCCTGGCTATAACAGACCATCTGGTATGAGAAGCCCATTATATAGTATACTTCTGTCAGCAGAATTTATTAATCATTTTCCATATGTTCTCTTGCCTTCACTGAATTTTATTATAAAAAAAAGCTGCATGCCTTATTTCTCAGGGTCAGTTTTGCTGTACTAACAAGAGTTTCAGCTGATTTTCTTTGGCGTGGCTCTCAGATTTGTCCTGGGACTGCTTGCTAACTTGTTCTTATTGAAATCATTAATGCTAATTTTTTTTATTGCCTTTCTGCTCTGGAAGTGATGGAGAACTCCATATTAGGGAGCTGGGGAAGATCATCCTGTGTCCTTGAGGTATGAGGTGATACAAGAATTATATACTATTGGGATATCTTAATTTTCTTAGAACCAGTTGGTATTTGTTGGGGAAACTTCTTAAGCTGGAAGTGGTGTGGAATGTATGCTGAAATGCAGGACAGTGTCTTCTTACTTGACTTTAATGAAACTCTAGGCAGTAAGTATTGACCATTAACCTCAAAATGTACTTAGGGGGGTTGTGAGGAGTTTGGAAATGAAAGCCCTTTGAAATGGAGGCCTGAGTTGGAAGAACCTATTAAAAGGATTGCCAGGTCAAATTTGGTCAAAACATTGTTAAATTATAGGTAAATGTAAATGCTGAGAATTGTCTTCAAACCACTAAGCAGTGCTCAGATATTTGCATTCCCAGCATTACCATATAAATACAGTGCCTGAAAACACACAAAATGGCAGACTGGAAACTCAAGGAAAAACACTGCCTTCCTTTCTGTTACAAACTTTAAAACTGCCTAGGTGACTTCTTCAATCTTTAAAGTCACTTTATATACCACATTGTTGATTATAAATCCTATTTGAATTTTGATAGATCCTAATATGCTAGCATGCCTGCCAAGTTATACAAGAGTTTAAATGGTGTGGAAAGCTAAGCCAAATCACTGACCATAGAGCAAATGAACTCTTTCCCTAACTGAACTGAGTTATTTAGCAAATATTTTTACTGTGTTGTATTAGGCTCTTGGTGTCTGCAAGGGAGACTGAGGAAATGAAACTTTTCCCGTAATACAACTCCTCAAAGGTAATTAGTGCACCTCGTTTAGTGGCCACTTCTATTAAAAGAATATTCTTCCTGCTTAGGAAACTCAAATGTGTTTATTAAAGTGCATCTTCAGAGTGCGTTATTAAATGAAGATGACTGTCACTTTTTAACAAATTGATTTATCTGAATTGGGCGACAGCAGGGAGAAGTGAATCAATATTCAAATCTTATTTGTTGCTAAAGCCAAAGATCGTTATCTGTATAGCTAAGAAATATAAATGAGTGAATGCTGCCTTGTATAAATGAAAGCTCATGCTGAGGTACCCCTAGGTCCTTTGCTGTCATGTACCTGTGTCTCAAAACGATGACCCAGTAGCGAGTCGGTAATGAAACCTCAATTAGACTGAAGAATGAAGGGACTGAGGTGGTGAAGTGCCTTAATTTAAGTCTCCGGAGAATTAAGAAGATTAAATACTGTCTTTATAATCAGTTGACTGCCTCAGGTTGATGACAGAGCACTTCATAGCTCTTGAGTTGAAATGTAATGAAATCTGTCTTGGGGTCACAATTAGACTGAACTCCAGGGTGGCTGCCGAATGTCTCCACGTTCGCTCAGACAGCAATGCTCTTTGACGGATGGCGGCGTTCAGCAGGGAAGCGCGAGCCTGGTGTGTAGGGCTGCTGCTGATGGGGACGCCTGAATTGCGGGAGCAGTTTGAGAAGTGGGGCTCCCTGCCTGCCTTACTGCAGCAACACTGGTATCCCCAGCTCTGCTAGCCTGAGTAAGCCACGCTGCAAGCCAGGCAGACAGTTTTTAAAGCCCTGCATGGAGAAGGTCAGCAGTACAGGGTGTATTTGGGGCTAGTCTGCTTAGGACTGGGACTACCATAGGTTTCCTGGCCAGTAGCAGAGGGGTTGATCAGTTGTGGAGGCTTGCTGTCACCTAAAACACATTAACAGCCACGTCTTTTAGAGCTGGCATTGAATGAATGTTATAGCATGAACTAAAAGGGACTTGGATCCAGCTAAGGTGTTCTGAGAAAGGAGAGCTATATCCCTGTCTAGATCAAAGCCTTGCCTCTGCTCTGCGAGACTGCTGAAGCGGCTAGTCTTCAACTATTGGAGCTTGCACTGTGTATGGAAATACCCAAAGTAGGCTTGATGTTTAATAACTGTCAGTTCTAGGGCCTTAACTATAAATCACAAAGTAATTGATTTCAGGGTGTTAATGAAATGTAGATTTATAGAGAAGTGGTTATGCCTAGGATGCATGCAGTTAATAGCATTGGAGCTGGATAAAACCTAAATAAGCTTTGTGTTTCCATTATGAAGCAGGGTAGCATAAGCCCATAAATTTATATTCATATAGATGGTTCTTAATTACTTGACTAGTTTTGTGGAAGTTCATGAGCCTCTGTACTTGAATTCAGTTTTACAGATTTGGAAGCCTGTTCAAAGCTCTGGATATTGTCCAACTCTCAGTTCCCGCACCTTCCATATGGAGTGAGTGTCCCTCCTGTAAGTGAGAAAACTGAGGCTAAAGACCAGATCCTAATTTTACTTGGGCAGACTTCTGTGGAGGTCTGAATAGAAAGAGAATCAAGCCCAAGTGTGGAATTACTGATTTGTCCCTCTGGGGATTGCAGAGGGGACGGGACAGAAATCGTTCCTCAGGTTGGATGCTGAGACAGTGGGGGTATGTTAAAGTGAGCTAGAACTGTAGTTTTAGGCTGGTTCTATTCAGAGTCCTCTAGTATGATCCTGATAAAGTGCGTTTAGCATGTGTATTCAGTCCTTTGGAGTAGGGTTGGGTCTAAACATGTGTAGCAGGCTCAGAAAATAGACTTCTGTTTTGGTAACTGACTGTAATCATCACATCACTTCTTGCAGTTCTGAAGTGAGCTGAACTGCTTCCTGAAGGAAACAGTGACAGCAGCAGTCTCAGGAGCATGAGTGGAAGTAATGAAGCAGTAATTAGCAATTAATAAAATGTGGTGAAATTTATAATTTTAATAACTGCTGCTCTGGCCTAGAGGTCTGGTGGCACTGAAATGTAGAAGTCCCTTGGAAATCTACAACTCTGGAGCAATTATGATTTTCTTTAGACACCATCTGCTCTTAGAACAAACTTGTATATTTATTTTTCCCCCCTGAAGGTAGATGAAGTGTTAAGGTCTCTGCTACTGACTTTTCACAGCAGAGATGAAACCGAAGCCAGGATTAAGGTATGGGGGCTGAGATGGCCCTTGTGGCTATTAGTGTCACACAGAGGCTGGGAGACTGAGGTGCTGTTAAAATAGCCAGCAGGATCTTGGGAAGGTGTTCAGATGTAGTAGGAACCAGGAAAAACATGGACAGAACCTCCTCTGTAGTTTGCTGAGGGTTTAGTCTGGTTTCCAGAGGGAGTAAAAAGTGTTGTCTCTATGCTCTTCCCCCCTGTCCCATGTCCTTTTGAACCCACTGAGCAATGTCTGGAAGATGTCAAGTTCCTACAAATATTGTGACAATGGAAGGCTGGATGAGAAGGATGAGATGCAGTGAGTGTCCCTGCTGAAGGCATGAGTTGAGCCGTTCCTATGGCTCAGAGCTGACACTGGTGGCTGACCTGGATGCACATCCCTAGGAAGCAAGGTTTCAGGGACTCTGCTGTTTGTAGAATTGGCTTTCCACATGTTCTGTTACTAAAACATCTCCTATGAAATGGAGAAAATGTTTGGTTTGTTTTTTCCCCCTAAGAAACCAAAGGGAGTGCTAAGTCAGCACTCTGACCTGATGTTAGCGTTGGATTACTAACATGAGGCAAACCCAAGATTTAGAGGCCAGTAACTATACTGAGGAAGAGGGATGTGGTCCTGGGGTGGTGACGCATGATGGCAATGCTTCCTGCCCCTCAAATTGTCATGGTACTTTGCTTTACGAGTCATATACTGTTTTATGCCTTGCTTAGCACTGTAAAGCACACCACAAATCCTTGCTCCCTTAAACATCAGTTGGAAAAAGATCAGATCTTGAAAACAATTTAACAACCCCTTTCTTCCCCTCATGTAATCATTAATAGGAGCTGAGAGGCCATTGGGAGGGTTAGATTAGGTTGAATTCTTTTTTCTGTTGTCAACTATAGGAATGCCCTATGGGCTTGAACAGAGCAAAACACTTTTCAAACAGCGAAGGCGAGGAAGTGGGACATGGGAATTTTGGAAGACGTAAGTGCAATTCTGGAACGTCATTTGTTCCCACTGAAGGGCTGTATTAAGGATTCAGTTTTGTCTTGTGTAAATCAGCTTTAATTAATAGAGCAGATGCACCAACAACATATCCGGAAATGAAATGGAGGAGAAAGAAAAGAGGCAGCTGGTGCTTATGGATGTAAATATTTGCTTTTTGGGAAGTAAAGCTCTGCTGCAGAAACTTCAAATTCAGAAGCCTGTTTCTTTTGCCTATGGAGAAATATACACGGAGCAGGAAAAAGTTAGCTAAACCCTAATGCTTTAAGTTTGATTCTAGTGCATGTGATGCAAGAAATATGTTTTTGGAATAGAGTCAACACATGAAATCCTGGTTCCTATTGAAATCTGAAGGCCTGGTCCTACGTTGGCCTAAAATGCTGTAATTTCAGAGGAGCTGTCTTTATATCAGCAGCCTTCCCCAGGGACTCTTGTAGGTCTCTGCGATACAGCATTAAGTAATAAACATGGTTAAATCAATATGCTGATCTTCAACCCACTAGAGCAGGGCTGGGTGCAGTGATGCTAATTATGTAGGGCCTTACTGGCAAACCAAGTGGAAGAGGTATGGATATGCGAAAGCCCCTCTTGAGGAGGTGTGGCATGTGTGGTCATGGACCCTGGTCTTCATTTGAAATGGGGATTTTTGCTTTTTAAAGCAAGACAAGAATTAGGGCGTTGTATTTGGTGTTGATGGCACCCTCTGTGGCTCTGCTGTGTTGTTTGAGGACTCTCCTTGAAGGGGAGGGCAGCTTTTCATTTTTTTCACTTTCTTTTAATAGCAGACTTTTCATGAGATCCCTGGCTATTGATGTTACAATTGAGAGCTTTTCATTGTGCTTTGTTTTTTTTGGTTACTGCCTGTAACTGCTAAGGAAAGTTTGAAAATGTTAGCCTAACAGCACAAAATCCCACAGCAAATAAAGAATCTTAAAGTATTTTAAAAGAAATCCTGACTGGAGGGCGGCAATGTCCATTCTGGGACTGGCAGTACTGGAAGGGAAGAAAATAAGGAGGGATTCATCCAGAGCACATGTTTTCTGCTCAGTGAACTGGACAGTGGGGATGGGGAGGAATTGTTCTGCAAAAGAAAAGCAGTAGCGCAAGTGTTGCTAGAGCTTATTGCAAACTTTCTGAAGATAAAAGTCTGTCTTACTATGTAGTTTTGTGCTTGGAGTAATATGTCTGGATTACTTCCACCTTACTTGCATGCTTATATGTGGGACTTGGGTTTTGTGCTTCAATTCTGTGGAGACACCTCAAAATGGTAATACAGCTCTTGAGTGGGTTGGATCTGGATCAAGGTGGAGCCCCTCTGTCCTTAAAGCTTCTTGGAAAAGAAAGCTTGCAGGTCTGTGTGTAGTGCTGCTGATGAGGGAAGTGGGATTTCCAGACCTGGGGACCGGGTTGCTTACCCTGTCTGTGCTGTATTTACGCTGAGGAAACTTGTCTACAGTAACACCTCGCTACCTGTCACTTTTCTCTTTCAGAGCTCTGTTATTGATTATTTAATGCCCTGCTCTGGTGACTGTTGTCATGTTTTCCATCCTTCATCCTTAATTGACCTTGATGAGCAGCAGGAATCTGAAGGTGATGATGAGAATGTAATGGATCATAAGAGGCAGCAGGACCACTTGCAGTGAAGGTTATGTCAGGTGTTTCAATCTCACAGGTGAAGTGTCTGAGACCTTCTAGAACAGTAATCTGCTCCAGGATGGGTCAGGCAGGGTCACCAGGACATTATAAAGTTTAATTTTGTGTTATAAAGGGATCTTCCACTCTAAACCTCAGGCAAGTAAGCAGTCATCTTTTGGTATTTTAAAGCAGTCAATCTCCTTTGCCTCTCTGTCATTATCAGATGTTGAATTGGCAGCTGATGACCCCAGTGGCTTTGCTTCTGTCTCTCCGTCCTCCATGTCATGTATACTGCCCCTGTGTATTTAGTTTACGTGCATTTCTCAAGTGCCTGCACACCTTCTCTATGCCATTGATTCTTATGGGAAAAAGTGAACTGCTGACAGGTGCACTTCCAAGATCACATCAGCAGATGATGGGGTATGCCTTAATCTGTAATTTGACTGTATGGGGAATATATCTGTTTTGCAGAGCCATAGTTTGGGGTTGGGAGGTCAAAATGTTTCTACAGCATTGAAGTAATGTAGTTGGAAACGTTGCATCCTTTTCACACAACAAGGTGGTACACACTGAGCGTGCATATAGTCAAATACATGACTGAATTGCCCCAAACTTACAGAAGTTACTGTGTTGAAAAGCATGTAGAAAGTAGTTGAATAGTCCTGTGCTGCTGTTGAGGACTTTTGGAAACTAAATGGAGGACTTGTTAAGCTTCCATCTGATGTTGTTGTTCTTATTTCCCCAGGACCTGCTTTAACCAGTGTCCCCTCTGACTGTATCCCTAGAGCATTCCTTTCTAGCCTTGGCCTGCAGTCTAAGGTCTGATCCACTCTTTAAATCGTTAAGGATTTGTGCTCCTTTATGATTAGGCAGTTCATGGCAAAAAGATGTCTTCATCTAAGATTGTGCTGATAACATGGTTCCTGACTGTTCTGGGGCAAGGATTGTCTCTTATGCTGTTACAGTGCCTCTTGCAAAGAGTCTTATCTCGTCAGGTTTCCAGGACAACCGCAACTCAGGAAATCAATGATATACTCTGCTACTTACCATCTGTGAGCCAAAATGGGATGTCCCTTGTTGTAAAACTGGGGTCAGTTTTAGCCACACGGTCCTTGCGCAAGGAGTCATTACACAGGCTGCCCCAACACTTAGCTGGGAATGGAAAACCAACACAGGACACTAAAGCAAATTATTTTTTTCTGGCTTCTTTTCATCTGACCCAGGAAATCAGTTTCCAGCATGATCTGGCAGCAGGTACTGGGAAGAGATAAATGTAGCTCACTGATTTGTTCTAGTGAGCAGGATTTTATTGAAACCACACCCCTCCTTGCCAGGAGGAAATATGAGAGATCTTTGCTTATTTAAGAACTAGTGTGTTACTACTGTGTGCTGGTGGGCACTAGTTAGACTCGAACCAGTGTGCTAGTGTGGTACAAATATCATGGGCAGCTGGTCCTATGAAGGGTCTGGGGGCAGCTCCTGGATCTGGGGTGCAACTCTTTTTCAGAGGAAAGTGAGCAAAGCTGCATGCATCTGGGTGGACTGTTTGGGGGAGCTAGAAAAGAGGTTCTAGCAAGCAGGGAGGCAGGAGAGGGCTCAGAAGAGCAGACTTGAACCCAGTGCTGGTCAGCTAAGGATGCTTGGGCAGTGAGAGAAGGGAGAGGGATAAGTGTGGGGTGTTTCTCTGAATAATGGGGATGGAGGAGAGTCTAGGCAGCAGGGCAGGAGCCTCAGTGAATAGGAATAGCCTGGGTACACGAAGGTCTGGAGAAAGGAGAGAATGGGAGCTCCTGGGGTTTGGGACTCGGGGGCAATGGAAAATGCATCTTCAGGCTTGATGGATGGACTGTGAGTGTGAGGGGCTATTGCAGGTGAGATGGGACTGTGTCTGGAGAAAGGAGGCCATGGCTTTCTGTTTAGCACAGTCTGGAGCCATTTCTGTTTCACCTAAAAGCACAGATAACTAAATTGCAGCCAGTTGGCCACTTGTCTTGAGCAAGACGACTCACTAATTGTTCTGTCCCATGAACACATTGGTACTGTGGCAGGTGGGTTCTCTGGCTGCCTATTGCCTTTTGTCTTAAGTGGGCTGCTGTGAGTAAAACTCCGGGCACCCCAACTTCCAGAGCAATTAGGGACATGGTTTTATGAAGGGCTAAGTGCTCCTTAGAGCCACTGAGCCCCTTGGAGAGAGACCTGGGGCCTTGATAGTTCATTATTTCCAATTAGCATTGTCAATTGTACAGGATTTGATCTATACCTTAGCTGACTGTAAAGCATCAGTCAGCCCTGTTGTTTGATGTTTAAGTGCCTGGGTAACCCATCTTCTGTGGGAGAAGCAGAAAGCTTTGTAGGCAATGCTGCGGCAACAGGACTGCTCTAAAGTAACAAGAGGGAGCAATTTATTGAATTATGCTGTCCAACATTGCAGGCCTTTGACAAATGGAATTGCTAGAGCACATGGCAAAGGGCAAGAAGATCTGTATCCTGGATGGCCTGTTGGGGCAGGCTGACGTTTTGTCGTGGACTTGACTTGCTGGCTTCCCACTGAGCTTTAGGATGCAGATCTCAAAGCAGGCTCTGTTTCGATGGAGCTGTGCTTCAGAGCTGCACTTCAAAACCTAGTGGAGAATGTCCCTGCAGGGGGGACTCTAATTGCTGTGTATTTTGACCATAATGATAAGGGGAGACAGAACAGGGGCAGCTGTGAGGGATAAATGAGATGTTGTGTCTAATGACTCCCAGATTGTATTTTTCCTGGGTGTTTGGTCTCCCCTGGATGCCAGGAGGAGGCGGTGGGAGCCAGGGTCTTCTCTCCACATGGGTTCCTCCTTTTTGTCCTGGCTCTGCAATGAAACACTTGTTAAAAGCAGGAACGAAGAAGGGAGACCTGGGCCGAGCTCTCTGCTAGCAGAACGGTGCTGAACTCTGTGCACTTGCACCAAAAGATGATTTGGCTCTTGGTGCTGGAGGGCTGAGTGCATGCTCCCTGCAGAAGGTGAGCAATTTGTTCTGTCCCCTCACCTGCACCCTTTCCTTCTTACTTAAGGACGGAGGGCAAAGCCTAATGAAGATAGGATCTTTAGCACAAAAGGTAAATCCTGTGGAGTCATTTTCAAAACTTAGATTACCTCTATAAAACCAGAGCAGAAGAGAAGGGTTGGGGTTACTGAGCTTTGAATTTAGTTTCCACTGTGACTCTCTGACAGGACTATGAGTGATTGCCCATCCTACCATACATGACTGGGAGCAACACAGCTTGTTGTAACACCTGTCAAATGCAGGAAGAGCAAGTGTGTTGGATCAGGAGAGAGCTCCTCTTGCCCAGGCTCACCAGCTGGAAAAGTCTCCCTTCCTCCCTTGCCCTTAGAGTTGCTAGAGGCTCTTTGGGGAAAGCAGTAGCCTTGTTCTGTGGCTGGGTGGCAAAATGGGACACTTGCCTTGAGACACTGTGGTTCCTTTAGGGCAAAGCAAAATAAGTAATGTTTTAGATGAATGTTGTTGTTTTTTTCCTAATTTTATGCAGTCCTGTTCTATCTAATCCTGGCTGTTCTCCCCAGCTGTCCATCACTACTTGTGTGTTTTGATGCCTCTTGTCACAAACAGTATGGTAAAAAGATCTTGGTTATTTTCTCTTTCCTTTTTTCCCCTTCGAGAAGTGTCTCATTTAATTTTTGCAGCTGTCCTGACTCTTTCCCCCTATCATTACAGTGAAGCAATGTGGCAATTACAGAGCTGGCCACCCCCGGGAGGAGGTGTGCTCCACTGGCTTTTAAGGAGTTTGCAGCACTGTACTCTGTGCTCATCTCTAAAGCATTTCTGGTCTCCCTGTGACATGGATTTTAATATTGTGCCATTCCAAGTACAGTAACATCTGCAGAGATACAAAATGTCTGGTTCATGGACTGGTTTCATGGATCTTTGATTCTTTTAATCTCACTTGAAATGTGTGTTATGCCACGTTTTCTCCCTTCCCTTCTTTCCCCTCAAAGGATAACTGTTTACACCACCTCTGAGATATCCAGTTAAGGTGTCTATCACCTCGCTGTTGAATTGCCAAGCAAGGACCCTGGAAATAATGGGATGTCTGTCTTTTTCTTGGAGTGTTTGACCCTATAGTTTGTAGTGCCAGAGGGGGAGGCTTCTCTGAAGGGATGGTGGACTTTTGGACCTAACTGCTATCAACCCTTGGTGTTATCCTAGCGTTGTCAAACTGTTTCACAACCAGCTTTCTTCCTCTGGCTTTGCTGTGTACCTGGTCAGGATCCGGAGCTGAGTTACAGCAGGCCATGTAGCTGGTGTGGAAAGTAAGCTGGTCAGAGACATCAGGGTTTGATCTAATACAGGAGAGAAGTTTTATGGTCTAGCTCTGATCCTGCTGAAGCCACTAATGTTACCATTTCAGAAGAACAATCCTAATGGTAAGGTTGAACCAGTCCTGGAGATTTGCTGTAGGTACTGAAGAGAATAGAGGGTTAGTAGCCAATGCATAATCATATGGGCCACCTTAATGCCATTTCTTTGATAACTTGTAGGAGGCATTTTTATTTTGGATTGTGTAAGGCAATGTAAAGCAATCCCATGCAGCTGGAGTCCAGAGGGAAGGCTATTTCAGGGCTGTGAAGATCTCTGCTCCTGTGATAGCTGTCTCACTACTGCAGCGGTTGGTTTTATTTTGCTTCAGAACAATTGAATAAAAATGTTCCTTTTTCCTTTTCCCTGCAGTGGCAGAATTCCTGGAAGCCATCCTCTGGAATTAAGGAATATCTTATTTTTTTTCCCCCTGAAATGGCCTGAGTGCAGTTTCCACAAAAGACTGGCTTTGGGAGCCTGGGAGTGCTGACCTCCCATCAGTCTAGGAGAAGACTCTTGACAGCAGGACTGGATTGCAGATGTAGCTGCAGGTACTGAAGGGAGATGCCGATTCTCTTGATGGGCTGACCTGTCTTTTGAGGGTACTGTATTCTCTGTACCAGCTGCTAATAAGCTTTTTTCTGTTGGCAGGGCTGATGGCCCATCAGCCTGTGCTCTCGGAGATGAGCCCATAGGAGTCCCTTGCTACAGGCTTTGCTGCCGAGAGCTTTGTTGTTATCCTGACAGTACTTGACATTTTTCAGACAATTTTTAAATCTGCCAACTGACAATATTTAACACTCACTCTCCTCCGTAAGAGCCTTCCAGCAGTGATGCCTGTAAGCTTTAGTTTTCCCTTCAAAAAGATGTTAACAAAAGCTTCTATATTTTGTTACTCACCCAATCCTACCAATCAATCTCTACTTTTGTTGCTTTGGCCTTTTACATGTTGCCTTTAATTAGGATGGGGGATCTTCTGGTTAGGGTCTGATGGACAGCTCTCTAGGGACCAAATACAGGAGGAAATTTGAAGATTTACTATGTTCCTACTTGCAGCTGAAGGAACTTTCCCTTAGTCCAAGTGTCTGTGGACATGTCTTCTGGGAGGGGGATACCGGGCCTCAAAACCAAGCTATTTGTGCTAACAAACAAATTGCTCTGTTTCTCTCCTGCTTCTGACCCTTAATTCGCAGAAACAAATTCAGGCTGTGTGACACATGGAGGAACAGGGCAGGATTATCTGTTCTTCCAGCACCCAGGATGCCGGGTTCAGCACAGGGGAGGATTTGCCAATTCTGCTCCAAGCCCTCATCCTGTCTTTACTCTCTAGGCCAAGACAGCCGCCTAGTACAAAGATGTTCAATGAGATCTGGTGAAGGCAGGAAAGATGAGTGGACTGCCTGTCTGTGGGGGCTGTGGATTGACAGCTGCTGCTATAATTCATGGTAAACAGGAAGTAATTACATGAAGCCACTGGTGTACACATAGGAGCTTTATTTTTGTCCCTTTGTACATCACAGATGGAAACAATGTGTTGCTGTTGGCTACCCTGTGCATGTTAGACCAACTCTTTGGTAAAATCTCCCTTTCCCTTATAGACTGTATCAAGGCAAGGTGCTGTCCCCCAGAGGTATTCTCTGGTCAGACTGTTGTCTTGTTTGCCCCTTGGCTCCTTTGCTTCTCATCCACTCCCTTGCTGGCTTTGTGTATCTGACAACCGATGGGCTGCTGGATGACTGTCCAAAGCTGAGACACTTGGTTACCGCTGGTCAGTGTGGTTTGGTCACGGCTGGCCTAGAGCCTGCACAGGCCTTTGCAGTTCTCTTGGTGGAAGACTGGAGAGAAGATGAAGGTGGGAGGATGCTCCATGTGTGTCTTGACCAACCCTCTCCCAGTGCATCAAGCAAGCCACATGCCACAGGACACTTCTGTGCCTTCTGCAGCAACTGATAGCAATCCCCCAATAACTACCCATCTCCTGGGCTTCACTGCCTGCTGTTTGCTTATCAGTGAGTACTGTAGTAGGCATTGTGCAAGAAGGAACTGAATGAGTCCTCCTTCAAGCAAGAGCTGGGAGGGATGATAGACAAGCAAGTGATTCACAACCACTTAGACACTCATACAAAGGAAACTGTATATCTGTATAAAAACAAAATTCTTTCTTGACTAGTGTTTAGCATCTGAGCTCTTAAGGGTTAAAATCTCTGGCAGGATAGATCAATATAAGGGAGTTTAATAGTGCTCTAGGTGAGGCAGACAAATGTGTTAAACTACATTTTTAGCTAACTCCCTGGCTGTGAATAACTCAGCCACCCCTCTGCCTCAGTTGAGGGCTTGTCTGGTATTTAGAGCAGAGGTTTCGGACTCTTCCTCAAAGATGTGGCTGGTCTGCAAATTACTGACCAGAAGGTGGGTGACACTTTGGAAGTAGCCCCTTTGATGGAGGCCTAAGCCCTCTGCTTTTCTGTCCTGACCTTTGGACAGTGGCTTTTGCAGTGGTCCCACGTCTCAAATCAGGTCTGCTTTTTCTCATTAGGATACAGCTTTATTTTACCAAGGCTCAGCAAACTAAAATACATCTTGTTTGCAGATCTGTAGAATACTTTACCCCTCTAGCAAGCCATGTTCTAGCAAGCTATGGAACAGCCTTAATTTAGAAAGTCAGATCTCCCCACTGATTAATCAATGGGAATATGATATAGAGGTTTTATCTAGATCACATCCATGCTGCTTAGTCTCAGGAACCTAATGCTTCCAACATTGCATCTTCTTCCCCTTTCTTTCCCATGTACTGGGCAGATCTTTGTTCTAGGCTTTGGTCCTGCTGTTTCATGTGCTGTAGTTTCACAGGCTTGATTATCAAGCATTAGGACAGGCTATAGTTTTTGCACTGATTTTTTTGTAGTGATTGTGCTGGTCACATGTGGACAAGTCCTAAGTGCACTTTCATATCAATCACACAAGTGGAGATGACTAGTCCCCATTATTTTGCCCTAACCCCAGAAAGAAATGAGCACCATCAGTCTTTTAAATTGACATAGAAATGAGTGATGGAAAGCAGTTGTGTACTCTTTAATTTTGAGGAATCAGCAAAAGAATACAATTCTTTCCTCCGTTCCTCAACTAAAATGTCTTGCAGCAGTTTGAATGGGCAAACAGCAGCTCAGTTCTGCCTTGTTTTTTTGCAGTGAATGCTCTATTGTGCCTAATCCCCTGGGCTGTTGTAAGCAATCTCCGTGGAAGCAAGATGCTTCTGAGTGGCTGAGCTGAGATCTCCAGGTTCCTAATTGGAGGAGAAGCTATCCCAGCCAAATCAGAGTTGGGCTCCTGATTGCATCCTGATAGAAAGGATTATTCATCCAGTGGAAAAAAATAGAGTTGCTGTTTTATTGAGGACTTCAGCATATATTAGCTGAGCAAATCTTGGCACTCGCTACATGCTTTCTGAGCTAATGAGTTGGGATTTACTTTTGGCTGGCCTGGCTCTCAGGAATGATACCTCTCTTCTGCCTTTTTTTTCCACCCGTGTGTGTGGATGCTTCAGGAACCCCTTTCCTTTGTGTTTCATCAGCCCATCTACCATAAGCTCTGTCTGGTTGGTTGGGTCTTTGGCCTCTCTTTACTATTCATGGGTTGAAACCCTCTGGTTTGTATGAGCAATTGTCTTTCTGGGTACCCATCTCTAACTTGCTGTGTGTTTGTATTCAGCTGATAGACCTGGCAGCAGGACAGACATTAGTGCTTTACAGTTAACCCCCTCTTGCCATTGTGGGGTAGTCTGGATGCTTTCGTAATGGTATATTTTGGAAGACCAGAAGTTACAGTTCCTATAACATAGGTAACCATTACCAGATTGGAATTTGCCCATTCTGCATTACTGTTGCAAGTATCACCTTAGTTTTTCTAGGAAAGAAGAAGCACTTCTAGTAGCACGATGTACTAAAAAAGGGGAAGAAAAAAAATCAAACTCTTCTATTCAGCAGCAGTCACAGACATGCTGAAGCTTCTTCTCTTTTGGACAAGTCTGGAAATGTGTCTTCATGCATTGCTTACTGAAAAGTTCCCAGTGCAGACATTAGCACTTGAGTGGCTTATCTACTCAGACAAGGTATAATTCTGAACCAGTCTGTTGCAATCAGCTGCACTTAAAGGTGGTTGGTACTTACTTCCTGTGCAGCAGCAGGAGGATTGAATTGAAAGATCCTTTGAAAATCAATTGCCAGTATCAGGGGTTTGTTGGTTGCATGCTCACTCCATGAACAGTGTTAGTGACAAGGATAACTCTTGGATCACTATCACCTACACCCCAACAAGAGCACAGAGTTGCCAGTCTGGACTGAAGTAAAGGCTTGGTTAATCCAGTGTGCTGGCTACAACAATCTTCAGAGCAAGGTACAAAGACTGTCGTGGGAGTGCTGGATAATCCAGCGCATACAACATTTCTTCCTGCTAGCTAAAGAATTAGTTATTCCTTTGAACAGTGACACTTACTGTTTTTTTCCCAACTGTATGTCATCCTTAGTTTTGAGATCCTTAGTTATTCTTCCACCTTCTTTGACAGGCATGTAACCAGGGACTTCTCTGCCCACCATTCCATGTCACCCCCGAAGTACAGAGGAATAGGCTAGCGTTCATGCCATGGCCTCTGACTGGCCTTCTTGGTGCTGTTGGATTGCAAGACCACTAGAAGCAGATATTATAGCTGCAGGGCCAAAGATGTGCCACTGTCTGGAGTTTATCACCTGGTAGTTACAGTGCATCAAATATGTGGATGGTCAGGAGAGGATTGTGAATCATGATGCAGCTTGCTCAGCAATGGAAGAACAGCATCAAAACGTAGTTTGGACAATCCAGCCTTGGTTTGCTTTGTGCTGGAGAAGGGCACCCTCCATATATACTGTAGGGGCAGATATTTCAGCTTCTCTTGGATGCCCAACAGGCTGTAGCGTGACGAAGGGTCCCAGACTGCAGAAATGCTGAGACAAGTCCAAGTTGTAGACTGCCACAGGACCCCAGCTCAACATGTGAGTGCACCCAGGCCCGCTGCTTCTCCTGGTTTCAGGTGATGTCTGTCTGTTGTACCTGGGGTGAACCTCAACCTTCATTAGCCCTTCATCTCTGCTGACCCAGCCTCCCAACAGGCTGCTTAATGGATGCCCAGGTAAACTCCACCACAGATCTCTTTTCAGGGCAGCCTATTTCTTATTTCTATGGGACTACTGATCTGTTGCACATTCTCTGGTACTTGTATGCACAGGGCAGATAACCTCAATGCCTTTCAGCTATCCACTGGCTTCCCTCTTTGGTGTGAAGCAGCTGGCATCTCAGTCTCAGGCAGTGGTTCAACAGATGGCTGCTGAAAGAGCCAGGAGACTTTCTATTCAAGGAGGCAAAGATTTTGGAGGCATGTGCTGAGTCTAATTTCTTCCAGAACAAGGGCTGGCCAGAGCTGTTACATATCCCGCAGGATCACAACATGCTACGGCTCTCAGCCTGGGCTCTGTGCCATAGTCAAGGACAAACCTGCCTGTGTCTGGTAGCTTTAAAGGCAGGTGGAGGCTTATGTGATCCAGAGAGGTGGGGAATCTCCATCCTTGGAGATATTCAGCACAGCTGGATACAGCCCTGAGCAACCTGATTAACTTTGAAATTGGCCCTACTTTGAGCAGGGGGTTGGACCGGAAACATCTAAAAGTCCCATCCACCTAAACTACTCCATGATTCTGTGCCTGATCCAACTGATGGCCTGTGCCATCTGCTTTGTGAGGCGTGAGGGAAAGGAAGAGAAAAATGTGTTACAAAACATTCAGAAATGTAGCAGCATCCCTGTCTGTCTGCTGCATCCTCCAACTGGGAGCAGATGCTAGCTGCCTTCTCCCTTCCAGATACATCTATTTTACTGGAAGGACAACTGCTGTTGCCGTGATGCTGCCAGATGGAAGTGTACTGGGGGCTTGGGGCAAGTGGAGGTGGTGAGGGGGGGAATTGGGGAGCTGAGGAGCCTGTGCAGCCACATACTGGTGGCAGCCCTTGCCCTGGCAGGCCACTGAGCAGAGCTTTGGGAGTGAAGTGCTGGCAGGAGTTCTTTGTATTGCTTCTCTGAAAAGCAGCTTAGCTGGTTCACAGCCAGAAGTTGCACTTGATTTGTGACCCTCATGTGTCAGGCTGGGTGTTCCTGGGCCTTGGTGGTTTGCTGTGGGCTCAAATGGGCAGTTAAATCAAGGAGGACAAGGGTGGGATTAGTTCCCAGGGTGACAGGATGTGTGTGTGTTAGGTTCTCCTGTAGCTTTTGTGGAAGACAAGCTTTGTGGGGGGCCAAGAAAAGCTGGACTCATGACAGGCATTTCCAGAGGGTCCTCTGCCTTCAGAGCCCTGTGCATATATTTGCCAGTCTGTCCGCTCTGGAAGCGCTGCTCTTTGGGAAGGAGGGAGCCTGCCCTCCCAAACAAATGCTCCTCCCTGACCGCTTTTCAGCTCGGCCTGCCTGTGAGAACGTAAAAAGGGCAGCCCTATGTGTGGGGACTGCGGGCTGTGGATAAGGGCAGCCCAGCAAGCTTGAAAGCACGTAGGGGCTGGTCTGAGCTCTCTAGGGTCCCTTCTCGAGTTCAGGAGAGGGGAGGGAGGGACCAATGTCCAGTGAGGCAGAAAAGCTTTGTGAGCAGCAGAAGAGTGAAGCTAAGCCCAGGGACCCAAGCTGTTGTTAAGGACTCAAATGCCCTGTCTAAAGGGAGGTTTGTTATTTAATCTGCTGCCTCTGTCTGGGGAGGGAGGACTTGTGAATCAGCCAAGCAGGGAGCTGTGCTCTGTGAGCAGCTGGAGCTTTCCACAGTCAGCCTGCAAAGCTCTGCTGCTGCTTGGGCTCCTGGTGAAGAGATGTTATGGGCTGGCTTCCTCACCAGCCTCTTTGCTAGATATACGGTCTGGATCTGCTTCTTGGGGAGCTACTTTTGCTCCCCTTCCAGCCTGGCTTTTCCACATGAAGGTTTATGGTAGCTGACGTGGTTAATCCCAAGTGTATCTTTCATGTGATATCTCCTCTAAAAGGAGCTCTCAGGGCTGATGAGATCAGCTAGAAGAAACAGGTTTTCATCCAGGCTTGGAAACCTCTGTCTCCTAGCTGTAGGAAAATTAAACCCAAGCCGTCTTCCTGTGTTCAGCTTAGCAAGATGTTGTGACTCTGGGAGCAATTAGCATACAGTTCCTAATTAGAAAGGTGGAAGCAGCAGTCAAGGATGTTAATAGAAGATATCCCCCTTGTGACTGTTCTAAAGGGGAACTGCAGACCTTTGCTTCTCAATTAAAAGTTCAGCTGATGCCTCTAGAAGGTCATGGTGCTTGGAGGTAATTGTGTGTGCTGTTCTGTTTTTCTTTAGAGATGGAAGGTGCTGAGGGCTGAAGACACCAGCTGGACACCTGATGCCCTTTCCCTGCCCTTTTCTTCAAAGCTTTTAGGCAGATGACCAAGGCAGGAGGTAGGCAGCTGTACCTGACTGCAAATGTGCTGGGTGTCTGGCCCCACAGCATGTGTGGAATATGTCACCTTTTGTCTTTTATGGGACAAGAGCCTGCCCGTGGGCGGTTCCCAGAGAAGGGCTAATGTGTGGTAAACTAATACCTTAATTTTCTTGTACAGTAATACCTGCATCTTGGTTCTCCATCCATAAAATAGAGATTCTTTCCTACCTCTCAGGACTGCTGCATTCATGTGCTCTAATGGTATATTGCTATAGCCAGCAGGGTCTAAGGATATTGGCAGGTTAAGGCTTCTTAGTAATATCTTTTGGTCCCATCTGGTTAGTGTAATAAAAGATGCCTGTTTCTACCAAGAAACTTTATTCTGTAGATTGATGAAGGCACCGAACTGCTCAGATCTCGTAAGAGAGGCTAGATAAGCACCGTAGCATTCACAGCACTGTAAATGCAAGGTGTTTGCTAGCCCCTCGTGACTGTGCCATTTTCCAAATAAATATTATTGGACTTGCTATGCAGGTAGGAAAGTTGAGTCCCAGTGAGATCAGGTATCTTTCCTGGTCCCTGGCAAAGCCATAATTAGATCAGTGCAAGTTCCCGGCCTCTTATGTCATCTTTGATCCATCTAATGTGCTGCTTCTGTCATGGAAGGAAATCTCTAACTTTCTTATCTTATTTCTGAACTGTTCACAGTAGGGGAAGGCTCCCTCTTTTTGGCCCAATTGCCTGGGAGTCCCTGTGCTGCCCTGTGTAAGGGAAGCTGCGCAGCTCTCTACTTGAGGTGGGCACTGCAAGGATGGGAAAGGAGCAGACACCTACAAGAAGAGGGTGGTGGGCATGTACCTTTTACACTCTTGGATTGTACAACAAGAATGGGGTCTGCTGAGGAGAGCACTTGAGCACCCAAACCATGTGGTCTGAGATTTGCCAGGTTACTGTAGGCCTTGCTGGACATCCTAGCTTGTATCTGGGCTGTGCTCTTGGGTTTGCTGGTACCTGGAGGCTGAGGCATGCTGGGCAGGCTTCAGGCATCGTGGCTGGTTTGGCTGTCTCTCCACTTCTCCCTGTTTGCAGGGAGGGGAGAATTCCCAGACATGCATCTCCTTTCATTCCTGATTGCGGGTGAATTTTGTCCTGACGAGGAGCTTTATTTACCAAAGCTTCATCTGCTCCTGTTTGTTGCCCACCTGAAATCCTCCTTGTTGTCTGCTGGCCTTGTCATCCTTTCCAGAGCAGCCAATCATGCTCCCACTGCAGTGGAGAGAGGGATGGGGTCAGTGGTTGACAGCTGACAGCTCCTTTTATGTTTCCATCTGTTCCCTCTTTTCCCTGCTAATGAGATCAGGTGCCTGAGTGCACTGAGAAGATTTTTTCAATGTGAGAGGAAGTCGCAAATGGGGTACTCAGGTCCCTGCTTTCATCTTTGGCAGAGAGGCTGCTCAAATCAAACCTGCACCCTCTTGAGCTGCTCCTGTAAAAGACCTGATGATGGGAAAGCAGAACTGCATGGCAAGGCAGGAAGAGGCTTCAGAAAGTGAGGCTGGCGGCTCCGGGCCAGGTGAGTCTGTCCTGCGACTCCAAGCCTTGCCTTGCAGATGGATGCTCTGCTTGTGCTGCTGATGTGCCCCTGGTTGCAGACACAAGTACAAACCTGGGCCCACTGTTGTGCCAGTTTTTTAATTTTTGTTGTTTTATTTTTTAATGTGGCTACTGTCTTGTCTTCTAAAATCCCAGCTGTTTTAAATGATAAATTATCAGTGACTTGACAGCTTCATTCTTTCAGACCTTTGGTCCTGCATGGGCCACTCAGCCTTTCTGATCAACTACTCTTTAATTTCACTAGTGGCTCTACTGCTTTGTTCTTAGGGTTTTTTTCCCCCCTCTGCTTTTGGAGCCTTACACTTATTAGAAAACTTTCATGGGTCTTTCATTGGTGGGAAGGTTTCTTCCAGGGAGAAACTGCAGCAGGTGTTTGGGGCTGTTTCTGTTGCTGGCTTTTTTTTTGTGGTTGTTCTTGGGACTTGTGGAGGATGGGAAGAGTTGAAAGGAGGACCTGAGGGGAGTTAATTTAATGAGTTAGCTTGTACAATCTGTATGTGAAAAACAAATATGGCCCCCCCACACACACATCTCCACCCCACCAGAAAGTGATGTGCTGGGAGTTAGTATGGAGACATCAGTCTCAGATGTATTATTAGGCTCTAAAGCTTCTACAGCAGACAGCAGAGCCTCTTTTTAAGGATGCACCAGGTGTCTGTGTTTAAGAATCGGAAACCAGTGACTCCAGTTCCAGCTCACCATGGCCTCTGGTGGGTGTTTAACAAAAGCTCCCAGTCTCTTTGGCAAAAGACTTTCAGATGCAAATACAGTCAAATATTTGACTAATAAAAGGCAATCCAGAAGTGCATTCTCAGGTAAGAGTAATTGCCTTGATATTTTGTGTGAATTCAAACTCCTCTTACGGCAGTCTGGAAATAGTGTGAGTACATGGGGCCTGTGAAGGCAACTGCTGAGAGCAAGCAAGGGCATGTGCAGCTTTGCTCTTTCCTTGGTCCGCGCTTTGGTTTGCGACTTCGTTGCACAGCGGAGCTGGCAGCTCTCCTGGGCGGTGTGGTGCTTGCAGACTGCCCCCAGCATCTCACCGCTGTGCTGTGTGCTGCAGCGAGCTGCACCAGCTGGCCTGGCTGTGGCACGGAAACCAGCTCTTTTTCCTTCAGTGCTTCACAAGTGATAAATAAAACAAGCTACTGCTTTCACAGCACTGCTTCCAAATGCCCCACAGTGCTTCACAGGTGCTGTAATTGCTGTAGCTGTGCCAGGTGCTCCTGTGAGCTCAGGTTGAAATGTATGTCGCATGCCAGGCTTGTCTCTTCCCTGTGTCCCACTTACAACTTATTTTTCTTTCTCATCTTTCTCTCCCATGCTTCAAATCACAGAACCAGCTGTTGGTGTCTGAAAGTGCCCTGCAGGAGAGATGATAACCTGCCTGGGCTATGGATAGTAGATATCCTGTGGAGCCAGGAGCTAAAGGGACCTGTCCCATGGGCTCTGGACCAGTCTTACCCCCAGTGGGCTGCCAAGTGATTCTGGGAGCTGCAAACACTGATCAAGCTGTTGTGGACCAGGTTAAGTAAGTGAGGGTTTTTCCTTGGTCTGGAGGAGAAGCTAGGAGAGGGAAGGACACTGAGTAGTAGTGTGGTCCTGGCAGTGACCATGGGAGGGTCCTGCTGGGCTACAGGTGCTGAGGTATTATCATGGTTTTAAATGTGATGCCAAGCAGTGCTCATGTCCCTGGAAGCCAGTTCCCCTGTGATTCCTGGTGTTGCTACCTAGTGTGGCTGTATCTCTTCCTACCCTGTTCCCTTTCCTGGAACAGTGTTACCTGTAGCCCCTCTCCCCACAGCTGGGAGAGGGGCTGGAGACAGAACACATGTCCTCCTGCCCTCTTCCTGCCTGGTAGCACTGTTTCCACTCTGCAGGAGAGTGAGGGAGAAAAGGAGAGGTGCTGTGTGCTGAAAGGGGTCCTGTATTTCAGGTGGAGGAGAGGGGCTAGTACTCCCTCAACCTGTGCTGCCATGTGGCACTGGGTGGGGTGGAGAGCCCTGGGAGGACCTGCTGGCTGGGGAGAGGAGGTGTGTGAGAGGGAGGAGAGACCCTGGCCCAACAGTTTGGTGTTGTGGCACATTTCTGTCATCAGCATCACAGGTTTCAAGTGGGTTTTTAGCCACCAGAGGAAACATTGGGCCAAGGCAGTCAGGGTGAAAGTAACTTCAACCCCCAGAAAAATTTTTGAGCCATCTGGTAACTGTGTGAGTGATCAGTGCCCATGATGTCTGTCCCAGCTCTTGCCTAGGGTGCGGTGCTGTGATTACCTTGCTGAATCAGGCCTGAACCTGTGTCCAGAATCTGCCCATCTTCCTGTGATGTTGTCTCTTGGAAATCACAGCCTCAGTTGCTGCCTTGCTAACATCCACATTAAAGATTCCCCTTGAACTCTAACTTCTTGTTTTTTATATATTTTTTCCTTCTGTGTTTACACCCTAAGACAGCTGGATGGATTAAATGGTTTCATAGTATTAAGGGAAAAAGGGAACCCAAGAGTAGTCATGGGAGCCATGGGCTTTGCTCTATTTTAAAGGATGTTGTAGATAGAACAATCTATTCCTTAAATTTAAAGGCTGTACAGCTGCATGGCTAATGTCAGGGTCTCCAGAATGTAGGTGATTGAAATCTTAATTTAGAGAAGAGTGGGGAGAGGAGCAGTTAAGAGTTTGGAAGTGAGACGGAAAGTAAGCAGAAAGTGAGGAAACAAAATTGATTCTCAGCATGGTATTAAAAAGGGAGAAAGCCAGCCCAGGGCTGTGTGTCGAGGTCTGTGCTACTGAAAAGTCAATGTTCTTTCCTGCAACGTGGGATTGCATTGCTCAAAAGAAGGCAAATAGCAGGGGGAACATGGCTAAAAGGAGACTTTTTTTCCCCCCTCTCTTCTCAGGAGGAAAAAACAACCTGTAGAGGATTGTGGGCTACAAATTTGGGACTTTGTGAAGTTACAAATGGGTAAGTGATCTCACTCCAGTTCTTCAGTAGGAAAATTTTTGAGGGCACCTGTAACATGAGTGTTGCAGTCAGTGTCCTTTCTTTACCTGAGTACTAGAGGTGTTCCTTTGTGGGTTAAAATGGGTGTAGCTGGATACTCCTGTCTGCATCCCTGTGGTTGTATAAGCTGTGTGTGCTTTGTGAGGTGCCTGTGCCAGCACTGCTGTCCTTCTCTTTGATCCTCATTGCTGCTCTTGTCTTTGCCTTTGCTGCAGCTCTGTGTTCTCTGCAAGACACCAAATACGTACATTTATTCTGCAATTTTGATCTGGTTAGTGCAATATTGATGGCAGGAGGGGTACAGCTCTGACATACCTGGTTCAAACCCACCTAGGAGCCCTAATTTAGGTGTTCATAAGCTAGATAGTACCTGTGTGATCTTTCAACCCAGAGCACAGTGGGAGGACTTCTGGGGGATGCCAACTGATAGTGCTCTGTATCCTTCTCATGCTGCAGCAAGGGAGAGGTTAATAATGCAACACGCCTGCCTGTTGCCCTCAGCTGTGTGCTTATTTATTTCTGCAGAAGGATGAAAAGCTGTGTAAACAGTGTTTCCCAAGGGCCAGGGAAAGGATTCTCAGCCCTGTAGAGCGGCTCCTCGCATGGGCTAACGCAATTATCTGCACCTCTAAAGGGACCAGAGCCAATAGCTTAGTTTGGCCAAACCCTGCTAGGATGGGGAATGGTGACTCATCTAAAGTGCTGAGGGAGCAGGGTAGGAAGGGAGATGGCAGGCTTGCTTCTGTGCCTGGCTGTGCTCTAGTGTTATCCCCCCTTTAGTTCCTTGGGACTAGCTACAGTCTCTGCTGTCCAGGGTCAGAGTGAAGCAAGGTGTGGGAAACGGAAATGCTTTTGTGACCAACTGATCTGGCAGTGAGGGAGAGAACAAGAGAGATCTTACTGGAAACTTGCCCTTCAAGTCAAAATTGCAAGCAGCCAACTGGGAGCCAAGGGTTAGTCAGGAATGACTGCTTCAAGTTGAACTTCATGGTGAGAATCTGGTATTGTAAAAGGAGACAGTGGTGGGTTCTTGGAGGGTGTTAGTAAGGGAAGAAGAGATGGGCTTGTTAGTCCCTGTGGGAGGAGAGGAAAGAGGTGGGTGTGCACAATCCCAGGAATGAGGAGAAGGCAGCTGGGACGGGGACAGGGGTCAGTAATGTAAATCCAGTATGTCCTATGAGCATCCAGTGGTGTTAAGAATTTCAGTTTCTGAGCTCTCTTTGAAAGTGTCTGCCGGTCTCCACTAGGGAAGATGGATGAAGCTTCATTTTGTGGTTAGCTTGCAAGCATTTCCTTTGAACTGAAACTGTGTCTGGAGGAAGGAGCCTGGAAGAGACTTGGTTTTGCGAGTTCCAGTCTTGATGTGGGTGAGCGGGCCAGCTGCTCTAGCAGGGATGATGCTTTTGTGGCAGTGGTGCTCCAAGGAAGCAAGGAGGGCTTGGCCAGTGTACCACTGTCCTCTCATCCCTAGGCTACACTTTGTGCTGTGATGCAGATGAGCCTACCCAGATCCTTTATTTCTGATTTATACCCTCTGGCTCTCCTGACAGCAGGGAGGAGGCAACTCTGATCTTAGAGGCTTCCAGTCTCATGGGTGAAGCCTCAAACACGAAACTGGTTTGAAACTGCTTCTATACCTAGAGTACTGTATACCGGAAGCCCGGAGACTGGCTTAGCTCCTCTCCAAACTTGCTGTGTGCTCTGTGTGCAGCTCTTCCTCTGCTTTGCTGTCTCTGCTAGGCCTGTGTGTCTGGGCAGCAAAGGGAGGTCTCTCACTAAAGACTTTTCCAGCTCCAAGCACAGTGAGACCCTGGGTTAGGTCAGAAAGTGCAGGCTGCAGCCTTTCACATCCTGCAGGGTGTCCTGAACTGTGTGTGTGCGTGCAGACAGAGTGTGTACAACCATATTGATTTTAGTTTCAGGTCCCTTGCTGTTTAAAAATAGCAGCTTGGCTGGATTGATGTGCCTACTGTCTGTAGCCATCAAGAACTATGGTTCTGCTGAAGAAACTATGGGACAAGCTGGCTGTGGCCCCCCTGCTCAGCTGCCAGCACTGGAGGGCAGTCTGGATGACAGTGTACACCTGCAGTGACATTTCCCCACTGTCCACTGTGCTTTGTTGGAAACGCAGTGTCTTCCTTTTGCTCAAAGTCCCTGTCAGCTGGAAAAAATAATAGGCTGTGGTGTTTACCTTCCCTGCCCTCAAAAATTAAGCAGCTCTGGCAGAATGTGTGTTTTGCAAAATGCTAGAGCACCCCAAGGGCTTTGTGTGCAAAAACCGAGAGAATCAAATAAAGCAGCATTTTGCAGAGAGAGCACGCAGTCCTCTTCTGCTTAATCACCAGGGGCTCTGCAGCTCTCCTTTCCCAAGGACTGTCTCAGTTATTCCCTGCTTCCTGCAAGGTTTTTGTCTGGGTGTTTAAGATGCCGGTGAAGGGAGTTTACCTCTTCCCAGGCCCTGTTAAGGAAGGGATGGCTGCAGGTTTTGCAAGCGTAACCCAGGCTGAAGAGGGGGCTCCCTCTAGTGACAAGCGTTGCAGGAAGGCTGGAGAGCCTGAGCCAAGTGTGTAGAGCTGGAGCCCTCTGGATGCTGTTGTTTTCTAGGCTGGGTGGTTGAAATTAGCTCTTGCAGGCTGCCTTGGTGTGTTGTTACAAAATGGTGACCTCTTAAATACTGTAATCTGGAATTTGCAGTGATAAACTGTGTGTGTGCTGGCATAGTTGCCCTCCAGTGGGTGGGCTTGAGTAAGTTCAACCTGGTGCCCTAGGGCTGCCAACACCAGGTGGAGATTTGCCTGCAGTTCAAGTAAGGAGTTATGTTGCAGAAATACTCATGTGCTGTCCTTTATCTAGTAGGATAGGCTTGTCCTGGGCTTTGCATTACTCAGCTGCATGAGCGTCTGCACAGCTGCACCTCAGCTCCCAAGGTGACACTGTGGCTTTTAGTTGTGGTTGAGTATCTGCAGTCTTGCATAGGAACCTGGATTTGGGAAGAGGAGCTGAGGAGAAAAAGGTTTGAAAGTCAAGGACCTTGTATAGAAAATGCTTGGCATGTTTTGTTTTGTTTTTTCCCCTGATGTGTAAGAGATTCAGCATGTTTAAGCTCCCCTGTCCCATGCTTCTCTTGCACTGTTAACTTTGCTTTGCTCTGAAATGAACCTGTGAAGGAAGAAGAAAAAAACAACCCTGCCTAAACTCTAACATCTGAGGCCTTGACAGGAAACGGTCTTAATCTGGATGAGTGAAAACACTGTGCTACAGTATATGCATCTCAATGTCCACTTTGTGAAACAGGGATGGATAAACTGACCTTCATCTGCTGAGCCGAGGGTGATGGAAGGCAAACATGGGTAGGGAAGAACTGCAACTCATGTTTTACTCTAGTAACCTGATCTCAGAGCCCTGCATTTCCCTCTGACAATTAATGATATGCTCATCTCTGTAGCAGCTTAGAAAGCATAAGGAAGAATGAATCAGCCCACAGGTAACATGCAACTCCTAGGTCAGAGCATGGTGGGAGGACAACAAGCCCAGCTCCTTTTTAGGCTGAAGGCAGCCTCAGTGTGGAGTGCCTGTCTGCCAGGTTTTTAAGTTGCCAGGATTTGTATTTTTGTTTTTCCTCCAGCAGTATTTTTCTTATTCTTTGCAAAAAAAAAAAAAAAAAAGTGCTAGATCATAGTGCCTAATCCTTGGAAGAGACTTTGTACTGAGTATATCAGCAGCACACAGCTATGTACCTTTTCCTGTAGTGCAGGGTGAGCCTTGCCTGAAACTGGTTAGCTTGCTTTGCGTTTTCCAAGAACGCAGCACACATGTTCCCAAGTGAAATGCATTAATAACTGTATGTCTTCCTAGTTTGGGTTATTTAGGCAGAAGTCTTTTTGTTTAAGGGAGGGAGTGTATGTGTGTGGGGGAAATACATAGATGACATTCTCTTTTAGGTACTCATTTCACCAGCTCAGGCTTTGCAGTCCTATGGCATTTGCCCAGGGCTCAGAGTTTAAGATGTCCAGGACTGACTCTAAATGAACTACTGGTGGTGCTCACTGTGAAGCAGGAACCATGTCCAGATATCTGATTTGGAAATACTCTGGCTTGCTGTTTTATGCAGCACCAGTTTTCCACTGTGGTCTTGTCAGTCTAACAGTTTTGTTTTCCTAGCTGCAGAAGCATCTGTGGGGTTGAAATGAACTCAAGGGATCCAAGGAAAGCTTGGCAAGGACTGAGCTTGCTTTAACCCCCTCTTAGCACCCTGCATGAGTGCACTGAACAGAAGCACCCAGGTGAAGTGTATCTGTTTGAGTGAACCACAGCTGTGGCCAATGTGATGGAGCTCAGAGGCAATCTGGAGCTTCTAAGTGACAGGGTGAGGGAGCCTGGGTTCAGTAAAGGGTTTAGAGCTGTGTGTGGCAGAAAGGCTCTGCTGGTGGGGAAGGGCTTGGGTTGGTGGGGGGTTTTTTTGTTTTTTTGTTTTTTACAGCATTTGCTAGTCAGAGCTGCTTCCCTGAGAGTTGCTAGGTCATCTGTGCTGTTTCATGTGTCAGAGGGCCTTGCTGAGGGCAGGCTGAGAGGTGCGAGAGACCGAGCCAAGCAGGTGAGCTGGTTGGACTGGGGTCCATACTGTGGCAAAGTGTGCAGGAGGGAGCACCTGCACGAGGAGAAGAGCAGATAGTTCCTTTCAAGGGCAACACTGGCATCTCCGGGTTGCATGGGGCATGATTTCTAGGACATACTGGGTGTCACTTGTATTTCCAGGTGGTATGTGACTTTTTTCCTCTTTGTCTTGGACCTGGCACAACTGATAGATCTGGGAGAAACGCTTTGGATTCTGCCATGAATTTATCGGAGGCCTGTTTCAGGGCAGCAAACTCAGGGATGTGGCTGCGCTGAAGCTGGCAGGGTGTTTGCTGGAGGAAGTTTTACTGTATGCTCAGCATGGTCATTGTGTCTTTTCCCTGAGCTTCCACTATTACTTTGAGATGACATGACTGGCTAGCAGTACCTTTAGTATCCATTCCTTTTTTTTTTTTTTTAAATAAGTAAAATGGGAACAAATGTGGGGAAGTACAACTGTTCTCCTGTTCTCCTGAGGCAGTGGTAAATGGGGGTGAGCTCCCTGCCAAAGGTGCGAGAGCTTTTTGAAGTGACAACGGTTGGACGGACCTGGGCTGTGGGGATGCTTTCTGGGTGTCCCCTCTGCTGAGCTCGCCTGTGCTGCCGTGCTGCGCTGGAAAACGGCCAGGTAACAGAGTTAGGGGCAGGCTCGCTTGGACGAGGCCGAGGCCTGCCGGAGCGCTGTGAAGCCGAGCTCCTGCGGGGAGTCCCCCCTCGGCCTGGCGGTTCAGCCCCCTGCCCCGGGGTCCCTTTAACGAGCTGTGCCACCCCATCTGCCGTGGTGTCCCGCAGCCACCGCCTCCTCCCCTGGCAGCGTCTGCCGTTGCCATGGAGTTGTCGGTGCCTGCGAGGCCCGGCTGCTCCAGGAAGGAGGCTGCGGTGGGGCTCGGCGTGTGAGTGCTCCCCACGGCCCCCTTGGGAGTGGGAAGGGTTGGGGGCACCACCCGAAATATGGGGAGGGGGGGGCTTTCAGGCCTGGCCTCGGGCAGAGGGCTTGGGAGGGAGGGGGCGGCCGGCTGTGCGGGGACCTGGGCCCGACCGGCCTGACGGGCTGTGTGGGAGCTCGGGGGCAGCCATGACCCTCCGCGGGCCCCAGCCCCATGTCACTGCTCAGGGACGCGTGGGGGGGGGGGGGCAAGGAGGGGCTGGGGGGCATTCTGCAGCTTGAGGCAACAGGTTACCTTCCCCTTCCTGCAGGGTCCGGTTCCCTGAAGGGGCAGCAAAGCCCCTTTTTAAGGGGATTTGGGGGGGGCTGTTGGAGTGGCCTGTGAAGCGACATGTGGGAGCCGGGGGCCCTCACGCTGGCTGAGAGGCGCATGGCTGCTTTGGCAGCTTATCCGTGTGGCCTTGGTCCTCTTAGTGTCGAGGGGCTGCGAGTTGGAGACCCTTGTTGACCCGGGAGCAAACCTTGCTCCCCAAATGAAGAGAAACTTCCTAAATTTCTTCCCTTCCTGCTATCTCTGCCTGGGCACAGACACAGGTGAATTCAGGAGCTGAGATGTGGTGTGACTGCCCCCAGCTGTGAATTAAGCTGTGGAGGATGGGGGCTGACTCCCTCCCTGCGGCTGTGTTGCTCCTGGTTGTCGGGAGCATGCTGCTGGTGCTAAGGCGGCTGAAGGGCAGTCCCGTATTGCCTATCGCGCTTCAAAAAGGTGGTGCAAGATCAGTGCAAGCTCTGGGGGGACCATGTTAGGCATCCAGATCTGAAGTGTCTCACTGGCATTTTTTTAGCCTTAAATCTGTGTTGCCCCATCTGTAAATGCAGGATGAGGTTATTCTTGCTCTGTCTGATGAAAAATGCAATGGATGCCATAGGTAAGAGCGACTGCAAAACTAGCTCAGTTTAACTGCCTTTTTCTTGTGTGTTAAAGCCATGGGTGATTTTTGGAGAAGAGGCAGTTCTTGTATGCTTCTAGGGAAAATACAAAGGCTGGACTTCAGTGTGAGCGCGGGAGGGTGCAGATTACTTGTAACAGTTTCTCTAGTCCGTGCCTCTAGACCGAAGGACAGGAGGTCACTTGGTGAAGCCCATGCCTGCTCTGTAAAAACCTTGGGGTTTTACAGCCAGTGTGAGTATTTACTGTCCTGGCAGCCTGTAATGCGTGTGTATTGGAGAATCGGGCATGAGGCTGGAGTCGACCAAGGGGGGAATATTCCTGCCTCTGCTCTTGTTTACCTGTCTCCAGTTTGGCATCTTTGAATTCAATTAATGTTTATGTTCTTCTAGAGATTGAAAGTCTTTTGTGAGCACTGGGTATTAATACTTATAACTTTATCTATTGTGCTGAGAATTTTTTGAAGACTGAGGTTGAAACAGCTTGCTTTAGGTTGAGGTTTGTAGGATCTGAACATTTCCTTGCTGTTGTGGTCCTCAGCAGCTCAGCTGCTACCTGATCATTCTGGGTCACAGCTGGCAAAAGCAGCTAGTCAGGATGCTAATGTCTTGCAGCCTGTGGTACTTGCTGCAAATTGCTGCTGCAGAAGTTAAGAGAAGGTTCAGAAAGGGAGATTGGGTGTTTGTAGGGATGCTGGCAGTGTCCCTTGTTCCAGCTTGGAGACATGGTGAGATCGTGGATTAACAAATTTCTGCATATCAGCAAAACTGTGGTTGCTGTTCATGTGCTCCAAGTCCCCCATGAATGCAAAAGTACTCATTTTACTTTAGATCTCCTTTATTGCGGACTAGTGTAAGTCACACTTCCCAGTGCTTCCTGCAGGCTAGGAAATCGCATGTGAAAACAATCTGATATGCATGGGAGCCTTTCTGTGGTTTCCACATACTTTGGATCAGGTCTGGACAGTAGCCACTAAGCAGAGGGATACTGCTTTGCTAACCTGCTCCTCCAAGCTCGCTGTTTGGTAGACCTGACCCCTTATAGTGCTGCTCGCTTCTGACCTGGGGATCTGTTAGTATTCAATTGGTTTCTGCTTTTCTACTCCAAACTCTTAGCTGCGTGGAAGTTCTGATGCATTACAAACCAAATGAAATTTGTTCCAGAGTTTGGCTGCTTTTATTCATGCCAGATAATAAGTAAATAAATAGGGAGACTTGATGCAAGTTGCAAAGCCACAAGAACAGAAATCAGACTTGGGGGGGGGGAGAAAATATGACTGTAAATACTTAAAGGGGCCACAGTTATTAATTACAATATATAGAGCTATGGAATCTCCAGCAAGACCCATGGAAGAGTTTGATCCATCTCACTATCAGCTGAGAGCTGAAGTTTAGTAAAAGAAATAACAGGAAAGTATAAATCAAGAACCCTAATTAATCATCTCAGCTCTGGCAGAGTTTTTGTAATAAATTGCAGGATGACAGTACTGAAGTGATAAAATATAGAGGGACTGAAATGTTAAGGTGACAAGTGAGGCTTCCTGGGTAGCAAGGCTTGATTTAGAAAGCACTCAGCTGCGTAGTGGGCTGGAGGGGCAAGAGGTTAGTCCTAGAAATTTTGCCTCTCCTCTCCTGGCTTCCTGGAGAATGCTGTTTGTATGATAATTACAGTTAAGCAGGTGATTTCTAAGCAAGAAATGTGAGCTTGCTACTTCAGCCTGAATGGGGGCAAGATGATTTAGCTGCACAGAATTGCTCAATAGCATCCTGATTCTTAGTTTTAACAGATATCCTGTCTCACTATTCCAGCATAGTGTAATAGAAAGGCAAATTAAGCAATTATTCCAGAGAGGTGGTTTATTTTTGAGGGAGAGAGGAAGGAAGAAGAAAGAGGATTTATTTGTGTATAGAAACAAGATTCAGCTACCAGTCTGTGCTCCTGTAATAGAAGCTGGATATCATATACTTTGCAGATAGTGTGCTGATACATCCCCAGCCATTAAGTTTGGAGAGGGGGAGGTGAGCAGTTGGTATCAGGGCAGCTCAGTGCTATTGCTTCAGCACAAGTGACATGGGATCTCTTGGAATAGGCTCATGGCACAGTGGCAGCTGCAGAATCTCTATCATCATGAAGCTGTGCTTCTATATGAACCCCATTTTCTTTTTCTTAATGTCTACTGAGAAATTTGCTATTTATTCCTTATTTCCTGCCTTCCTCAGCATATCATGAGGCATGAGAGAGCTGTTAGTTTTACTTTACGGAGGAAAGCCATTGCATAGATGCACAAAAGGATTTGGATGCTTTAGGGTCACATTTAGGTGCTTGAATCCACTTTCTCCTCAGCACAGCTTTTGCCTAGTTTACAGGCACTGAAGGGCCCCATTGTGTCCAGATTAATTAACCAGTGCCAGGGTTGGCACTGAGGTGCCTGCAAGTCTTGTGTGGGTTTGATGTCACTTCTTCATGTGGCTCTGAAGATGCTCTGCAGCCAGCAGTTTCTCTTGCTAAGCACCTGAAGCTTTTGAGCTGGTGAGTCCCACTCAGACCTGTTGGCCTTCTGGTGCCCCAGGGATCCTTGTGCGTCCCCATGACAAGGGACGCATCTGATCAGGGGATGGGGAAGGGTCATCTGGGAAGTACACCTTCTGACAAGTTCTCTGAGGATGAAGCCCTGCTTTAGGTGAGCTTCTTGCCTGCCGTAGACAGGAGTCACTTCTGTGCTTGGCAGGTGAGGCTCCAGCATTGCTTCCAAGATGAAGGAGCACAAAGTGAGAACTGTGTGAGTGCATCTCAGGCCAAGCTGTGAGGCTTGATGGGTCTCATCTTGATGCTTGTCTCTAAGTTCAGCCCCCTGAGATGGTGGGCAGCACCACCCACCATCAGTTTCCTTTCCTTTCAGCAACTTCAAGTTGGTTTCTTGAGCAGATGGGGGTGTCATGTCTGAGGTTTCTTTGCCTGAGTGCTCCAGTTCCTACTCAATTTGTGGCTAGGTGCCCCATGGGAGATGTTTTGGAGTGAGTTTTGGCAAGCTAGCTGGCTTTTTGCTGTATCAATTGGCTAGCTGGAGAGCTAGTTTGTTTTCAAGGCTCAAACCCTCCCTGACTTCATTGTAAACCCTAAATGACTGTTGGTTTTCAAACTTAGGAGTCCTTGTTTCCTCCTCAACAGATGTGATCTGGTTTGCCTGTGGCCACGTCTCATTAGAAGCTTTTGTTTATAGCATATGCTGTGCTGAAAATGCCCCAAGTTCCCTGGCAGCTAAGATGCTCTTGTGAAGTTGGCTATCCTTGGCGTGTGCGTTTGTGTATGGGTGCACAGAACAAGCTCACCAAATGGGCGCTCACCAGGTGCGACAACTGAGGACATCCCCAAAGGCATTGCTGGAGCTACAGTGACGAGGCGATTTGCCTGCTCTGCCTTTTGCACTGATGTGATTGGGGTCCTCCCTGGGTGAGCAGAATAGAAATTAGATCCTTGCTTTGTGAGTCGGTGTGGAAATTATTTCTTTACTCCTTAAACAAAGAAATGATTAGCTTGTCTGCAGTAACTAAATTAATTTATCCGATGTTGCTGGAATATTAACAAATGCTACTTTAAGGCGTTCTCTCTAATACTGCTGCAATCATTCATTGCAGAGTGAGATGTTTAAGAAATAGATAGGCTGCAGTGATTTACAAGGCTATAATTCTGTCAAGGGAGCTCCATGGCATTGTAAACCACAGCAGTAGAGACCAAGTCAATCCATTATAATAGCTTGCTGTGCAGGTTCAAGGTAGAAGCCATAGCCTCTGCTCCAGGCTAGACCCAAAGAAACCTCAAAGCCAAAAATGCTTGAATAGAAATCTGTTCCCCTGTTGTGAAACTGGTTAAGGTAGTAAACCCCCACTTTCTTGGATTGGTGGGCCTTTCTTATTGCATTACTTACAAGGTGCTGTGCTTGGTTTTCATTGCTGTGGGTATGTTCCTGTCCCTTGTGGTGTTTTCTGGTTTGATAGAGAACCAGGGGTGCTCAAAGGAGGGCAGAGCTGGGAAGGGAATGAAATGGAAACACTGCATCTTGAAAACCTTTAGGAAGCTGGTTCTGTCATTGTCCCTGTTTTTTCTGCCTTGCTGCAAGATATGCTGCTGTTTTGAGAAGTGTTAAAGTGCTAAAGTCCCCACTTTAGAGCAGGGGGAGCTGATCAGCAGAGACACTGGCTAACTTTGGTTACCATCGAGCTCTGCCAGCTGACCCCTCTCTTTCCCTGAGGTCCCTGGGCTTTGCCTCAGTGAAAAGCTGCTGCTCTGCCTGGCAAGGCCATAACAGGCAGTTGAGGAGAAGGACGCTGGGCAGCCCTGTTTGAGACCCATCAGTTGCCTTCCAGGTTTCACCGTTGCTCTCGGAACCTGCCAGTTCCATGTCAGTTATTGCCAACCGGGGACCGTGGTCACACCAACGGTTCCCTGCTGTTCCTGTCCCTCCAGGCTGTCTAGGACCACCAACAGCCCATGGGGATTCGGGAAGCAAGAGCATGGTCACTACACAGTGAATCCTCCCAGAAGATGCTGAATTGTCTGTCCTAAGGTAGTCCAACGCTAGGGCAGAAGGGGAGAGTTTTGCTGGCAGGAAGGCCAACAGCAGGGGATGGAAGGAGCAGCTATGTGATGCTCGGCAGGATTTAACTGTGTACCTGGTCTCGGGGCAAGGTGGGAGAGGGTTTTACTGAGTTATGAAGTGGCACTACAACTTAGGGTGATGGTAGAGATGTCTGGCTTAGCTGTAGATGTTGGAGTAAAGGGGAGCTTTGGGGAGAAGGCTGAAAGTTGGATGCCTGTTACCTACTGCTCTGCCCTTACTGCTCTGATACATCTGGGCTTCCTGGGGCATGTCAGGAGCTTCCACCCCAACTCTAGGCAATTTTCTTCATTGCTTGTCTAGGTCTTCTCAGTTGTCTTGAGCCAGCATATGCACAGTGAGTTTCTCTGCCCAGGCTCTGAATGCAAAAGCAGAGGTGTCAGAGCTGCATGTGCCTTGAGCCTGGAGCAGAAGGGGAGTTGCAATCCATCCCTACGTTTTTGGGGTGGGCAGAGGGCTATCTGAGGTGGGCTGGGGGAAGAGACCCCCCCCCCCCAGACAGCAGTGGGCTGGAGGTGTGCTGTGTTGCAGTTGCTGTTGTTTGTCCTGTTTTGCCCTGCGTCTACAGGGAGATGTAGCTGATTTCTTAGTTCTGCTCCTTCCTCTCTCAGCTGGGAGGAGGAGCCCTAGGAAGCAGGAGGAAAGCTGGAGCCCTGAGGCTGTGAACATGTTTTATGCAGAGCTGGAGGGCAGGGGAAGCTGTTGCAGAGGGATGGGGGTGGAGGTGGGGAAGCACCAGAGAAATAAGCATTTTGGTCATGATGAACAGGATTAATCTGAAGCGAAGTGAAATTACAGTTAGAAAATTGGAACAAATAATGCAGTTAGTCTCCAGACCCAGTAATAAACTGTTGAAATCCAGATTAATGTTGTACCATTCCTATAAGGTTTCTCTCTTAAAAAATAATTTCCAGCTTTAAATTTTCAGTTGTGCTGTAGCATGTTGCGATGTCTGTAGGACAGTGCTCTGCTCTGTTGCGTTTCCTCGCACAGGAACAAAAGGAAGCAGAACCATGTACATCTTGCGCTTCTTGAATTAAAGACTGTCTTTGAGTCCTATGTTTGTCCTTTCCTAACAGTGTAAAGGGCCCTGGACCACAAACGGGCACTACAGCTACAAATGGTGTAGTTGTTCGGGGACTAAAAGATTGAACTGGTTTCCTTGCTTGGAGAATATGGGTAAAATGTGAGGGGAAAGGAATGATCAGTTTTGCATAGGTGTCTCTTGTGCTTCTACCTGTTGTACAGCAAGCCCATGCTGAAAAGAGTATGGAACAGCTGGAAGCAGGAGGGGGGAATCTTCTCCCTGATTTTTCCTGGATATCAGGATGTGAGAATTTTAGGATAAAGCAAGAGTTCTAGAGATCAGCGATCCATCAGATCCCAGAAAATAAGTGGGCAAACCCATCTCTTTCTAGCTCCTGTTAGCCAGGAGGAGAGAGAATTCTAGTCCAAACTAGCGCTCAGTAAATGCTGCGCATGTTTATCTTTGATTATGCCAGTGCTTGAAACCCACTCTGGAGTCATCTTCTCTTCCTGCCCTTTCTTGCACACCTACTCTAACATCTCAGTCTGAGATACGCGGAGGGGTGGTCAGAAGAGGAACTGGGTGCCTGCCCCTTGTAAGATGAGGATGCTACAGGAGAACTGTCATTAGGAGAAAGTCTTAAAAATGGCCCTGCTTTCACATATGTTGTGTTTATATTTGAGCTAATTGCTCATGTTCCTCTTCTAATGGTTTCGTGCTTTTATTTCTACTATGATAGCCTCTGTGATGCTGTTAGGGAGCCTTGAGTTTGGATGTTAATAAGTGAAAATTAGGGCCCTAATTCTCCATGGAGAAATGCTCCTAGGCACTGTCGTAATTTCATGCCTGGAAGGAATCATATTTGCTAGATAATTTTTGTAACTTACAACAACCAAATTAGCCTTGAGAAACTATAATTCCTAATCAGAATATTGAACTCATAGTCTCTATGCTCCATTAGTTAGAAGCATCACAAGGCTCCTTGCTCAGAGGGTGGAAACTTGGCTTGCAAAGTTAGGAAAGTGGCCTGATTTTGTTAATACTCAGAACTGCACTGATCCCCAGGCTCAAGGCCATCTGTGATACTGTTTGCGCTTAGGGTCAGACGTAAAGCCATATTGGGTCAGCTCTTTACTTTCTGCAAAATGAAGCAGCTAAGTGACACTTACTGTCCATATTCTGCTCCCACCCAAAAACTTTTCAAAGAGTAAGAAGGGCAGTTTGGATAGTCACAGTGATTTGGTCAACCAATCCCAGTAAATGAGACTCCGAATTTAATGGTCTTCCCAGAAACCTCAAAGCCTGCATCCAGGGCTGGGAGTGGCAACCTGGCTTTCAAAAGCTGCTAGCTAGGATGAATCTAACTGCTTAGGTGGATTATTGGTGAGGATTTGGCTTCTTATTGGGGCTGATCGGCAAAGCTGCCGAGTATTCAAAGATTGTCTTATGCTTTGGGCCATGTTTCTTTGATCCCTCTGAAAGCTTTGAATTGGGCAGTGATTGCTGGCATGGGAACTCCTGCCACTTCCCTTTGCTGGCTCTGACCCTTCCACAAGCCAGTTCAACTTTAAAACCTGCAGAAAACTAACCCAGTAAACAAACAGTCTTTTTCCAGCTCAGCAAACTGCCTTCTTCAGTGAAGGGTCAGGTGAGAGGCAGAGCTGGAAGAGGAAAATGGGGCAGGACTCATGGTGCATAGCAGGGGTGAGGGCAGATGAGAAATGTTAACGGGCTCCTGGTGTGGTTGCAGTGAACTCAAACAGCTTGTGGGACTGCACCCACAGCAAAAGGCTTATTTGATTCTGTTTCAGCTCAGGGAATGTCTCCTGAGGTTTTAACTTCTGTGAAGCTTGACTCTACCATTTAAATATGGTCTAATCATGAAGTAGGTGGGTCTTAGTCACCCACTACTGAAGGATGCCACAGTATGGAGACAGAGTTGTACCCTTTGTGTGTGCCATGAATAGGCCCTTCTAGATCTGCAACATAATGGAAGCCTGTTAAGACTACAGATTGCCTGTGTGGTTCAGGAGAGGACATGCTTCTTGGTCACCCATGTCAGGAATGTGGGGGCTTTAAAATGGTATGAACCTATTGGAAACTGATGCTAGGTTTTCTCATCTGTGCTTGTGGCTGGAAAGATGAGAGCAGACACACTGGGGATAGCTAAGTGTGTGCCAAATCTTCCTGTACTCTTCCACTTAAGTGAAGTCAAATATCATCTCCTTGTTCTCCTGTCCCTGTTAGGACCACACCAGTACCACTGACCTTTGTGACTTTGTGTGCTTTCCCCTGTTGTACATGGGATGGTTTGTATCTGTGCAGAAGAGCTGTGCGCCCACTGAGCCTTGTATCAGTAACAGCTTGGAGTGAATCCCTGGACTCACTGGCTGACACCTGAGAAGTACAAATAACCCCCTGAATGCTGCCTCTTAACTGCAGCCCTTGGCCAGCACTAGTGTGGGGTAGCATTTGGGTGAACTGTGAGTAAGGCGAGCTCCTGGGGGAGATGACTGTCTTCTGATGGACGTTTCTCCACTGTAACCTTGCTGACTTTGGGGTCCTTATTCCAACTTGTCCCAGCTCCAGAGGAGTATCTGGTCTGGAGGCTCAAATACTGACATTTAAAGGGGTCTCTGGGCTGCTCTGTGTTGTTGCTTACTCCTGTGCCGAATGCTTGGGAAACACTCCTGTTCAGGCTCAGACAGTGTAGATGGAATTCTTGGCGTGTGTCTGTGTTGGCACTGAGACCATGAAGTTTGAGTTCCCTTCTGGGTTTTAAAAGTCCCATTGCTGCTCATTCCAGGAAAGCTGGCAGATAGCCACTGGCAACCTCCGTCAGTCCATGGAGTCCTCCAAGATGCCTGATGGATTCCGGAGCAAAGTGGTGGCACCTCGTAATCCAAAGCTTGTCGAAGATGCAGAGAAGCCTGTAACTGTAAGTACTTGCTGTGTCTTATCCAGTAGAAGCTGTGTTAAGGCTGGCAATCCCTGGTGTGTCCCTCCTCTGCCTTTCCTATCATGTTGTCTAGCAGCACCATGAAGCTAGACACCACCTCCCCGTCTGGTTGCTGCCATGTTTCTGTTGGAGGTGACTACTCTGGTGCAGTGGGGGATGGATTGTGTGCTGCTTAAGGGAAAGTCCACGGTCTTGGATCCAGTGACAGACACAGACAAATTATGTTAACATGCTGGACTTTGCACTGGAATAGCTGAAACACAAACACATGCTCCCTTCCATCCCATCTGCTGTGTGGGCAGTAACATCTTCAGTCATGTAGACATATTTGCCAGTGCTGCTCTGACCATATCTTTAGGCAGTGGTGTATGTGGTGGGCTGCTCAGACTGCCTTGAGATGGAGGGAGCAAGGCCTGAGATAGGATGGGCTCCTAACCAGTCATTTTACTCTCACATGCTGTGCTGAGCACAAATCCAGCCCTGGAAACAGTGGTGGAACCAGGGCAGTCCCTCCTCCCCATCCCCATCTGCCCCCTTTGCTGATTAGAGCTCGCTTGACTGGAGGTGACCCAACACTAAGCCTCTGTCAAGGAGACATGCCTGTAGACTTCCGTGAGGGGGTCTGTAAGGCCAAACCAGAGAGAAAACAAGCACTTATTAAAATGAGATGACTAAACCTTGGACCCATTCCTCTGCACTTCACTCTTGGCACAACACTGCTTTTCTGCTTTCCTCTGACTCACCCAGCAGTGACGTTTGCACATGCTTCTCGGTTGTGAGCATTGTGTAAAGTTGGAGTTAAGGGATTTCTGACAGTGCTGCCCCTTCCCCCCCCCAAGGTCACTAGCTCAATCCAGCAAAACTCAAGAGGAAACAAATGCCCAAAGAGCAGTAATCTCCATTCATGTCACATCAAATCATGAAGGAGACTCTGATAGGATAGAGCCACTCCGTTAGAGTGTGTGTATTCTGCTCTATGTAATTAATTTACTGGTGTTAAATATTTCAGCAGGTAACTTAGAGGACTTCCAGGACTAGCCTAGTGGCTGTGATCACAAATTATTCATCAGTGGCACTTTAACAAGAAAAGCCTTCCTTAACATAGGCATTTATATAGCTCTTGCTGGTGGTGTTTTGCATTTCAGCTGACTCCCTCTGCCTTCTTGAAGGAGATGTCTCTTACCACAGAGCAGAGGCTGGCCAGCACTCGCAAAATGAGGCAGCCCCAGATTATCCAGCTTCTAGACACGAGCAAAACCTCTCATCAAAAGGTAGCACTTTACTGTCCTTTTCCTTGCTGTTTGATGTGACATTTAGAGTGCGTGCATACATGTGACAATCTTGCCTACAGCTTCTGAATACCTCACTGACCAGGCCCTGTTGTCCTTTCAAACTGCTGATGGTGGTGGTGCTCTTCCTGCCTTGTGCTGGGGGAGAGGTGAAACTCCCACCCTGCTGGGGAGTCATCTGTGTTAAGCTGGTATTTAAAAAAAACAAACAAACAAAACTCTGAAATCTGTGGGTTTTGCTGTAGTTTAGCTACTGTTGCTAAAGCACGGTGTTGGGATGGGAGGATGGAACAGAGCACAGGGGCTTACCTTGCTGTTCTCCCATCCTTCCTCTGAAATAGCCACCCCTTCTCTTGCTTTGTAGTCACTATCAAATGCTTAAGGTCATCAGCTTCTCCCTCACTGGTGGCAACATGGGTCTTTGAAGAAAGGGGGCTGTAGGCCTTGTGGTAATTGCTCAAGGTTTTTTCAAAGCCACAACTTCATTGTTGCTGTAGACTGGAATAATATGTTGGGACCATTAAAGGGTGTTAGATCTGCAGGCTGCAGGGACCTGTAAGATATACAAGGGAATATGCCCCTGACAGAGTGAATGGATGTGCTTTAGTTAAATGAACATTTAGTGGGATGAATGTTTAAAGCTGCTTTTCTTAAAGAATTGCTCAATATATAATATGCAGTCCAAAGGGGAAAATTGCTGAAGTAGGTTATTGAGCAGAAAATCACCTGCAAGAGACCTGTAACAAATTGGTTAACAATTGCTGTAGACAGCACGGGAGTTTGGGAACACATCAGATGTATGCACAGATAACCGGCAGTGTGCTGCAGCCACTGACTTCAGCATGGCTGGGATTTCTATGGGTCCTGACATAGGAGATCTGCTTATCTTTATAGTGGGAACACTGCAGCTGAAAAAGATGAAAAGCAGGAGGAGTCTTCTCAACATAATGCTTCTCAGCCCTGCAACCCGTTGCTCTGTGTGTTTGTGTATGTTTTCAGATGTGCTTCTGCAGCAGTATTAAAGCAACTGTAATGGAATGAAATAAAGCATTCCTTCCTCCAATTTAAAATTCATGGAGAAAGGAGATACCAAGTCCAGTCTTGCTCGAGTTGGCCAGTAATGCTGAGATAAGAGCTGAACTTCATGAGCATCCAGCATTCACCTCTCTTCTTTTTCCTAACTACTATGTTGCTTACCTTTTCGCCTTCCCTCCTGCAGTAATGTTCTCTGCTGATCTCCAGGCTTCATATTCCTAAAAAATATTAGGGACCTGTTTCAGAGTAAAACTCTTTCCCAGTTTGTCTCCCTTGGTGCCCCAAAGACATTCTTGTTTCAGTTGCTCTGTGAGTACTCATGGCTCTGTTGGTAAGCGTTTTGGAGCTGCATGACCACATTAGCACAGGGCTGAGCTCAAGAGAAATTCTGCTTCTCTTCCCAGAGATGCCTGCCAAAATTGCTTCTTAGCTTGAGCCTGCTTAATGTGGTCTGGTAGCTCTTGATCAGCTCTGAACACAGGTGAACTGCAGTTTACTTAGAGTGAGCTGGGCAGACCTACACATGAAGAGGCTGCACCTCACTGGATTCTCATTCATGGATCATCCTTCCAGCAGCTGAACCTCTCACTGCTGTCTGTCTTGCATTTCCAGTTCTCAACGCTTGACCTGGAACAGAGCTCGTTTCAGCCTTTCCCGTCAGAGGTGGTATTTCAGAACTATGTCCCCTTTGAGATCTATGAAGTGCCGCTGATTCTGAGCAACAATGACAAGGTGAGTGCTGGCATGTGTAAGTTTAACATTATGCCGGAAGAGAAGAGCGGTGTAACTCATGTGGCATACAGCAGAGCAAGTTATCCACTGCGGTGCGGCACATTGGAGTAAAATATCTCACCATCTTTCTTTGCAAGAGAGTGGAAGCCCTTTCGCGTTGTTGAGGGGATTCTCCCTCTGATTTTGACCATGCATTGGTGGGATATAACCCAAAGGGGCTTTTCCTGCTCAGCACCCTTCCCCTTGAAAGCCCTGGGTTGATGGGAATGTTGAGAGCTGCACACATTATCTGCCTTCATCATGCCCTACCTCAAGAGCATGCACTGTGTCTGGAAGGCTCAGTTCATCTAGGTTGCTGGCAGGGCATCTCTGTCTCTCAGCTAAGTTTAGCAGCCTCTTGCAGTGTCACTGAGCTGGGGGAGAATACAGAAGTCCCTGCTGAGAAAAGGCTCTCTCTCTCCTGGAGCTGATCCTCCTGTCAACAGACTCTGGTCCACAGATGCTCTCTGGGCCAGGAAATGGCTCAAAACCATGGCTCAAGAGGTGAGCTGACTGTGGTTTGTATGCTGCCTCTGTATGTTGTCACTTGTCACTTGCTATTGGCATGTACAGGGGCTGATTCTCCTCTATGCTGAAATAAGTTAGAATTAGTGGCATTACCTCTCCAGAAAAGGTGATTTGAATCAGCTGTGGAAACACTGATCTAGCAGAAGCAAGGGGAGATCTTTAGGTTCCATCTTAGGGCCCTGCTAAGCTTAATTCAGTTCTGGCTGAGGCTTCTCTAAGACAATGTGGCTCTTCCTTCCCTTCAGAGAGCCACAGCCATCCAGAGTGATGTCCTCTTGAAGGTCTCTGCCTTTACTTGAAGTAACTTTGCGATCATTTTGAGATTTCCCAAGAAAGTTGAGAAGGGAAAAGTTGAAAAATGTCAGCAATTTTGTTCCAGTGTAAAGAGGAAAATTGAGACCTTTTGAATTTCAGCAGGGGAAACATTTGCTCAACTGAGGCATGTGCCAAGAGCAAGCTGGTGGGAAAAGACAGGAGGGAGGAAAGGAGCTGAGTTAAAAAGAGCTCTGGGAGAGAATATTGTACACCCAAGGGTTTTTGCTTGACAAGTAGCAATAAGTATACCGGAAGTGGAGAAGGGTCAGCATGAACGAACAAGAAGGGTGTAAAAAGTAATCGGATTCTGTTCTGTAATGAAAAAGCATATGGGCAATCAGATGCAAGATGTATGCATGAGGGGAGGACTGTAGGGGAATGGGGGGAAGCGTACAGGAGAGGGTGAAAATAACTCCCCTTCCAAATCTACCTGCAAGGGAAAATAAACAGATGGACAAAGTTGTCAGGGGATACTGCAGGCAGAAGAGAAACAAGAGATATCAAGTACACCATGAGATAACAGAGGTTTTGACAGGGACGTGGTTGAAAATGGAAAACCCTTTGGCAAGGAAGGATGCAGGTGTGGCCCCTTTAGTTATTCTTGGAGAGTACTGCTCTGTTCCTTGACTGGGGTTTAGCAGGGGCATGTTGAAAAGATGCGGCATAGACTCCCAAGGGATGTCTTTCATGTACTCTGTACTGTGATCTGGGACACTCTGCTGGTATCCTCTTTCCAACCAAACATGCCTCAGTTTCTCTTATGCTTCTCGGCTCCCTTTCCGCTAAATCTTTGGCTCTTAGGCACTCCATTATCCATGCAGCACTTCAAAATGTTTGTCTTTGAGTACCAGCCAACAGGCGAACAGTTAATTTGTCCTATTTATGCTCCCTCAAGTGGAAAAGAACATCTGCATCAAAATTTCTGCCATTACCAGTAAAAAATAATAAACTTGTACAGCTGCACCTTGGGATTCATGTGTTCTACAGGGGGGAGACAATGTATGAATTGTATCCATCTCCCCCTGCCCTCACAAATGAGTTGTTTTTTATGCTGGTTAAGACCTCAGCCATTGGACAGCACTGTGTGAAGGCAAGATTAGCCCTAAGGAAGAACCTTGGAGTATTTTAGTATGCAAGATAAAGATGATAATTCCAAGAATGGTTATTGCATTTTAATTTTTTGGCTTTTGGTAGTGTCCTGGAGGAAAAACAATGCTCTTTGGCTCCATAAAGTTTTCTCACGAGTTTCCCAGATTTCCTTTGAATCCTACTGACTTATATTGCACAGCAGCCTGAGCTTGTCTGCTCTATATAAATCCAGCTCACAGCAGAGCGTATTCCAGATGGAGGCTGTGTAACCATTTAAATACAAAAGTGATTCAGTCAATACTTATTGCTCTTATTTGTGTGTTGGAAGATTGTTTTTCTGTCCTCAGGCTGCTCCTTCTCCCTTCACGCTCTAAGGGATGTTTTGAGGGGCTTTTGCTGAAGGTCTTGGTGGGATGGCACATGTGCTTGCCTTCCAGGGGTCTCAGCAACCAAGACATTTGTAAGCAATGTGAAATTACTGCTGCAACTCACTGCCCCAGGTGAGTTCCACAGCAGAGGACTTTCAAAGAGTTCAGAACTGCTGTAGGTTACCAGGCTGCTCTGGGTGGCGTAGACTGAATCTCCCCATTTTTCTCAGCCCTCGTGTGGGTTCACTGTTTATCAGTGAATGACTGTGTCAGTTAAAATTGTCTGTTTGAGATTTTCCCAGATGAGATTTGGTGCCCTGGAGTTGAGAACTGCATACCACAAAACCGCTGTTTGCTTCCTCTCTGTTTTTCAGTGTCCTGGAGGGCAGAACTTGCTGCAAGGTGCCTGCAGGGATTCCTGGGTGTTGGGAGGAATACCCAGAAACCTGGTTTGCTTGCACTGACAGCTGCCTGGCTATGATCACCAGGCAGCAAGAGCCTCTGGAGAGCTGAGACGGCTTTTAATAATGAAACCACACTATGAGTCAGTGCTGGTCATGTATCTCGAAGCAGAAAATGCCCTTCAAGCCCATAATTGATAGGCACGGCCTGGGGGGTAGGAGGTAATGGTAGTCTGGCTTTCCATCACTTTGGCAAGTCGACTGCTCTCATCTTCTGAGTCAGCCTCCCCTCCTTCCTTCACGGGCTGTTGTGCCTCTTCTCCCTTGCTTCTTTACAGCCCCTCCTTTAGGATCTCTCAGCCAACTCCTTCTCCCTGTTTCCTGGGTTGTCTCTTTGCCTTTCTGCGTTCCTCCTTTTTGCTGTTCTCCCTCAACTTGTTTGTATTCCCAGCAAAGCCACAATGTCTGTGTTCTCCTCCTGCCAGTCTGTCTGCTTGTCTCTGTTAGTACAACAGCTTGACTACCCCACTCAAACCCAGTACATTAGAAGTGGAATTTCTTCCTTGCCCCAGTGTAACAAATACTGTTTGGCTTCAGATAATACATTCCCCCTCTAGAGGCACGTCTGCATCTGTGTGCAGGCAGCAGCAAACTGTCTGCAGGTGCTCTGGGCTTGCTGAACAAGTGGATGATCTGATTCAGATACTGTATTGCCATACTGCCAGTGTATCTTACCTGATGGGGATTCCCTCACAGCAGAGCATTGCCCTGACAGCCCCTGGCCTAGAGCTGTCCTGCTTGGGCAGGATGGATGGGAGTCCATCCTTGTATATTGTGTGCATATAGTTATGGGGCTAAGAATGCTTTGGAAAGGTGGTTAAGGAAGAAGGATGTATCCTGGGCAGGGTCCTTTCTTTGTTTCCACATGGGTTGCATAATGATCATTTCATCTCTCTTCTGCAGATTCCTCGGCTGGTGAAGGTAGTCTTGGAGAGTTCTCCTTATTTCAAGTTGATCAGCCCTAAAGATGTGTGTCGTAAGGTAGCACCTGGCATGCCCTTAACTTTCCGCATACTTTTCACCCCTGTGGAGAACAAGGTGAGACTGCAGGTCCCAAAAGATTGGTGCCTTCAGGGGAATATGAACTTGCAGGGCTGGGTTCAGAAAGGGGATGTGGCATGGGTTTTGAGGAACTGTTCTGGATCCAATGCATCTCCACTGAAATAAGAACAGGGGGAACTCTTTCCCTGTGGTGAAGATTATCTTCTTGTAGGCTGGAGGCTCTCTTACCTGTTTGAGACTGTTTTTTATCCTTCAACATTGGAGCATTTAGTGTAATGTCTATTCGCTTTGGGTGCGAGAGAAGTCCTCCCAGTCCTCCCCATCCATGAAGGGGGTCTCTCTAGGTGTTGGTTTCTGGTCTTGCTTGATTGCTGCATGGTCATGGATTTGCTCCACAAGTTATAAAAATAAAAGTCTGTTTTTGGCCTGTTATTTGAAGGACCCAGAGTGAGCCTGGTATCTGAGGGAGGGTCACCACCTTTGAAAACTGGTGTCAGTTTAGTGTATGCCATGTTGGACAGCCAGTAGTGAGACAGCTGAACATTGTCTAAAGTGACCCCTTTTTTTAACCTGATGCATGCTGCTTACAGCCCATGCCCTGCTGCATGAGGAGGTCTGCTCTAGACTGGTGGTGAGATCTTGAGCTAGTTGCGTCTTGGCATTGCCTGGTGCTGTTAGCCACTGCAGGGGGACTGGCTGGCTGTACTTTTTCTCCCTGAGGAACTTGAGCATTGGAGAGGGAAGATGCACACAGAACAGGAGAAAAAAGACAAGGAGGGATGTAGAAAAGGAAATTCAGCTAACCTTCTACTCGGTGGTAGGGGCTTTATTATGGTAGAAAATACTACAGGAACAAATAGAACCAGAGAAGGCTTTTCTTTTCCCATCTGGCAGCCACTTGTGTGCCTCACCCTGGACCAGAGAAAAGAGGCCTTCTCAAACCCCCTGTTTTCAAGCCTTGCAGCTGTGCTGTCCCTGAGGATACTTGCCTGCCTGCAATCCAGCTGTGAGTCTAGGAGAGGAAGTGCTGTGCATGTGGCAGGGAGCCAGCCTGGCACAGAGGCACTGAGCTCTAGCTGGCCTTAACTCAGCAGGAGGTCAGTGTGCTGCCGAGGGCTCTGGGAGACACCTGCCTGAAGGAATGTGTAGGGAAAAACGAACAGGTACGATCTGCCCTGCTGTGGTGTTAAAGATAGGCACAGGCTGCCCCAAAGCCCATGGCCAGTAATGCTGGTGTAGCTGCGTCTTTGGGCAGGATATTGTGGCGATCGCTCTAGCAACTGACACCTCTTCCACACCATACATGCACTATAGGGCAGTTTTCCGAGAGGGGTGAATTAGTGCTGTGCCCCTGGCAAGCCTGATCCTCAGCGCTGTAATGAGAAGGGTCAATACTGTTGTCTGAAGGCTTGTTTGTACAGCAGGAGGATATAACACATAGCGAAGAGCAGGGAAAGCATTGCAGGGAGACAGAGACAGCAGGCAAACTTTTTACACTAGTATCCTGCTAACTCCTAGTACTGTTCTTCACATGACCTCATTGGAGAGGCAAGGTTAGGGGATAGCTTTGAGCCAGCTGACATTCCCCAAAGAGAGCTTTCACCTCTGTCCTCATGTAGGAATAAGTGTTTTCTTGCCTTTCATTTGCTGCTTGGTTTTCATTTAATTTAACACTGTATGCTGCTTGAGGATAGGAAAGACATAGAAAATTAAAGAGGAAATGCCCCAAGGTCTCCAGCTCCCCATGCTTGTGGAATAATTTGTTCCTCTGGAGGGACTGAGAAATTATTTAATATCATTAATATTTAGGGTAAAAATTATGTTGGCCTAGGGCAGTTCTCCAAACTACCCAAGTGATACGAGCTTCATCTCATTGAGGTAGGCTTTGCAAAGTATTCTGGTGCTTTTAAAATATGATTTATTAACATTAATTAGTCAGTATTAATTTTGGGAGTGGAAGGGGTAGATTGGCACCCCTGAAGGGCAAAGTGCTGCTGTTCAAGTTTAGAGAGGCAGCAGAGCAACATGTGAACATCACCGCAAATAGAAGTAGAGAGATTACCATTCTCTTTGGACTGAGAAAGTGAGTTATGTCCAACACTGTCCCTCATCTTGCTTTTTAGATGGCCAGAGTATGAAATGGGGAGCTCTGCCAGTGGGAGGCCACCACACAGTTTCGGCAGATATCCAGGCAATAAACAATATTGGTAAACTTGGTTGCCCACGGTACACTAAATGTGTGTGGCTCTGACTACCTGCAAGGCCTCCTGCAGCGGGTTTGGTGGTCAGATACATCCCTCAGCTTAGCCCAAGGCAGCTTCTTCAGGCAGAGGGATGTATCAGAATAGAGAGCACCCTGCAGCAGACCCCTTCTTCTGAGTTGCCTTCTCAGGTCCTTCTTGTGCTCCTTGCAGTGGCTGTGCAGAACATCAAGAAAGAGGTGCTGCTCAATGAGGAGCACGTGGGAATTCACACAGCAGAATCAGAATTTTATAGAAATCAAACACTGTCTTGTACTTGCTGGAGCGTGAGTCAGCAAAGCACTGGAGTGCTGTAGCTCAGCTGGAAATGCATCAATAGTGGGGCCAGGAGGTGCAGAGCACCTTGCAAAACCCTTCAGCAAAGAAGCAGACTATGGGAGATGGCTCTGTGAAGTCACCTGCTTTGGGCTTGCAGTTGTTCACATGCAGAATAGATGTGGTTTGGTTGTGGAAGGCTTATGAGTGCAACCTTTTAGGTACCCCTATTGCCTCTCCTGTGCTGCATGATCCACAGGAGTTCTGGATATCCCAGTGAACTGGCTTATAGGTACAAACTCCTCTCTGTCATGGTTGGAAATTCATCCTGATATGGAATTGGCTTATGTAATTCTGTTGCTTTGCATCTGTTCTTCCCTGGGGTAAGTGACTTCAGTGAAGCCATTCCTGATTCACGGGAGTGAAGCACAGAGCTGAACTGTGGCCAAGCCCTAAATAAAAGGAACATGTGAGTTAGTGGTTGAAATGCCATGTGCCATGGAGCCCTTTTTTTGAAAAATGAGCAATTTCCTATTGTCTCGCAGTCATTTGGGAATGTGCCACATGATTGGACTGTCAGTAAGTAAATAAATAGCTGACATGTATCTTTGTTTATTGGCACTTGCATTATAAATATGAAATGCTAATTTTTTTTTGCTGGGCAACATTTCCAATTAGTTACTCTTGCTGCTTCTGATTTACACATTCCTGTTTTACGGCTCCAGTTGTATAGTGTGGGTGTTCTCGTGCCACCGTGTGTTCCCGGGCGTCCTTGCATTATGGTCTGACAGTCTCTGCCTAATTGGAAACCATTGCAGGGCTGACTGGCGAATAAACAACAGACAGGATTGCTCACATTTGTGTGTCCTTCAGGTTTATTAATAGGTTATCTTAAAGGAAAAAAGCAAGAGACACATAAAAATATAGCACAGCTTATTCTGTTTCTCTTGCTCTTTTCACTGTAGCAGTGGCACTCAGGCAATACCAGTTCAGTCTGAGGTTTGCAAAATTCATTACCGATGCCCAGTGGAGACTCAATTAATGCTCACTGATTAATATGAAATATGACAGGACAATGAGTTATTGCATTACTGGATTTAACTGCTTTAAAATTCAGTCCAGCCTGGTTAGAGATGTTTTGTAGCATGTAGAAGCTATTCCAAGGATACTTTTGAAACAAGACTCCTGTGGGGGACAGAAGATCAAGGCAAGTGACCCTGCACAAAGTGAACGGAGGGCAAAATGACTAATTTCAAAGCATCCTGTGAACCGGTCACTGTGGGAGGTAGTAAAAGGGGTACCTGTTCTCATGTGACGCTATCTATATACACCAGTGTCTCTCCTCTCTTTTAATGTCCCTTATTTTCCAGCCTTTAGGGTATTATGGTTTCAGCAGGAAGCTTTCCCTGTTTGTCTTACTACATTATCTCATGCTAGAAGACTTTTTTCTTTGCAATTGCCTGCTGGAGATAATTTAATGAAGTATTTAGCATCAGTTATGCAGTTAAGCTGATATCTGAGCGTTTCCTGGCATACTGAACAGCGAGGTTGATGTCACTAGGATGATAGTGTTAGTCCGAGTTTGCAGAGAGCCCGAAACAGCTCTACGATACAAGCGGTTGCTTTCATTTCTGTGGGTGTTAATTCAAATGCCAGTGGTGAGACTTTGAAGGCCAAAACTTGCAAGTGATTGCTCATCAGAGCCGAATGATAAGAAGAGATGTACCGTCATACAATGATCTATATTAATTTTCTTAGAAATTGAGGGAGGAAGTGTCTGAAGGATGTGGTCATATTTTCATGAAAATATATAGCCTAAATCCCTGTCTAAACACAACACTAACGTTAGTGTTTTAAGTGATGCAACCCCTCTGTCTCATCCAGGTGTGTTTACCTAGAAGTCTGGTTTTAAACAGTCGGTTAAGGGGGTTGCAGTGGTGAAATAAAAGTGGGTTTTAAGCTGCTTTCAACAGTGCACCTAGATTATATTAAATGCTTAGCAAAGTTGGTGCGCTGGTAACACAGGGCAGTACTGCAGCGGAGAACCGCAGCCTTCGTTTTTGCCCAAGGGAGAGTCGCTCCCATTTTGAAAGCTTAAGGGACAGCGAGTTAATAGCAGCAGTCTGCTTCTGTCCAGCACTCATCTTCCATTGATTTTTCTCTCTGTTCGGCCTGATGCTGCACTCGCCCAATTTGGGGTACCAGAGCATGGCTGAAGGGTTAGCACACGCTTAGGGGCTTTAGGTTGAGGCAGTATCAGACGCGATGTCCTGGGATCCCCAGAGAAAGGGCTCAGTGCACAACGCACCTCTCCGCCCATGCGTGGATCCAAACGGCAGAGCGGTGGCTTTCTCCTTCAAAGAGTCCACTTGTCTCCATGAGGCTGAATCCTTGTTACCTTAATTTTGCCTTCATGTATCCTGAAAAGTCCCCTTCTCTGCAGCAGACCCCACACATTGCAGCGCGGGCAGCTTGCTGGCAATGAAGGCAGGAAGGTGGCCTGTGTTTGCCTTTGGGAGGGTTTATACCTGGGGGAGGTATTTATTCCTGCACTCTTATTTGCATTGCTGTTGATCCACTTGCTCTTTAGCAATGACAATGACTTTGAAAATAATTTCTTTTTTCTTCTCAAATACCTCCAATTGTAGAAATTTTTTTCCTTTATCCTCCTGTTGATTTGAACTCCTTGTATCCTCCTCTCTACCTTGCATCTGGAAGGGAGAGATAAGTAAATATGGCATGCCAAGACTTAATAAGGAACGTGCCTTTCAATTGGATTTGCAGTGCTGGTGTTATAGTAGTGTGGCCAAAATGACCAAAAAAAAAAAATTGAGATATATTCTTCATTTACTAATGCAGTTTCTGAAAATCTAAACAGTCCAGAACATAAAGTACCCACATAACGGGTGCTTTAAATTCACATGGGCTGCCCTTAGCTTTTATTTTAGAGAGTTTAGGCTGCAAGATTGAGTACAAAATTGCGAATTCAGGAAGGCTTGCTGAAGATGAAATGCACTGCTGAAATGTGATATTAAATTCTGTGAGCAGCTTGCTACAGCTCCCTTCCTGGTGTTTTATCCTTCCAAATATGAGAAGCTAACGCCCTTCTGCAAGCTTCCAGTGTGAATATTTGAGATCTGTGTCTGGAAAAGATATTTTTCTTTTTCACACCCTGGATGTGACAGCATCTGTAACTGGAACCTTAAATCCCATCAGAGAAGGTGGTCAGTGTGCCTTGACAGCAGTCGGTAGATGTTGTGACTGTTACAACTGTGCTAAAGCAGCAGCTATGTGTCTGTGCCGCCTCTGCCCAAATGTCCCTTCCAGGCTTGGAGAACATAGCACAGATAAGGCAGAAACCCCAGGACAGAGGAATCTAAATGCAGCTCTAGCTAAGATGGTTTGCAGCTCTGTGTGATTCCTAAATCAAATCTTTAACATTTATTTGAAGCAGCAAGAAGACGATCTCAAATGAGTTAAAAGCACAGAAAAAAGGGGTCAGAATAGCATGTGTGAGTGATAAAGAAACTGCATCTTATCAATTTGCCAATAATGAAGCTACTGGGGAAAACTGTTCCTATCCTTGTCGCAACAGTTTGACCACTGATTCCAGTGGAGGCAAGATATTTCCAGCACAGTAGTACTACACCGTATATCCAGAGACCAAAACAGTCTGCTCAGTTCTGCAATAAAATGATTGTGGTGGTTTGACTTTCCTTGCTATCACCGAATGCCGGACAGTTGGGAGTGATTGTCCAGCTCTTTTCTCAACAAGCCAATGACTTGAAATAGCGTGATTGAGTTTGCTGTGATGGGGATGTTTGATCGAGTGTCTCCTGTTTGCACTTTGCTCCTCCTCACCGCCTGTCTCAGGTAGGCACGCTAACAAAACACCGAGTCACTTAGTCTAGAGAAGCTACAAGAGACATGATTAAGGCATAGACTATGCCAGAATTTGCTGCATAGAGGAAGTGAAACCATCTTCTGTGTCCCTTAAGGCTAGGAGGAGATATAAAGGGAAACGGAGATTAGATACAGGAGAAGCTCTTTGTAAGGCTAGAGTAGAGGTGGAATAGGCTGCTGAGGGAGGGGTGGAATTGCTACTGTTAAGTACGTGTCAGACAAACATCTCTGAGGAAAAGTTTGGGTAGAGAGCTCAGCCACTTTGGGGGCAGGGAGATAGATCAGAGAGCCTTCTAAGTGTATGTTTTTTTTTCCCCAGCCTTGTCATCAATAATACTCTAAAGAAGAAAAGCCACACGCGCACCCTACACTTGCCTGACATCCATGCAACTGCTGTTGCATCCAGCACATTCAGAACTAAACCAAAGACTTTCTGTTGAGCATGCATGTGACTGAGTCCTTGTGAAAACGTACCTGAATATTCTCAGTCAAGCTACAAAGCTGTCACTGCATTGCAGGGATTGGAGTTAGCACTGTAGTGCAGTTGAGTTCTTGGCAGTGTTTTTAATGGTCTGCTATAGTGATCAAAGCAGGTTCTTGTTACTGCTGTAATCCCGTACATGAAATTTTTCTATTTTGGTGCTTCAGAATCAAAGTATCAGATAATTTTGTCCTCTGGCTGCGTAAAGCTGGTTCTGCCAGCTTGCTGTGGAAGCAGGTCAGTCAATGGGATTATGCTGCCCCTTTGCAGAATAACAGGTCTGCACAAGTCGTGCTGCTGGAATGAGGTCATTAACATAAGAAGTGCTAATACATTATGCTATTGAATGTTGCTATTATGGAGTCATAAAACAGCAGTTTTCCTTCTGCTTCCCTGCTGCTCTGGGGACAGTACTTAGTGTGCTGTACTGAGGCTGTGTTTCTCTCCCCGCAGGATTACTTCCACCAGGTCACCTGCATCACAGAAAGGGAAAAGTTTTTAGTGCCTATCCGAGCTATAGGTGCCCGAGCTATCTTGGACTTCCCTGACCAGCTGAACTTCTCTGTCTGTCCGGTCAAGTACACTACCGAGAAAACTCTGCTGGTCCGCAACATTGGTAATCGAGAGGCCCGCTACTGCATCAGCACTCAGAGGTAAAGGAGCTTGGCGTCTTGTCTGTGCAAAACACTGTCATGTGGTAATAGGGAGCTAGCCAAGAGTAACAAAAAGGAACCGAAGAATCAGAGCTGCTATATTGCAGCCTTAGCTGGTAATGGGTAGGAAACGTGGGCTTTTGCAGTCATTTACTGCGTTTTAAGCATGATGCAAACTTTGTTTGATAAAACTTGGTATGCTGCAGGGTTTTATAGTACAGTGGTGTGCGTACCACGCAGCATCTCAGACAGATCCTGTTGGTGGATTGAAAGGAACAAACACAGGAAGGGATCTTGGCTGCCCTTGGCTGGGTAGGATCCTGCATGGCAGATAACTACAAACTCAGTTCATGCAGACTCAAATGCAGTGTTAGGAAATGCCCAGCTATGAGCTGGTGAAAGAGCCATTAAGAACTTAGCAGCTGTGTCTATATTAGCAAGTAATTCTGTGCAGTCGGAGATCAGTAGGGCAAAGCGATAGGTATTGAGGGCCCTACATCAACACTGTGTAGTCCAGGGACTTGGCTTTGCAGTATGTTTGATCTGGTCCCCTGGACTGAATATCCTCTTCATGCAAATGTTTGAAACTAAAAGATAAATCAGTGATTTGGGCCCTCAGGAGTGGGACTATGTGGCACACACCTGGAAAGAGCTTCCAGTAATTTAGTTTGCAAGTAACAGAATTTCTCTGTAGACTAGACCACTGCAGGAAAAGTGGAGATGAGCAGGTATGTGTTTGAAAACTGCCCTATAGCTCTGAACCAGAATACTAATGAGGGCACAGGCAAAAGATGCAGCAAAAATCTGGTGCACAGCGGGAGCCTTCTCTCCCAGGTTTCCTGGAGAGTGCTAAAATATGCTGTCTAACAGTTAGCTTTACCACCTGATGGTAAGTACCTGCCTGAAATAGATAAATATCAGCCAAGTGGCTGTATACTATGTTCTGTGCACCACTGTCTGGGTGCACCTGAATTGCCTTAGTTTCTTTCTCTTGCTAACTCTAGGAAAATGGGGCTCAGAAGAAAACTTTAATTTTTTCCTGTGACCTAGGAGGGTCTGTGAGAAGCTTCTACCAAAGCATGGCAAAGCTGTTGGAGCAGGCTTCTAGGATGCTGCTTCTCCCTGTCTGTGGTCGCTTCCTAAGAATTGACCTGTTTGGCTAGAAAGGCCAAGTCGCGTGGGAAGGAACATGATATCCTCTTAAGGGGGGGGGTAGATCCTACTGTGAATCTCACTTATGTGATGCTGCTGCTTCTGCTGAAACCTTATAGCAATGGGGAAAAGACAGTGTGGACAGAAAAGCAGCCAAAGAAACATTGGGTTTGTCTGAGTAGGGCCAGTGTTTCTCTACATTAGAGAAAAAGCACTCAAGTGTCTTTTCACTAGGGAAAATACATAGGCAGGAATTTGTAGTATACAGTTTTTTGCAGTATACAGTTTTCCTCTGGGATTTCCAGATCCAGTTGTAACCACCTAAATAAATACCTAGTAAATGTCGAGCATGTTTTTCAATACACTTACTGACTATTCTATTGATCGATACAGCATACATTCAATCCTGCTTGATAAGGACTTAGAAATAGTTTCCTAAGTTCAGCAATCAAATGTTTCAGTCCTGATTTGCAGTGAGGGAATGTGGAGCATTAGAAAAGTTTTTTATAATCTCAAACTACACCAAAAAAAAAACTTGGCAGAGTTCTGAATTACCAGATCGTATGTGTACAAAGATCTAAAGCTGATATGATTTCCCTTGTAGTCAAAGTTGAGGGAATCTGTCATCTCTTCCACTTCATTATGAACTTTTGAAAACCAGATTGGAATTTCAGATAGATGATTTACATCTTTGAATATAAGCAGTATTTTCTTCTAATGAAGAACTGGCCACCACTTTCTTTCAGACTTCTCTTTAAATACTCAGTGTGTGTCTGCTCTGCATTTTTTTCTTCTAAGTGTGCAGTGAAATATAAAGAATTCTTCAGTGAAACCTTTTAAAAATGTAGTTCCTGTAATGTGTCTACCTACCATCTGCCTATATATATACACACAGAAGTATAGGAAATATAATGGGAAACCTGGGGAATACGTGAAAAGGAATTGGACTGATTTAGAAGTGTTACAGATAGAATCACAGAATGATTTAGGTTGGAAGGGACCTCTGGAGAACATCTGGGCCAACACCTTGCTCAAAGCAAGACCAACTTCAGAGTTGGATCAGATTGCTCAGGGCCTTTTTGTGTTGAGCTTTGAATATCTCCAAGGATGGAGATTATTCTCCCATCTCTCTGGGTCCCAGTGCCAGTGTTTGACCACCCTCATGGTAACACTTTTTCCCTGATATCTACTCGGATTTTCCATTGATGCAACTTCTGTTCATTTTCCTTTATGTCACCGTGCACATCTCCAAGATGAGCCTGCCTCCATCTTCTCTACCCCTGCCCTTGGAGTAGTTGTGGACAGCAGTAAGATCTCCTTCAGCTTCCTTTTTCAAGGCTTTACAAACTCAGTTCTCAATCTCTCCTCGTGTGTCCTGTGCTCCAGCCCTGAAGTGTCTTGGCCTCTGCTGGACTCATCCAGTCGGCATTGTCTTGTACTGGGGGCTCCAAACTGGGTGCAGTATTCCAGCACTGTTCTCAAGTGCTGAAGAGAGGGGAATAATTCCTTCCCTCAACCTGCAGGCTGCACTCTTGTTAATACAGGCCTGTGTGCAGTTGGCTCTTTTTTCTGCAAGGATACACTGACCCTTGGTTAACTTGTTGTTCAGCAGCACCCCAGCTCCTTTTCTGCAGTGCTGCTTTTTGTCCAGTTAGTGCCCAGCCTGTAGTTCTGCCAGGTGTTATTCCATTCCTGATGCAGGACTTTGCATTCTTCTGTTGCTGAGCTTCATGAAGTTCACATTGGCCCATTCTCTAGCCTGTCAAGATCCCTCTGAATAGCAGTCCTGCCCTCCAGTGTGTCAACTGCTCCCCCCAGTTTGGTATCATCCATCAGATTAAGTATTCCCTCCTGTTGTCCAGATCAAGATGTCCCCTTGAGCAGCCTAAGACCTGGGTGACCATGTCCTTCTTTGTGATGAAGCCTCTAATGTGCCAGGAGTGGTCGCTCCAGCCAGCGATGGGGACTGTATCCTGTGATGTGTCATCACTGTGTTGTACCAACTCTTGCAGTTCCCTGCAGTCTCAAACAGAGCCTCTGGGCCTTATTCCATGTCCATGACAACTGCTGCATTAATGACTGAGTCTCTGCTATCTCTGTCAGCAGTGATCCATGTTTGGTTCCATACTTGATGTGCTATGAGGAGTTGCTCAGATATCTACTGTTGAGCTCCCAAGGGAGGCTTGTGGTTCTAGAAACGTGGATGGAAGAGAATCGGCCACCCAGCAAATCTGACAACTTGGCTGGAGAATCAGACCAATACACTGCTCTGTAGGTTAATATATCATTAGCTGGCTGTTCTCCTTGAACTAATACGTCTACACAGATTTTCATAAAAGACAGGTCATTTTCCTGCTAATGTTAGGGGATTAATTTCCCTGATGTAGAACATAACAAAGACTGCATCATTATTAACAACAGAGGTGGTGAAGATTTGGTTTAATGTGTCACTAATTCCTATAAATGACTTTAGTAATAACATGGTGATGATTAATTATTGTCACGGAACACTTAGAATTGTGCCAGGAGCTTTGGAAATGAATGAGTTAAGTTCCCTGTCCTAGAGAGCTTAAAGTGTAAATGAGATGCATAATCAAGAGTTATAGCATAGATGCTATGGGAAAAGAGTGCCAGGCTTAAAGATTTCAATTCAGAAAAGCTTTAGTCTATTCCTGTTCATCAAAGAATTTAAACAGGTGTTTGTTAAATACATGCTTAACTTTTGCTGCGTAAGAATGCAGTGTTGTGTTAAAGCCAGAATTAATATTGCATAGTAGCGTCTTTGTGTATTGATATGTGCGCACACATGCATATGAGAGAAGGAGAGGATTTAGTGGGGTCGAAGGGAGCTGGAGATCTAAGTGTATAGACCCATCAGGTGACCCTTGTCTTATGGATTTCTTCTGCCTAGCTCTCTGAAATATGGCCTTTATTCCTCATTAACACAGTTGAAACCATTTTAGTTACCGCGGCTTCTGTTTTCAGGCCTGGATAAATTCAGGTTCTTGCCCGTTCACAAGTCTGCTGTAGATGCCACTATTTCGTAGTCCATTGCACTCATATCACCTTTCTTTTCATCCTTTCCCTGTATTTGCTTCTCTATGGCATCAAGCATGAGCTATCTGCTTTTGCCTTTAAGGCATTTTCAGCCTACCTCTTCTCCTAAGCTTTCCTCTCAGTCAGTACTGAGAGCTCAGCTCTTACCTGGTCGGTTCATGATGACATTCCACACTTGTTAGCCATTTATTGAAGGATTTCAATGTTTTCTGTTGTGCATTTCACTCCAGGTAAGCGCTCTTCAAGCAAATCCATGGGGCCAACTGAGCATCCTTCTGCAGTTCCCTCTGCAGAGCTCTCCTTTGCCATGGTACCTACCAGAGAATGTGGCACAGCTTGACCACTGGTGAACAACCCAGTATGCAGTCTGGCATTGTCTTGTCATCTCCTTGTGCTCTGCCTGTCCATACCCAGTTCTTATTGCATAGCTTGGTAATAAAAAATAATAATAAGTATAAGGATAGCAACTCTTTCCCTCTTTCTCATTGTTAAGGCAGAATAATGAGTTTCTTCTCCATGACATTCAGGAAGATGAATGTCATTCCAGTACACTTGAGTTGAAAATGGTGTCTGGAAGCAGATCTCAGTGCAGCACTGCCTTTTTAACTCTGTTTTTGACATTGCAGGTATTGTGCTATGCCATACTACAGGACTAGAGAGCATCACTCAGAGATAGGCTCCTCTATTTAGGAATGTTCCCACCAAGGTCTGAAAAGCTGAGGAAATTATCCTACAAGACAGAGCTGGGAGCCCCCTTGCATTCTTCCCTGTAACGCTCATGCGCTGCTCTTGCCTTTGCTTCTTTTTTCCACCTCTAATTTGCAGGCTGCAGACCATCTGAAGATGTGAAGTTCAGGAAGGCACAAGTCTGCAGCTGGAGCCTTGACCCTTCTTGGACTTGGTTGCAGGGCTAACATTCTGAAAGTAGCTTAGGAAGAAGTTGCTAAGTGTTCTTGTTTCAAGGTCTCTGTTCCTCTTCTCCCGAAGAGACCTATGAGCTTGTGTGAGAAGGCCCAACAGATCCTTGCTGGTACACCCCTGCATGCAGAAAAATGTTCTGCAAGCATCCTCATCACCCTTTCCAAACAAAAGACAGTTAAGGTCCTCTTTGGGGTAAATGCTCCTTGAAAGCAACTTCAGCTCCTTGAGAATTGTGATTACTCCACTGCATGAGGGAAGAGAATGTTTGACCCAAATTAGAGAGATGCTTCAGGGAAATGAAGCAAGTAAGGATCAGGACTTTCCAGCAATAGAAAATGGATTTGAAGGTCCAGTAAAGAAGCTCAGCCCCAAATGTTCTCTTTCCATCCAAAATCTGATTTCAGAGATGCCTCTTGCTTTATCCAGTCTCTGCCTCTGTGCTCCTGTTCTCACATTCTTCTGAGTCCTCAGCCTCCTAAACATGTCCTTGGATGCTCTTTGTACCCCATGATATCCCTCCCCCATGCCTCCCTACAGCACTTGGTGCCTAATCAGAGAGAGAGGGAAAGACAGAGCTGGATGATGCTGACTGCATGCAGTCGCATTTCAGCACAGAGACAGTCTTGGATGCTTTACTGAGCAACAGACTCAGCAAACAAACAGTTGCATTGCTCGACTTTGGCAGCTTTACCATTATTAAAATTAACGCATGCTCAGATTAAATGAACTTTGGGGTTTTCCTCCAGTAGTTCTTAGTGGACAGATAAGGCCATTCAATTGTCAGTAGATTTTACTGGCACTAGAAACTTCCTTGGGTTAGGAGGTGGTGCTCAACAAAATCATACAGAAGGCTGCAGGTTGATTTTTTTTTTCTTTTCCCCCCCCCCCCCAAAACTCAAATGACTCTATAATGCAGATTAAGGCACCACTAGAAAGAGGAAGTTAGTGTGGGGACAGAGCAAAAGGCAGATGGTAGTAGATTAAACATACCATAGGGCTTGAAGGTTATTGCATCCTCCTTACATGCTGCATTTAATAAATGTATGGTTGTAGGAAAAGGGTGGCATGGTGGTTTGAAAGCCTGAATCATAGATTTGCTAGCTTTATTCACCCTTGTCAGTTGTGTTCCTAAATTATGTCAGGAGCATTCAGTGTTTGGTATCTTCGTGGAACATAGCCTTTGCCCAGCCCTGCAAAGAAGGGAAACTGATGCCTGATGGAAGTGGGATGTAAATGCCAAAATGTCTCATTATGAAATTGTTTATGAATCCAGTGCCGATCCCTTTCTGGACAGTAATAATAGGCTAGATCTCAGCAAGTGTCAATCAGAAGGCCTCTTCTAAAATAGTATGGCCAGGTTGACTTATACAAGCTGGGAATCTGACTGTGATTGCCAGGGACCATTGGGAGATTTCAGCTCTGGACTTGCTGAAGTTCAGACGTACAACAAAGCAAACATAGTTAAGCGTGTCCGAAGAAAGCAAGCTATTAAAAGTTATCTTTTTAATTTTCTATATTTTAGGATTGTTTGTGATTTGTTAAAAGGATAGATCTAACAGAACCAGAATTTTCTTAAAGAACAGTTCACACATGATGAATTAAAGGCCAAAGTTTAGCCTGACAGCTTCGTTTCTTGCCAATGGTTTTCATTGTCATTTGGCCATTACAATGTGTTGTCAGTCAGGGATGTCTCTTTACCATCCAATTTTATCTGTGGGCTACTGGGAACAGTTTGGTGGCATTGACTGAAGCTTAGAGGAGTTGAGTTTAACCACAGAGTTAGCATCTTTGGGTCTTGGAAACTCAGGTGAACATGAGGTATAATGAACTTGTTCTAGCAGTAAAGGAGTTACTCTGTGGGTAGAGCATGGGGTGAGATGTAGGAGATGCAGGGTCTGTTTCGTGCTCAGTTCCTCAGTGATCTAAAGTATGCCACTTTGCCATTTTCTACTGAACTTTCCTGTTATCTGTCAGGAAAAGGGGCATTCAGCTTGCCAAATTTCAGCCATCTGAAGTTGGGTGTAGACTTCCTACTCCACTCCAGCAAATGGAGAATGATGTGACAGTCTCACCTGCCTATCTGAGGACTGATGTGCTTGTACAGGGCCTAATGCAAAGAATTCTGAGCTTGGTTGGATCCTCTTGGTCTTTCTAATAATTTGGAAGTGTGAAGATATCTTCTTTCACAGACATTCCCTGAAGTCACCCCTAGGAATGTTGCTCCCATTCCAGGCCTTTGAAGAGAGCTAGAGTACATAGACATAGGGAAGGGGTTATGAAGATGAAGGGGTGGGACATAGTCTTGAAAGTAGTGCCAGGAATCCGCTTCCTTAACTGGCAGCTTTTCTCAGCTGGGGGCATTTTTGGCACAAAAGGAAAAAATCATTTCTGTGCCTTTTCCACTCTGGCCATGATTACACCCAAGTACCAGCTCATTTTGGTTCACATAGTCTCAGATAGCCTTGAAGGGTTGTCTTGTGGGAAATGTGATGGACTTGTCAGGAATACTGGCAACCAAATCCCCTTCTCTAGCAGGCAACTACCATTAGCAGGGACCGAGGAGCTGATCAGCATGCTTTGATGGAAGAAGCAAACTATGTATCCTTGAGAAACAAATCCTTTCTGGTGACTGGGAACATCTTATTCAAGATATTTGGTAGTTTCATGCTTCTATAGCTCAGCTTTAATGTAGTGACTTGTCTGCCTTTGGATGAGAGGAAGAACAAAACTTGATGCCTCCTTGCTGGACTCTTCATCACTGTAAAGCTTTGGGGAAATGCAGGCACACCTGGCCAGCAGTGGAGACCTGCAGCAGTCCTGATGTAGCTGTCAGTGCAGATGCAGGACTGTACAGAACAATCTGCTTCTGAGGCTGGTAGTGGCCTGTGTTTTCACCCTCTCCATAACAAAAATGGTGCAGCGTGTAAACAATTTGGGCCTGATCCTTCTCCCATTAGAGTTGGCAGCAATGCTCTCACTAGCTGTAATAAGAGCAGGTCAGTCCAATTGCAGCAGTATCTCCTTAATGAGCAGAAACACCAGTGATTTCATCAGCTGTCACTGCTTATGTGAACAGAGTTCAGCTTGTGCATTGCTCTAGTTGTTCTATTATTTTTGTATTTGCACTGCATTCTCTAATCATGGCAAAACTTTCCAGACCATACTTTTTAGGGTGATAATTTGGCCACCAGCAAAGCACTAAAAACAAACAACTTCTGTTTTCCAAATGGGGCCCTGCAAGAGCCATGAAACTAAGTTGTTGTCATCCAGAACATATTTCATTTGACTTGTCCAGAGAGCTATTCCTAGGCATTAAAGTATCAAGTATTAACATCTATCAGCCAAGAACTGTTTACCTGGCGACAGATCAGAATCATTCCTGGTACGTCCACAGTGTGCCAACACGTTTTCATAATCATTTCCAGCACATTGCATGGAACTTATGTCTAGCAGGCCAAGCAAATGCACTTACCATTTTGGATTGCAATCTAGAGTCCCCATTTCCATTGCTTCTAAATGTATAGAAAAACTTTCTGTTAAACTCTCAATGATATGCTCCTGTTAATAGCATTTCATTTAGCTAGAGATTTAATAAATCGGGCTGTAAATGGGATACTCCTTTTGCTTGTGTGTCTTGTTTCCATGCCGTGGTATCACAGTAGCTCTAATCTGTGCTTGCACTGATTCAGATTTTTCTGATTGTTCCTTTTCTTTACAGCAATTTTCGTTGAAATGCTGATAAAACATGCTGTTTCTTAGGTTAAGACAGGATAATTTCAGTGTAAAAAGAATGAATTCTGTAACTTAACACATGTTAATTATTCTCTCTGGTCTTCTAGCAAGATTTTATTCTCTGTATCTGATGGCTGTAATCTCATTGGAACAGGTGTTGCCTTGACATTTGTATCTTTTGAGGCGAGGTTTATAGGTTGCAAGATCAGAAAGACTTTTGAGGAAATTGGTGTCAAGTTTTGCATACAAATAGCTTCTATGACCTCTTTGCTCTTCAAAAACAGTTCTCTGATTGTATGGCTGTTTTACCACTGCTAGCAATTGGACTCTCGAGCCTCACTGCATGGAAATAGAACTGGATGCAGGACATCAGGCCACTTTAAACCATACAATCTTCTGAGGGCTGGATCTCCTCAGAAGCGAGAGTCAGTAGGTCTGTTTTTGATCCTATATGTTCTGTCTTAACTCCACTAACTGTGGTTCATTTGCTCCTTGCAAACACAGGTGAGCCAAAGTGAGCTAGTCTCAGACCTCAAGAGGAATGTAGTTTCCAGATCTCCTGCAGTAGCCCTGATGTGTCTCTTACTTTGTGTTGCAGCCCTTTCTCTGTCGATCGCTCCATTGGGACTCTAGGGATTGGTGACGCCATGCAAGTAACAGTGGAGTTTCACCCGCTGGAGACCAGAGATCATTCCAGAGCCCTGATAGTCCACTATGACACAGGTAAGTGTTGGTCAGTGTGTGGTGCACACCCTGTTGGCTTCAAAACAGAGCCCTTTTATAAACGGAATAATGTTAAGCTTGCTTTGCAGACAACTTCCCAAACTTTTAGAACCTCTAAATATTTCAGTGTTAAGAAATGAGCAGTTAAGGGACATATGCTGAGTCTGTCCTTGTTTTTTATGTCCTATGACCCTGTGTGCTGGCCCATCCCTGGGGGTCCCTGATGTCAGCGCTGTGTTGTCCACACTGCACCCTACCAGCCAGCATGTTTACCTGTCGGGGTGTACCTGTCCTATCTCAAACTTACCTTGAATGGAAGTGAAGGCAAAGGTAGCCAGTGATAAAAGGGTCATTAAAATGGATCCTTCTAATAATAATGAGATTTTTGGAGTCCTGTTTTGCTGGGAATTGCTGAGTGGAGGAAAGGGAAACATTGATTCTCATTTGCAGTGTGTGTATGCATGCGTGTGGTTTTATGGCTAGATAATGTTATGTAACTGAAGTGTAACATAGCAAGTACCTGTCTCTTATCAGACTCTCCTCAGTACCTGCTGCCTTTCATACCTCTCTATGCCATATACTACTTCTGACTTGCCACAGACCCTTTTTTATGTTGCCCTCTGCCCATGTGCATCCTACACTTCACATCATTGGTCCGAAGTACACCAGACTTGAGGGCTCTTGGGATTTGTCTGGAAGTGTTCACTTCCTCCTGAGATCAGGTTTAAAGTTTGTAAAGGGGTACAAGAAATCAAGGTCAGGCATAGGAGTACTGTCAGCTTTTAAAATTATTTTAAAAGTGAGTGTGAAAACTCAAAAAAAAAAAAAAAAAAAAAAGTGGGACAAATTAAAATGTTTTTGCCAGCCTTGGTTCAGCAGAGGAATCTTGTGATGCTGATAGAGAGAATTTCTCAGTTGCATTAAAGTATTTTATGTGCAGTTTTGTTTGCCTGAAGGAGAGCTTTTCTTTTGTCCCTTTTCCTTATCATTGGTCCTGGGAAGCGTGATATCCCAGCCTAGCTGATATTGTGAAACTTTAGCCCAGCCGTGAACTTGAGGTGGTTTGGGGGTGGGTTTTGTCTGTTTTTTTTTGTCTTGAGTTTGTAGAAGCTTGTAAAATGCTCCTATATCTTTCAAGCTCTCTGTGTAGTCTTATGGGACATCACAGCTTTGTTCAGTATTTGTCAGGTTCTGTCACACCCACAGAGAACAGTTCATGCTCAGTCTGAGAAGCTCATGGGTTTGGATCACAGTGTTTCTTGAAAACCACTGAAGTTCCAGATAGAGAAGCAAAAAGAAAAGTGCCTCATTTATGGGTATTGTTCTTTAGACTTATTAGCGAATATATGGGATAAATTACAGACAGCTAGATTCTTCTCTGTTGCTACACAGTGCTGATTACACTAGAGGCTAGGGCTGTGGGGTTTATTTTGTGAATGAAAAGCCTGAGCTAAGAATCAGGGCCAGGATCTTCATGGCCTGATTTGAAGACCTGGGTCTTGTTCTTCCTGGATGAAAACGCCTGGTTTCTTCATGGTCAATCTTTGTGAAAGGGATTTGTGTGGACCGGCCACAGTGATCAAATCAGCAGCTAGCCCAAGAGATGGACAACCTCCCTGAGACTGGCCTGCTCCTCGGAGTGATATGTGCAGCTACCTGAGAGGTGAACCCAGCACTGCCTTCCTGACTGTCAGTATGGCGTTACCATTATTTTTAAATAAGCCCCAGATTGAGAAGGAGTGCAAGAGAATAATTAAGGGATTATCTCTCTGGCTTTGAAGCATGCAAATCAGTAAAAAGCTGCTGAGATTAATTGCTGAACTGAAATGGAAACTTTCAATCAATCAGTCTTAAAAGCTGCCTATTGCAGGTGCAGTGCAGAGCACCACCATGTCTCTACGACCTCACGTGGCAGGCCCTGGCTAATTTGTCCTGCACAGTCAGGCTCCCTGCAACTCGCATACGTAAAGCAGCTGTGCTGCTCTTTCAGAACCTCCAACGAACTGTTTACTATGAAACAAAGTGCTACAAGCAAAACAGCAGTTTTGGATTTTGGGAGGCATTTTCCTTGCTATCTGTCTTTACTTGCTAACTCGCAAGTGGCAGTAGTTCTTAATGGATCTCGCTGGTATTAGTGTGACTTGGGCAGGATCAGTTGTATGTTGTATTGTTGGGTCAATTCTGTCCCTAGCATTGCTCAAGCAAACATGGAGCTCTTCAGTGTGACTGTAAGTCACAGCTTTCCCTTTACATATTAATTGGTTGCCTTTAAATTATAAGTCCTTTAGACTGTCCTGGTTGGGAAGGTCTGTACTGTCCCCTGGGTATCCTGTACAAGCTTTGCAGGCAAGCATGAAGAAAACATCTTTGATGTAAAGAGCATAATAATTTACTCCGAAAACTTGGCTTTCAATCCTTTCCATGTCCAGACCCCTCTGTTTCCCCCATGTGCATGTGTCTGCAGTTGGATGAATCCCATCCCGTACTGAAATTAAAATGATTTGGGATGTTCTGTAGCTCAGAACATTCTTATTCACCACCTTAACTTGAAGCATCAGGTTATGGTATCAGAAAGGGTTTCTGCAACCTGCCTGGTAAACATACCTACTGGTTTGGAAACAGTTCTGTACTTGGTGCCAGTAAAAGCCTAGTTGGTGGCTTGGACCTTTCCAGATGCCTTTTAGCCCACAGCATGTGGATGTGGGAAAAAGTTTATGGAGTTAAAAATCTAGTCTTCAGCCAAGTCAGTGCTCATGAAGCCTGAATATTCTTTTAGCTCTTGAGTGATGCTCAAGTGAGGTGTCCAAGTTGGTTCCCTTGAGTGCTATTGTTTGTACCTCAAATCCAGTTTGCTGCAATCATGGTGTTCACTGCAGCTTAACAGTATGGCACAAGCTTGGTGTGAGAGGGTGAGATGCACTCTCAAACACGTGGCTGAGGAAGTGTGTGACGGTTCCCAAAGCCATGCTAGAGATAGAAAGCAGGCTTACTGGTCCCACTGCAGCCAGAAACAACGACATCTCTGGCAGATGCTCCATGAGGTAGAGGTGGCTACCAGAGACAGACCAGCTGCAGAAAGGAGGTGGTGGAGAGGGGCTGGGAATCATGACAGAGAACTTTCTCTGCTCAGAGCTTGCTGAATCTGTATTAAATTCCTGACTCCAAGAAGCAGCCTGGTACAATATGGTGGGTGATCTTCAAGATGTAGGACCTGATTCTGTCCCTGCGTGTGGGTGCCTGCAGGATCTTGTTGCAAGGTGCTACAAGATGCTTCTAGTCTAGGAGATCTGTTGTGCAGCACTGAGATTTCTCTGTGCAGCTCTTACTCATCAGTCCCCCCATCCCTTGAGGTTTTTTGTCAGCACAGGAAACTTTGGTGATTAGCAGAGCCCCACTGAGCTAGTGCATGGCTGACAGACACTATATGCTGAGATGCTTTTATTGCTGTCAGTGAGAAGAGTAATTATGCAGATCACTCCTTTGGTGGATGCAGATCACTTTCCTTTGGTGGCTCTGTGAGACTAATGCAGAAGCAAAAGCCTAAGGGCAGGATCCTTGCACCCTTTGAAGGGAGAGATCAGAGCCAGGACTTGCGGGTGAATTTTAGGAGACAGTATATCTGAGAAGAGCCAGCCATCAAGCAGCAGTGTCTGCTCCGTTACTGTCCTGTCTCTTGTTGGATGAAGAGCTCCAGAAAGCACCTTCCCCAGAAGAGAGGTAGCACATGGCTCAGGCAATAGTTCTCAATGGTTTTAGTCCCACTGCAAACCTCCAGCCTAGTGCTAAAAGCCCGCTGAGGAGCCATCTGGGTATTTGACAGATTAATACCCTGTTTTCTGTTGGCTTCCTACACAGTTTACTGGCGGGCTGACAAACCCTTAGCAAGAGCTCTCCTAAAGCAAATCTCAGCTTGTTCACTATGAATCAGAGACCCAGGCCCAGAGCTGCTCCTCTGTGGCTCTGCTTGCTCAGAGCAAGGAAGGGGCAGCCCGACCTCAGCTCTTTGCTCAATTGCTTCAAGGGCAGGTGGAAGACCTGGGCAGCATCTGCCTCCAGCTCTCTAGTTGTCAATCAGGTTGGATGAGTTCTCCTGCCCTGGTTAGATATTGTAGCCTCTGTATTCCCCACAGGAAACAGATGAAGCAATGTGTCCCCTCCTGAACCCTGGGGAGCAAAATTTGCTCTCAGCCAAATTCATGTTATTCCTGTACAGAAGAGGAGAGCAGCTAAGTACATTTCTCTAGTGTAGCATGCTAGGAGCTAGATGCTACATGGAGCTGATTTTTCCTGACCTGGATCTGGGAATGGCAGCCTGGCTGCCTTGTTCCCCTTGCCTGAGCTTTGCTGCCTGGTCTGGAAAGTGCTGGGTCCCAGTACCCTTCCCCTTCTGTTGCTCCTTGCTAGATGCAGGGCAAACTGTGACTGGCATTGCATTGCCCACCCTGGGGCTGCTGGGTGGAGAAACACAGCCTGGCCCACGCGCTCTCCTCCCTGCTGGCCTGCTCCCGACTCTCTGGCAGACCTAGAAGCAAAAGTCTTCCCGTCTCCTGCGCAAAGGGCTTTCTCCAGTGCGCTGGAAGGAAGCTGGGCGACTTGGTCCCAAGGTGGTGACAGATGCCTGTACTGCTGAAATCAGGAGGCAGTTTCACTAGGTTGTATTGATTTTTTTAGATGTGTAAAATATAATAAAAAACACATCAAACTACAGCTTGTAGTTGAGACACTTATTATAACATGTCTCAGAAGCACTAAGGCAGTTTCTCTAGGAGTCCAGATAGGCATTTGGAGGAACTTTTCTGTCCCTTTGGGAGCATGGGAAGGTCTGGCTCAGACCCAGCTTCTCCAAGGAGCAGGTTGCTGCCTCCTGGAGGCCTTGCAGCAACCCCTGCCAGGTGCCCTGTTCCCCACTTGTGGTCAGTGGGAAGCCTCATAGGTCCCCTGGAGAGGCAGGCCCAAGAGCTGGCTGATAGCTGGGTGCTTAGTACATCGCTGCAGGGGATTTCAGTATTGAGGACCGCAGGGTTAACACGATGTGAGATTTGGGCTGACTGATTTCTGCCTGCCCCTATAGCTGTTATCTGCATTAGTGTCTGGAGTGAGCGTGACTTGTGAATCTGATTTCCACCCCCCCCTTCCTCTGAGCCAGTGTGAGTGCCTGTAGGATAGATACTGATTTGCCTGGAGCAATGTAATAGGTTTTAAAAGAAAAGAAAAAAAAAAGAAGGATTTTCCTGGATAGATCTCAAAGAACTGCATGGGAATCACTATACTTCGTGTTGCAGCAATGCTCAGGGCCCCAGAGGGCCATGGTATCGGAGGTGCCTGCTGCCCTCGGGCACCTCTGCTCTTCTCGGCATAACTACAGACCCTTTCCCGCGCTGCGTTGCAGCAGCAGAAGCCTATGGAGCCATGTGTGATACCTGCCAACTTGAGAAAACATTTTTGACATTCAATCTCAAGTGGGGAAAATGAGGCATGAGATCACAGGGAAAATTAAAAACGACTAATTAGGGAGCTGCTGCGGAACTCTTTAGTCTCCTGCAAAATGACAGCAAGTTTGACATGATGTATTAGAGCCGTTTGGGTTTGGTGTATCTGACGGGTAACTACAGAACTTAGTGCGCTTGACTGGCAGCGGGGGAAGCAAAGTGTGTGCAGTTTACCCACAGTGACAAATTACAGCGGAGACTATGTTGCATTACGAATGGGCAAAGGGGAATCGTCAACAGCATTTAGAGTGATTATTCAGCTCCAGCATGGATCAGCATGGGGTTGCCAGCTAGTACCATAAACATTTGGGGGTGCTGAATCCCTTGCATCAGCATCAGTTTCTACCTGGGCTGGCTTAATCTGCCTAGTTCAATAAATGAGGCCACCTGTGCAGAGGCTTGGCAGTGTGTTAGTGATCCCTGTACATACGCAGGAAACTCATTAAACCCCAGCCTGCTTTTTTTTTTTTGTTGTTGCTCTTTGCGGCTAAAGAAGTGAATGTAGCCTGAGTGCGCCAGCACCTTTGAACATCATGGCTACCTGGAATGAAGCATCTGGAAAACAGCACCGCCTTGCTGTGACACTCACCTGTGTTATTGAGTAGGTTTTGGAGAACTCAAACACCTTTGCGTGTCTCTTCTGTTACTTTTAAGAATCTCCTTCCTACCAAAGGGTCTTGTCATCTATCTTGCAAGGCTGGTATTGAAATCAATGGCTTCCAGGAACTTATTTGAAAACAAAATGAAAATCCTATTGATCTAGTTGCTAGACCGAGCTTTAGTCTTGCCTTGCCTATTTGACATGGTACTCTTTTTTTTTTGAATCCGTTGATGGATGTGAATAGGCAATAGCATTTAACAGAGGCTGAGCCCCTGCTGTGTTGCATTTTATGTCCCTGAAATCACTCAAGCCCCTCAAACAACTAGGTAAGTGCTCTCAATTTGTAGTGACTTCAGCAAGAATGGAGGAGGGGCTCAGTACTTTCCTGAACAAATTCGCAACTGCTTTAGATATCTATCTGAGCGATCCCTGTGTTGTGCAGGAGACCAGCATGGGATTAGCACAATCACTTTCTGGTCTTAATATCAGTCAGACTACAACTGGGCCCCTTATGAACCGTTTGTCAGAGAAGCCGGAGAGAAATTGTGACATTTGCTTTGCAAGACTTCGCAATCCTGAGACAGATTTTTGACACAGAGATATTCTGAGCCTTGATGCTTTGTGCTGCTAATTCTGCACTTGGTCATGTCCTTGAAAGGGCTTTCAAAAGCCCTTTAGCTTTGGTCTGTCCATACCAGCACTTGTCCATTATGAAAAGCCAAGGTAACACCTGCAGCATGAAAGCAGGGAGACCATGGTCTACCAGTTCCCTCTGAGTGAGAAACTTGTGAAGTCCAGGCTCCTTACTGAAGGGACAGTGGAGAGGGTGGAAACTGGGATGTCACTGGGATCATCTTCAGAAGTGTCAGTGTCACAGGGGTCCCGATGCAGGCAGTCCTCCGCCGCGGGTTATGATAACGGGCACTGCTGTGTTGACCATGCCAAGCATTGGGGCTGTACCAGTTTGTTGCGAGTAGCATAGAAGTTGCCACCAAGCTAAGCTCAGTGACAGACTCTGAGCTTCTGATGGCCACAGCTGAGTGTGTTGATTGTTATTGAAGTCTGTAGTTATTCATCTTAATGCAATTCTGGATTCCTGCAATACCAGGCAGACTTACGAGCTTCTTACAACTTCGGATAACACAGGAAACAAGATCCTCTTTGAAAACTCACAGAATAAAATAAAATTTTAAACATATGCCAGCACTGAACATCAACTTAAAAAAATTGCAGCAGTTAGTGCGCTCCAGTGAAACACTGGAATCAAAAGAAGTTGCTGCTTAGGAATCAGATTTCCTGACTCTTTAACACTTGTAAGCCAGACTCCTATGATGCTTCAGCTCTTACGTTGAGAGGGTTCTCCTAGCTTTTCCTTGAACTATGTTTAAAAGGTACTTTAAAACTTTACGGAGGGGTTTTTCTTTGTGCTTGTTGTAGATGGTGAGTGCATATTTCTTCCTCCATTGGTAAGAATTCCCAGAAGCTTGATAGATTTCTGTATCCTTCTTTTTCTTTTTTTTCTGTGTATGTCAGCTTGAAAGTAATTGGGATTTAGGTGTGTGCAGGGAGGCATATATTGCGGAGAAGCACAGTGTAAATAGGAGTTACTGCAATTATATGTTGACTTTGCTGCATCTTAATAGTGGTAGCACTGCAACAGCCCAAGGATTGGTGACTAATACTTTATACAACTGACTGGTTATGGGCTTTTATAGTCCTAATCAATAAGATACTTGGAGTGCATCTGGTCTCCAAAGTGATAGTTTACATCAATCAGCTAATAGTTAACAAATGTTTCCTGTGTTTGTTCCCCTTTTCTAGAACCACTTGCAATAATGATTTTTATGCTGTTTTAGATATGGTTGCTCTACTTCTTAGAGGCAGATTATGACCTCTGCCCCTCTCCAGGGCCTTGTGTTTCAAGACAGATGGTCTGTCACTTGGAGGGTAGGTGAAGGGGAACTAAGTTTGTGCTCCATTTCGGATAGCTTTTGGCACAATTTTATAGCTCCGCAACTACAGAACCAACCCCCAGACAAAACCTTGCTAATGCAGCCCGTTGACTTGGCTGCACAAGCACAGACTAGGTTGCGTTTACTGCGAGGGCCATTTGGAAGTTAAAATCTCCTTTTGACCGTTTCGTTCATCCCCCAGGTAGCCACAAAGACCAGGACTTCCATGTCACCCTACATCCCCTGTCTTTATCACATGAAAGAGAGATTTCTTGAAGAATGTGGTTTTCATCTTTTATTGTAGATTTTCATTGTAGGTCACCTTTGACTATAGCTTGTTTAACCTGTCATCGGTGGAAATCACTAATGTTCTTAAGCATTATTAACTCTGGATGCTTTTCAGGGCAGAGCTGACCATTTGTTAGCCTCTTTTCCTTGTGGATCAGTCAGTACCAATTGAGAAGCATAAGAGCACCTTGAGGGGTGATTGATTTATTAAGTGGCATGTTGTGCATGTATTTGCAAAAGTTACTGTGCCATTTTCCCTGTGGGCCAAAACCAGTGTTTCAGCCAGTCAGGTACCCCAGCTTATCATTCCTGTAGTAGCAAGAATGATTAAAAATAGCCTGCAGCATCTTGGATATGTCGCAGCACTGTCTTTTATCATCCTTTGGTTTCGTTGTGCTTTTCTTCAATCAATGTATTCTGTGAGATTTCTTCATGCTGGGCAGAACAAAGCATCTTTGCTGGTTCCGGTAATTCCTGTGCTGGAATGTTTTATCCTATAACCAGACAAACAGATCTTCCTAAGCAGAGCACAGAGGAGATAATGGGGAATACTTTGGGTGCTCCATTACAGAAAGATGCACACTAAGGAGCCTGTTTTACTTGATTGAAAATAAGATGATGATTAATGCGTAAAAGAGCTGTCTTAAGAGCCTGCAGCTTGTCCCATAGACCTGTGCTGACTTGCCACTACTTTCGTCCTCCCTTTCCATCCCTGTCTCGTCTCATGGTTTGTTGTAATGTCTTTGGGATAGAGCCTTTTTGTGATGTGCTGTGCGATGTGTTTTGCTGAGGCTTGGCCCGTGCCTGGGACTTTGGGCTGTTAAAGCAATAATTGATACAAGAGCAGTACTGATTAGGATGTTCTGAGCTTCGTCTTGGCCCAGGAATGATTCTTCAGCACTACCCTTGTTATCGGCAGCGGTTATTTAGCAATGAGGTTATAACCAAGCCGCTCTTGAGGGCTGGAGTAAATAATGCCGTGATTGAGCAGTGTCTGAAGGTAGCTCAGGGCCACAGGCTCAGAGAAGCACTTAAAAATGACCTGCCTGCAGAATTGTTGCTGCTTTGTGTTCTGCTCTGGTGCTGGAAGTACAAGCGTGGGAGCTGACAGATGGCCTTTTCTCAGGCCAGTGGAGACCCAGCATACCTCGTAGGTGATGCCGTTCGCTTCCCTGAGAGCGAAACAGCAAAGAGCAATGCTCCTGCCTGTGATCTAGTGGTAGTTCTGGGGGAAGCACAGCACGAAGCATATGGTGGGGAGGGCTGGATCCAGCTCTCGCTGTGTCACAGATGCCTTCTGTAACTTCCAAGAGATCACTTAGCCTGGTGAAGTGACTCAGTTCTCCAGCGGCAAAGTGGTAATAGCACTACTTTGCAGGCTGTTGGAAAAATGGGAATACACTGGCAGTGCTGAGGCAGTCTGGGGTATGATAGGAGCCACAGAATTATCAAACCTGGATCAATATGGAGGTACAATAACACTCTTCCAAATGAAGAGCTCTGCTTTCATTTCCTTCTTATATTTCCAGTGGAAAAAACAGTAGGACTTTAACTTACCTGTGTCTCTTCAGCTGCATTTCTTGAAGAAATAAGAGCAAGACAGTCTTTTGACAATCTGGACAAATGAATTTATGGCATTCTTTTCATGCTACCCAAACTTTCCAAGTTTGCTCATGGTACTCTCCTAAAAGATTTCAAAAAAACCCAACAGATATCAGCAAAAGTGATACGACTAAAGGAAGGATACCTGTCAGTGAAGATGAGATGCAACAGGGTGCTGTTTTCTTTCTATTCAGTCTAATCTGGCTACCAATCTGCTAATATTTAGAGTAATCAGTGAAGGAAAGTACTAGCTGTTGAATACTAGAAAAGTATTCTTTATTAAACCCCAAATTCATTTTGAAGTCTTGTTCAAGGACTTGCTCATCCATTGATTGAGCTATGCTTTCAGGTTAAACAAGGTTTGTCTTTCTATTTAAGGATAACTTGTCTTGCTCTGAAAACTATTCCCTCTAGTATTACAGAGGTTATTTCCTGTAGTATTAGAGGAATTCTGAAAGATGTTTTGGTACTTCTGTTATTTTCCCGTTCTGTCTCTTTTCCCACATAATAGGCCCCAGGAAGGATGACCCAATACTAGACTTCTTGCTTGAGATAGTAAAAAGTTGCCATGATATGCTAAGACATCTGTGTCTGTAGTCATGCAGAAAGATGTTGGAATAAAACATAGTGGTGTTTCTGCTGTGTCAGAGAGCATCCTTCAGGAGTGCACAAACCAGAGCATCTGCTTTACCCCTGTATGAAAAGTCTCTTGATTTCAAGTTTGGGCATCGCTTCATTCAGGCTGCAGGGTGAGAGCTGCGTCCTGCTCTCTGTAGGAAACGTATCAGAAGCATTTAAGGAGGAGAGAATTGACAGCCTGTAATGCGGCTGTGTGGCGTAAATAACGACAGGGCAGAGATGTCTAGATTCAGTAAATGTGCTTGCATGGCAGCGCAGCATCCCAAACTACGTACCATAGCCATTACCCTGTCAAGTGGAATTCCTAGCACTACATCACTGTTACAGTACAGAGATTTTTTTTTCCCTTATATATTAAACAGCCAAGAGTCCTAAATGAAATGTCACATCTAATTTGGTGCCCAAAACATGAAGGATGCAGCTGCCCTTGGCCAACCCTGACAGCTCCACTCTGTGTCAGTTCATCTGCCTAGCAGACAGATCTGCGGCTTCCTCCTGACTTGCTGGCATCTGTGCACACTGCAGTGTACTGAGCGATTTGTGGATTTATATATCCAGCACGATGCCAAATGCTTCCCTTCCGTTTGTGGTGGAAGGTGCTCCTACAAACTCTCCAGCCTTTGGGAGATTCCTCGGTGCTTGCAGCTAGGTCTGAGCTCTGTACAGGCACAGGCTTCGGACTGTAAGAGCGGCTGTGTCCCCAGCTCCTGTCTGCCAGAGTAGCAATAGGGGATGCTTAGCAACGCGTATAAAAGAGGCAGTGCATATGCTTTATCCCCCGTGGACTCTGGAGTTAGTGGTTTTCTGTGCTGGAGGCTTTATTCTCATCTTTGTTTAATATCTTTTAATGGCTTTATCTTCCAAGAACTTGTCCAGTTGCTCTTTGGATTTATAACTGTTAGCCTCGACAACATCCTATGGCAGTATTTTCCAAGGGAATGAGTGTTGCCTGAAAAGTACTTTCCTTTTATATAATTAGACTGATAACGTTATTTCAGGCCCTCAGGTTCCTGTCTTATGGTGAGATGGTGAAAAATTGTTCCTTATGCACCTTTTTCAGGCTATTCATGCTTTTACAGGCTTCTATCATCTATCTCCCCTTTGTGTGTTTTCTAGGTTGAGAAATCCTAGTCAGTCTCTCTTCATATAAAGGTTCTGTACTTCTAATCATTCTTTCTGCCCTTCTCTTTCATTTCAAATTCTTCTACTTTTTTGAGATTTGAGGTTCAGAACTATACTCACTATATCAGGATACATGTGACCACAGATTGTCAGTTGGGTAATCATCATTTTAGTGTTATTTTGTAATAGTTCCTAACATTGCTTTGCCTTTTTGACCACTGAGTCCTAGCTCCTGTTTCTATGAACCTCAAAGCTCAATACTCTTCTTCACCTACTTCTTGGGTCCTGATTCCTTTACTTGGCAACATACCCTAAGTGTTCAATGGAGGGAAAGCTCAATACTTCTACAGCATACCAACCACTAGGACTCTTCTGGACTTCACTTATATTATTATGTGCTGAGCTGGCTGTTACAGAAAACAGATTCTCTAGCCATTGGAAACATTGCTGTTTTTCTGGCAATGTAAACTCATCTCCAAGCACAAATTCTCACCATTGCAAACTCTCGAGAGCAGGGAAAGTAAAGGTTGTATAGGCATGAAGGCTGAATTCTCCACTCACTGAGGCCTGGGTGATAAAGAACACATACCAGCTGTAGGACACAAGAAAGACTGGTTGTAGGTTCAGCTTGTATTCCAGGAGGTCCTCACAACACATACAAGCTCTTTATCTTGCTCTGTTTGCTTGCTAGTCATTTTGCCACCCCTTGTCAAGTCATCCAGCTGTTTAGTAGCCAAAACTTTTAGCCTGCTTCTTGAAGCCGCTCACAGTGCAAAGGGTTTGGACAAGGTGACTCTGGGAGGGCAAACTGCTCTATATGGCACATGTGCAGGGTTGAATGACTGTGGAGATCCCTTCCTGTAAAGATGAGCCTGGCTTCATTCCCCAGGTCTGTTGGAGGGGGTCTCTTTTCCAGAATCGATGCCATTCTGCTGTGTTGTGGCTGCCTTAGGATTTGAGTCCATCCAGCATGGATGCTCTCACCTTGTGTTGCTGTGCAGTAGCCATTTCAAGTCCATCCACTGACTCCCTTGCTGTAACCTGTGTGGTGTGCAGAAGGATCCCCCTTTGCTGCATATGGCATGACTGGTGCACTTGTTTGGGGCTAGCTCTGAGGCTTTGGGCCCTTCTCCTGCAAAATACCATTTCTAGAGAGAGTCAGAGTGGCCCTGACCTTCCCCGAATGTCCGTTGTTCACTGTTTGCATCTCACCTGGAAAACCTTAACCTGCAATGGGAAGAGTGGAGGATGCAGAGGCTTGGTGCTGAAGTTTGAGCTCAGATGAACCCCAGGAGTTACTTGGCTGTGTAGTATGAAGCTTTAAAATCTCTGAAAATGAGCTAGTCTGTGGTGGGAGTCTTTGCTCTTCAGGGTGAAATGCTGGTAGGTACTTCAGCAAAGCTGGAATCATGTATCAGTTGATGTGCATAGCCAGGGGCTCTCTAGTCCCTTCACGTCTGGGCCTGAGGTGGAAAGCAAAGATGACTCTACTCTGGTCATTGAATAGTTTGGGAATACTCAATGTAAACTTGCACACTCAGGTATAGGCAACAGCATCAAGGCCAAATAAATGGGTTTGCAGGACTGTAATGGGCAGGTTGGTGCGGGCCATGTCCAAGTAACCTCATTTTCGTTCATCCTCACAAAATCACAGCAAACAAGGAGATGGCGCTGTTTTGGCAACGCAGTGAAGTTCTGTTCTGTGTCCTGCCATGCTTTAGGTTGTCCCTTCACTTGTTCTTCTGAACCCCCCCCCCCCCTCGTCCTGCCACATCCCTCCCAGCACCTTTGCTTGTCAGCAGAAAGGGATTGGGGAGAAGAGACACAGTACCAGTTAGCTTTGCCCTGGTAAAGCCTGCAGGAGACCCTCAGCAAGTAGTGACTGAGGTGGGACTCCTCAGAAGCACCTGAATGAGTTGGATGCAGGATTCCTTGCAACTGCTGTGGAATTGCAACCCAAACACCACCTGAATGCATCTGAAAATCTCATTATAAATACTAACCTTGGGGAATAGATCTCTACAGGGACATCCAGAACTAAGGTGCTGTCTAGGACATCCCCCTGTTGTACACAGGGTAGCTGTCAGGATGTAATAAACATACTCATTTGTGGAATTGCTAATCCAGCTAAAAGCTGTAAACATTTCTTCCATTACTTATGTTTTTTCTGTTCCTTGTGCTTTCAGCAACAAATGTGCTGAGCAAAGATTGTCCTTTGCTTTCTGCCAGGTGAAGATATTCATACAAGCCTTTATGGAACAGCTGTAGAGGTCAACATCAGTCTGGACAAGAACTCCTTGATGATTGAGAAGACCTACCTCACACTGGCAAACCACAGAGCTGTGGTCATTCACAATAGGAGTGAAATCATAGCCCACTTCCAGTGGAAGGCTTTTGCTACTTGGGAAGAGGAGGATCAGCAGAAAATGAGGTTCATTTAAAGATTCATTTCAGTATGATACTCTGCCACAGGGAAAAACTAATGTATGGCCTCAAAGGGATGTTTGTGCTTTTGAATGGTTTTGGACAAATAACCTGTTACTCTTAACCATCCAAGGCTTCAGGGTGTAAGATGCTGAGCTTCAGGGTAATGGAGCTCAGCACTTTCTATTCCAGTTCTTCTGGCTGGGGATAGTAAGATTGGTTGGAACAACTGGCTTTTCTCAGGTGGCAAATTCATGTTCTGTGGGAGCATGGGCTACTGAGGCCCATAGATCCTTGGGCTACAGAGGGTCTGTGAGGCTGAGGAAAGCGTCAGCAGTAGTTACCTGGGACTACATTAAGTAGTAGCACTTAACATAGTTGCTGGTAGCATAACTTATAATATTCAATGTAGTGAGTTTCAGCTCTCATGGTAAGATGACAGGCATGTTTTCAGTAGATATGGAGGGTAGCAAGTGCTTTATTGGCCCAGAAAGCTTTGGCATTCCTGCTGTGGGATGTCGAATTAATTTGCACTATCCAGGTTTCCAGCACATGTGGTACTTCTGCCTTTCTTTAGAGTCCGGAGAGAGCTCAGAGGTGGAGAAGTTTGGGGGAAGGCAGAGCAGCACAGGACTGGAAGAGTATTTGGGCTTCAGCTCCCTGTGTCTTCATGGAAGTGAGAGGTGCTAACACAGCCGTGGGGCAGCTAGAGGTAGCAATACTGAAAGGGCCAAGGGCTGGGAAAGATTTTTTTCAAAGGATATTCTTCAGTGAAGCTTTGAAATTCCCATTTCAGGCAGCAGAGAAACACTTGTAGCTTGGGGGTGAATTGGAAATTGCACTTAAGTTTGGGTGATTTAGGAAATTCTTGTGACTTTTCAAACTTGAATGAATGTAGGATTTATAGAAGTTATGCACTGAACCCACAGCTGATCAGGAAACTGCCTTAAACTGGGGCACTTTTTAAGGGTTTCTGAGCAAATAAAGTTCAACACAATTAGGTCAGTGATGCCTTGAAGGCCAAAACTAGTTTTCCACTGTTCTCTATTTTTAATTACACAGTGTGACTTCTGTGCAAGCACAGAGTGTTAGAGGAAAATCTCATGACCTTTTCTTGGTAATTCCCTGAACCACTCCTTTACCATCTCTTCCTATCTGCCTATCTCAGACTAGGCCCTGAGTGATCTCCTTCCCCCCACAGAAGCAGCCGGGTTTCCCCATAGTGGACTTGCACCTTATTTTTTTCCTATTACATTTGCTCTCATTCCAATTTCTATTCTAGATTATGGTCAGGATGTTCTTTTTCCTTGTGGCAAGTCTTAGGCACGGTCATAGCTCAGAGGCCGGTACTCAGCCTTCACCCTTCTTACGCACACAGTATCATATACCCCTGCTTGCTGAAGTTGTCCATCTTGGGAGGTGAATATGGGGCCTTACAAAATTATGTGCTTTGACCTGTGGAGAAATCCCAGCCCTGCAAGGTACTTAAAGCGTTAAGCCTCTGTCCAGGTACCAGTCGCATCCATTCATGAGGCATGTGCTTGGGTCCCTAAGAGACAGCAACTTCTATGTAGAAGTGGTAAGCTTTGCCCAGGAAACACCTGAACTGAACCTGCAAATTAAGAGTACAGCAGTGATGGAGTCAAGGCCAGTTTGAGCTCCTAGTGGAGTGACTCAGTTGGACTCGAAACTATATGAAGCCAGAAATTTAGCTGCGTCTTTGTTCCTGTACCCCTGTTCCTGCTTCTTTTGCTGGCCCAGTCTCACAGAGTGGGCTTCCACAGAGAAGTTCTTGTGGAGGATCCATGAATCAATGGATGGGATGAAGAAGCCTCCATAAATGTATGTGCAGTTGGATTGGGCACACAGGATTGGATGCGCCAAGATGTTCAACTTGTCTCTGGACAATCTGGAGCTCAGCTGGCACCCTGTAAACCTTGTAAACCTTGGCACTGATCTGCCAGCCTCGGGGTTGTCATGGGGCTTTTTGGGCAGGGTCAGCATGCTCTGAGCCTGTGCCTAATAAGCGTGGGTTTTGCACAATTCAGCTACAATCAAGGAATGAGCTGTTAGTAGAGAAGCTCTTTAGGCCTCAGGTAGAGGGAGCAGCAAAGACTTTTCCACAGAGGTAGTGCAGGACCCAGCATTGGGATATTAGCCAGTATAACCTGGATCCCTAGAAGGACTATCCAGGGGTCTGCTCTGTCTCCATCCTGCAGGATGTTCTGGGATGTAATGGTGGAATTATTGCCCATTGATGGAGATTCAGTTCAGGGCTGCTGATTTTTGATGCCTGGAACCCCTCCTAATCCACAGCATTGTGGGTCAGCCATAGAGAGGCATTTCCTATTGAACTCTACAGGGAGCTCGCCAAAGCAAGTATTTTTGGCACTGGTGACAGCAGTTGCCTGAGGCTCTGTCTGTGTGCAGCTAGTAGCGGCCATGACTACTTTCTAATTGCATTTGAATTTAGCTGGGTGATGATTGCTGTCCTTCTGTTTATACTACATTGCCTCAATTTGCTACATATGGAGCCCTCTGCTCGTTCCCCCAGAATTGTCACCTGCTGGTTCTTCATAGCCAGAGGACTGGAGCATGAAGGGGGGACAGCAATAATCCATCTAGGAAGCGACTGCTCTGTAGAAGCCCTCCCTGTCTTTCAGTCACAATGTCTAAACACTAGAAAATGCTTTCTGCTCTGACTGCCAACTAAAGGAGAGATTAACTGAGTTGAGTTCTCTAGAGAAGGCCTAGAAGAGAAAAAAGAAAGGTTGTTTGAGGCTAGACCTAGGAGTTGGGACTCAGATGTGCTCGTCCTGACTTCTTCTTTTGGGTGATGCTGGGCAAAGACCCTTCCTTTCTCAGGGCCTCTGTTTTTATGCTTATAAAACTATCAACTTCACCAAGGTGAAGTGATGCCTAAATTTGTTAGTTTGCTTTTGAAGTGCTCTGGAATCCTCTGGTGGAAGGCACTATAGGGAACAGAAAGCAGATACTGTGTGCTTATCACTGCAAGTTCAAAAGGGAGGAGGAAAAAACTGATACAGTAAATTGCAGATGAAATCCTGCCTCTTCTTTCCTTTCCAACAAGTGCTGCAGTAGCTGCCCGTCAGTAAAACTTGATCTTCTTGTTACCTGGCTCCCAAGTGCAGCTATGTGGGTCGGAAGTCAGGTGAGGTGGTTGTTGGACTCTTAACTGTGGCAGTGGCTTTGAGCTAGGAGGAACTTTCCTGCTCTTTTGAGGGCTGTTAGCTTTCAAAAGCCTCTTCTCAGCTTGTGAACATGAAGTAAAATTACCTGCTGTGCCAGTGAACAACTACCAATAACCTGATTCATTTGGGACCCCTTGGCTTTGGGTAAGCCCCTTGCTGTGCTGCTGCCCGCTCTTCCCCTCTGAGCGTGTTGCTGCCCCTGCACTTAAATGACAGCCTCCGGAAATATGTTGCTTATTAAATTATATGCTTGGTTTGTCTCTCCCTGTGGCTTCAGGCTGTGTCGCAGACTGCAGAGCCAGGAAAAGGACGAGACAGATCGCTTTCTCAAGGAGTGCAGTGTGGACCCCACTCTCAGAGAACGCCTTCCCATTCTCTCCCGCACCTTCCAGAACCACCGCGCGAAGGTGAAAGGAGATGCCATGCTTTTCTCTGATGACATCTTCAGCATTGAGCCAGTGGTAAGCGATAGCTGAGAACCTCCTTTCCTCCTCCTCCTCCTCCTCCCTGAATGAGGTCACCTGGCAGATCCCTGCATCAGCTGGTTTGATGTGCTGAGAGTGAACTTCAGGTTCCTAGTGAGGCTGAGAGAGCTTGTTGCAAAAAGCATTTCTGAACTGTGAACTCCCAACAGGCAGCGAGAACCTGCCTAAAGCTGAGCTACTGCAAGAACTATAAATTGGTTGCTGGTAGGCAGCATGTGCTCATGGCTGGAGCGCATCACTGGCAGCCAGTTGAGTTGAACTCTGGCCTGATATATGATCTCAGGTAAGTCACTTTGGCTCGCTGTACCTCACTTTCCCTACTGTAAAACAGAGATGAGAGTAATTACTCTTTTCACCCCTGTGATTTAGAAGATCTCTGTAAAAGCAAGATAGCAGCATTAGGTGACCTGTAGTTAGCAATTGTTTTTTAAGTATGAACTCCTTTCATTCCTGCACTTGTGTGAACTCTGCTTGGAGTTTGCATTGTTCAGAGATATATTGGTTTGGGCACACCTTGCGTGTGCTCGATGAAGATTAACAAAAGAGATTAGAGCACTGTCATTTCACGTAGTGACTCCAAAGCAAAAATGGTCCTTTGTGAGAAGGAGGCCAAATTCAGTCTGGGTTTAATCGTGGAAATACCAGTTCTTTCATACAACCTGGACTTGCACGTCATCTGAATCTCCAGTGTCGTCTGTGAGCCTGGACACAAGCCTGGCAGGTCTAAATAGGTTTTTTGAGTTCTATTGTGTGTGTTTATGGAAAAAAATCATGCTTTTCTGTTTACACAAACAAAGCCCACATCCTTCAGTTAATCAAGGCTCTGATTCTGTGTGTTTACATGTTCTGAGACAAACACCTCCTGCTGTCTTTGAGCCATATAAAATCCCTTCTCATCTTTGGAGTAAACCCTAGAATAAAGTCCAACCTATTTCTTTTAAAATAGGTGGAACTAAATCTTTTCAAGAGGGGGAGACAGGTTCTCTTCTTGGTTACTCCCGCAGCCTATACATTGCTAAAGGAGCCACAGTTGCCAGCAGAACTACTGCAGCTTTGCACTACTGTAGCTGACAGCAGCTTGGTGTGACCAGTAGAAATACTGATTGTGTGAGATCAGTAGAAATACTGTAGAGAGTGGAAACTGGTTAGATGAGTGTTAACAGCCTCCTGTGCTGCACTGGGGCAGTGTCTGGAGCGTATCCCAGGACTCCTGCTTCGTTACAGTCAGACTTTGTCTACACAGACGGCTTCACCTGCTCCTGAAATGCATTAAGGTGACTGGTCTCCAGAGGCCTGACTGTCCACAGTATTGAGTCCTGGTACTCTGCATTGTCGTGTAGGGACATAAAACATAGCCAGGCCTCAAGTCTTGAGTGGAAACCTTTCCTAACTGGCTATGTTAATGTTACACAATTTGCTACAGGACTGAATGTAAGTGAACTACATGAGTCCCTCCCCTTCTGTCTTGTCCAGCCTTATCAAGTTTCCAGCTTTGCATCCACAGTTCTGCTCATGTCTTTTTTTTCCCATGGCCTTTCACTGTCTTTATGTCAATTGATAAATATTTTCTCCTTTTTATCAAATATGTAATCTAAAAATTCACTGTCACCAACTTCCATAACCTCCCCTCTAGTGATGGCCCCATAACCTTTCTGACAGACACCCTTCTTACATTGCCATGTAAATCTACTGAGGAGGCCCCCAAAGCTGGGGGGCCAAACCTTCTGGCTGAAGGTAGTGGGTACACTCTGCTTCCTGCCTGTCACCTGTGACTTCTGAGAGCACCATATAGAAATAAACCCTTCTAACAAGCGACTGGAGGGAGGATGTGTTAATGTTAACTAAGTCAGAGAATATTCTCAGAACAAATTGCTTCCAGAGGTTAGGAAGCTGATGGAGGATGGTAGTCCGGAAAACTTTCTCTGGGCATGGTAGCTTTGCAGGGTTTGGACAGAAGCTTTGCAGTGGAAGTGGACCACTAGATGAGACCAGCAGATCTGTCAGTATTTTCAGGTGTTGCCGTCTGTAGACGGTGCAGCAGAACACTTCAGTCTGTATAGGGTTAACTTGCTGATGAAAATAATAAAAAAGGAGAAAAGGCAATGATTTCAGAATTACCATGTGACCATAAACATTCTGAGCAGCCTTCCAAGCCTGTGGGAAACAGGCTGTTATGCAACTCTGACTTTCTGAGCGCATCTCAAATTTGGTTTAATTTATTTTTGCAAATAGGCATGCTATGTCAGCAGAAGCAGCTGTGATAGAAGCCCAGGTGGCTACCACAGGACAAAGTCCTTGCTTTTTACTGCATCCCTCCCACCACAGCTCAGTTGTGAATCACATTGCAAACGCGTGGGCGCTGACTCCTTGGAAATGGACACCAGAGGAAAGAGAGGACAAGGATTTGCTACCATTGCAGTGTCCTTGACAAGTCATCGCTGTCCTGTCATTGCCTTGCAGTGATTCCTAAGTGTCATGTGTTAACTCTGAGCTGACGGAGGTGGTCCTCAGGATTTCCAGGTTGTGAAACTGCTGCTATTTTGATTCCAAGGGGGTCCTAGAGGTAACAATGTTGTCTGTGTTTCTGTAAATCTCCAACTCAGCTGGAGAACCAAGTGATACACTTATTGGTGCTCATCCAAAGAAGAGGTTACTACAGAGCACTTCAGTTTTTGGCAGAAGACACCATCTCCATGGGAAGCAACGGACCATCCCACAGCTCCGTGTGGCTTCAGTTATTTATGGAAGGAGGCAGATGTTGGCTTTGGCACTGCCTTTCTCATGATAAGTGTCCTGAACTAGCAGGATACACTTTGGGCATCATGTCTGTGCTTCCATTGCCAGCTTTGTCTTTGCTTTATGTATGCTTTGAATAGTGATTTCCTTTCTCTGGATCATCTTCCCCCCCTCTGCAAAAGAGAAAGCAGAGGATTTGGCCAACAGGCAGTGGTGCCTAGTTTTTCAAGAGCAGCTTTTTCTTATTCAGGCTGGTGGAGAACTAGCAGACTCAGTATTTAGAATCTGAGAGGGAAAATGGGTCTACAGGTATCTAAGGCTGGACTCTTGCACTGAGATCACTTTTGGACCTGAGAGTCATATTGTGTGCCATCCCCTCCAATATCTCATTGCTTCACACTGTAGCAAAGCCGGTGTACAACAGCTGCACAGTTTTTGTGCTCTGTCGTCATACAGCCACCTTCTGTATTTTATGCCACCTGCCAGTTGTAGCCTGTCTGAGGCCAACATTAAGCCAGAAGTGTTGCAGTATCGTGTTTACCACACTGTATGTTTTATTTCTCTCCTGCTTAATATTCACAGTAGTTTTCCATGCTCTGACTCAACTGTTGTCCTGTAGAGACCATGCCAGCCCAGGCAGACCACTCACTCCTGAGGTGGCTCATACACATGTAGCAGCTAGCCTGAAAGGGTGGGTAATGAAGCATGTCCTTTTAACCAGCAGTTCTCATTTTCCTATGGGGTAGCAGGAATGTAAGGAACCTCTTCAACAGCCTATTTTAATTTCCCAGGAGAAATAACTCATAATATTTTTTAGTTTTATAGTCTGACATACAGCAAGAATGATAGGGAGAAATGACAAAAATGACCCAGAATACATCTCTTTTTCCTTAAAAGAATTTGGTTTGATCATGGAATAGTAGAATCAAGCATAACTGATTATTTCTTCTTGCTCTCTGCCTTTGGAGTCCAACTGTTTGGCTTACAAATTCACTGACAGTACATGCACGTTCTTTGTGTACATACTGCCAAAAGTTTCCCTGCAAATACACAGAATCCTGCAGAACAGTGATTTTTGCAGGAGCTCAAGGGACTGTGTCTACTAGGTACTGGTGCAGGTTTGCTTGTGAGAGGATATGAGTGCAAGACTCCAGCATTAATGCTGCATTAGAATTATTCCAGAGAGCCATGTGGATGTATATAAAAGTATAAGTTATGTTGCTAGTCCTTAGGCTTGTTTCCTCTGGTGTCTTAGGAAAAATCTCATCTGATTGCACTGTGGGATCCAGCAGCACCTCAGGTGCGTCACTGAATGGCTTCCTGGAGCTTGGCAAGAAATCATCCCTGGCAAAAAATCATCCCCAGCAAAGGGTGTTGTGTGCTGATTCTCATCTATTTAGGTTTTGAAAAAAAGAAATGACATGTGTCCAAAGCTCTAGGCTCCCTCACACAGTGATTTATTATATGGTGCACAGACAGATCTGAGCAACATTGCAGTAGTCACTCTGGTCTCGGTGGTGTTGAGCGAATCACCCCAATCAGGAACTTAGCCAGTCAGAATAATGCCTGTGGATACACATTTCCACTCCTTTACTGTTTGGAGATGTGAATTGGCAGTGTTCTCCCAGGCTGTCTCTGAAGATGTATTTTTGGGTACAGGGGAGGTCACCATTTTGATGTTCAGTTTGGGCTGTTTTGGGCCAAGAGGCCAGATCAAATGCTAGAGTCTGAGCCCACCCAGATAAATGCCCTGCCAGCACTGACCCGGCTCCAGTCCCCCTTCTGCTAGCAGCAGTGATGCAGCAGAGATGACTTATCTCCCAATGGAGACCAACAGGCAGCCAGAGCAGATTGCTAAGCCATGATATCCCTGTCCTGCCTTCTGTGCCTACTTGTCTCTAAGTAGAGAGTAGAGGTAGTCTTGGACAGCGAGTCAGTTAAGGCTGGGAAAGCGGTAGCGAGGGGCTTGTCTTCCTTTAGGAGCTGCTTCCCAAAAGCTTCCTGCAAAAATGAAGATACCCATGGTTTTCTTTCCAGGACCTGAACTTGAGTTGTCCTGCTAGGTGCAAGACCTGGCATGTAGTGGGACTCCGGGTATCCCTTTTGTCTCTGCTGTTGTCCAGCTACCTGGTGCCTGTTACAGATGCGTACAGACTGCTGGGGGCAGAGGTTGGACAAGGATTAAATGGGGACAGTGGTCCCTGAGTGGTGGGATAAAGGAAATTAAAGCAGACCTGATTGCACAAGGCAGTTCCTCTTTTTAGCCTGGCTCCTGTTTGCGCCACTAAGGTAGTACTTGGCCTGTTCATGGCAGGAGAAAATGACTTCAGGGAACAGGATGAGCGTAGGCACTGTTGTCCCAAATCAAACTGGATGGGATTCCTCCAAGGGTTAGCTCTTGACATCAAGCTCAGTGTCTGCACGGAGAGCAGCTCTGCAAGCACAGTCCAGAGCACTTGCAGAGGCTGTTTTCCAGACCATGTGGGACACCATGTACCCCTGCACTCCTGGGGCTTTTACACCATACCACTGGTGAGGCAGTTTAATGCATGGCCTGGCAGTCTGGGGCTGCCCGCAGGCATTTCTGCAAGCAGCATGAGAGGTCCCATCGAGGTGGGCATGTCTGGAAGCCTACTGTGCAAGCAGATGTCCCAGAATTGCCCCTTTGGAGTGGGATAGATGCATCTATAGCTTCGTAAATCAGCTCAGAACAAGAGTAAGAGAACAAAGTTTGAGGGAGGAAGATTTGAAGTCTGTTTTTTAAAAAGAAGCAGTTGAGGCAGCAATGTTGTAGCTAGAGCTGGTTTGACTTTACATCTGTTCTAAGATGTCTCTAGATATATTGAACTGAAGATATCTACAGTCAGTAGGTAATAAAGCATTAAGATGTTTAGAGGGAAACAAGGCCAACACTAGTTAAGCGCTGAAGGATCATGAATACAAATTGGCTATCAGGAAGCCTATCAAAAAGATGCTCCTGTTGGAGCTCCTGTGGTACAGGGAGCTTTGCCATCACCTGGGAAGGCTTGGGAAGGGCTTATAGAAAGCTTATTGATGTGTTTGCATCCTCAACAGGATACAGAGCAGGTGAAAAGGAAAGAGCTAGGCATGCTGGGGAACAGGAGCTTCAAAGGTGTGTTTGTGGGGAGGGTGTGAGGAGTGACAGAACTTGGTGCAAGAGAGCAGGGGTTGGCAGCCCTGAATGCTTTTGAGTGTTAGCTCAATCCCCTGAAGTCCACCTGTGGCTTGCTCTCCCCTGGCCTTGGAGGTGTATAGACATCCAGAGTTAGGTGCTGCCTGTTTTCTCTCATGTCAGCCTTTCCCCATCCTGGAAGTCCATTGCTTGCACCTGTTTTTCTCTTCAGCCAAGGCCAAGAGTCCTTTGGCTCGGGGCAGCTGCTTGGAGGACTGGCCTGCCTGCCTTCGTCCCTCCCAGAGAGTTGGGGCCCCCTCAGAGAAGCCAAGGCTGGGTGCCCAGAGCTCACCCTGCTTCCTCCTTCCCCAGAGCACTCCTGTGCCACCTCTGTTAGGAGACGCTGTGCGGTCTGAGGGAGCCAGGACTGTACACAGGCACCCTGCCTGGCCCCAGTGAGGCCTGCTAAATTTGGACTAGAAAAGATTTTTGCATTGCCCTGGGCAGGAGGGATATCCTCACTGCTTACCTTTAATGCAGAACTCCTGTGTCTCAATTATGAGTCCCCTCATGTCTCCAGTCCTGCTCAAGATGGTGGAGACCCTGTGCTGTTCAGCAGCTCCTGCCTTCAAGGGATGCTAGCCCAAGGCTCCCTGTAGGTGATTCAAGTTAAGTATATAAAGTTTAGCAGTGTGAATACCCCACATCTTTCTTGAATGCTTAGGCTTTCAGGTCTTTAAGCTCTAGCCGTTTCCCTACATTGGGACCTCCTTTGGGAAACTGGGGCTGTCAGCCCTGCCTCAGAGGAGCTCCTGGAGGGTGGTGGGCTGCTCTGAGAGGAGCGGTGGAAGCACCACAGTGGTGTGGACAGATTCCCACTGTGGGCAAAAGCCTTGCTGTGCCTCACTTTCTGTAGAATTCTCCAAAATATATATATATATATTTTTTAATGAAGCTCCCTTTTTTTATTAATCCCTCCTTGCTGTAGTTGCAATGTCTCCCTGTACATGTTCACTGCTGAAGCCAGGATTGTTCCTGTGCAAGTTAGGTTAGTTCACGCGTGCAGAGTGCAAGTCTAAGCTGGCTCCCTGCCAACAGTGGGGGAACAGGTATGTTTGCCCACTGAACCCTGTTCATGCGAAGCTGAAGCAATGACCAAAGAAGGACGGTTGATCTGAGTGCAGCTCGTAGTGTGTGCTGTTGTGAACTGCTTCCTGCTGCTTTTTGTGCCTTCTGGCTCCACACCCCACTCCTGAGTCCCCATACCGTTGGGTCTGTCCCTATCGCTGCCTCTGTAATGTATTGCTGTTACTCTGCTCCAAAACAGTAGGCTAAGATCACTGTGTCAGTTGTATTTCTGTCACAGATGTGCTGGCCTTGGAGTTCATCAAATCCCAAAGTCAGCTAAACTCACTCAGCTGTAAAACTGCATTGTTGTTAGCAGATACATATTCATCAGGCCAATGGTTCTTTTTAATTTTCTCCCTTTCCTGCTTAGGTTTGTTTTTGCTTATGAATTGTATTACGCTTGCTTCCATTAATGGGAGATTTATCGCCTTTGTCAACCTTTGAGTAATAACCAAACTGTCCCTAAGTGGTCCACAGGGCCAATATGTCTGACTGCAGTGCATAAATAGACCAGTGAGTACCATCAGTCCGTAATCCAGAAGAAGTGAGCAGCAAAAGAGTACTTTGCTAGATAGTTGATCTGAAAAGCTGATTCTGCTCCATTACGCTTAAAGGAGCTCGTCTTCTGGCTTGAACAGAAGGAAGAATGTGCTCTAAATGTCCCAGGCGTGATTTGGCTTGATGAAGCTGCCCTCTATCCAGCTATAAACGCTACTTTAGGGCAGCCAGTATTGGACAAAAGATCAGATGATATAAAATCTCACTCTGCTTTTTCAGATATATTCCAAAGATTTGCAAGGAATAATACAGTCCCAGGCAAATCTGGTACTCAATTTATGGTAGACATTGTCTGACAGCCGGTACAAACTCTAAGCTGGGTGCCTCTAAGTAATCTGACTGTGCGCAGCCCTCCTAATTCTGACTGCAGAACCACAGTCAAATCCAGGAACAGTTGGAGTCTCATTGGTGTAAGTGAAACTATAGACTAGTTTCATTTTGTAGTGGAAATTTCAGTTTTGCCTTGGAGAGGATGGATGGACTCTAATGTCAGATGTCCTTGAGTGCTCTCGCATAAGGCATTCAGTGTTGCTGATCAGCCCGCGCTGTGAATTGAAAAGTTTCTGTGAAGTTTTGAAGGATCAGTTGTAAGAAATTGGGGGTAAGTGCAAAAAATAATGTAGTTCATGTTTTTATCCTGTAGATAAGTATAATAAGAACAGTTCGGGGGCTCAGACCAAAAGCCATGTAATGTATTTTGGTTATAAAGCTCAGGAAATGCCATGCTTCTCTGCTTTAGCCCTTTCCATAAGATGAAGACCTCAGGCCTCACCATCACTCTGATCTAAGCAATGTTTTGGTAATGCTTCCTCCTCGGCGTGGCAGCAGCTGAGACTTTGTGCAGCTGATGGTGCTAATAAGCCAGGCAAGATGCCCTTTGCAATTCAGGGACTGCACGAGTGGTCTCTGCAGTGCTCTGGGCAGAGGTTGACAGCACTGGGGGGGGGTGTCAAATGTTACCACTGGGCTGCTCAGTCTATACAGCACCCTGTACGGAGAAACGCACAAAGCTGGTGAGCTGAGATGTGCGTTTAGCTACAGACGGCAGACTTGAAGCAAACAAAATCAGCTGTATAGTGCATCCTCCCCCACCCCCCCTCCCGGGACAGTCTGCCTAGAGTGACATGACTGAATTCATTCTGTTAAACACACAGTGAGCAGCTGGGTGATGAGGACTGGTGAGTTGTTAGACTCTGATTAGCTAAGCCAGGGAAATCTATCATCCAACTGCCTCTTCTCCATGGCTTGTCTTAGATAAGCTCCAGGCATCATAGCCAAGCTTATGTTGTTCCGAGCCCCCAGAATATTTTTATTGCCATAAATCTAAGGTAGCTCTATGGATGCTTATGAGTCCATGCTGCATCCCTATGGGACCCAAAGGCTCTCTAATAAGCAAGCGTGTTGACTGTGGCTTGCAGGCTGATGCCCCCGAATCGTGCTTTATGCTTCCTTGGGCAAGTGTGTTGGGATATAATAATGTTTCATCTTCATCCAGTGCTGGCTGGATAGAAACCTACAGCACGAAGTGCATTTGATCTGGCAAATATATTTGCTCTAGCTTATGAGAAGATTCCAAGTGACTTATGGTTTCAGACTTTCCTTATTATTGTGATGGTTGTGGTTTGTCAGGGTTTGGAATAGTTTTTTCCAAGCCTGTTCTTTTCCTCTGTTCTGTTCACTCCAAGCAGACTGTGCATTAGGGAATTATTTGGAGCTGCAGCCCCATAACTCACTGTCATAGTTCTTTAATTTTTGCTGGGACTGTCCTCTGATCTGTAAGTGCTAAGTCAATGGGAAGTATTATGGTTATTTAATATTTATACTGCAGGAGTGCCGGAGGCTCCAGTCAGTTCAAGACACTTTTGGACAAAGTACTAAGGACACCCTGCAGCAAGCAGATTCAGGCCTTATTTTGGTGGCAGAAAAATAACTCTGTTCATTCTTTGTCCCTTTCTATAGGATAAATTTTTCATTTCTCCTGGAGTATTATTACAGTTGTCAGAGGTGCATATATTTATGTCAATAAATGCGTGAACAGCCATTTGTAGTGTTAAAGCTTGAGTCAGGTGCCTGTGAAAGTGGGGCTGAGGGGATGTAAGTGGTGCCTTTATTTAACAATTTAACATAGTTGGAAGAAACAAGTGAGTACCTTTACCAAGTAGGGATCTCTCTCAAAATGGTCAGTGAGGCTTGGGTGCAGCTGAGCTGTGGGTTCCCTGGGATGGAGAGTACCAGTGCCAGGACCAGAGCATTGACCAGAGAGCTCTGCTCCTTCGGGAGCAGAGCAGAGGGAGAAGACTCCAAGGAAGCAGCAGACAGTTGCAGAAGCACCAGTAGTGTGGTCCAGACTTAAATCTCTGAACAAGAGCATGACAGAGAGGAGAGCTTTCTAGCTGAGTTTTGGCTGAAAGTGTGGAGCTGTGAGCAGACCCCATCTCTTCTTGCCTGATCCTGTGTTCAGGGAAACAGAAATGTAGGCATCTTGTGGAGGTAAACAGGGATGTGTCAGACTCTTGACTCCTTTCTCAGATCTTGTATCAACTGGAGGAACCTGTGTGTTGGCTCGTGGCTGAGGGCAGAAGCAACCATCAGCAGGAAGGCGTTGGTTCTTCACTGACTCCCAGGCAGGAGGGCTTGTTCTGTTAGGTGCCAAGTGCCCTTCACTCAGCTGTGTACCACATAATATGCATGCATGCATGTATGTATGTATATACACACACATGCACATACAGGTGAAGTGTATGAGGTAGAATATTCTTAAGAAAGAATGGAAAAATCCATTTGATTATTAAATCTCTCCCAAACTGAGTAAAAGCGTTCACGTAGCCATAGTGATATGAGGATGTAAGAGAAGGTTTGCAGGAGAGAGGATGCATTTTCTTCTTTAGACCAGCTGGTACCACTGGCGAAAGTTGGCCTAGTTGATCTGCTGGAGTGTAAACCAGCTTGTTTGCTTCCAGTTATATCTCTGGTTTAACAAAAGGCCTTTGCTGGGTACTAGTAAAGGTAAGGGATTGAGAAGAGTTTCTTGCAGCTGTTCTTAAACTCTCCTATAAATTTTACTGACAAATGTTTGCTTGCTCCTTGCTCTTTATGGACACTGTAAATATAGGCTATAAGGCTGTGGTTGAAAACATGAAATGTAACATTTGAAGATAAACAGTTTCTTGTCCCCTTTTGTTTTAGGAGGGAGATGTCTGGCCAAATTCTACAGCTGAAATTAATGTGATCTTTAAACCCCGAGAAGCCAGAGTCTACCAACAAGCTGTCTACTGCGACATCTCAGGTACAGCTCCCTCTTCTCTCTCTTCTTATCCACTGTGATGATGAGACACAAAAAGAGTCTTCTGGCCCTTTCAGCTCTTGTGTTATTGCTAGGAAGTGCCAATGGTTAGCAGGGCTGTGCTGGCACACATCTGCTGTACCTGTAATTTCTGGATAGCTTCCTATCCTAGGCATCAGGACCCAGGATGCCTGGTTTCCAAGCTTGGATCATTGACCCTGGAACAGCTAAGGCAATGAAGGGATGAGTTTTCATGCCGTGGGTTTGCCAGCTTTCGTTCTGCTGTGACATATTTGTAAAGGACAAAGAACAGCACAGCAGAACGGCTTTAGCAGAACAGCACTAAACCCCTACAGACCATTTACATCTAAGATGAATCTTTATTACGAGGATGCATAATCAGATTCTTGAGGCAGTAGAAGCAGAGAGTTGCAAATGTGCTTCCTGACCCTGGATCACCTCCCGCTACCCAGGTGCTGCCTGGCCTAAGGTGGCTGAGCTTTGCTGAGCCCCCACCTCCAGCCAGCACAGTGCTTCTCTCCCTGCATGGGAATTGTCACCTTGTGGCTCTAAGTCTATGGTTCATCCAGGTGACCGTGCACAGAGCTTGCTGTGCTCAGCAGAGTGAAAACCATCCCTGGAAACTGTAGCCCAAGCAATCTGTGCCAGGCAAGCTTTATGCCTGTCCTGTCTGACAAAAGTGCTGTCACAACTTTTGCTGGGAGCAGTTATTCACTCACCCAAATATACCACCTTTGCCCTTACAGAGGTGATCGTTTTGCTGTGCTGGCACGGGGCAGGGAATGCTTGCACCAGGCTGTGCAGTTTGTGTTACCATGCCCTTCCTCTCGGGCTCCAGGCCTTTCCTACATGGTGCTTTTTAAGGTATCTTCTGAGAGTGAGAGATCACCAGCAAACACCTATCCAGGGAACACTGTGGGTTTCCCCATATTCCCACCCCATCTAATAGGAAGATATGTGAAGCCCATAGTCCTCTAGCATCCAGGCTCCTGTTTTGGAGGGTGGCGGAATCACCAGCACGGCTGCTTTGTTGCCTTCCTTAGTGCTCCAAGCTGACGGATACAAATGTCATGAAACAGCTTTTTATTTATACAGTAATTGCATAGGGTTTACTTGGCAAATGCCACCTACAGTAATTACACAGGGCTTGTGTTAACAAACTGTCTTCCAGCCCACCAGCTGCAGTTGTTAGAGCTGGGGAACGAAAGGCTGTATTTGAAAAGTTGTTCCCGAGGGATTCCCCCCTCGGTGCTGTTGTGCTCCTGGGTCTGAGATTCTTGTTCTGGTGACGGGGGCATCTATCAGTTTGCTACAGGGGTCCTCAGGGGTTGCACTAGGAGGACTTTGTGTGGCAGAGAAACTGAAAGGCGACTTGCGTGCAAGTCTTGAGCCAGTCTGGGAGCTAGGGGAACAGAACTGGGCAAACAAACTGCATTGGGTAAGAGGAGACTGCTTTTTAAAGCCCCAGACTGGCCCTTGGGAGAACTTAGCTCTGTTCCATGCTCTTCTACTGGATCCTTGAGGGACCTCAAGGAGGTCATTTAAATTGTGAGCCTACTCCTGTCCCTTATGAAATAGAGCTGATCCTCTGTATTGTCAGTATGGAGACTGTCACAGTCGGAATCAAGGTCCCTTGGTGCAAAAAGTTTAAATAAATTAATGATCTTTAACTAGGGTGTTAATTAATTTTGCTGCTTGATTCCTCCAAGAAGTGTGACTGCATTCCTCATGCATCTTGCGTGCCAGTCACAAATCCCTTTGGAGTGTGATTTGCAGATGGCCTGTGTGCCCCTTGCTGTGAATATTTGTAAGTTCTGCTGCAGCAGATCCCAGTGCAGCACCATGAATTGTACAGCTGGATCTTCCCCTGCCCCCCCACAGGAAAGGGGCTTTGCTGGCCTCTACTTTTTTTGCAGGTGCCTCCACAAATTGCTTAGCAGATGCTTCTGGATCAGGTGATTTACTGAACTAATCAGCACTGTGCAACTTGCAAATCTAGCAGTTAGGGAGAGAAGTGATTTGAAATTTGCTCTTGGCAAATATTTAAGCTCAGAATGAACTTTCCTAGTTATTCATGCAAATAAAACCGTGGCTCTTGAGTGCTGGAGGAAAGCATACAAGAGGGTGGGACTCAGTCACCTAAAATTCATTTTTAAGTTTGGCTGTACTCGGAAATGTTTCTCCTTTTCGCATTGACTCCATGTGACAGATTTCCCAATCCTGGTCCTTAGGGAGGTGCATAGTTAGAAATGCAGCAACTACTCCTTGTATTGGGTTATGACCAGTATCTTCTAGAAAGCGTTTCTAAGCCACTCTCACCTGCCTGGGCTATGCCTTTGGTGGCGAGTCTTTGTAACTAGAGACAAAATCCCGAGTGACATTCACCCCTTTACCTTGCAATGGGACGGCACTGGTAATGTAAAGCTATGGGTATCTGTTTAGTGACATGGTTAGATGAGAATCATGTTCAAAACCAGTCACAAAACGTGGGGACGTTCTGTGAACAGGAACCCAGGTGTCAGAAAGCAGTGCAAGTTAAGTGATGTCAAAGTCCTTGGCTGTTGTGCCATTTACACTGCCAAGTATTTGAAAGCAAGGAGGTGACTGTAGGAAAGTAGTGCCAAATCGTACACCCTGTATCACATGCGCAGCTATTATTCCTACTCGGATCCAAATTCTGACTCCAGTGCTGGATGTGGATTTGGGATGGGGGGCAAGCAGGGGGCTGTAGCCCCTTCGTGCCCTCACTATGGTCCATGCTGGTCTGTGTGCTTCAGGCCACATGCTGCAGTGAGAAAATTGCAGGACCACAGCTCACCCCTACCCAGGCCTTGGGCAAAGGCTGGATGTGCCTGCAAGCCCCAGCTCCTAGCAAAGAGGAGGAGGACATAATCTCATTTGGTCTCCTCAGCTCTCCTTGTGCGATCCTGCCTGTAGCTTAGTCTGTTCCTCCTGCTTTGGGAAAAGCCCACTTTGAGGTTCAGCTGGAAGGAGGAAGACCAAAATTTCTGGGGTTTCCAGGATCAATGTAGGGGTAGAAAGGAAGGTTTCTTTGGACTCTCAAGAGAGGTTGAGGACATGCTCCAGAAGGAGAAGAATTGCCACTGGTTTGTTTGATTGCAGTGGCCATGGGACAAGTCTCTCATATTGGTCTGTGCTTTCAAGCTTTACAGTGTGATCATGGGCAAAAGTTTGTCCCTTGGAAGTCTCTGCCATTTCCCAAGAGCATTGATGGTTTACACCTAGGATTCTTTCTAATGAAAATTAAACCACATGTGATCCAAGACGGAAAAGTCTTTTGACAATGAGCACCAAATACTGCCTTTTTTGTGATATCCATGAAAGAGAAATACGCAGCCCTCCAATTAATAGCCAAGCTGTAAAATATAACTCTCATCCCTGCTATCAGCCAGACTTTGGCTGTATCCACTTAAATGTTGAATGTAACAAAAGCTCCATACCAATTATTTTCTGGCTTTGGATTCTATCAAACATGGCTGTGAGATCAAAAAGTCAATAATCATTGAAACGGGCCCAGGCTATTCCTGGAGAGTTTTTCAAGTTGTGATATAGTCACCGTGTTGTCATATCTGGGTCCTTCCTTCCAATAGGAAGCCATTTAAGATATTCTGAATAACTGTGCAAAAGGTTTTTTTTTTTTTAAGGCAACCATTTAATCCCTAATCTTTAATAAATGGTATCGCACAAAAGCTTGTAGGACAGAGGAATATTTTTGCACGAAAACTACAGTGAAGATTATATACAACTTTGGGGCTTTCGTCTCCCTCTTGTGCTACTTGCTTTCCATGCAGAACAGAATGGGATGGCAGAGAGACCCAATCCCAAACTTGGGCTAGGATTCGGGCACTTTGGGCTGTTCCAGTGGTTCAGAACAGCCTTTGGACTAAAAGACCTGGCATTGGATGATCTTAGCAGCCTTAGAGGAGAAAATCAGCGTCTTAGAGTTTAGCTATGAACCTGGGTTCTCATGGTTACCTTTGCAGCAAGGGATGTGCATATTAGCAGCACATTCGTGCCCTGTTATCTGATTGTCGGTAATGAATAGGCAGGATTTCCATAACTGCTCAGCAGCCTGCAGGCAAAGTGTCTTTGCAGAGCCAGGCTCTAGCGTCATGGTGGGAGTAGGTGGGTGCTTCCCACCTCTGGGGATCAGAAGGCCCTGTCTAATTTGGGGGCTTCTGTGGGAGGCAAGCCCTGGGGCCCACAGGTACGGAGCTGTAGGTGCATGGGCACAGGCAGTGGCTGAGGTGTCCTGCCTGCTCTGTCTAGCCCTCAGATGTGCCTATAGGCATTATCAGGGGCTTTGCCTTGCCTCAGCTTGTGCTTCTCGATTCCTGTGCTGTCGTCTCATATTGCATTAGTATAGACAGCATATTTTTATCTTTAGTTCTGTTTCATGAGCTTCGTGCTGCTACTGAAAGACACTGAGTGGATTTCAAAACTCATCTAAATGCATGGGAAGGAATTCATAGATGATGTTTTAAATTCAGTGTCGCTTTTTCAGGGTATAAAATGATCGCTCAGTCAGAAACCCAGCCCAAGGGGCACCTTATTCCCTGCATGTCTCCTGAGGGATGGGAAGCATCTCATTTTCTGGTGGAGCATCTAGAGTTGGTCCCTGTTAGCACATGGTCAGAAGATTGCTGGGCCTTCAGGCCAAGGTAATCGGAAAAATCCAGGGCAACAGAGGGAATGGCTGTACTGAAACGGAAATCTCTCCCCAGGCCGTGAGACCAGGCTCCCCCTGCACATCAGAGGGGAAGGCATAGGGCCCAAGCTCCGCTTCGACTTTGACCAGCTTGACATCGGGGAGGTTTTTCTCGGATTGGCGCACGGATACCAGGTGAGCGGCGGGCTGTCGGCGTACTCGGTGGGGATGCTGGCTCTGCCTGTCCGGCCATGCAGCCAGAGGGGACCGCATCCTGCGGAGCAGTGAGCCTCGTGTACAGTGAGATTTCCAGAGACTTGTGCAATTGTGGACAGGGGAGCTAGCACCCCATAATAATCATATTCAGGGGTTTTGACACAGTCTGGGTGCTTTTTATGGGGTCTGAAAGGTGTATCTCTTGTTCACAAAGCCCCCATCCCTGCTTCTCTCTGGGGGCTTTTTCTTAGCAATCTCATCTTGAGGGCAGCTGGGAGGTTTTATGTCAGGTGCATTTAGCAGCACACAAAAAAAATTTGAAACATGAAAAGAACATTGGGCCAAAAAGGGAAGCATTCAGAGGCTTTGTTTCTGCCCTGAGTGCAATGCACCTTTTATACTCTGGCTGTTAAAAAGCAGCTAGAGCAAATATACTGCATTTGAGTTCAAGTCCACTGCAAACAGTTTTCGGTTAAGTGCATCCTACTAATTCCTTGGAGTCTGAGGAATGCTGTCCAGTCTCCTGGCTCAAAATTGTCCCTTGCAGATGAACTGGGAGTGCTTTCCCTTGCCTCTGCCTCAGCACACTTCAGTCTTGGTACCTCTCAGGCTCTAGAAAGAGTAGAGAATTTCTGCAAATGAAGCAAAGGAAACTTCAATTTGTCTGCCCCCCACGGTGGCCTCAAATCTCTGCAAAGATGAAAAACAAAGGAGCCTAAAGAGGTAGTAAATGAGGCAATGCATCATGCCAGACATCTTCAAAAGCTTGACTGTGACAGGGAAGGGCACGCTAAGGTGTTTCCGTACAAAAATATTTTGCTCTCTATGCATTTTTAATGCTGATACTTTATTGCTTCTCTCTGTATCAATTTATTATTTTCATTGCTTCAGAAAATATGAATAAGTAGATGATGCTGTTAGTGCTGTCCTAAGCAGCTAGACTGTGGGTAAACCTCAGCTCAGCATGGTCTCCCTAAGTGCCATTTGTAACCAGGATGTAAAATACATGAGAGTAGTTTTCAGGTTACTGTTGAGGAGCTGGAATGTGTGAAAATATTTTCAGCAGCAGCTGCAAAATTTAAGAATAAAGCACATTTCTATGCTTCTTTCTCAGTTTCTCTGCCAGATTTTGCAAGGACAAAAGGTAGGGGAAAGAAACCCAAAACAGATGAAAGGAGTGCATGGAAATGGCAGGATTTTGCCCTGCAGCAATCAGAAAATTTACAGCTTTGCCTTGAGCAGGTTTGTTGGTGACATACTGCCAGTACTCGTTGGCAGAAGTGGGCATATCTTGACCAGTAGAAAAGAGTTGAAGCTGAAGAAGCACTGAGCAGCTGTGGCATGTTCAAGGCAGCAGATCTCGAGTGTTCAACAAAATATGGCATTGGTTCTAAATTTGCAATTTCTTGCAAATAATTTGAAATCTTCATTGATGGCTGTGCATATTTATAAATGAGTTTCTTTAGAACAGGTGGAGCTGGTATCCCCCTCACCTGTTTTTTTTTTTTTCCCCTGACTGTTCTTTCTGAGTAAAGACAAAAGAATTAGCAGGTTAAAGAAAAATGGTAAGAAGCTTAAAACCTGTGTTGTAGCAGATTTTGGGAATACTTCTGAATTTAGCTATCATGCTGTCTAAGTGTTTGTTCTACTTTATGCAATAAATAAGGGTGCTTATATGTAGAAGACTCTGCTTGGTAAAATAAGTAGGTTAAGAAAAAGAGTATAGTATTTTTGCCCTGCTCCACCATTATCTCTCTCACCTGAAGCTCCTGAAGCACTTGATAAAGTGAGACCAAGAGGGGAATATTCGACAGAATGATCCAGTCCCAGCAAAGGACATGAATGATGCTTGTCTGAAGAAAGTTCCTAGAGTGTTTTGTTAGGTCATTCCCCAAAATGAAATCATTCTTTTGCTCTTCTATTGCTGTATTTATTTCTGTCTAATCTACCCCGTTAGCTGTAGAACACAAGGTTCTATTGCTTTTCTCTCTGCCGTGGAGCTTATGTTCCCAATTTTCAATAAGGAGTGAGTGTGTTTTGAGGTGATACACCAGCAAATAAGGTCCTGAGAGGTGACAAGTGCCTCTGCTTGTAGGCTGCGATGGAAACTGAATGCGTTTGGCACCTAGCAGGATTGGGCTTATCTGGCCACAAGCAGTTATGTGTTGATTCACCAGTAATGCTGTTCCCACTCTGCTCTTAGGAACTGTTCTGAATCAACTCAGTTATGCTGATACCTGCTTTGCGCTGCAAGTCCATTGAGTGGACTGCTCTACGTCACCGGAATAAACCCAGAGTGACTCTGTTTATAGGGTGTTATTGCTGCTTTACATGAGCAAACACAAAGGCAGAATTTGTCCTGTTGTATTTGCTTTGGCTTCTGCCAGGAAGCAGCACGCAACATCTTCTGTCTTTTGTTTTCTAATTAAACAACTAACATCTGTAAATCAGCCTTTTGTATGAAAGGAAGATTCCTTATGTATCTCCATTTTGCTTTTCTTGCTGCTGTAGGCAATCCTGTTTAACAAAGGAGCCATCGATGCTCTCTTTGCCTTGATCCCTCCGGCTACGGCTCTGGGCTCCTGCTTTACTTTTCGCCCCCAGGAGGGCCTCATTTTACCAGAGGGGCTCCAGGTCATCCAGATCTCCTTCAAGTCCACCATCCTGGGGGAGTTCACAGAAGAATTCAAATTCAGTGTGGATGGATCCCCCAAACCTGTGACCTTGACTATCAGGTAAGGAGGATTATAGGAGTTGGATGTTTGCATATCTGTAGCACTTGCTGTCTCTGGGTAATTGTCTCTCCCAGCACTACTGGGAGACTTGTGTACCAATATCCTCCTCTTACAGTGGAGCAGAGAAGAGAAAGAGGCGTTGCCTAAGGTCTTAGATTTGGGATGCCAGGATCAGAGCCAAGACTTTTCAACCTTGACTCCAGTTTGAACCCTGCAATTGCTTGCTAGCAGCGGATGAAGCATAACTGTCTGCGAGTGAGTGACTGTGCCTCCTATGCTTTCAGTACCCAGTCTAACTATGGATGTCTTCAGTCCCTCTGGGAAGCAGTTCTTTCTTTGCAGTCAAGCCAGGGCAGGTCTCTGACTTTCCAGGATAGTGTTTGCACAGAATTCAGCAGCAGCAAGTTCCTTCTGTAAGCTTTTGCCACGATCAGGGTTTTTAGTGACATTGCCCTTGCTGAAAAAAGAAGAGTTTGACTGGAGACTGTACTGGAAAGGTGTGGAGATGTAAGGCCTGGCTGCTTGGAGAGATGCCTGTTGCCCAGTCCTGGGTGCCTGGGAACTGGAGTGACTTCTTCCTGCAAGTATCTCATGTTCTCCTTCAGGCCATGGCAAACAGGGTGATGATGTCAACCTTGCTTGGGCAGTGGATGGTGTTGAACATCCCACCTAGACTCAGAGCAAGGGACACCACCTGGGCAGAGGCCAAGGGGTGTTCAAAGGTGGCTGAGGGATGGGCCAGCCTGGGTGGTTCTGAAGTTGAAAGTGTTTTAAAATCCTGCACTGATAATCCATACAAAGGGGTAGCAGCATCCTCAGCAACATCTCCCATGCTAGTGTGATGGGACCAGCTGTCCTCCCTGCTCCTGGGTAGCACATGCTACAGTAACTTCTTACTGCAGTTGGGAAAGTGCTGATGCAGGAGACCAGGAGCTCTGCAGCTCCAAAAGGACCCAGGAATCATCCCGTGGGCTGTTGCTGTTAGAAAAGATAATCCTCACAGAGCCCCCCCCAAAAACCCAAACTCTAAACAAACAAACGAAAAAACAGGCTTGGGGACTGCAATGTGGCATTCAGAGGACTCTCTCTTGACTCCAGTGCATCTCCTCAGAGTAGAGGCTAACAAAAATAGGCAGTGTGAAGCTCATTTCTTGGGACCAGAGCAGAATATGAGCAATGCAAGCTTGTCCCAGCTGTTCCTCCCTGTGGGCAACGAGGTGGGATATCTTAGTTGATATCCCAAGCTGATGCTGGATGCTTGGGAGCTTTGGGGCTGGCTATACCTTCTTGGCAGCCAGTCTCCTGGACTGTTGCTGCTGGGAGACACCGAGGTCAAGCACTGGACCAAGTAGTGATGAAGCGAAGAGGAATCTGCGATTGATTCACTAGTGAGGTAGATTTGAATGGATAAGAAGGAAGAGCAAGGTGGTTACTTTGCAGAGAGAGTGGTGAGTAGGTCTGTTGACCTCTGGTAGAGAAACAATTACGTTGGCTTTCTGTTTGGAGGGAGAGTGCTGCTTTTTTTGGAAATCAAGAGGGAACATTTCACAATCAAATAATTTCTTCTCATCTGTCCCTCCTCCAAATTGGTCATGAGATGTTTTTACATAAGCATCTTTCCCCTTGATCAAGGGCAGTTTTTGCTTGTAAAGATGCGCTTATCACCAGTAGAATATAGTTTTTCTCAGATATTGCCTGCTGTCTCTGCCCTGCAATGGCCACGTTCCTGAGGAAGGAAACAGCTGTCCAAGACATAGCTGTCTTTTGGTTTCCCCACATCTGAGTGAAATGGTCCTGGCTTCCCTGCTGATGGCTGGCTCCCAGTGCCTGCAGCATCCTGCTGCCACGAACCCAGGACTTCCTACCTTTCTTTGTGGCCACTGTCTGCCCCATTCTGCCAGCATGGCCCTAGGCTCACTGCAGACCTTTTACCTCAGTGCAAGAGCATTGCTGTTGCTTTTTTCTTCCATATCCTGGTGGTACTCCTCTCTGGTGACTACTCCTTTGCAGCCCCTCTGGTGGGGCCCCAACATCTCCATGTGCTCCTGTGCAGCCATCCCTCAGCATTCCCGTTGCAGTCCACTTCTCTGAGATGGTGTCTGCCTCCTTGACTTCCATTTGCCTTTGTTTCAGGGATCCCTATCCAACACTGGTACTTCTTGTTCCCTAGCCCCATAACTCAAGCTGTTTGTCTTCAAAATCCCTTGAGATGTCTATCCACCAGTTCAAGCTTAGCCTCCTTCTTCAGGAGGCTTTGTGAGCTGGATTCAGTCCTCCATGGAGAGAAGCTCTCAGTTGTTTTGACTGGAGGAGAACTGGCTGTGGGATACTGCACTGGAGTTGGGGATGAGAATTCAAGCAATTCCTCTCCCACTTTGTGTTTTCCTTCAGGTTCTGCAAGGACACTGCTCTCCCTTCTCACGTGCATTAATTGATCCTACTGTAAGGCACAGTTGTTGCCAAACCCACTACTTTTCCCCCTGTTTCTTGCAAGCTGTACTGTTATCAGCTGTTGTGCGCTGAGTTCTGGGTTGGCTCCTTGCCTGAGCCTTCTGGGCAGTCATTCAGGTCTAACTTATTTGAGCACAGATATGGTGCACTCAGCAGAAATAGCAGTCATTTCCCCACTTGTCTGGCAAGGCACATCTTTGGCATTTTCCCAGTGTGATCCCCAGTTAAGGCTGGTTTGGAGGTAGCTTTCCATCATCATCTGGCAGGTGCTGTGGCAGAAGGCATGCTTGCTCCCTTTGCTCCATCCAAAGTAAGCTGCTTGGGTTGGGGAGGTTAGATCTGGTTATGCGAGGTCCTTGGAGAGGAAACTTGGTCAGCAGCAGGGATTTGCTGCCTGGCTCATTCTCATGAACTGATTCAGCTCCAAGAATTGAGAATTAGTGTTGGGTTGAAACTCCAGAAAGACAGTTTTTCTGAGTGCTTTTTGACCATCTGTGTTCCAGCTGCAATCAGAAAATGCCCAAGCTGTAGGTGATTGTTCTTTCCTCTACTCGGTCACCAACCTACAAGGTCCTGAATGCTTGTTCCTTTGGCGTTAGAAAGGGATGTTGGAAATTGGACAGCACATATAAAATGAATGCAAGTCCCTCCTGCAGGTTGCTGGGAACGATTCCTTTTACAGAACAGGCACAGAAACAGTGGCAATCCTGTGAACGAATTCCCTGATTTAACTAGGAGGTAGAGTTGTCATTGATTGGCATCAACCATGAAACAAATTAATGGATGTTGTGCAGCTCCAAGTACTGATTGAAGTGGATTTTGGTGAGTTTTTGAGTTTGAAGCCTTGCTGCTGAATTTGAGTAAGAGTGAGGTAGCATGCTGGGTTTGGGACACTCATGTCTGCGATGGTTTGACAGATGTGTTGCTCTTGGATGTGTCAGCTGGTGCGCTGATGAGAAGCTCATACATTTCTCTATGCAACTCTCTGTTGGGTAGAACTGTTCCTCTTCTGGTGGTGGTCAATGGGAGATTTGGGCTCCCCTGGATTTAAGCCTCAGAATCCTGCATGGATATTGGTTGCATGGATCAAGATCTGCTAAGGGAAAAATGGCTTCCAGTTAAGAATTCCTGCAGCACCGCTGGGTTAGGGGAGCTCTGGGCTATTTGGTGCTGCGAGAAAAAGGCAAGGATGAGTGAAACTTGTATCTCACTGTCCTCAACAAAGAAGAGAGGAATTGCCGACTGGGGGTAGAGGAGGCACGTAGCTGCTAACAGCTGCCGATTGCTTTGCTGAGACTGTGTCCTGTCCACACTGATGCTGTGCTGAGTGCAAGGGTGATGTGTTGATTTGAAACCCGCAGTGCTTCTGAGACCAGCTTTTATCCATCTGTGCAGTAATGAAAACTAAGCACTTAGCACTTCTCTTTAACCAAACCAATGCTTCCCCTGCCTGTCTTTGTCCTCACAGGGGCTGTGTCATTGGACCGACTTTTCACTTCAACGTACCTTCCCTCCATTTTGGGGATGTCTCTTTCGGTGAGTATACACTGGACTTGGTCCACAGGCTGTGGCTTACCAAAATGGAGCATTTTAGTGTAAGAACATCTATTGCTTGTGTTCCTCCATAGCGGGCTTTGGGGTGTTAAAACTAGGACTGCTGGTTGCTTGGATGATATTTTGCCATGAGCACTGCACATGCAGTCATTGGACAGAGCTCCTGAGATGAAACCCAGACATGCTGGATTCTGTGTGAGAGTAGACCTCTAGCACGGCAGTATCCAAAAGGATTAAGAGGGACCTTTAAAGGTTTTGGGTGATGAGAGAAGGTTTATCACTAAACAGCTAGTGCCAGTGATTCCCACTGGTTTGCACTGTGCCACGTAGAGTTCTGGAAATAAAATCATGGTGAGACTAGTGCTTGAGAGCACTTTGTCCTTCATTATCATTTTGAGAAAGTGAAGACCATCATGAGGTCAAATAGGGGAGTAATTGAAGTTCAGTATTTCATAGTGTCCCTTGTAGTCTGTTTAACCTGAGCCTTCTAATCCTTCGCAGCAGAATGACTGTGAATGTCCTTGTCCCAGAAGGGCCTAGGGAATGGGGCAATAGGAGAAAGGAATTTAAACCATGCCTATAGCAATTCTGGGTAGATGTTTGTGTTGCAAGGTATGGACACAGTTTACCCAGCTGTCCTTTAATGTGAGAAGTTAATCTGTGCTGTGAGGGCACCTTATTATCACACACCAGGTAATGTACCCAAGCAATAGCTCTGCAGCAGGCACGGATATCCTTAGAGACTCCTAGAGGCTCCTTCTCCTTCCCCACTGAAAGCCGAGCTCTGCTGACATAACCTGTGTCTGAGCATTCAGAGCGTCTCCATTGAAATGCAGATTCTGATTCTCCATCTCAGTCTCACAAAAGGCTTTTTACTGAGATGATCTAAAGTTTAAATGTGAAATCAATTGTGGATTGATTGAAGGGCCATTATCATTCTGCACCCAGGATGCCTCTGTGTTTTCATGCTGTTCATGGACTTTTTGAGAAAACTCATTGCCTTTCCTGAGCAACTTCCTTCTCTCCCTACATCACCACTGTCTTTCACTTCTTTGTTTCCTTTGAATAAATAAAACAAGAAACACACCAGGCAGCCCCCAGTAAAAACAAGAAATATGGTTATGTAATACAAGTTTCATCCTATTTAATCTGATTTCTTTAATAAGGCTCTTCCAGCAAGAAGAAGGCAGGCTTTCTTTCTTTTTTTTTTTTTTTTCCTCCTTTTAACTGTGTTGCTAACTATTGTCTGTGTCTGGCAACTTTGGCCTCATTTGGTGTTCTGTGAAGTCTATCGCTCTCCTTTCTGTGTACCTCCTGCCTCCCTGCTAGATTGCTGGAGTAATTGTTGGAGGTGGGCACTTGTCACTGTTGACAGTCTTGGGTAAATTGTATGCTGCATCTCCAGCTGATTTTCCTCCCCATCTGTATTCAGATAACATTTTGTAACCAGGCCATGGGAGACATGCCCTTCTCTCAGGGCTGGCCAGCCAAGCAAGATGTCCACTCCAGAGCAGGCTGGGAATCAAAGCTGTGGGCCAGTCTCTGCAGAAAGATGGAACGTCCCTGCCAGGTGTGGTTGTATCACTGGTGCCTACTGGAAAGCTTAAACCTTTGGTAGTAATCGAAGCCAGAGTGCAGTGTGGATGTTATGTGCTCACTTGTTAGGCAAGGTGAGACATATTTCCTGCTAGCTTCCAAGCTAGCATCAGACTTGCCTCCTGTGAAGTGGGCTACAAGTCATCATGCTCTGTCTGATGGTGCCAAAATAGGAGATGCCTTACGGATTCAGCCTAGCCTCCAGCTGCTCCTCCAGAAGGGCCCAGGTGTCCCATGAGTTCTGTGTTATATTTTCCAGTCCCGCACGTCTATGCCTGTGGCACATCTAAGATGTTGCTTGGTGCCTATGTGGGAACAACTGACCCAGCCCTATATAAGTACAGTTAACTTCATGTCATAGAGGAATAGTGGCAGTTTACCGACTAGCTCAAGGTAGAAAATGGTTTTTCAAGTCACTGTCACTGTTGGGATCTGAAAACCTATGAATGGGGCAATATTATTTGCTGCCCCAGCTCAGACTGCAAGCTATTTGACAGTAGATGGGCAGAAAGTTGTCTGAGGAATTGCTCATCTCCAGGAGCTGGAAGTAGACCTTGGAAAGGTAGAGATGAACAATGGTGATCAGAGGGAGGGAAGACTAGAAAACATCTGCTCTTAGTCACCCTCAGAGTTAGGAAACTGGGTAGGGACCATTGGTCTGACCTGCTATGGCTGTTCTCATGTTCTGAGTCATTCTTTGCCAGGCGCCGAGACCTTTACTTCTACCAGCAGCTACTGTCTCTGCTTTTTATAGGCTGATTTTAGTGCCTATAGCTAATCCGACTGTGTTGGGATTAGTGGTAGGGGGGAAAAAAAGTTTGATCAGGCTGAGCTAGCATTTCTAATTACTATAATATTATAAACCTCAATTTGCAATAGAGAGGAAACCCTGTGGGAGTGTTGCACTTGCAACGATTAACTAGAGGAACCTCACTTATGTCCTTCAGACTGGAATGCTGGCAGAGCACAAAGAAGCATATGCAATGAGTATATTATATATGCAGGAACGCTAATAGGCAGCAGTATGACAGCACAGGCAGAACCACTCAGTAGAAACACAGTCTTCAGGTTCAGATTGTCTTGGCTGCAGTTTTCAGCGGGCAACAGGAAGACAGTTTCACATCATTGGTCATATTGAACACAAATGATCTACTTATGCTTGCAATTAAGTTGACTGGAATTTGATCACAATTTTGTGACAGGATCAGGATAAGCTGGCTTAAGGGGTGTTTTACATATTGCTATAGTTCCCAATTTCATCTTTCCTTTCTTTTACTGCAGATTCTACCCATTGTCATACACTGCTTTTATATATTCAAAACTGTCTGATCATTAAGATTGTATTCAGCTTGAGCAAAGGTGGCAGAACTTGGATGTTATTGGCTGAATTTTCAGAATAAGCCTATTGTGGTCTTTCTAGATGTACACTCATACATCAGTAATAATTGGTACTGGTTTGGGGGAGGGGAGGGGGAGAGCTCTTCACAGTTAAAGAAATAAAGAAAAACCTCTGGTGCTCACTAAGACATCACTAAGAGTGAATGTTCCCAAGGAAGCAGTCTCTGTGATCAATGGAAAAGGAAATCAAGCAAAGATTAATTACTTGCTTGGCTTCTCAATTAGCTGTAATTCAGATTGAAAAGAGCTAAATTCCAAGCATAGTTTTTATCATAATGGAATATTCACACTAGGAATCAAGGGATAATTCATGCATAAATTCACATTTGTGTCATTTTTCATAGGCTTTCCATGCACCTTATCCTGTTGCCTCAATAACACATCCTTGGTGCCCATGACTTTCACCCTTCGCATCCCTGAGGATGGCCCTGGAGAGCCTAGTGTTACCAGTTTTGTTCAGATCAAAGATGACACCAGGCCATCCTGGAGAAGGGGAGTTCAAGGTCATGTCAAGCCAACAGAATTTACCATAACACCCTGCAGGGGAGCCATCCGTTCCCTGGGACTCCTGGACATCCAGGTACGTACAAAGTCCAGCTATACATAGCTCAGCAGATGGAGCTGAAGTTTCATTGATTTATGAGAGGGCTTTAGCACTGCTAGGTTTAAGCATAATGCAAGAAAGATGTATAGAATAATGTGAGGCTTTTGTTACCTGGGTCATTGGGACATTTCTGAAGGAGTACAGTTTCGTTTCCAAAATCATAAGCTGAAGATCATGTGTAGTATGGTCAAATACAGAAGCCATTAATGTATTTTGAGCTTCTCAGAGCACTTTCTTTGGTTTAAAGTGGGCAGAGGAAGAAAGAGGACAGAAGGTGGCCGCTGAAAACGGAGATGTCATTGTTTAAAGTAAAAGAGTCGTCTTTTCTTCCCAGCCTTGTTTTTGCTCTCCTGTTGAGCAGAGGAAGTCACATTCACCACAGTGATCTCTAATGGGGGACAATAAAAGCTGTGGCAGCCCTGAACTGCCTAGCATCTGCTGGGCCGCATTTTGCCCTCGGCTTCCCATTGTAAAGCTGAAATCATTCAGTTAAAGTCAATGGATTTCCTTTGTATCTATGCTGTTGTAGTTAAAAGCAAAAATTGGTCTCTTAATTTTAAAACAGTGCTGAATACAAGGAGAAAAGCTGCTATTTGTGCTTTAATTTGATTTACATGTGCCCTGGTAACTGCCAGGTGTATCTAACGATTCAGAGATTGTCAGAGGCTTTTGTTACTCCCTGACACCCTGTACTACATACAGACCAGCAGAAGAGTTGGGGTGAAATCTGCCCTTTCCTTATCATGGGATGAGGACCAGAGGGTCAGGGCTCGAGCAGTCCTGCTGCAGGCAGGCCAGCTCGGAGTGGGGTCAGGCTTGGGCTGTGCAGCACGCTCTTGTTTTCCTCCATGCTGTAACATCTCAGGCTGTAGAATTTGCCAGGGAGGCCCTAGGGCTGGTTGCCTTGGCCCAGCAGAGCGTGACGTCGGGGATGCGCAGACCCTGGGCAGGATGGTTTAGTTGTTACAACTGATGGACCATGAGGCTGGAACTGGCACTGCTGGCAATGGAGTGGCTCCCTGCAGATATTCCCTCTGTAAAAGCCCTTGTGTAACGCAGAGCCGGGTTTGGTCTGCTGTGTTTTGGTTCTGTCATTTGTCAGCCTTTTTTAAAAAAAGGGGGAGAGAATGAATATAGATGTATTTGCTTGGGACCAGCTCTTCCCACTGAGAACTCTGCATGGTGTCTGATCTTCAGCAAACTTTAAGGTATTATTCAGCTGTAAACTCATCCCCAAACGGATTGAAGCAGCACACTTGCTTTCTTACTGAACAGCAGGTAAAAGCTATCAAAAAAAGCCAGCAGCAGGGAGCATCACCCTTGCTGTGTGGGAGGCACAGGCAAGCCGGTGCATTGGGCAAATCAGCAAAGGGACTTGCCCACCCTGTGTCATGCCAAAATGACTGCGGGCACAGAGACTAGCAGGTAGCGCTCTCTGAGATGGAGGCTAGACCTTGTGCAGTGGAAACCCATGGTGGCAGCGTGGCTCCTCCTATCTCAGGAGGCTAGGAGCATCCGTGTGGGCCCGTGGAGCTTCCCTCAACGATGTCCTCCTCCACCCAGTGCTCCCCAAGTGCTACAGTCTATCTGACACGTGGAGGATGGCTTTGGGGAGTGACAAAGTATCTGATGCTCTTCTCTTCTGCCAGGTCACCCTGTGCTCCAATACTGTGAAAAAATACAATCTGGCCCTGGTGGTGGATGTGGACGGTGTGGGCAAGGAGGTGTCGTCGCTCCCTCTCACAGCGAGGTACTGACGCTTCCCTTGCAGCTCTTCTTCCTCCATCGTGTCTCTGCCGCCAGCATGCTGCCTTGCACACAGTTTGCTGGGTTCAGCTCCGAGCGGGAAGAGCAGCTTAATGAGATTGTTCTGCCTGGTTGGATGCTAGTGTTAAATCGGATATGGGAATAGCAGTGTTTTGAAAGCGGCACGTGACGAAAAGCACCTGCGCTCGACAAACAGAAACGGCCCTGAGTTTTTCTGGAGGGAGCAGTAATTGTATTCATTATTGGCCTGTTTTTCCATCCTTGAGGTATAACAGATTTCCTGTGCAGTTAGCCAAAGATCCACCTCCCCTTGCAAGTGTTGGACTTGTGCTGGGTTGTGACCAAAATGCAGCATTCATCCTCAGCTGGGATACAGCCGGCAGCCTGCTGAGAGATGGGGTTGGGTTCGATTAGCGAAGGCACATGCAGATGGGAAAGAGGCCTCTGGCAGAATTGGTGAAGGAAAAATAAAAGCAAGGTCTTACTGAAGGGAAATTTTTTTCCTCATTATGAGAGATGAACTTGGGTTTCTCTGCTTTCTGCCAGTTCTTTTGACCATTAATGTTCTCAGACTTAAGCCCGAAGTTGTTCTTGCTGCAGCCAAATAAAAGAGAAAATCAGTCCTGTTGTGCTGCAGTAGGTGTCAGTTTAATTACAAGAGGGATGCAGTTAGCCCTATATATTTAATTATTTGTGAGGGCTTAATAGCCAGAGGGATGTTATTTTCACAAGATTTCAGTGTCTTACTATGTGCTGCCTGCTCGTGGCAACAGAGTTGGGCTGGTTTGGGGTTTTCTGTGAGGTTGTATGTCAGGAAAAGTCACCTCTGTGCTTTGGTCTCTCACGATTGCAGAGGGGTTCAGCGATGCCGCTGCCTCTCCCAGGCAGAGTCGTGTGGTCAAGTGCCTGGGCTGCAGCTTTGAAAAATGAAATAAATAAGGGCAGATAGGAACAGGCAGTGGATGAACCCATGGGGGTGAAAGAGCAGGGTAGCTATAGAAACCAGGAACGGGCGATCGCTCGCTGTGTAAAGCAGGTGTGCTGGGTTGTGCCCTCCATTGCTGTGACAAATGACTGAATCTTCAGGCAGGGGCACCTGCTCTATGGAAGAAGAGTTGCTTTTATTGAGACGCTGGAGTCTCGCGTCCCTTGAACCTCGCCTGGTGGGGCAAGGGCCGTTGCCCTGGGAGAAAGCTTTCACCCTGCTGGGATGGCCAGGAAGATGCGCCGCAGGGGCTCAGTGTGGAGGAAGCTGGAGGACGTCCTCCCAGGGACGAGGGGTCTGCAAGATGTCTCCAAGCACCAGCGGGCTCTGGGACGGGCCATGGTGCCTTGCTTGAGCACTCAGCCATTCTGGCAAACCTTTGCCATGCTGCGACCTGGAGCTGGTCACTCATTTAAGAGAGGTTGCTGATTTTAAAAAGTGAATAAAAAGTTAAAGATGATTTATTGCTGTAGGGGTATTAAATGTCCATTTGACAGTGACAAATGTGTTCTGCTCCATTTCACCCTATTCAGGGAATAAGCAAACTTTATATTCTCTTGGTATCTCTAATGCTCTCTTGGTCGTCTTTTTGTCTAGATGTGTAGTTCCTCCGCTGCAGGTGCTCGACCCCGTTGTGAAGTTTGGACGGTGCTTCCTAAAATTCCCTTATCAGCAAACACTGACTCTTGTGAATGACAGCGATCTTCCAGGCTGCTTTGGGGTTCTTCCACAGGTTTGGCATTGCATCTGCCTCCTCTTCTCTTCTGTTACCGGGGGGGTTTGCTGGGTGTAGGAACCTACCAGAATACAACAGACACCAAGGTGTTACCCAGATCCTTGTTGCTAAAAAAAACCATCTACGTTAGGCTTGAGGAAGAATTTTATATTGTAGTTGCTGGGGTGCTTTTGTGCAGGGGAATTTACAGGGTCATGAAAAGCTGCCACAGAGGCTCCCAATGCAGGAGTGGGCAGTTGTGGATACAGTACTGTTTTTGGTGAAGCTTGACTCTTTGACAGAGGGACTTGCCAGGGGAAAAAGGCGAAAGTTCCTAGGGGCCTCTGGGGAAGGCTGGCCCCTGGACACACAGAGGTAAAAGGGGACAGTGCGCAGCCTTCTGACAGCTGCTCTGCGTCATTCATGGGTTGATAAGGGGTCTCAGAGAGAGTTTCAGTAGCCATATGAATTACACAGGTGACATCTGTCTTTACCTTCGTCAAGCACTGCAGAGAGAAATGAGGCTCCTCTTATCGCAAGGGAGAATATCTCCTATTCCCGGGGGTGTTAAATGGCATGCAGGCTGCAGCTGCTGGGAGCCAGAGCACCCGAGGGTGCTGAAGGGGATCACAGCTTGTCCTGCCACAGCCACCGAGATCATGAGACGGAGCAGTCCGAGCACCTTCAGCTGTAGGATAGGAGCTGTGTTTCCCCACGGCTGGTTTTGGGCCCCCTCAGGGTGTCAAATGCATGGAAGTTTTGCATCTAACTTTGTCTTTCTGCTTTCTCCTAGGAACTCTTTTAAAATGTGTGTTGAATTATTGTTGGTGTAAATATCAAGGAGTTTAAAGCTTCCCGAAAGGTCATTCTGAAGCTGCATTTGGTTCTGTCCCTTATAGGAGCACAAGGATGCTGCTGCTGTGTGGTACTTCAGCCCCCTGCCTTGTGGGATTATCCAGCCTCACGGGTCGGTGGAGATCCCGTTTACACTGGAAGCCCAAGTGACAGGAGAGCAGGACACAATTGCTCATGTCGCGGTGTTTGGGAGTGAAGGATCCCCTTTGGTGAGTCCCAGAGGAAACGTGCCTGTTGTCTGAGAGGCTGGTTTTGGCAGGGCATAGTAGCGTGTACTGAGAGGATTGCTAATTCCAAGGATTCTTCCTGTGAAAATGAGCTGGAATGATAATGGCTGGTGTGGCAGGACTGCAGATATTCTTGCCTGCTGCTTCGCTAGTGAGAAAAACTGGAAGTTTCTTGGCCACGTGCACTGCTAGATCAGTAATACAGTCTGGAAAGAGTCAGGTAAGGGAGAGAGAACATGGATAGGGGCCAGATCCTGCCATATGCTGAGGTCTTTGCTTATACTTGAAGCAAAGGAAGTGGCAGGAACTCTGCATCTCACCAGCCTGGGTCTTCACAGATGAATTTACAAGAAATTATGCAGGAAAGGTCAACTGGACGTTCTGTGTATCTTTTTCCATAGTTCCAGCCCGAAGGACCGTTGGGGGAAATGGTAAAGCCACAATGGCAAATTTTCCCTAGCAGCTAAGAAAAGTCAAAGGGACAAAGCACCGAACCCTGCCTCTGATATTTCTGAAAAATCCACTCTACGGTTTAACTGTGAAACTCATTGCACCAGAACCAGCCATAACCAGGATGATTCCAGAAAGATTGTCAGATGTGATAACTGGTGTCGATGAAGGAAGAAGGGATTCCTGGCATAAGCAACAGCTAACGTCTAGAGAAGGAGGAGGATATTTTCCTCTTAGACATGTGGTGATCAGTGTGTGTGACACCGTGTTCACGGATGTGTGACACAGGATAATAGATAGGCCCAGTCTGAAACCCAGAACAGTCCCTGGATCTTACACTCTGCTGTGATTAGATGAGTAGCTGCTGCTGCTTCATTAAAATTTCAGTTCAAGAGCAATGCAGGGACATGCCTGAATCCTGCTAAAGCAAATGGTATTTAAGAAACACTTGCCAAAGTGATGTTCTGAGCAAGACCGGATTTAAGCTCTTCTGAAAGTCAGGCCCATCATTTCTGAGAAGTTTCCATCATTATTTCTCTGCTAAAAGCCACAACCAAAGACACGTGGGTCTCCACACAGCCTGCATCCAGAGCAGAGAGAGTTTTATCTACTAAACTTGAGATGGACGAGGCAAAGCATTCTTGGACTAGAGCCCCCAAATACGTTGCTTGTGTTCAGACAAACACAACAACAGCAGCAACAAGAAAATGTAGGCAGGAGAATGTTATGTTGTGTCTTGGTTTCATCTAGTTGAGTTCTAGAACAAGTTTAGTTAATTAAACTTTAATTTAAAATGATATTAACTTTTGAAGTAGCTATGTTAAAATGTCTTGTCATCTCTCTGAGCATGAAATAGGATGTCAGAGGATTGCTGGGAACTTTACGCTTTCCATAACAGAGAGGAAGGTTGGCATTTTGAAAGCAGTCCAAGGGATTTAAACATTCATTAAAATGAATGGAAAAGATGCTGCTAAATCCCCTGGACAGCACTGAACATCTCAACCTAGGCCTTTGTGGATCTGAATGTAAACCAGTCAACAGGAAGGCCAGGCTATGCAGGAAGGAGAATTTTGCAGTTAAGTCTGAAGTTTGACGAAACCGTTGCTCGTAAATGCAAGGCACGCTTCCCTTACGTGGAAGGGTTTCTCCTCTCTAGAATAAGCCAGTTGTTTAATTGTTGGTTTGTTTGTTTTTTTAACTATAATGTTCTTGTAAAGCTTTTACCCTTGGGTTAACAAACTGTAGTTTCAGCCTTCACCTTATCTTAACGATCTTTTTTTATTTGGAGATTAATATGTCAGTCTTTAGCCCAGAGGGAGAACATTTCAACTGGAGAATCCTAACAGTCTCTAAAGAAATGAATAGCAGAAGACTGAACTTGTATGTGTGCCCATTAAGTCAATCTTTAATGTGCAGCGTTTATGCTTGGTTGCTGCTAGCACCCAGTGAGTGCTCGTGGAAGCCTTGCTGGGCATATGGACAGCATATACATGAATTTCTTGCTGTCAGGTTAAGTTTGCATTTTCTGTAGGACTGCTGTGCAGTTTGGGTATAGCTTCAGTAGTTCCCTGGTCCAGAGCTTTCTGGGTTAGCAGAATAGCTAACTGTTTTGTTATACATCCTGTACTGATGGTAAATTCTTGCCATATGGGTCAAATGATATAAATCTGTTGACCTCAGTGGAGTCACTGCAATATATTCCAGTAAAACAAAAATATGAACTTGCTCCTTTTGACTTAGGTTGTGCCTTCTGCTGATGAGATCAAGTCTTTATAGACTTTGAGTCTTTTTTTAAAAACAGATCTTTCATCCAAGTTGTGTAGAGTCCCTTCATGGGTCTGTTGCCTGGTATTTTGTTTGCAAGTGACTGCAGGCCGGCTTCAGTTTGCTGTTTGTAATCTGCGTTAAGGAGCTGGTAAAACGTGGCTTGAGGTTTACCTGTGGCCAATCAGCCTACTGCAGGCCACAGGCAGTGGATTTTGCAGCTGGCTGCTGTCAAAATAGGTGGTCACTCGAACCACAGATGGCTGCCAGGCGACAGATGCTCTTCATTCCCAAATGATCAAATGTGACATTACGTACCCATCAACAAAGCCAGCAAGGCTGCTCTTGTGTGTGTTGCAACATTACTGATGGCCAAGCTGCCGCTTCTTTTTACTCCCTTTTCCTCTGTATTTTCCTCCCCTTTCCCCCTCTGAAGGGGATTTCTCTTTCCCCTTTCAAGAAGACTGTAGATGAAGGCTTTTAATTATTTGTTTTATAAATGAGCCTTTTCCTTGGTGAGGATGCATCATATTATAACACGCACTGTAACTGAACCCCATATGGGCTTGCAGGTAGCCTGGACATCCTGCAGAGCGCTGCTGGGTGGGACGGCAGCTCAGCAGCGCTGGCTCGTTAGTCTGCTCATCTCGGAAGGGTTCTGCCCTGCCTTTGCTTCTCTGGTTTTGCTGTTACTCAGAGGCAAAGCCAGCTGGTGAGGCACCGCTCTATCCTCCAGTTCCCCTTCTCCCCGACTCTTCCTTCCCAGAAGAGGTGGTGGGCAGTGTCACCGAGACTCCAGCTCTCTGTGCCTTCCTCCTCCCTGAGGGATAGAACATCCATCATCATGGACAGCTTCAGCTTATTATTCTGGAAGTACCACCCTTGGTACATGATTTTTAGGCTCTTTTACTTGCACACAGTAATGTCCTGCAGAGGGACTAGCGTTTATGGATGATGGTCCTTCTGGCTGCGTGGGACTAGTAGTTCTGACAGCTGTCAATGCTATTTCCTTGAATCAGACATCATTAAAGGGTTTACATTATAGAGGCTGGGGTTTCTTGTGGTTAAATCATACTCCGTGCCCTCCAGTGAAGCATGAAGCAGCTTGTCGGTGTTGGGGGTTTTATACATTCAAGTCCTGTTTGAGTGCTGGATATCTGAGTCTGATGAAATCCATCAAGACTGAGTAAGTTCTCGTTGTTTCTAATGATGTGAGAAGCTGATTGAGCAAAGGAATCCACATTCCTCCTCTGGCTGAGTCTGCTCCAGTGCTGCAAGAACGAAACCTCAGGGCCTCAGATTGTCAAAAGAGAAAAATACTGCTTGAAAGATGTAATTAATAGTTAATGCTTCTTATTCATATAGCACCACAAATACACATAAGTACTCTTCAGAGTCAACTGACTTGCATGATCCCTGCTCTGAAGAGCCTGCTTTGCTGCTGTCTTGTGCTGGTTTTCACAGGTGTAGCTTCGTTGGCTGTCAGAGTTCCTCTCCAAGTATGGCTATGCAATGGCAGTAGCCAGAGGGGATAGTCTGGGGCAAGACTGAGCAGTAAAAGGTGTGGGAGTGGGCACAGGGTACAGGAAGGAGAGGTAAAAGTGTGGAGGAAGTGTGAATGCAAGTGTGAAGAAAGCAAGAAGCATGGGAAGCCAGATTTGTTTATTCCTGATGATGCTGTGCTGAATTTGTGGCTTTCAGCTGAGATCACTCTAGATCCCAGGCTTTCTCCAAGTCTTCCGTATCAGTGTTAAACATCAAAAGCTTCAAACAGCTGTGGCTATACCTGAGTCTAACAGTAACCTGAGAACTATCTAATTTTTTTAACCTTCCTTGCTTTTTTGGTCCTTTCCACCTGCTTCTGGGAGCAGAAGATCCATTTAGTGAGCACTGGAGAAGGCCCAGTTGTCTACGTGCATCCAAATAAGATAGATTTTGACAATATCCGAGTTCTACAAGATGCTTCCCAGACACTCCACCTCTCCAATCAGACTGTCATCCCTGCGTTATTCTGCGCACGGATGGTAAGTATATGTGGGGCTATTTTCGAACAAAATGTGACTGGTCTGTAGCAGCCTGTGACCTGATTTTATATACAGCATTTCCATATGATTATCTCAGAGAAAGCAAAATGCTCCCTTATAATGCAGCACGGTGAGTTCTGGTTGTGTGTGCAGCTTTAGCTAGGGATTCCCCAATAAAGAAGAGAATTTGCATAAATGTGTGAGCAGATGTGGCTCTGGATCATCTTTATCTAGTTTCCTTTTATTTTGTGTAAGGTATTTAGGTCTGTTAGTTAAGTTTTTGGAGCTCTGTGAGAGCAAAAGAACCCCGTGGTCCTTCGTTCCTTCACACCTGCTGAGGGTCACACTGGTTTTTACAGTCAAAAAAAATGCTTTTAAGGGTTGCATATCTAAGGAATGCCAGCTGGGACTACCTGAGACTGAGGTGCGGGTCTGTGGACTCTTGTAGAGTTGCAGAAGAGTCTAGCTGGAGCCTAGCTGCAGACAACAGCAGTTTAATTCAGAGGCTGCATCGGCTGATGCGCTGCCTCGTAGCGGAAGAGTGGGGCTGCTTGCGGGGCACGGGGAGCGAGGCGGATGCAGCCAGGATGGGTTTGTGCGCTTGCGGCCGGGGTGGGCTCCCCGCTGCCCCTTGCACTCCATTCATTCGGCGCCTGGGGGCAGGTGGCTGCGTCAAATGATGCTCTTTCTGCAGTCTCCCTGCGGTGGGCACTGGTTTTCCTCGTCACTCGTTCAGTGCGATGTCTTTTGTGAACCTGCAGCATTTGAGGCCATGCTTTTCAGGCCTCTTCTGCCATTCTGACCACGGAAAGCAGGGGGGTTGTGATGAGAGCCCAAGCTCCATCCTTGGCCCCGTTCTTCATCCCAGCTTCCTGCTGGGCCGAGCTGGAGGGGAGATTTGGGGGGACTGGAACAAGGGGTTCAGGGGAAGGTTGTGCTAGACAGGCTGGACCCCTGAGGCTGGTTAACCTGGAGCCAGCAGTACGGACACGGGCTCGGCCGCTGCCATGGATAAAGCATCAGGCAGTGTGAGATCATGGGCTCAGCCTCCTGGGCTGAGGAGGAGAGGGGCTGACTTTCACTGTCCCTTTTGCTTGTTTTCCAGCTGTCTCCCTCCAATTTCCATGCACAGGTGGATAAATAACCTCCCAGGGTAGTTTGCTCTAACTCCAACACAAAAATCTGCTTTCCATCTCTGCAGAGAGAAAGCCACCCAGTGTGGGTTCAATGAGGTTTTAAATGTTGGGTTTTGTGTGCTGTTTTGCAGCTTGTGTCCGCAACTGGCCCACAGAGCCAGGTTTGACTCCTGCTGTCCCAGTGTAATGCCTTCCTTCCCACCCCTGGGGCAGCTTGCAGTTTACCCCGGCAGGGCTTGCAGAGCATCTGCCTCTCCATTGCCTCCGCGCCCTCATTTATGGGATTGGGTGATAAATCCTGCCCTGGTTCACTGCAATTTCTGCAAATACTGTGGCACATCAATAAATAGAACAATAAAATAAAGTAGCTCAGGGCTGGTCCCTTTCCCTGTGCTAAAGATGAGCTCCACTGATGCATAGTCCCCCTGCTCGGGCTCTGTGACCCCGCAGCAATGATCGTTTACCCCCATGGTCAGCATCTCAGCTTCTCAGGACGGCTCAGCCCAGGCGCTCATATCATGGAGGTGCTCAGCGAGCAGGTCCCAGCAACCTGCTTGATCAGTCATTCAGGCAGGGACTCTTCAGTGTTGTGATATTCAGCCTGTCTGACGGGAGCGGCGATGCTGTATGCAAGATGTAATCAAGCTCCTCTTGCCCTTTGCAGCTGCCTACTTGGCTGTTTTGCTGCCTCAGTTGGAGTTCTGCCTTTTGCTAAAAGCAGGTGCTGCCGCCTTAGGCTGCCTGGCAGTTTATTGGCAGGAAGAAGAGAGAACTGAATAACTTCAGAGGTAAAATTTCAGATGCTTTTGGGTGCTAGGGTGAACCCTACATATCCATGGGGAGCAGAAGTGGCTCAAGCTGTCCTTTAGCCTAGCTGGTGGGTGATTTTAGCATCCTTCGTTCACTTGTGCTTCTGCACAAAAGTCTCATGTTCTCTGAGACGCCAAAGCTGCTGCTTGGATTTTTTGTTTGGAGATTGCTGAGCAGTGAGCTGTGATTTCCTTGTCTCCCATTTGATGGCTAATCTTGAAACTTAGTGTATTTGTAGTTAGGCTTATAGATCACAGTCGCACTTGAAAGAAAGAGGTATTGATTTAAATTTTCACAAGAGCATGGGTTCAGCAATGTTATAATGCGCTGACTGGCAGCTCAACAAACTGAATGAGATTAGATTAAGGGACGACAACAGGGCGAGTAAAAGCTAGGTGGTCTGGTTCAAAACCGCAAAGCAGAATGCTATAATGTGGCTGGCTGTGTCCCCCCCATGCTGGGTGAATTGCTGGCAGCAGCACTGAGCATCTCCATGCCAGAATGGTGTGCAGCTCTCCTGCAGCTGCATGGTGGTGTCCCAGGGAAGCTGGACAGCTTTCATAAGCTCATGTGTCCCAGCGAGGAAGAGAGGCAAGTCAGACTGAAATTAAAAACAAAAACAAAAAAACAACAAAAAACAACTTCAAAGCTGTGCATTGGGATCAGGCAACTCTGGCCTTCTGTAGGGAGTGGTTGTTGGGTGCTGGCTGTGAAAAGCTAACAGCATGCAGGAACTGCATGGATCTGAGGTCTCGTCAGCACTGTCCTCTTGTTGAGACCTCGAAGAGCATGGGAGGAGCATGGAGAACTTCAATTAGAGGCTTAGCATGGGATGCTGCATCACCTGGCTGGCAGGCAGATCCTCTCTGTGCTAAAATACTAGTTTGAAAACATGAGTGTAAACTCCTTTGGTCTGTTTTTTCCATATGTCTGTGTGTGCACATACCTGTAAGATGCTGCATTGGTACTTTTGCACGCAGGAAACTGGATTCTGAGATGTGCTTCTCAGAAGTGATTGCACAGATTTTCCCCTTCTGTCCTCTGCCTCCTGCTATTCTTCTTCTAATTGGATTAATTCTTCTGAGCACAGAACTTATTTCCACCAGCTCTTGTAAAGTTGCTACTATTGCCTTTTTAGATAGATCAGAGCAGCTTGATCTTGACTACAGAGTTGCAAACCATCCCTCAGTACTGGCCTAAGGCTAAATGTTTATTCTCAGGGAGAGGTCAGCCCTGGCCTGCCAGTGCGAACGTGCCAGAGTATCCTCTCTAGAGGTACTCCAAGGCCTGAATGCACAAGGTCTTGGGGAGGGGGAATAGGGAATGGTCCTCACAGCATATTTTATTCCCCACAAGACAGCAGATACAAGCCCAAGATTTACTTCTCTGCTGTCTTCAATTGCTCCATATCCAGTGGTCTGATGGATGGGAGGCTTTTTCTCCCTCGGGTACCCCCTCTGTAAGCTGACTTCCTGGCAGAGTGTGGGTACGGAGGAAGGCAGGATCTGTGCACGCCAATGGGTCATGTCGTCTCCATCTGCCTGGAGTGGAGCCCTGGCCAGGCACCCCAAGTAGGCCAAGGTGCTCCGGCAGGAGATACTTAGAGATTCCTGAAAGATGAAGCTTTGCATCCACCCTGATGGGAGAGGATTGCCTTGTGTGTGTGTACTGTGTGTAGGGTATAAAGTGGAGGGTCTTGCACCCCCCTAAATGAAGAGTCTTTACAGCACCCGGGTTTGCAAACATGCTTCCCCAAAACCCAGCAAGAGCCTCTTATATCCTCCAAAGCTTGCAGGGGGTGTTAGGAGTGTGTCAGGTTACCACTAGCAGCAAAGGGACCGAGCGGTCGCCAGCACTGAGGACAGTCCTCAAGTGATTTAGTCTTGGCAGCATCTGGAATTTGCCCCAGCCATTTCCATACTTGCTGCTTTTCCTGGAGCACCCAGAGCAAAGAGAAAGGGACACCAGGCAGAAGTTAACCCTGTGATCCCCAGGAAGCGAGCTTAAAGCTTTCTGCATGTGAGTTAGAGCTCCTGATTTAGCCACAAAACAAAAGCCCTTCCGTGCTTGCCGTTCCCGTGCGTGTTAGAGGCAGAGCTGCTGAGGCTGTTTGCTGCACTTCAAGCAGCTCGCTACCAGGAGAGCAGGGCTCTCGCTGCTGGCTGCTGAGAGATCATGTTGCAAACTGCATGTACTTTTGCAGTCGACCCATGACTCCCTAGAAGTGTTGACAGTGTCGATGAATAAAAGAAAGGAACTTGCGTAAAAGTATAGGGGATGGGAGGGAAAGAGTGGTGCGGCACAGGGAAGCAATGCGCTGCTTCTGCATGAGACTGCAGCCTGCGCTGACAGGGCATGGGAAGCCGGACGAAGCCAATAAACCAAGCGTCCTCCTGCAGGACGAGCCCCAGCTGAAAAGACTTAGCACCAGGCTGGCGTTGTCCTCAGGTGCAACGCTGAGCTCCACGGCTCCCTCTGACCAGCCGGGAAGCCAGGCTCGAATGGCACTGGCCATGTTTAGCAAAACTTGGATTGCACTGAACAGTTTGGGTTTTTCTTGAGTAAAATCCATGCTCATTTTGGAAATACCATCAGTTTAGCAGGGAGGGTGGCCAAGAGGAGATGCTTCCAGCAGTACAGCAAACACATGTTTAGGCAGGGTTACAGGCAGGTGGAAAACAGCCCAGACAAAGTGCAATACATGTGTTAAATGTAGAGATATCGGAGGTGCGGCTGGCCTGAGATGAGAAGTCTGCCCGACACAGTGCAGCTGTAGCCGCTCAGTCCTGATGCTGTCTGCACTGAGCCTCTCTGTATCCTGTCCGTACCACTCCAGTGCCGAGCCTGCACGCTCCTGGGTGCCCGGCAGGGCTGCTCTGCAACCTGGAGAAGTGAGCGGAGCCCTGACCCTGGCAGAGAAGCGGTTATAATCCTGCATTTTAGGATATTAGAGATGTTGACCGGCTCATGCTCCTTGTTTTGGCAGGACAGTTCGGCATTGGTGGCGCAGGGAGATGGATCACAGGACGGATTCCCTCCCTCCTCCGCGATGCTGCTGATAGCAGCTGCCGGCTGATTTAGTTAGCACATAGCAATTGAGCATCCAAAGGAAAGCTGGGGTGGCAAATTGCTAAGCATAAGGCAGCGACAGGAAGGGCTGAACTGGTGCAATTCACAGGCAATAAATTCAGCTTCTCCTACCCTGGCTTCTCAAGGCCATGGGGCTTTTCTTTGGGTTGGAAGTGAAGCACAGGGCATCATACACTAGTTCTCTACTTGCTTATCGCTCCCTGCTTGCCAGGATGTCCGCAGGTCTGTGCCCTGTGGGACCAGTGTGTCAACCCATCCTCATCCATCGAATCCTGTACCTGTCTGATGATGATCTTGTCAGCTGCCAGACAGTCTGGCCTGTAAAAGAGAGTCCTTTGGATACAGCAAGGGAGAGGATTATCCTTTTTCTTTTTTTTTTCTTCTTTTTTTTTTCTTCCTCCCTTGGATAAAAAAGCTGGAGGAATAGGTCAACATGAAGGAGCTGTTGCAGCTTTGCTGGGGAATGATGTGACCTGCTGAAAAAGGTGGCTGTTTCTCCTCCTTTCTCCCCCGTCATCTTCTTTTCCTGCTTCCTTAAGTGTCAGATGGTTTTGCTGTATTGACAAGTGCAAAACAGTTGTATCGATTAATGGAAGTGTTAGCTCTCGCTGCAGGAAGGCAGTGATGTGTTAGAAAAGAGTCTCTTTGATCATTTCCTGCTTGTCTTTTGTCTCTGTGTCTTCTCAGGAATCTTTGAGTCAGTTATTAATCGTGACATCTCTTGGCATCCTGGAAGGTGCTTGTACATCACGCCTATGTGATCAGAAAAGACCGGCCTAGCATGTAATTCGTTAATCAGCGGAAGCTTTCTTCTCCCTGTGTAACCACCGTGCTGGGTCTTTTATGAGCCACTGTGGCGTGGCAAATGCTGGCTTTGTGGCGCCTTGTAATTGGGGAGGGGAGAGAAAACCTTTCTTGGGATTTCCTCTCTTAATGATGGTGCTTTGCTTCCTAATTTGGAGTCCTGTCTCCTTTGACCTGGTCCTCAACCTTCCTCATCCAAGGCACTGCCCTGAAGCAGCTCATTGCCCTCAGGTTTCTGTACGGCCAGGGATGCCCCAGCTCACTGCCCCAGGGCACATCTCCAGGGGGTTTCATGCTCCCCGCTTGGCAGAAGGAGCCCTTCTGGCCATGTCTCTTGACCCAGCTGCTTGAGGACATTCCAGTGCTCAGACCTAGCTTTGAAGCCATCTGAAGAGCAGGTTGGGCTGGAAGCCGCCTCTGAAGGAGACGTGTCCTTTTAGAGAGACAGTTGATGGCAAGAAGACCCCCCCTTCTGTGCTCCCAGGGCTGAACTGCCTGGAGATCCAACTGGAGTTGATGTTGCAGAAGAGACAGATTTTTGTTTGTTTAAAGAGCGGGGACGGGGGGGGGGGAAGGCTGTAACTAGTTAGCTTTTAACTGGGGTTCACTGGAGCAAAATCACTGATTTTCAGAGCAGCCTTTAAAGGCTTCTAGTCGAATTCAGAGCAACAAGGAGAGAACATGCAGTTCCTAGTCACATACTTGCTTCTCTCCTCATTAGTGCAGCAGTTGTTTCATTTACTAATTCATTGCTTATCTCAAGGTTTTCCCATGATTCCCTCTATTAAAGAAATGGCCATATGGATAGACAGCAAAACACAGAGATAAACTTAAAAACCGTGCAGATAAATGGATGCTGCTTTAGTGATTCTGCTATGTGTTCTGGTTGAGCGAAGATTTCGTTATCATCTGGGCGAATTGTGCAGGCTGTGGGATGGGAAGGCTTTGAAGTGTCCGCATTGTTCTTAGCTCTCTCCAACTGCTGTTGCTGAAGTTGGAGCAGACGAATTGGCAAGTAGGTTGTTTGTAAATGTACTGTAAATTACTTTTTTTTTTCTCCCAAGCATCTAAATAATTAGCCAGCTCGTTGGAGTTTGTTCTTAGTGCAACACAGGCAAACAGGACTGTGCCCTTCAAACGTTTTCAGTCAAGGATATCTGCAGTGCTGTTTGGAAATGAGTGTTAAATTGGCTTTCTGGGGTATGGGCAGTGCTGGCCTGAGCCCTGAAGTATGTGGTCTCTTACAAGGTGAGCAGAGGTTTGGAAGATAAGATCGTAGGCTTAACTCTTTCCAGAGCTGTCACAGCAGAGCCTCGTGATGCAGGATGCTCTGAAAACTCACCTTTAGGCTTAGCCTTTTTGTCCAGCTTTTAAAGTTTGTGTTTTGCTGGTAAGGCAGTACTGATTTGTTGAATTATGCCCAGCTTGGGATCCAGTCTTGCCAGAGCAGGAGGGAATGGTTCTGGGTAGCGAACCATGCCTGGAGACATGCAGCATCAGTCATAAACAGGGGTCAAAGCCAGGAACTTCCAGTGTCATGCAGGAAAAATATCATAAAGCGCACGGACGAAGAGACTGCCTTTCCCGGTCACAGCAGTGGGCAGCCCAGCCTGGTAACCTGTCTCCGGGCAACTGGTTGTACTAAAACCTGCAGAGGAAGGTGGAAGACTGTATCCTTCCCAGGGTATGTGTAGCATGGGCTTAGGGCCAAGGACTTGTAGCTTTTTGAAGGGGGAGCAGAGATTTGGAGGAGGAAACATTGTAAAAGGTGCACAAAACCTGGCCACAGGGAGAAGTTTTTATCACATGCAATAGCAGGTTTCTCATTAGATGAATTCATGCCCTTTCAAAAACGCTGTAATGCTTCCAGTAATAGAAGAGATTGTTATTCTGCTCACGTAAGGGAGCTAGTGACTGTCTGTCAGTCTTTCCTGCACCCGTTGGCCGCTATCAACCAAATTAAAGGGTCAAAGTCTTAAAGGTAACTATGTCCCTACAAGTGAGAGTGACTCAGATGAGTGCTTATCTCAAAGGAAAGACAGGAAGAGTTTGGTTATTAAATGCTCTGCTTGGCATCCCCCAGCCGAGCTGTGCTTGCTGGCTAACCAGAACATGCGCGGCACCACCAGAGCCGCCGCACGCGTCCCTCCTGCCCAATGGGGAGGGCAGGCAGGCTCTGGAGGGGCACGCTATGGGCAGAGGACACAGATGGAGTCAAGCTTCATTGGCTCTGTTGCTCACAGAGCAATTTGCTATTAGCTGTACCAAGAATGACAAATTAGCCTCCGTTGTCAGCAGCAGTGAGTTCCATGTATTAATTTTGATTTTACTAGCTTTAGATGCTCTGCCTTTGTAACACATCCCCTTGATCGTGCACTAGGGCAGAGGCTAAACTAAAGCGGTCTGTCTGCCTTCCCTGTGCTGTTCTTTGCAGGCAGAGTGGAAGCCGAGGCAGCAAATCCTCAGAAACTGCTGGAGGTAGAGCTCTGCTGAGGGTTTTATCCCTGTGCTTTTGACGTGAAGGTGCTGCTGCTGAGGTGGCAGCAGGAGGATAGTCGTCTTTGAGAACAGCTAATCAGCCTTATGTCCCAATCTACAGCCTTCTGCTTGGCCTCTTGGTGCAGCTGGGTGGTCTTCTGGCATTGGCAGCTCCAGTTTGTGCATGGAAATAAAGAGCCAAGGGTGCAGCATCCCAAAGTCTGGGCTATGTTTGGAGCACCTGCTGTGGTTGCATACTAGACAGGGAACCAGACTAGATTTGGGGGAGCTCCACTGTCTCTGTCCAAACCGTGGGGCTGGAGTGCTCTGTGTTGTGCACACAGTCCTTGTCTCCTGACTGTCCAGAGCAGGGGACGGCTTAGAGCTTGCCTTGGTCGCTCCTGCCTGTGCATGTGGTTTCCTTCCAAAGGGAGCCAAGGTGTGGGGGGCTGTTGCATGCCCAGCTCACCTTCCAGTCAAGAGTTAGAGGGACCAGGACTTTGGCCTAACAGAGCCCTCAGGCAGACACAACCTATGATTCTCATGTTCTCTCAGACCACAAGGAATTCACTTCCCTTTTCTACCTCCCATTCACCTGCTTCCAGTGAGCAGAATATATTGCTGCTTCATGGAGCCAGAGAGGCTTTCTTGCAGCATAGCTATAAGGAGCTATGACAATGGAAAGTGCTCTCTGCTGCAGGTCTAACATGATATGATGGTTCCTTCTGCCATTTTTCCCTTGGTGGACTTGAGAAGATCCATTTGAGTCAGCAATACCTGTTCTGCAGTGTCATTCCTGGCTCAGGTCTGTGTCATTCCAGTGCAGATAGCTACAAGCCACCATCTTATTACTATGGCATTTCTAAAATTTTGGAGACAATCTCCTGAATTTGATTTTTGAATGGAGCAAGCAATTTCCTTTTTGCACTAGATGTCTCCAATTTTAGAAAAATCATATTCCTGGTTAATATTCTAGGGCTTTATGTGGTGGAAAAACATGGTACGTGCAATTATATGTATGTGGAGATACTTTCAACAGCACCTCACCTGTTACCTAGACAATATTGAGTTCCTGGAGGCACTGTTTCAGGGTTGTTCTCTTTAGGTACCTGTAGCCGGAAAACAAAACCACTGAGGTTTTCTTGGCAGTTTCCCTTCCTGGCTGAGATCCTATTTGGCCCTGATAAAACATCAGCTTCATCAGTTGACTGGTCTTAAAGAATGGCTGGTGGAAGGGATGGTCTTACTCTGGAGCTGCCCATCTGCTCAAAGTGCTTGTGTTTCTTTAGCAGGTACTGTTACCCACATGGTTTGAATTCTTGACTCTGCCTCTGGGGCCCTGAGAGAGGCTCCCAGGGGAGAGGTCTCCCCTTGGGATTGCCGAAACAACTGGGTCAAAGCTCTGTTTGCAGCTGGTGTAGGATGGGATTTTATTCCCTCTTCATTTGCAGCCTCTGCGAGGAACGATGGGTCAGCTCGACACAATGTGAATGCTCTGTCACTAGACATATGGCTTGGTAAGAAATACAGCTGCATTTTGACTATTGAGTTCTGCTTCCTCTTTTGCTTGTGCAAGGCCAGAATGACCAGATGCTTTTAATTAACTAGCTTTAAGCAGCTTCAAGAGAAGTGAGTATGGTGGCTCCCCAGTCATTCCTTAAGGGCTGCCGTCCATCTCAGAGATTCATGCTGGTGTTCATTATAACCAGATTTTGGCAGCTTTTTTTCGCAGTGGAAGTCTGTCCTGGGAGAAGCTAATGATCTCTATGTTGAGTTTCTTGATTAAATGATTTATCCCAACCATTGACTAGCACTCAGTGGCTCTCATGCCCGGTAAAGCAAGCTCCTACGGAGACAAAAATAGTCACCATCTTTGTCTATTCTGTGCATACAGCTATTGCATTGTTTCACAGAGCGTTTGGGGATAAGCAAGTAGCAGGGACATTATCAGAAGTGAGATATTACTCAGTCTCCTAAGTGGTGTTTTTTCATAGACCGATCACCTCTATGTGCTTTACAGAGGAAAGAGGCTTTTTTTAATCCTCTCTTCAGCTAGAGAATTCAAGGTATGGCAAAGCTCCTGGTCTTGCAGCAGAGCCCAGGTTCTCAGTCTGGTCCCAGTACAGAGCCAGCTGCCTTGTGCAGTGAAGAGCTGAGTGCCGTCAGTGTGGCATTCCCCTGTGTGCAGTCATGTGCGGGTAATTTGCCACACTCTGCACACACTTAGCCTCAATCCTGTGCAAGAGTCATCCTTACGGAGGATATATGGTGACTTGGCTCACTTTTTTTTTCTGTGAGCAGTTGAAGACTCACCTGGAGGGATGTAGGGAGTCCAGCAATGAAACCCACGACCCAACGAAACCCTGACCAAGTGATGGTGGCCTTCACTCAGCCTCTACAGTCCAAGGATGTGGGGACCCCCTCCAGCTCCAGGAGATTTCCTATCTCTCTGGGATGCAGCCTGGATCAGTGTTGGCAGAGCTGACCTAGAAATCTGAGCAAATCTGTCCTGGCGGAACCTCTTGGTCCTGGCAGGTCTCTGTTCAGCAGTACATTATGCTGCCCCTTGGACCCACACCAAATGCTAACCAAAGGAATGAGGACAGGATGCAAATCTTATTCCTCCAGAGTCAACTGTTGGCCTGCCAGGGCACAATGGGTCTGCACTGGATAACACTAGGGAATTCAAACTCTGGCTCCATCTAGACAGCCTATCATTATTCCTCTGTGATAGTTTCTTGGGTACAATTTACTCCCCGGCTCATTGCCAAGCTTTGATAAATTAGCTTTGTCAGATAGCAGACTTGCAGATTCACTTCTGGAGCAAAGCTATCAGGTCTCCTTTTCAAGCTAGCTACCCTGTGTCAGCATGAATCAGAGGAAAAATTGTACGCTAATGTCAGTGAAAATCTAACGCCCACTGGCTTGGTTTGAATGCGCTCTCCAGAGAGCCTTTGGCTGATTGCATCCTGGTGGATCCCTCTAGTCTAGTGATCAGCTCCACAAGGAAAGCAGGAAAAATGGAAGAGGGCTGGCGAGATGATGTGTGGTTAGGTCAGTCTTTTCTACCTGCTTGTGGTTGTGTGTGTCACTGCTTGGTTATCACCTCTGGGATGAGAGTGCATTTGGTGGTGATTTTTTGATGGAGTTTCAGAAGGCCCAATATGGTAACCGTAGTCTCTCTGGGCAAACAGGTAAAGTGGGGCTGCAGCTCTGCTGATGAGTTTTGCTCCGTTTGATGTCTTCAGATCTAGCTGCGTGCCCTCTGTGTTCAGACTGCTTTTTGAGCACTGCTTCTTCTCCCTACCCAAGGCCAAGAAATGTCATGGGTGCAGAAAACAAAATGGTAACTAGTCAGACCTCAAAGGGAATTTAAGAATATTCCCTGAGGGGACTACAAGATCCCAAACTGGAAGAATGGAGAGTACATTGTGGCTAATAATGAATGTGAAAGGTGTAGGAGTAAAAAAGGGCAGATAGTTAGCTTGAGCCTAGCCTGCTTTTCATGGAGAAGCAAGGCTTTTTTTTTTTTTTTTTTTTTTTTTTTAAGAGATTCTCTTCCTACAGCTCTGAAGAAAAAAATAAATGGAGCTGACCGAATTTATTCATTTTGCCAATGTAATGTACCTGGAATAATTTTGATGCCTTTGGCATGTTTCATCTGGGACCTGCATGGGCAGATCTGGCCTGCTGCTGTGCAGGGCACAGTCAGTCCTGGGGAAGGAGTTAGTGCAGCTGGGTGCCTACCGCGGTGCTGGGACCCTGAACACACAGTACGTTATTGCTTCTCTGGCCTCCAGCTAGTCTTACCTTAGTCATTAGCAGGGGTCAGTTGAGGGCTTATTCAAAATGCTTTCCCTGACTTTGAAGTGCTGCTTTGTTTCCTGATACTCTTCTGCCTTGGGCTGGCCAGTGTCCTGTTCGAGCTCTGGGCCACCAGCCTGACAGATGGCAACTCAGGCTATTTTCACTTGAATCGAGCAGCTGCTTGGATCGTGTCAGGCCTCCGAGCACATCCTCGCTTTTCATTCAAAAAAGAAAGAAAAGCAAAATGTTCTCTTTTACAATACTCTGGTGTTTTGGGTGTGCCTGGGGGGTAGGGGTTAGTGCCTGGCTTCCAGAACACGCAGTCCTGCATGGGGGTACGTGTACCACCAACACCATGGCAGCTGCTGCAAAGCGGTATGCAGCCCAGCCCGGCTCTGCCAGTCTCAGCAGTGGTACCCTTGGATGTGGTTTCTGGTCCTCCCTCTTCCACATTATCCACACCAGAAACGATAAATCTGTAAGCAAAGAGTAACTGAAATTTAGTCTCTTAGCTGCTGAGGGTTGTGTGAACACTTGTTTCCCTTCATGCGGGAGCTGGAGGGTGTTGATGCTGCAGAGGACTTTCAAAAGGGAAAGATGTCTGCAAAGTGTCAGTCTGCAGTCGGCAGACTGGAATGACCAGCCCATCCTTTTTTGCTCATGTGAGGTCCGCAGATACTTACGGAGGCAACCATGGTCTTCAGGGATTCCCCTGCCTTCCACCTGTAAGATGTTTAGAGCTGGCCAGGGACCGTTGTATGCATTTCTCTTGTATGCTGCGAGCTTGCTCCCTGTGAATGTGGCTTTGGGTGAGCTGGGGTCCGGCGCCCTTATTGCCCCATCTGTAGAGGAAGGTCTGTGGGAAACCAGCACAAGGAAACATTTGGGAAGCCTAGGCCATGCCCACAAGTCACAGGCCTTGTGTTCAGTTTTCTTTCTATTTACAGCAGGGTAGTAAAGAAATAAATGTTTATGGCTGAATTTTCCAAAGCACTGGGGCACCAGTGGCTGATGATTAGCAGGAACTGGGTGCTTCAGTCCTTCAGGTGCTGTTGAGAAACACTGCCTAACTCTTGAGAAAGAAGACTTTGGAGCCAGGATTTTGATCAACTGGTTTTGCAGAGTTATTCTTCAGGCTCACAGCAGTATCCCCCAGCCGTGCGGTCGCTGTGGTGGGATTTGAGCAGTCCCGGCTTCCTCTGTCCTCGGGCCTTTATGCAAACCCAGCCATTGTCACTAAGCCAAGAGAAACAAAGCAGGCTCCCTTGGTGCATACTCCAAAAGAGAGACTGGAGGGGGGATAACCTTCTCCTGAGGATGAACATCCCTCAGGTTGGGCAAAACTGGGTTAATGAAGCGAGTCTGCTAAAGGGGGAGGGTAAAATATAGCTTACAGAAGATTCGAGAGAGTTGCTGTTTCTAGACACCACTGCCACAGCTTGGATTTAGCAATACTAACCCTTTATGCTTTTTATCCTCATATCTTTCAGTCCTTCCTCTGTGGTTCCCTTTGTAAGTTAGTATCTGGATTGTGTTACAGGCTGGCAAACGCTCGCGCTGGAGGATTGAACCCAGTGAAGGAGTGGTTCCCCCTGAGACCAAGGTGTCTGTGAACCTCATAGCCAACTTGGACGATACTGAGAAATTCGAGGACAAGGTGAACTTGTTCATAGAGCACAGCAGCACCTACGAAATCCCGGTCCAGGCTGTCGGCATTGGCACCACGATCATCACTGACAAACCCTTTGCTCCAGAGCTCAACCTGGGGCCCCACTTCAGGTAGGACATCTCTCGGCTTTCGCCCCTCCTATATGCTTAGCAAGGAGAAGTTTTGCTGTAGTCCTTCAGATTAATTCTCCCACAATACTCAAGGCCCTGACTACCTTTCACTGAAACAAATCCATGGGAATTCCTTTAGAAACATTTTATGGCCATTTCAGAGTCATTAAACACTCACCCTCAAAAGCTACCAAAATGGAAATCAGTTGCTGAATTGTCACCGATTTGCCCTCGGTTATAATATATTTATTTCCTCACTTTGTCAAATAAGGATTTGGAGCAAAACAGCAGGTCCAGGAAGCATCTGGCTGCAAAATGCTACCTTACAAATATAAACATATTTCCCTTTGCAATGATGTTGCTTGCTTTTTCACTCACTGTGGAGCATCATTTCACAACAGCGGAAAACCTGGCGGTAGCTTGTTAGCAACTCCTCGACTAGATTAATGATGCTGCTTTCTTTCCCCTCTGCCCAGGAGTCCTGGAGGAGCAACCGAATTTGTTTTTGCCCTGTATCATCCCTCAGTTCACTTGTCTTTCCTGGCTCCCCTGCCGGGCTTCTCTTTATTAGACCTAGTCGCTCTTCCCTTGTTTCTGCTCCCTGGTTTCCTCATCTCCTCCAACAAAGCCGCGCTGGCCTGGGGTTCAGGCTGGCAGGAGAAATGCACTCCCCTTGGCATGGGAGCATGGCTTCAAAGACCAGCTTCGAAAGCGAGAGGAGGAAAGTCCACTGGCTCGGGCTGTTGGGCAGGATAAATCAAGAGTCTTCATGGAAAGAGCTTAGCTTTAAGGAAGAGGGTTCAATGATTGAAGCACACGAGTCCAAAACCAGGAATCTCTTTATAAACAGGGGAGAAAAATAGGCCTTTCCAAAGTGCTGTTCACCTGGCACGTCCAGGCGAGAGGAATCACCTTCTGGAAGTGCCTGTTCCTTTTCCCTGACTACAAAGAAAGTCCACAGCGCTTAGATATCTAACTTCTGGACATTAAGATAGACCAGCTGAATTCTACCTTGAGTGTTTAGGATAAGTTTGGGGACTTTAAATGTGCACCTGCAAACCATCCACCCTAAGTCAGGACCCTGCAGGTAGCTTTGGGCTTGTCCAGTGTGTTTTGGGTGCTGCGTGCAGCTACAAATTGGCTGCACGATGGACAAGACCGTGTCAACGTGATTCGTGTCATCAGCCTCAGCCCTGTTTTTGCCTCCTAGCCTGCAGGCTCGTTTTGCATTTCAGCTGACATTGCTGTTAGCTGCAACCAGATGAGCTGAAATGGGACACAGGCAGATAAGTCAGGGTTTTAAAGAGCTAGAAATTATGCCGTCTACCCAGAGCTTCTTGAGGTTTTGATCTATTGCTGTCCCTGAGATGAAATGTTTCATACTAACCCTGTGCACATCAAAGGTTTTTAGCGGTTTGTTTCAAAGACTAGCTTGTTCTGTACTGTCACTTCTGTGTTGGCATTTAGCTGCTTAAGGCAGATACACATTTTATAAGCTGCATATTTTGTACCTCTTTAAAAAAAAAAAAAAAAAAAAAAAAGGGACAGTAATTGTTCCAGGAACAATTCCTTTGCTGATCATGCTTAGATTTATAGAGGGCAAAATAATTGCTCCTGACTAGCCTGCGGTTAGTGTTCCTTTATATAAAAAGGAATCAATTTCCATTGAATGTTCTTTTTGTTTCATATCTAGCTCTGGTTATTTATCCCCTGATGTCACTCTGTCGCCTCAATAGCTAGACCCGGCCCTGGTGCCACGTTCTTCCTGCAGAAGCTTCCATTGAGTCTGGCTGCGCTCACAGTGCCCTTATCTTCCTAAAGGCCCAAACCAGCTGCGCTGTGCAGGCAGAGGAGCTGCCGGGGGCAGCGAGGGCCGGCTGCTGCCGCAGGGAAGGGAGCTGGAGCCCAGCACGACGCCACAACCGCTCGAGCTGTGCCATGAAATGGAGCAGCTTCCTTCCCCTCCAGCAGTGCTGTGAGGGACAGGGGGAAGCCAGGGGCCAGCTTGCCCCCCTCTTCACTGTAGTGCAAAGGGTGGTCGAGGCTCTCGGCCTGGCAACGCCAAGGCTTCGCAGTTAAGAATTGCAGATCAGGTGATGTCTCTTTTTGTGGCCTCTCTGGCAAGGCTTCATCTTTTCCCTTCAAGCCACTGAGCTTTATTTAAAGATTTACTGTAGCGAGAGAGAGAGCAGGCAAAGCTGGAGCACAGAACATCTCTTCTAGCCTTGGCCTTTGGTCAGCAGCTCCTAAAGGGAAGGTGAAATGGCAGCAGGCTACTTCTTCCTTCTGCTTACAGCCAGTAGGGATGAGCTTAGCAGCTGATGCAGCGAGACCTGCAGGGCGCACCTTAGAAAGATGCTCGGAGTATTAAGCACCAAAGGCCAGCGATGCTTTGCCCCCAGCGTTGCCCTGGGGCTGGAGATGTCATTCTTCATGGAACTTTTCTTTGCAGTATGTGAAGAAACCGGCTGCTGGGTGTCCGTAAGCTTGGGGGCAACGGAGGTGGGCTTTTGGTATAGCTTTGCTGTAGCCTTTTTTTGGTCTAGCCTTGCTTTTGCTATAGCTTTGAGCTAGGTCAGCCTTTTCAGAGTTAGTTTTCTTGCTGCGTGTGTGGACAGGTAATGCCACTGGAGCCCCATAGCTGGCTGAACGCTGAGAAATCTCAGGCTCCCTGACGTTCCCCATCTCTGCTTCTGTTCTAGTCAGGAACCCTGCTATTACCACTTCAAGATAACGAACCAGGGACGTCGCACCCATCTGCTCTACTGGACAACAGAAGGCTTTGCCCCGTTTCGCCAGCAGGATCATCTCCCTGCTCTCACTACCACTAAAGGCAAAAATTCTTCCCAGAGCCTCAGACCTGCATTGCCTGTTTTTAAGCTTCGACCGCTAAGGATGGAGCTGACCCCGGGCAAGACCATGGACATGATGCTGGAAGGCTCCTCCAGGACTCCCAAGGTGAGGTCCTGCACGGGAGACAGCCTTTCCCATCGTATCACTGCCGCTTGGGCTTCTTCCGTAGCCCCTTGACATTTGCCTGAGAAAATGAGCAATTGCTTTCAAGAACTGTTTTAATGCCACAAGTTACCATGGCAGCACCAGTTGCTTTTCCTGCTGGCCACTATTGGTTGCTAAGGCTTTTCTTGTTGCTATAGCTACCGTAAGCCCAACTTGCTAATACCAAAATACGGGCTGAAGAAGGTGCTACTTCAGGGGCAAGCGGCAGGTTATAAGGTGTCACGTGCTGAGGCAGAAAGGAAGGGCAAAGAAAGGAGCTGTTTAGAGAGATTAGGGGCACAGGCAAAAAGTAAATAGAAAAATGTAAGGTAATATATCTGGGGGAAGCAAGGAGTAATCCAAAACACACCTGCGAAGGGAGGGAGTGTCTGGGAGCAGCATCATTTTTTCTCTCTGTATAAACACAGGCCGAGGGCTTGTCTAGCACTGAGTCTGGGAGGAGAAAAATGAACGCAATGTGTTAGCTCTAATGATCAGAGTGACATTCTCCACCCAGGAGACTGTTCCCAGAGATCATTATAACTGACAGCTTGACTCTTGTCAATATTTTGATAACAGCTCACCCCAGTCTCTCAGGCAGCCTCAGCATCCCACGGGCAGCCAGGTCCTGCGATAAGGTTGTGCACCTTTGGGCTGCAGCTCAGAGAGGGATATGCAAGAAGATTGCTGTGTGTTCCCCTTCCCAGCCCCCTTCCAGGGGAAATCCAGTCTTGCAAGGAAGCTACCGGCTGTGCTGGTCTGTGCTGCCATGCTCCAAAACCACTGGTCACAGCCGTTCAAGTGAATGGGAGGTGAATCTGCATTACCCCACTGCTGACAGCAGTGTTTTGAAGGTGTTTTCAGGGGTTGTTTCAGGGGTAGCTTGATGAAGACTTGATAACTTGGTTGACTGTGATGGGACTCTCCAGGTATATCCCTGTGCAGTTCTGAACCCTAAAGTTTTGCTGAAGGGAAAAGGCACCAAAAAGGAAACAAAATGATCAGGGCACTGGGGAAAATGTTGCATGGAAAGCTGAAAGGGGATCTGTGAGCTCAGCTCTGGCTATGTGGCTACTGGAGTCAAAGCCAAGACCCTGGGAGCAGACTTTCTATCTTCTTTGTTTATTGAGAAGTTAATACCCTTTAGGTTGGTTGGAAGCCCAACTCCCTACATTGGACATGTAGCACAGCTGATTTTGGAGGGTGTAAGCTCCAAGGAGGAGTTGTGTTGTGGTGTTGTACTGTAGGGAAGAGTGAGAAATGAGGGGGAGGAACTTGAAGTGAAACCGTGAGAGAAATCAGAAAAACATCTGGATGTAAGAGCTTCTGGCTGGTGCAGAGGGTTTCCACATGAAGTGAGAGACGCCTCTTTCATGGAGAGGTTTCTTTTCAGATCTGGCAGGACACAATACATTCTTGGGAATGGGTGAGCCCCTCTTTACTTGAAAGCAGGTTGGCCCGTTTGGATTTTTCCTATGCATCCTTTCCACAAAGGTTCTAAGAGAGGGTTTGCTGGCATTGGGCCTTTCATTGCCTTTTTCCCTTAATACAGTTATTTTATTTTTGTAACAACTTCCTACAGTTTCCTGGAAGTGTTATGCTTAGCAATGGGACATATGAAAACAATAATCATTTGAGGCAGTAATTATTATGATTGTAGACAGCACATGACTCACAAGTGCCTTCTGTGGATGCAAGCCTGTGGCATTATGGACATCTGAGTGCTGAATAAACAGGGCACAGCATAAAAAGAAAGGGGGTATATTTAGGAGACCAGTGATTGTATCATTATAATACCCACTGTTCAGTGATTGCCAAGATCCAGTGACAAGGTTTTCATCCAGGCTGTCAAAATCTTGCGTGTCCATAGTCAGATGGCCAGCAAATGCCCTGTGTTATCCAGATACCCTGCTAGCGTCCGCTGGGTGATGTGTGGCTCTCGTGCCTACAGGTAGTGAAGGAGCGGCTGCTGTGTCATGCCATCATAGAGGGCAAGGCAGGGAAGAAGCAAATAATGCAAGTGGATGTCACGTGTGAGTTCATTGCTCCTGTTCTGCAAATCTCCTCCAGGGAAATCACTTTCCGGGTAGAGAAGGTAAGTTTCTGGATTGCCTCCTGCCATTTAATAGGCAGCATGGCTCGCGACGGAAAGCCTGCAATGTGTGTGCATTTAAACAAGGAAGTTAAACAACCTCCTCTGAAATCTGTGGGGCTTTGGCAATTGATTTGAGTGGGACTGAGCTTTTCTCATTAGTACTTAGATCATTATTTCAGTTCCTCCATCCCCTGGGGTCATGGACAGTCTCTCCAGCTTGATTCTGCCTTTCTTGGCATAGAGACAGAGTTGTCTGAGCTACTGACCCAGGGTGGGACCTGTAGGACCCATGAGAGCATGGTGTGCAGGGTGAGCTTTGCACAGCTACCTGGTGGGCCAGCCTGGGGCTGCAGAGAGCAGATCGCTGCAGCTGAGCTGTGCTAAACCTCCAGCTCGCCCCTCGTGCAGCTCTGTGTAAAGTAGGTGCAGACCTATTTAGAGATGGGACTGTTTTTCGCTTCCTTGCTTATGTGAAATTGAGCCCTCTGTAGAGGGAGATCATGGCCACCGGTTTCTGTACCCAGTATGAAGGGAAGTTTACCAGCACCTTCTAAGGCATGGTGAAGTCTGAATGTTGCTCCTGTAGGGAAGCTGAGAAAAATTGAGGATCTTGTCACCTCCTCAGGCTGACAAGAAAAATTGTCAACCCTTGTCTGTTGTCTGCCTTCTCTGTTATGGGCACGGATGCCAGCACTAACAGATCTTTGCATTTCCCCAAACCTCACTGTGTTTGAAGGAGCCAAAGACGTCCTCCAGCTGCAGTGGTGATAACACTGGCACAAAGCAGCTGCCCTTCTCCTCTCCGGATCCTGATTCCTGCATCATCTTTCCCTCCCCTGCGAGGTGTCTGAAAAAGAGAAAATATTTCATTATTTAGTTTCTGCATTTTCCGGTCTCTCGTCTAGCTCCCTGCCTCCCAGAGTAGCACAAAATCCTGTGAGGAGGCAGTTCAGATTTAATTAGACACTTTCCAGCTATCCCTGATGCCTGCCTGCAGTCTGCTTGATGCCGCACACTCCGATTTATTGAGTGCAATGACACTGCAGCTGTTTGATACAAATACGTTTAGAACTAGTTTCCCAAACACTATCTAGTTTATATAAACCATACAGGAAGCCCAGAGAAACACATAAACAGGAAGTAGCAGCTTAGGCTGGAGCTTAGTTTGGAGTCTATAGACAGCTTGTCACTATAGCGAGGGCAGCAGGAGACGCTTTGCAGCTGAGCTGTCCAGGCTTCTAGGCAACTGGATGTGTGCAAACATCTAAATGTAACCTTAGGCTAATGCAATCTCTCCACTACAAGCTAAAACCTGCTTTCTTTACTGCTCTGGCTAGCGTCACTGCTTTTTATGAGACTGCTTGAGTCTATGAAGTTGTAAGGATTTACTGTATGTGAGTGGAAATGTCTTGTGCCATTCAGCCCAAGAGAGGAGACAAAACTGGAGACAAACAATCTGGTTTCTCTTTCCTTTTTGACCTTGTCAAGCAGCTGCCCCATCTAGGGGTCCTATTCCCCCAACTGTTCATGAGACAGCAACATTTCCCGGTTCCTTGGGGGGTGCTGTGGCTTCTAAACATGAAAAATGTTTGATATACTTAAAGAAAAGCCTTCTAGAAGAGCAGAAACCAGTAAGAATAGTAAATAGAGATGTCTGCTCTTTTGGGGTTGAAAATTTTGAAATGCAGCAGAAGGGAAAGGAGGTCCACGACTGCTACTTCAATTTTCTTTCTCTTTGTCCTCTCCTGTGTTTCTGCAGGAAGCCAGTGATGTCCTAACTCCTCAGTATGAGCCTCTTGATTTAAAAAACATCTCTTCCTTGCCAGTCAGCATTATCCTGTCCTTAGAACAACCCTTCTCCCTCTGTGATGTGGATCAGCAACCCATCTGTGTGGATGGTCAGGTGAGCAGCCACGGACCTCCCTACTGGTGTGATTTGAAGAGGGAGGAGTGGGGTGGTACCTTGTGGTCTGGAGGACCTCTAGTAGAGAAGCTTGCTTTTTAATGTCAGCTGGCCTGAACTAAATCAGATTCAAAACAAACTGCTGAAGGAAATGAAATATTGTCTGAATTGGGGAAAATGCACCTTAGGTCTAAGACAGCCCATGAGAAGGGGAGCAGCTGCTAAGTGGTTCTGGGCAAGCCAGATAGTAATGGTCTTTCCTGGAAAATGGTCACAGTGCTCTGGTATCCATCCTCAGATCACCTCAATAGCAGCTTGCTCTCTTTGAGGCCGGCTGTGCCTTCAGGAAGGCTCAGAGTGCTCTGGCTGCTGCCTGGCACCTGCCCCGTTGCTGTTGGGAGGTGGTGGACGCAGGCTGTGCTATGCACACATTGCTGTAGGCATTGCCACCACTTCTGTGCTCAGCAACATCCATGCCAATGACTAGCGCCGTGCCAAAGTCAGTGGAGCTGCACTGAAGCAAAGCCAGGCCAGACGAGGTCAGACTCAGGTCTGCTGACTCACCACCCTAACCCTAGTTCATGTCCAGTTTCTACATCGTTTCCTGGCAAGATGTGTTACTTGGAGCAGGGAGAGGGAAGCTCATTGAAGACTGAAGTTTTGTAAGTTTCTTGGAGACTTTCCTGAGCATGAAAGATTTTTCATGCAAGTAAGCTCATATTTTCCTTCTCCACTGCAAGGGTGAATCTGTAATGCAGTTGCACATGTGCTGAGCGTGAGGATAAAGGAGTTCTCTGAGTCAGGACCAAAGGCCCTGGCTTGCCAGAGAGCTGGTTTGGTTTTAGTGTATAGCTTTTGAGGGTCTAGAAATCAGTAGAACAATATTTACTTCCCTCTTGTGTTGATGCAGAGCACAGGAATGGGAGCCTGAGATGGTCTCAGACAAGAGTGTTTGTGGTGCTAGCAGTCAGACACACTGTAAAGAAAATGAAGGATGAGCTGAGAAGCCCATGTTGGGGTCACAATTTGAACATCATACATTTGCGCATTTCATGCCATCAGACCTTGGAACTTCATTGCACTGATGACTAATACCTCTTTATCTCTCATTGCAGGCCATAAAGCTGGAAATAGGGGAGGAACTTCATCTTTCCATCAGATTTAACCCTGCTTTTCATGAGGGTTTGGATATCTGGGTAGCAAAGGCAGCCCTGATGATACGGTTTGTTGAGCACTCTCATGAGGAGCACGTTGCCCTTCGGGGAGAAGTGTACTTTCCAAATCTCCATTTCCAGACCATGGCCCTGGACTTTGGCTGCCTCCTGAATGACACTGAAGATGTACGTTACATTGAGATGACCAACTGCAGCCCACTTCTTGTCCGCTATGACTGGTCATTCCTGACAGACAGTTATGCGAGCCAGATGAGGTACGTGCAGCTTTGCCCTCTCCTTGGAGCTCTTCTCCTTCCTGGTGCACTGTTTGTATCTTTGCAAAGCCTGAGGCTGTTTGCTTGAGATCTGACAGATTGCTTTTGACTTTCATACCTGGAAGAAGCGCCTACCAGTTGTGCTCAGGGTACAGGTGACCTCTACCAGTTTGAAGCTGGACAGGAGCCAAGCTGGGACCCTGAGAGCCTACTAGCGCTTCTAGTATAGTTCATAATCCTACTTTCTTATTTCTGGAGCCACAAAGCTGTGCATTGGCTTAGGTTTAGGTGCTTGGGCAAGCAGATATATAACATGAACTCTTCCCTTCCCTGCCAACCCTATTTGATGTCATTTCATACTATCAACCTACGTGAACGCTGCCAGCAGCAGGATGATGTGCTGCTATCCCAAGGCTCTTGCAGCTTTTCTGCTGTGACCCCCATACTGGTTCCCCTGGGAAGGGAAGCTGGCTTGGAAAGCTGCTTTCTCAGGCTTTCCTGGCCTGAGGCAAACACCACCTTAGTGAAGTGAGTTTTCACCTCTTAACATGCGTGTCACATTCACAAAACAGCTATTTAGCATTTTACAACAAAATGGCGGGTTCTGCTGTGTGTTTTAGGTGCAGCTATAGAAGCTGAGGGGAGCACTTGTCTGAGCATCCTTGGGGAGCAGAGCTATCCAGTGCTGGTCTGTGGGTTTCCAAGCCCAGGAGCAATCTTGCAGTCATTCTGGAGCACGTCTATAAACTCATCCCTAGCGGTTCTTCCTGCTGTGGCCTCTCTGCATAGTACAAAAGTCTAGCCTGGGCAGTTATTTTAATTACAGTAGCAAATAGTTTTTCCATAATGCCTTAGGAAACCCAGCACACCTAACTATTGCATATTGAAGTGCTGCTATTCTGAATAATACAGACCATCAATAAAGAGTTTTGTTTAAGGATTTGGGATCTGGTCCAGAGGAGGAGACTGGGAAGTGGAGATCAGCTATGCGGCTATATGGAGGGGTTGGGGGAGAAGACAGGCACTGGGGTAGTCCATGCAAAGCTGGGTCCTACCAAGCAAGAACATGTCCTTAGAGGGGCTGCTCTTGATGCATGGCGCTTTCAGGAGCAGACCCTAAAGGCTTCCAGTTAGGCAGAGGAAAGCCTGCAAAAGCAGGTGGAGGGAGGTGGGCAGGGAAGAGAGGAGCAGGGCTGTAATCTCTGCTTGAAGGCCCCTGTCATCTCCTGGTAAATTAGATTAGGGTTTAATTACAACCTGAAGGGAGAATCTAATTTTGATGATAGAACAATGCTTATATTTTATTATAACAGAGAAACAAGCACATTACAGCGAAGCCTGTGTGGAATTAATTTCCTCTGGGACCACTCGTTGGCTGGTTGCCTATTTATTGTTACTTTTATTTTTTAAAACCTCTTTGTTTTTGGAAATGTGAACACTGAATCAGTTTCCAGCTTTTAATTACCCCATCTCCACCTAAATTGACTTGACTGGACCTGAGCCTTCAGGTGCTTGTTTTTCCAGCGGATGCTGAGTCACCTGTCTCCACTGACTCTGCAGCAGCTGAGGGTCCTGAGCATCTGCCAGGATGGTGCTCCTTGCTCCAAAGGGCTTCGGCATAGCCCCTTTGCTGGCTTGTTAGTGATGTGGATGTTACGACAGCTCCCTTTTCTGCTCTGCATGTTAATTAAGCAGTAATGTACTCTCTCCAGGTTCCTCAGCAGACACCATGTGATCATCCATGGCAGAGCTGGAAATGAAGACAGTCTCCAAGTTATTAACACCTCAAATTGCTCATTAAGAGCCCAGCAGAAGGGTAGCATGTCAGATATTATTTCTGCTCCATGTTAAGTGCTGTTGGTATTGTTCATTCTAAATTATGAGATGCGGCTAACTCGGTCTAACATTGGGGGCGTTAAACATCAGGTCCCATGAAGGTGAGATCAGTAGAATTTAACTGTCCATCCCTTGTCACCAGGGGCCCATCATCAGACACTTCCAGCATTAATTAGCTAAAAGTATTTTTTGGCCAAGAGAGAAAAATGTTGTTTCCTTGCCTGGACAACACACTGTGCTTAGATTTTTTTTCTTCTTCTTCTAATTATTCAACCCTTTTTTCTTCCCCTTCCCCCTCACTTTTTAGTCACTATGCTACTTCCTCGGACAGAGCAATCATATAAGCAACACAGTCCAGCCATTGCTGCGAGGTTACCGACTCATGGCCCCCTTCTCTGACACTGCTATGCTCTAAATCTCTTGCTGTTACTTCTCTTCTAGACCTATGTGGTTAAAGACAAACTGAGAGCAGTTTATCCCCTCCCCTTGGACCTTGTGGTAGCTCAAAGCTAAATCTAGACTTTGCACCTAGATTGCTTTCTGGTGGGTTGGAACGGATCTTCAGAATCACTCAGCAGGAGATCTGAGGCCAGATACAAACATTTCACTATGTTTCTTATCTTAAAGGTTTCTCCTGCAAAGACTAATTGATTTGTCCCTGTTTCTTAAGAGAAGTATCCTGCTCCTCAGCATTGTTTGGGATTCCCGTCAAAACAAAGGCATCAAATCCAAGTGATGTACAAGGGTTTTCTTCTTAAATAACTGGATAGACCTGTGAGCAAATGCTCCCTTCTGCTACTGCCAAAGCCTACACCGTGGCTTATCCCCAAACTTAGCTGCTCTCTAGAGCTTCCATTCTTCGTTAAAGTAAATGGCGAGGCATAGCTTTCCGAGCACTGCTGTTCCTCCCTGACCCCTTCATCCCCGTCTCTGCCTCCTTCCTGTGAGCCAGATTAAGCCTTCCTGGGGCGCAATGCAAATATGCTGTGTGCTCCATGTGCCAGGATGGATCGGCAGGACGCTCTGCACCTCTGTGGCACGTGTCAAACCCGCTCCACATGTTGATCTGACATCTCCGGAGAATGGGAACTTTTTGGCTACAAATCATGTGTGATGAATGGCCAGCAGATTCTGCTTGGAGAGAGTTTTTTGAGCTAAACACATAGAAAATGACCGTCTTTCCTTTCCGTCTAGGATTTGCTCTGCCACAAACTAGAAATCTTTCCCAAGTAGGGTTCCTTACAGAATTTTTAGTTTCAAGTTTCTCTACCATGTCTCCTTACAGGTCCCCTGGCAGGTTGCGCTGCAGGGACCCTGTGAGCCAGATTCCAGCCTTGTTACTGACAAAAATAATTCTTTGTCCTGTTTGATTTTTTTTTCCCTGCTTTGTTGTTTTTATAAGAAAGAAGAAATGGAAAATATAGACAGTGAGAAATAGTGCAAGGCAAAAATCTGACAGCAATGCTCTGTCAGCCACCGGAGGGGAGAGAGGTAGCAACATGAGCAGCAAGAATAAATGTCAGAAACGCACACTTGCAGTGCCCCGATATTGGGGAGTCTCAGGCAGTAGCACAAACTCCACTTTCCTCCCCAGTGCTGTAAGGTGCCATCATGGCTGTGCTGACATTACAGTCTCCTTGGGGCAGTGTGTTTTGAGCTTTCGTAGTCCCATGGACACTGATTTTCCTGCTTAATTCACAAGTAATTTAGAGGATAAGAACAGAGGAGAGGAGGGCTGAGTGGTGGTGGAAATGTGCCAGCAGAAAGCATCCTTCAACTGTGTGTGTCTTGACATCAGTGGAGAAATTTTAATGGATCGGTGTGATAGGGAAATGGTCTTTCATTTCTCAGAGATAGTCTCATGTAACGAAGACGCTGGGTGTCAGTCTGCCTTCGCTTCTGAAATAGCAGTTTGGAGGCCACAAATGTGAGGAGGAAAGAGGGGCTTACGAGAGGCTCCGTGCTCATGGCAGACACCAGGAGCTAAGGGAAGCGTCATGATCAACATATGGGCAGGGAGGGAGACTTTTGGAAACTTGCTGCTGCTTTCCCCCTCCCCCCCCCAGACAGAATTAAAAATAAATAAAATATGAGTGCCTAGAAGGAATTTGGAGCCAGGAGTAAGCAAACCTACATAGTCGCCAAGTTTATATCAAAGACATAGTCCCAGATACTTGGTGTGGGATGGTGATGCTTAAGCGGGAAGAAGAGAGCTGCTTTCCTATTTGCGGTATGTCTGTAAGCTTCTCTCTGACTTAACGTTTGGGTTCTTCAGCATAGTGATCCTCGCCACGTGTCCTCCAGCACCATGCCTTTTCCACCACCAGACTGTTCTTTTCCTGGCTCGCTTGCCAGCAGGCTCAGCCAGCCTTCCCCAGGCCTGAGCTCAGCTTTTTCTGTTTGAGCTCTTGGGAGCATGACTGCAGGTTTGAGCCAGTACTGGGAGCTGGTTTCTGACCGCAGGTTACACTGATGCCCATCTGGAGGACATCTACACAGGCCATTGCACTGAGTTCAGAGCCCCGAATGGCTGGGTGGGAATTGCTTTGACTTTTACACTGGATTTTCTGGGATTGGGCCTCCTCATTTACCCGAGGGTGACAGACCCTGAGTGCTTTCATTTGCCTCGGTAGACTAGAGAGAAGTCCCAGGGTGTTAGAACAACGGAGCAGGGTGGGGAAGGAGAAGGAAAAAGCGTTGCTCTGATTAAAAGCACTGCACGTCCCATCCGAGATACTATCAGATAGCTGATTTCCTCCCTGTCTTTGTCCTGTGCCATCAGGGCGAAGCATGGGAGACTTCAAGGCAGAGCAGTGAGTCATCCATGCCGCGAGTGGGCTGCACTTAGATGGTGGCATTGCCTTCTGGTTTTAGCCGGTGAGAAGATGCTGGCTGGAAGGTGACTTTTCTCTGCTCTTAGGCCGGTGACTTTTTTGCTCTGCCGGTGATGTGAAGCCAGCTAACCTGGAGAGCACCTGACTTCTCTATTTGCTTTCTAAACATCTTCATTATTGAAGACATTCAGCAGGAAACTATGGTGCGTTTGCACTGCAAACAGTGTCATTCTCCGTATAAATGCCGTTACACCTCTGTTATGTAGATGGCTTTTGCTTTAATCCCCTCTGGGCAGGAGGCTGCAGCTCAAGGCCTGTCTTTGCAGACCTGTGGCAGGGCTCACTTTACTGCCTATTTATAAAACAAAACCTTGATTTCAGTTTTGGGGGGCAGTATGGTGTTGTATCCAGCCTGGCTGAGGCTGAGCAAGAGCATCGATTCAGGAATCTCTGCTGCCTCTTTCGCTGTTTGTTTCTATCTGAGCACCAGGGAAGCTGTCAGAGGAAATCTAGGTGGCAGGATATGGTATTTACTTCTGTTTGTTCGTTGACCTGCTGTCACTGTGCGTAGCAATGACAAGTAAGGTGGCATAATTTTCCAGCCCTCATTTCTCTAGCAGTTTCTCTCCCTTTGCTGTCTCTTCCTAATTCCTGCAGATTGTGCGTCAAACAGCTTTCCTTAAGGGATGATTTGTTCGAATCCACTGGTGTTGCTCTGCCTGAGTGCTGTTTCTGGTATCGTTGCCGCCCTTCCTCGTTGCCCCCTGTCTCAGGCCTGTCGTCACACGGTAGCTGAGTAATCTTTAAACATTTAGGACTCAAGACAAAGAATTTTAATCCAGGTATCAAGTCTTCATGTATTTGGGGGGGAGGGTAAATCTCTACTGGAGATCTTAGTTCCGATTCCTTCTAGTCAAAGGCACTTACCAACGTAGGCATGATGGAGAGCCCCGTTCTCCTGCAGGCTCGGTGTTCAGCCCGGAGATGCTGCTGCCGAGACAGCCAGGCTAGCCTGTGCCAGAGAGTCTCCAGGGAGCTTCCTGCAAACCCCTGTAGACAGCTGGGATTTTGCCCTGTTTGAGACTGGTGCTCTTCCTTCTCTTGGGGATGGTGGATGGACAGCATGCATTTTGTATGGCTTTAGGATCCCTTGCTGCTTACTGGCTGTTTTGAAGGCAGATGAGGAGCGTACCGGTCAGGAAGAACATTTCCCAAGACACGTCATCACGTATTTCTTGTTCAGAAGGGGTCAGATCTGCCAGGCATATCCCGGTGCTCTGTTTTCCCTTTGCATTACTGAGGAAGCAGGAGCTGTCCCAGCTTGGAGGAGGAGCAGTGCCCTCTTGTTCTCTAAAAGCCGGGTGGCCCAAGTAATCATGATGCATGTGACTTACCCCAAGGTTTCTAGAGACGTTACCTTTCACCCCCAGAGGTAGCTGCGTTTTTTCTGCCAGTGGTTTCATTGCCAATGACACTGACTGGGCACCTTGTGCAAGACCAACTGCCTACCTGTGCTGAAACCCACACCTCGACCGGCTGCATGACAAGGGGATGCAGGGATGACCTTGTGCTATAAAAAGCCACTCTGCAATGCTGCGATGGGACTGAGACCTGTGCTGGAGCTACAGACAGTGCCAGCCCCATCCAAACCCAGCTGAGAAGTGTTTTCTGGGCCCGGGGCAGATGTGCTGAGATGAAGCACTGTGGGAGAGATGCTGAGCAGGTGGGAAGCGGTGCAGTGGCCTTAGAGACGGTGGCATCGACACCACACACTCTATAGGCAAGGAGCCGGCGTGCACTACGATAGAGTCTGTTAAATGACCCTATTAAAAAATAATCTCTCTCATCCAGCTGGCCCGTGTCTCCAGCCCCGAAAATAGCTAGTCACAGTCTGCAGAACTGCCTCGTAGCTGCGCAGGAGCATTGATTTCCATGCTGCACTTAGAAGCAGGTGGCCTGTCTTTGCCAACCCAGAAAACAAGTAGAGTTGGATTAATGAAATGGGGAGCCCAAATAAGGATTCTGGGGACCTAGGGAATATGCCGCCATAAATCTGCATGTCCTATCTTGGAGAGGAAGGCAGCTGGCGAAGAGAGAGAAACCTTTTGCTCTTTGCAGCACAACAGCTTTGAGAGAGCTTCGGTGTCACAGGGAGGTTTAAGGGGGGCTCTGGGGAGAGTGAGATGATATTCAGAAATGGGTAAGGCTTGGGGACAGCCTGCATCATGGGTCCCCGACACGGGTAACCGCATGCCTCCTTCCCCTCCCCGAAAACAGCCAGGCCTGCAGGACAGGGCTCTGGCTGCATCACAGCTCTTCAAAGGGATGAGAAAAACTGATGGGGATGGATTTTGTGCCATCTCTCTTCCCCTCTCTGTCCCTTACATCAGGCCAAGTGCCTGACACTCCAGGAGATGAAAGCACCATCCTCAGCCACCTTCTCCAGTGCCCACCATGCTCCTGGCCTGAAGCGTGGTCCCCCGGGGCCCTTGTGCCCAGCCCTGTGTGTGCAGTGAGGGAGGGAGCCAGAGCACCCCCATTAAATGCCTGCAATGGGCTTAAGGGAGTGGTGTGAGACCTCCCACGACATCCATGCCTCCAGGAAGACCATCCCGCTGCCAGGAAAACGGCCGAGGGAGGTGGGAGTCCCTGAGGTGTCAGGTATCCCAAGGGTCTCTCTTGGTGTGCCCTTCGTTTTTTGAGAGTGCTTAATTTAATTGACGCCTCCTTTTCAGCCATCCTGCCCTCAGGAGAGTCGTTCCTTCTCGTCAGTGCGAAATGTTTTGAACTGAGCTTGTTTTGCAGAGCCCCATTGGTTCCCCCTGAACTGGCTGCTCACCCCGGGTGCAAAGCTCCTGGGTGCTAGATCCCCCCCTTTCCTCTTCGCCCCCCGATTTTCCCACCTCGATGGTGGTAGCTGTGCTCTCTGCCTCGCTCGCCTGCCCACGTCGCCCAAATCTGGCCTGAGCCAGGCCGATCCCGCGCCACGGTCCCTCCCGCCATCCTCTTGAGCTCGATGCAAGTGAGGATGGACCATTAGACTGCGAGCACGTTTCCTGGGAATCTGTCTGTCTTGCAGGGGGTAATTACGTTGTACTATGGAAGTGACCTTTAATAATAACTCAGCAGTGATGTTAACTAACCATTTATACAGACTGTATAAATTTCAGTAAAAACCCCACGCAGCCTTAAATCTGTCTGTAATTTCGGTTGGTATAACGAGCTCTGCCCCTTCTGGACCGGGGATGGATGGCGATGCCGGCATGCTTGGCGGGGTGGAGCCTCAGCATCTCCTGATTTATTTTGGGATGTGACCCTAGGAAATATGTTAAATGCACTGGAACTCTTTCTTTTTGGTTTTGGTTTTGGTTTTTCTTCTGTATTTTCTTTGTTGTTATTTCTTTACGCACTTCTGCCTTCCCCCGCGGTGAGCAGTTGTGGGATGGGGTTAAGGGGGGTGTGCTGGTCTGTAGGCATCGCTGCCTGCTGGAGATGTGATGATAGGAGACACAAGCGGAGACACACTGTGCCAGGGAGCTCAGATCAGTGTGTGCTGGTGGAGACACCTTCTGGGGTTCAGCAGAAGTGGTTGAGCCTAGCAGAGCCATTTCCTTCTAGGTGAGGAAAGCTCTGTAACTTTGCCTGGCTCCAGGACATGCTCCGTCATCTTGTCTCCCTCCTTTCCTTGCTCTTTGGCACTGTGGAGGGACAGTAATGCTAGCTGGCAGGCAGAAAGGCTGCCAGCCATGCCAGGTTGTCCTCCAGGCTCTGTCTGCAGTTGGGTTTTCCGGTGGTCCGGCTGTAAGCAGGAAGGCTGTGGAGAGCTAGCACTGGCAGGGTGGCATGGGTATATGCTGCCCTCGCCCCACCGGATGCCTCAGCGCAGGCTCGAGCCCTTGTAGGCTCATCTTTGTAGGATGAAAGAGGCCTCCCAAGCCCACCGAGTCTGGTCCCTGCAATCCCAGGCTCTGTCCTGTATTATCCCTTTCACAAACTTCTTGAGATCCAGCTTTGGTCATCTGCAGGCTCTACCCTAAGGAGAGCGTAGGTGGAGAACATCTCTGTTCCCGTGGCTAGGAACTTTCTCCCAATTGCCTGGAAGCACTTGGGACTAGCTTGTCCTTCTCAGTCGAATGCTGGCGTTAGGCTGAACTAGTCCTTTGCCTACTCCTTGCTTCCGAATGCTTGCAGTGGTCATGGCCGTGTCCGTCGTTGTTTGCCGAGCTCTCTGCGCTTGTCCTCATGAAGACATCTCAAAAATGGCTCATGTCTTGGCCCCTGACCCAAAGACAGTTTGAGCATGTCTCTCCCTCTTTGTTATCAATTAAAGGAGCTGATACAATCACCTATCTACAGAGGTAATTTGGAGTAGCTGGTCAGATTGTAATTGTGGCTGATTAAATAGAATCTTCCAAATTACACTCATCGTGGCTTGTTTAATTTTGAACAAAGATGACAGATTGTATTTATCGTTAGAGCTACTGATTTGCTCAGAGACCTTTGGCCAGAGTCTGACTGAGAAGCTGCCAGGAACTTCCTCCTGCCTCACCTGATGCTTATAAATCCTGTGGCTGATGTGCAGAGCATGAGGAAGGACTTAATGGGTAATGTTTTGCTATCAGTAAAATCAGTGCAGGTCAGAATAACTCCAGTAAAGTCAGAGGAGACATCTCCCAGAGATACAACTTGCCAGGGATATGAAGAGAGAAGAAAATACCACTTCATAAGGATGAGCTCCACAGAAGATTTAAACACCAAGTTGACCGTGTCAGGGATCACCGAGGAGAGCTGCAATGCAGTGAAGTGAAGCAAAGTGTCATGCAGATATCAACATTTGTGGGGACAGAGCTTCTCAAAAGAGCAGGGATGGCTTCTATCTGGCACTTCTCCTCATGCCTGTCTGCAGGGCGAGGTCTGCTTGTGTGATTGCTAAATAAATGGAACAAAAAATGGAAATATACTGTGCAAGGTGCACACTATATGAGAAGGAGCTGAGGGGCCTCCAGAACCCCCTGTGATTCTTAGCGTAGAAAGTGAAAGAACAGTTGAGATTTGGGATTTTTTTCAGATGCACCCAAGCACCTGCCTTTCCTGTGGGCTTCAGCAGGAGCTGAGGATGCTCAGTGCACCCAAAAATCGAATCCTGCAGCTCCTGCTCAGCAGTATTGGAGAGCTTTGGTTGCTAACCTGGGAACACAGCATATTTCTCTTCTTTTTCTGTAGCGATGTCCCTGCTTCTCTCCCACAATTTCTGCTTTTGAAAAAAAAAGTAATAAACTCTCCCTCATCTCTTAAAAGTAACATTTTGACTCGGCTAAGTAAGTCTCTTTTAAAACCGCATATTAACTGCTAGTTAATTAATGCTTGGTCACAGTAGGATGGCCCCAGGACCACTCACTGCATTCAGACTAACACCAAATCCAGTTTAATCATTTCCAGCATGTACAAAACAGAAGACGGAAAACTCAGACTCACTGCAGTGGCGTTGCTTCTCTTTTCTGTCTCTCCACTGCCTGGTTTGAATTTCAATGGATGTTTCAGTGAATACACAAATTTCATCTTAGCAAAGGAACTTACCCTAGCAAGGGAATTGTCTTCAGGGCTTTAGATTTGGCTTCCCACTTTTGTTTTTCTTTTTTTTTTTTTTCCCTGTAAACAGAAAAAAGTATATGTTCCTTAATGTTCAAATTTGCAGCCTGGTGGAGTCTTACAGGTTTTGTATGAGCAGGAGCTGAAAATATTGTAAGGCATTGGAGGTTGCTGAACCAAACCCCAGCTGTTAGAGAAGCATCTTGGTCTGTTCAGTGCTGGCAGTGTTTTCCTCTCTTGCTGTTTTAGCTTCCTGGAGCCCAAACCAGAATATTGCTGTCTCCCAGGAGGTAGCGCGTTGACTGGCGTGGCTAGTAAAATTACCTAGGACTGTAAGATATTTCAGCTCTTCCATTTAATGAAAAAAGGTGATTGCTTTCTGCCCCGCGCATTTGCTGCTGACTGGTGGGGCAGGGGCGTTCCCACTGCAGTGCTGTGGTTTTCGGGCACCTGTGCCAACATCCGATGGCTCTTGTGCAGCCGGAGCTGGCAGGCTCCCATCGTTGCGTGTGAATCTTCATGTTCGGTTTTAGGAAGCGGTGTGATTTCTAGCTCCTCTATTTTGGGAGGGTGTGGGAGGCAGTGTGAAGCTGTGTCCTTAACGGGCTCAGAAACCAGGAGGCAAACTGAGATTTTTCACAGCACCACTGGCAATGGTGGCTGGCACACGATCGTCCCGGAGCTCAGCCTAGCCCGGGGGACACCTCTTGCCGTGGTGTTGATCTGCCCTCGTGCCTGTGAAATCTCTGCTCCAGATGCTTTTTGTCTCTCAGCTCCCTGACGAGGCCAGGAAGGTACAGGCGCTGTACCATCGGGGATGAAGTACTCGTGCCCACCTTCCTGAGCTTTGACTTTCTGTGTGCGTCACTGAAACCTGTGGCCATGGGGCCGTGCGGAGCTGCCAGAGCAAGGTCACGTCTCTGTGCAAGGTCTGTGTTTGGATGAAACTGATTTTCCTCTCTCCTTGTCCAACGTTGGGAGCCTGAGTAACTAGTTGAACCTCAGGGATGGGCTGTTGGGTGGCCAGTGTTGGATGAGGTGGACCCAGGAAGGTGAACACCTGGTTTCCAACCCATCCAACTTCAGGCCAACCTGCATAAGTCAGAAGGCTCCATATCTCCACTCCAGCATGCAGACAGAAGTGTCTCTGAACCCTTCAGCACCTCTCTGGGGATGGGACGGGTCCCCTCTGCAGCAGAGACATGCGGGTGCACAAGCCAGTTTCTTCCATTCACCACCTTTCCTGTGTTCACAACTGCTTCAGGGATGCCCCAAAAGTCCCTATTCATTTCAGAGAATGAGCTGGCTGAAGACTGGGCTGGGGCTGAGTAACATTAGTGTTATCTTTGCCTCTTATCCTTCCTGTTCCTTCTGCTTTTCTAAGACAACATGCCTTCCTTCAGTGCCAAGAAGATTTATTGTCCCGGCGGTCAGAAATAAGGTACCTCTCTATTGACACCTTCGATTCCTGGGGGTGCATGTGTGTATCTCATTCCCTCTGTTTCTGTGTTACACTTCTTGTTATTCATTTTGACTTTTCCCCACTCATAAGAGTCACTCAGTGTGTTCTGTGCTTCTCCTCAGCAGGACTTGCTAATCACATCATCTCCCCGCACCAGGTCCCGGAGGGCTTCTACTTTAGAATGAAAAATATTGTTATTGTCTAGGCACTGTAAGTCCCATGAAGTTGCCTCAAACCATTCTATGAAACTAAAGGTAATTTAATAAATGATTATGGATTTTCCGTCTTGTGGCTTCGCCTCTCCTCAGGAGCTGTTATTAACCTGCAGTGTCTATCAGAGGCAACTCTAAGAGGCATGGCTTCATCTCCTCGCTAGGGTGGATTGAAGCTAGTGGTTTAGGTACGGCCACCACGGCATCAGCCAGGCAACGTGCTGAGTGGGTGCATGGACAAAGTGCCCGGAGCACTTGAAGGAGCTCCGGGCACTGGCAATTTGCCCCAGCCCTGAGCTGAAGTCTCTGCACCCCCAAGCAGCTCGTTTCCATGTCGCTCCTCCTCTTCCGTGCAAAGTCAGCCGGCTGCTCCCAGCGTGCTTGCAGCAGCGCGTTAAGCCAACCTGCCTAGGTGTGTATCGAAGCTGCGCACGCGAGTGCTGATCTGGAAACAAAAGCCAGGCTTAGCTAACAAGCCACAAAACTAAAGACAAGTATTCAGCTGGGATCATGGCATCAAGGTAGTTAGGCATCTAATTCCCATCTGGGAAGTAAGCACAGGGATTCTTTTAAAAATCTGCCTGTTGGACTATGGGGGACGCTTTTGCGGTTGGTTTGAGTGTATCCCTCTAAGCCCGTTCTTGTGGTATTAGAAATATGAGCAGAGTTACAAATCTAACTGCGAGCGCAATTCAAAACTGGGAACTGAAGCTCCTAAGTTATCTAGAAACACATGAAAATGTGAAGGTATATACTTTTTATTGATTGTTTTTGGCCCAACTGTAAACTCGGACGCTTTTGTAAAATGAGCTGTTGAACAGGTTTGTTGAATCATTTACCAAATTGGTCCTCAAACAATTTGCATTTAGCAACCGCTGCGTGCAGCGGGGAGGTAATCACACCAGCGGTAACTGTCACATAGTTTATAACCTCGTTGCAGCAGAATTGCTGCCCTTTTAAAGAGAGGCGATGCTATAGCCGTCGTTTTACAGCCGGAGAATTTAAGCGGCATGTCACAGGCAAGGATTACCTGTAGAGCAGCAGGCATTGAATCTCATCAAATGAGATTTGCAGGGTATTGATCAACAATGACCAAAATTTCCTTTCCTAAAGCCAGTGCTAATTGCTGCCACTGCTACTTTGGCTCGCATTCGCAGGGATCAACGGGCTGGTTAATTGTGAATCTCTGCCTGGAGTTGCTTGACGTGGTTTTCCATGTCACTGGTGGCCTTGCCTGTGCCAGGATGTCTCGTGACATGGGGGTACACCTGACATGTGGGGCTTTATCGTGGTCAAGGCTCTGCTGGGTCTTTTTGCAGCATAAAGCCTTTACCTGTTCTGTCACCGGGCCCCTTCTGGGGGCCTCATCCTGCTGAGGGGCCCCATGGACTCATCCCTGGGAGGTCTCATGCAGGCCCATGTTCGTATTCATTTTGTTTTCCAGGTTTAGCCCTCCAAATCCTACATTTCTCATCAAACACCAAGCACTGAAGGAGGAGGAAGCCCGGACGGAGCACTCGGCAGCTGCGGAGGGCAACCACTCTGTGAGGTTAGTACCAAAATACCTGCATCAAAAGGGTGACAGAGGGCTCCGGGGCACTGCCGTGGCCTGAAAACCACATTTCCAGAGCGGGTCCCGTCACCAGGAGCAGCGGAGATGCCTTCCCTCAGAGGCTCACGTGGGGGTGGAAGTGCAAAGCTTGGGGGACTGGCAGCCTCACCTTGTCCTCCCTTTCCCTGTAGAAGCTCCAGGGACGGGAACATGGAGAAGCAAGCTGACGGTATGAGGGCAGCGGGGGATCCTGCCCAAGAGCCTGCAGGCACAAAGGACTCCCCAGAAACGAAGGTAGATGTTCTTGTACGCCCACCGCCTGCGTTGTCTCCCCCAGCTTGCCACAGCAGGACCGTGCTCATGCCACCCTCCCTTTTTACTGTCCTGCTGTCTTGTGCCCTGAGAGTGGGGTTGGCTCCTGGGGAGGGTGAAATAGGGCAGTTTTGTTTGCTTTGAGAACCTACTCAGATTCTACTGACCCAGGTTGGGGTTCTTTGGTTTGTTTTTTTTTTTTGCAACATCAGATGAGGTTTCCAGTGTCCAGTCTGCACCGAGCCACACCGTCTGCTGGCCTCTGTGTACTGCCCACCAGCTCGACCGCAGCCAGAGCTGCCCGTTCTCACGCCTCTGCCTTCCTCTGAGTCCCGGCATTGCAGCGATGCCACATGCTTTTGTGAAACGAGACCTTGCAAAGTCACTGGCTCTTCCTTCTGGCTTTGAAAATACCCTTTGACTTGCTGACCTTCCCTGTGAACCTCACTGCTTTGGAGCTTGACCTTGGAGCTAGTGGCTACTTATTCTGCATCCTCTGGGACAGAGACTGTTTCTGGGGCATTAAAGCACAAAAGCACAAGTGACAAAGCAGGAGAGGTTCAGGAAAAGCTACCATTAGCATTAAGTTCAAGGAGAAGGGTTGCACCTGCTCACATAAAAATACTGGCAGTCTTAACATTTTAGCTCTGCAAGTTTTTTCTTTATCAAGAGAAATGATACCCTATGGCTGTAAAGAACAGTATGGCCGAATGTTTTTGGACAGAGGCATGAAGTCTTCCTTATTTCCTACTTTGTTGCTATGTATGCACAAATAAACCAGGGACATTCATGTGGACATGGCTGAGTAGGGTACAAAGTTGCCTCAAAGGGTGCATCTGTATTGCAATTTTTTCTGCTGCTTATGTCATTGTATCAAGGTGATATCTGTGTAACCTTCCTGGGGAGATGGAAGATCAGAAGCCTAGAAAAAACATGAGGGATTGTGAGTTTGGAGAGGTCCTGGTAGGGCAGGAAAGGTTAATAATCCTTTAATAATCCACATATTTTTTCCTCTTGTAAATTAATGCTAAGGAAAAGGAGAGAGAGGCTATGGGTTGTCAATGGTATTCTCAGAGCCCTGTGCTACCAAAACTAATAGCAGTGGTTGTGTGTTAGCTGAAAACTCTATAACTTATTGTCGAATGGAAACCAAGCTGCTGTATAAGGCCAAAAACTTTCAGTGGTGTGTGCACTTCAGAGTGTGTCAAGGTTGGCCAAATTCTACAATTCCCTCCTCCCAAGAGCAGGAGGAAATGTGAGAAGACCCAGCCATCTCCAGTGCCGTACCTATTGGGGGGGTCCAGCCTGTAACGGGTCTAAGGATGTCCCATGAATATTCTTGCAGACACTGCTGAAGTCAAGGCCACAGCACAAAGCACTTCTTTACAGTAGTAAAGAAGCACAGAGATTTCTACAACATATTCTTAAACATCAAGGGTAGTCACAAAGCCCTCATTTATAAATAGGAGTCAAAAGATCAGGGACAAGGTCCTTCTGCAAGACGACACCTTGAGGTGAAATACCACTGAACCAGCTCTCAGTTGCTGCAAGACAGAAAAATATCTCAGGTGCCTTTTCAGAAAGGTGCCATTCAAAAGCATCCTCAGCTCTCTGGCACTGACGAGTGCATCAGATGAAATCGAAGCACCGTCTGAAACAGGAGATTTGTGCAAAGCACTTTCTAAGACCTTATTTTGCTGTTTTTAATGCTTCTCATTGGCAGCTGCATTGCCATTTTTGTCAGGGAAAACCTGACCAGTTTGGGTTTGGGGTTCTTGGTGTGTTCCCCGTGCAGCATCTGACGTGCAAGCAGTCAGCGTGCTGCTGTCATGAAGGCAGCAGATGGTGACAGATGGCTACTGCAGACTCACCCAAATGGCGATGTCCAACCTGGATCTTCCTTGTAGGGTACAAGCTTGGTGCTGATATGTCAAGTGGGAGAGAGAAAGGGAGCCTTCCCCTGGCTGGTGTTAATCTGTGTCCTTCTAAGAGTGCAGGAAGTGGCAACGCTACTGACAACTGCAGGAATAAATTAGAGGTTGTCACTGTCCACTGTCATGCCGCCTGTGTCCCGTCCATGTGTACGGCATGCATGAGCAAGCCAGGACTGGCGCGAAGGTGCGACATGCCCTTGGGGTCTCTGCCATGAGTAAGCGCTGCATATACCCACCTCTTCATGCAAGCTTGTATATAGCAAGAGTGGGCCGTGCTGGTGCCTGATCTTAGGTTTGAACCTACGCTTAGCTGATGGCATGAACATACCCATACATGATTTGCACCCAGGTACCATCTCAGGCTGCTCCTGGCTTTACTAAGTTCTTTCTTATACATCAGAGTGCCCACAGGAGTCATCTCAGTGGGTTCAGCAAAGAGTCTGTGCAGGTGGGGTGCAGATGTAGACCCTGCTGCAACACAACATTGCGGTCTCACTTGGACCAGCAATCGGCTTACTAGAGCTCATGGTGTTTGTTTTGCAGCTGCTAACATCCACTGCTAAGGAGGAGAAAAATGCTGCGGAGACTCAGAACCTAGTGGGGACCGAGGAATTACTACCAGTCGTGGAGACAAAACCATTCACCTTGGGGGTAGAGGAGGTAAGCAGGAGTCTCACTTGTTGCTGTGTCTCGTTTCTGTGTTTCTAGTGTGGCAAACAGTTATGTAGCCCCCCACTCACATTCGTGGCCCTCGGTGCTGCTCGCAGCGAGGCCTCACACCCCTCCAAGCACACCATCGTGCAGTGCTGCCAGTGCTGAAGCAACCGTCATTGGAGAGGCCGTGTAGGGCATGTTGATGTGGAGGGCGTTGTTCATCCTGTTGTTATTAAGCAAGCGGTAAATAGAACATTTCTGCAGTGATTTTTGCTGTAGCGTCTTAACAGAGAGCATATTATATTATATATTATAAGATCGAAAATGAGAAGTATCAGGGGTCAAATGAGCTGGGTTGGAGTCCTCCCCTGGCTCTGAGGACTGTCAAATTTGTGTTTCATGTTTCTCTTAAGGGCAATAAAAGGTGCTTCTAAAAGCAAGTTCCGCAGCAGAGAGAATTTGTTGCTGCCAGGAGACCTTTCAAGTTGCCTTAATGTAGTGTATTAATTAATCAATGTGTTAATTAATTAGTGAGTATGGGGAAAGATTTTCCCATGGTCCCTCTACTGGAAAGTGGAATTGATGGAGGAAGAGGTTAGGCTAAGTTTGTCTGTTTGAGGAATACGTCCCCCCAGCTACGTCTGGCCATCGCTCCAAGCCATTCAGCCCACCACCTCATTCGAGAGTCAGAGGGGCAGGATGGCTCTTCTTCTGCATCCATCTCGATGCTCGACGTCTCAGTCTCCCCTCTCCTCCACTGCCTCCAGGTTTTTGATATTCTGCCGCTGTACGGAGTGCTGCAGCCAGGTGAGAGCCAGCGGGTCGCGTTCACCTTCTACGGCCACACGAACATTGTCGCCCGCGTCACGGCACAGTGCAAGGTGGAGGGCGGCCCGACGTACAAGATCGCGCTGAGCGGGGAGGCTTCGCTCATCAACTACCTGTTTGACATCAAGGAGATTGACTGTGGGCTGCAGGTATCGCGCACTGTCGCGAAAGTGACCTCCCCAAAGTGTCCGTCGGGAATTCCTCCCCTTGGAGGTTGTGCAGCTCCTCCAGTTTTGTAGGAGGCAGGCGGAGCAACTCCGCTGCTCCCTGGGGCAGAAGAGGTCCCAGCAGCGATCTCGAGAGGGACATGTCCCGGAGGCATCCATGCGCTGATCTGCTCCTTCAGTCTGAGGCCCGTAGATGTGTTGTTTGGGTTGCAGAGGCTTGAATAACGACCAAAATAAACCCACGAGGGAGTTATCTTGAGCTTCCCCATCCCTGTAGCTGGAGGAAATTTCCCGGAGCTGAAGCACTGATTGGGAAAGTTGCAGGAAGACTGATACCTCTCGCTCTGGGTCCTCCTTTCCTCAGTGATGCTGTTTGGCTCAGTGCTGCAGCGTAGTTGGGGAGGTGCCAGGAGCCTCTCGCCAGCCCTGAGCCCTCCCAACTGAAGCCTTTGCTAGGAAAATCATGGGTGCTCCCTGCTCGAGATTAGAGAAGTCTTGGGGTTTCCGGTGTCTTCAGGCCATGTAGTGGTAGCCAGGCAGAAGAGAGGTTTAGTAGCACATGTTATTCTGGGCAAGGTCAATAGCTCTTCCAAGCTGGTGACACGCGCTCTGCTCTTTCCTGCTACAGATTCAGCATTTTCTAGCCCCGTTCTGCCTCTTGCTGTGCCTTCTCGCACAGACTGCGTTTCCCTGGGGGCACGGTCAAAAGCAGCCCGCTTGCAGCAGCTTCGCGTGTTTCCTCCCCCTGCTGGGCAGCGTAGCTGTCCCTTTTCCAGCCCAAGTTACCACTGCATTAGCAACATTTCAGTTAATGAATTGCTCAGTTCTCAGCAAAAGAGGTTCTGCCCAGGCATCCAGTGCTGCTGGTTCAGCTGGTGGGTGGTAACCTGGAAAGCCCCTTGTGCTTCTGTGATTTTAATCCTGGGAGACTCAGACCCCGTAGCTAAACCCCAGAATAATCCTTGCTTTCCTTACCTTCACTTAAAACCCCCACAGATATTTCTGGCTCTTTGCCCTGTGTGTATTGCACTGTCTCCCTCCCTTTCTCCTGTCACTGCAAGCTCTGCACATACTCATCTGCAGGTGCCTTTTCTTCTGAAATGTCTTTGTGTTTCTTTCAGACAGTGACAGGAGGACCCAGGGATCACAATGCACCTGTGACTTTGCCAAAGAGAAATGACGTATTAAAAATGAGGCAAAGGAGAAAGGCTGAGAGAACAGCCGCTGGGATTTTGGCATTGCTGCATGGAGCAGTTGCCCTGATCTACCTTTGTTTTCCGTGGGGTTTTTGCAGAGACTCTGGCTGGTCCCAAAGCAGGACTGGTTCCCAAAGGAGGAGCAATCTGAGACCCAGAGGAAGCCCTGGGGAGCAAAGCTTGCTGGGGGCTGCGGGGGTCTTTGCAAAGCAGATTCTCTCTGCTAGTTAAGGGCTGCTTGCTAGATAGGAGAGGCCAGGCTGGGGGGTATCCCCTGCCCTATACTGGGGGAACCAATTACAGAATAAGCTTCCCACCGGAAGTAAAGTTCCTTCTTTGCGTTTCAGTTAGCTCTTAGATTATACCGTAGAGCCGGAGGGCTTGTATCCTCTTTGGTTTCTTTGTTACTGATCTTTACGCAGTTGTTGTTGCACCTCTCTGTGCTCCCATGACTATTTGTCCTCTGTGGAGCTCTTGGCCCCTGCAGTGCCCTATGGCAGTGGGTTCCCCAGGTTAACAGCATACTACCCAGGAGAGTCCGTGCCTTTACCTCCTCTAAATTCCCTGCTTCTCACTTGCATTAGATATTTGTGTGATCCCGTGCTATGGAAAGCGGGAGTGGATTCCCAGCAACAGACCTGGGTCTTCAACCTCCCACTCCTCCGTCCTCTCCCCAGCTGTTCAACGAGGTCTCTGAAGCGAAGCTCACCCTGCAGAACAGCGGGAAGGTGGGATTCAAGTACACGGTGCTAAGCCCCAGCGTGGCCTCTGCAGACAACCCTGTGCCTGGTGTGCCCCTGGTCTTGCCGGCCACGGTGAGTACGAAGGCAGCCCGAGCGATTAAGCCTGGCCCAGGCGGCGGGAGAGCGCTGTGCTGCCCGGGAGAGGGGTTATAAATCCAGCCGGGAGAGAGGACACAAGCAATTGCGGCCAGGAGCACAGCGAAGGTCAAGCAAGCGCAGTTTGTAATAGACTCCCGTAAGGGACTCGGAGCGGCGGGCGGCTCTGCTATCGTATAGCGGCGAACAGCGGGAGGCACAAGTGCTTCGGTAGCTCTTTGGGCCCCGGCTGCTGAGCTCTCTGTTTGCGCTGACACTGGAGCCAGATGGTGCAGGCAGGGTCACCTTACCCAGGTGTGCGATCGGACAGGATTTAGTCCTTGCCCCTGCCCATACCAAACCCTGCCAGCATGAGCCAAGTGAGACTTCAGTGGTGGTTCTGACATGCTGAGCAGGAGCTCTCCACCCCAGCTCCTCGGTGCTGCACAGATGCCTTCGTGCCGGCGCAGCATTCCCTATCTGTGTCCCTTTTTGCGGTAGGAAGCCAAATTGCTTTCACTCCTGAGTTCACTTGCCTGTCTCCTATAGTGGATGGGACACTGATGCCCTCTTGCTGCAAGCTTTTGGAGACACAGCTCTGTTTGGGCCCGCGCAGAGTTGGTGCCGTAACAGCATCGGTCTCCTGGCAGCCCGCCATTCAGCCAACGCGGCCAAGTGCCTGCTTGGCAGGGCTTTTTTCTCCTGCAGCTGTGTTGTGTGTTGCTGTCGCTCTCATGCTGCCGCGATCTCCACAGCCCTTAGCCTGGCCAGATGCTGTGTGCCGGCCTCATTTAGTGCACGCACAGCACACGGCTCCAGGGAGCTGTGATGCATGGAGGAATGGCTCGAGGGAAGAGCGGTAACCAAGTGTCCGTGTGGCTCCTGCTCAGCTGCTCCTCCCTGCAGCCTGCCAGGGAAGGTCTCTTGGGGTGCCGGAGAAGACAGGGGAGCAGGGGGCTGCCCTGCCTGGCCCAGCTTGCAGCGTGTGAGCCAAGAAAACCTGCGGATGCCTCCCGTCGCCCAGAGCAATATTGCGGTCTGCTTGCATTTGCTCTCTACCTGGCTGGCATTAGCCCAGCTCAGCGCTCCAGCAGCCCTTCTGGAAGCCCAGAGAGGAGGTGTCCTCCCCTGTGACATGTTTGCTCCTCGGTCTTGTCCTAATCTGTGCTCTGCTCCAGCATTTCCAGAGAGGTACATTTACAGATCACTGTGAGTTCAGTCTCACGTGCTCTAAGTGAGCTGTGCTGGCAGGAGACGTCCTGGTTGTGATATGTCAATATGGGCTCAGAAGCAGCGTCTGGCCCCTTCACTCAGCCTGGGAACCACTGCCATGCTGTGACAGGAGCTGCCAGCCCGGCAGAGGCGCAGGCGTTTTGCTTGGCCTCGGTAGCAGCTGGCAAAAGAGCCTTTATTTATTCGCAGTCTGGCTTGGCTAGCAGAGGGTGAACGTTTTTAACAGAAGAGCTATACTCCTGCTGAGCAAAGGGCAGCCTGTGCAAAGTGACTCCATCTTCATGCCCCCTCTGAAGGACGTGCACGGCTCATTGCTGCAGTACACGTGCATCAAGTGCGATGAGTGTGCCCATCTCCGGTGTGCCCTTGGCACGACTGGCTGTGCCTCGCTCTCGTGCATCTCCACACATCCATCTGACTGCTCTGGCAGGAATAGCACATTCCTAGTTATCCCTTTCCAAAGCCCAAGGGCACCTACAAGGGCGAGGGGAGTCACTCTGCACAATATCCTTGAGGAACTCGGTCCCTCCTCCGGTCTTATGATTTTTCCTTGGACGCAGGTACTGGAATAGGGAGGGTGTGAGGCTGGGCATCTGCTGTGTCCAACCTGGAAGGCCCAGGAAAAGCTGGCCCCAGTCACCAGTGTTATTTCTAGGAGATCTGCAGTGTGAGACTGAAAGCTCCCAGGGTGTACAGCCCTTCAGGGTGATGCATCCTGGCCTAGGAGACTGGAGCTCTTGGATGCAAAAAAGCTAGAAGATGGTGCTGCCTGACTGTTCGTTTTCTTATCTTTGACAAGCTGCCTTCCCTTCTCAGTATGCATGTCTACCATCTGGACCACCCAGCCATCAAATGGTCTTTGGCACATTCCCTCCTCTTTTCCCGCACCCTGCAGGGTTACGTTGGGTCTGGTGAGGAACAGCTACTGAAAGTCTATTACCTGCCTGGAGTGCCTGGAGACTTCTACAGGACTTTTCAGATCCAAGTGGGTCACCTTGAGCCAGAAAAAATCTCCCTGAAAGGAGAGGGGATCTTTCCCAGGATCTACATGGATCTGCCCAGGAACATCAAAGGTAAGCGCTGCCTGTCTGCTCCCCAGGAGGGTTCCTCATTTTTCTCCCATGCCATAGGGTAGCTGCACACCCACTTCCACCAAGTCTGGAGATTTTGGGACTGTCAGACCAACACTCAGCCTTCTGGTTGTTTTTTGAGCCTCTAGCAGACTCAGTCCATATGGCCGCTGCCCCGAGAACCCTCCTGCGGAGCTTGCCAGTGTATCTGTCAGAGGCCTGGAAAGATTGTAGCTAGACAGAAATGCTTGGGAAAGCTGTAATGCAGGCTGGTAGGGATTTTGGCAGAGACAGATTCGTGTCAGATTGAAGGGGATGAGATGTATCTATATGGGGAGGAAGATGAATGGAAGTGAACATCATGATCCAGAGAGGAAAAGAAGCACCCACCTTCCATAGCTTTCCTCCAGAGTGTGCGAGTGCAAGAGGACAATGTCAGGCTGAGTGGGGCTTCCCAGAGTAAATGGGATCAGTGCTGTTTGCACACTTGTATTTTGCATGTTTTCTCCCTTCAGGAAATGTAAAATATGAGAAGCTCCTCAAGGAGGCAAAAGGAAAATTGAAAAAAGGCAATCGGAGAGAAGAAGTCATTCTGCAGAAGGCCACGACTGTGGAGCCGCACATGGACTCAGACTCCATGGTGAGAACTGCAGCTGCCCAGTTTGGCACGTGCCAACGCCCCGCTGCTTCGGCTGTGCCCCTCACGCTCCGTGGCAGGCTGGCTTGTGCCCTGCCGGCACCGGGCCGAGATCGTGCTGCAGCGCAGCATGCTCCTGCAGGTAGTTCCCGGCCTGCGAGCAGTCCCTACTGTAGATGCACGAGCTTCCTGATGAACGCAGGGAGAGATCCTGAAGGCCGTGCTCACGTCATTGAATATATGATACTTTGTGATGGAAATACAAGTTATTGCTGGTGTATTTGTTGCTCACAAACCAAACCCTGCCAAGTTTATGCAGTCTAATAGCAGCTATTAGTCTGAGAGCATCTGACTCACTGTGGAAGTGGGGCACTTTCCCTGGTGCCCTCAGCAGAGTGCCCCACGTCCCCACTGAGCTACTCCTCAGTGTCTCTTGTGACGTGAAAACCTGCTCAGGGTGGGACTTACGTTCCCAGCAAGCACCCCAGTTGCATTATCTCTCTGCCTCCCTGCTTTCCCCTGCTCCTGGTTAGCCAGGACACTGCAGGATTGCCAACCAATTTGCAGATCCTTCCCTTCTCGGTGCATTCTTTATTTGAATGCAAGAGAGCATTTAAAACACAGTACCATTGCACTAGATTGGATCAGATCCTGTACCACTGTAGGAAGCTCATCACTGCCCACAAGCAGGTGAGCAGATTTCCAGCCAGCAGCTTGACTCTGTTCTGGGACTGTGCTGTGGGTGTTTGTCTCCAGGAGGTGCCAGCTTTACTGGGGTTCTCTTTTAGTGAGAGCCTTTGTCCAGGCTGCTTTGGCACTGACTGGGGACACACGAATACTTGAAGCCCTGGAAGTTTCCTGGCCTGTTTCTGTGTTTGTCTGGCTGGATTAGCTTTCATCATAGTGACTGGGCAGGTGAAGATGCTGGAGTTCATTTCTCTTGAGATAAGGTCCTGGCTGAGGGAACAGGAGGTGCTGCAGGCATGTTGCAGTGAGAGCAGAGGACCCCTGTCACCAGTCTCAGCAAGAATGGGGTGGGATCTTCTTTCAGGGGCAAGCCTGTGCATTCAGAAGGACCGTCACTAACCAGACACTGTCTTTGCTTTCCTCAGTTTAACATGTGGCTGCTGATGGAAGTGGAGCGGGTGCTCATAGAGGAACATGCCCTGAAGCAGCAGGAAGCTTTTACCTCCTGTCCCACAGAGGACCCTGCCTTTCGCCAGCGTGCTCGTCAGAGGCTTGTCAAGTTAGTGGGGACTCCCGTACTCTACCTCCAGGTGCCTCTGGGGAATACCCAGTGATGCACCTCTGCTCCTGAGAGCTCCTTGTGTCTACAGAGCTGCCTGGAAATAGCTGGGGACTTCAGAAAGTGTCTGATCCTAAGGGCTTCAACATACTCCCCTGGGAGCTGCTGAGTGTCCTCACCTCCACAGTGCTACTCTTGAGCTTTTGGGGTGCTCAGCACATCATAGACGACAGGCTCTGTTCTTGGAGCTGTGGTGGGGTCCGGTGCAGACCATCAACCCCAACCAGACAGTGTGGGCACCATCACTGCTTACCAGCTGTGAAAGAGGCAACACAAGGCTGGTTTCTTTTTCCAACAGAGAAACAGACCACACTAAGCAAAAAGTGCTGGGAATCACGGAGATATTAGCTTGACAAGCCCTAAGCCAAGTAGCTTGGATGCTGGTGGGACTGCTGTTGGTCCTTCCCGCTATTGCTTCATGATGAGGCACGGGCATCTTCAGTAGGCTCCGGTTTGGAAGAAGTGGTTCTAAAACAGATGTTTTACATGCTTTCCTAAGTGGGACTGCTCTGGAAAAGGACCTTCCCATGGATCCTGTAGGTGTTGATTACTGTGTTTACAGGTGCTTGTTTGTGGAGAAATCTGGTTGCAGAGCAGAGCAGTTTTCCTCTAGGGGCGAATGATATCACAATGTACTGAAGCAGTTTCAGGCTTTGGCTGTGACCCAGGCTCAGCGAGTCTCAGACCGGTGGAGGTCCCCTGTATAGAAATGACTTAGCCACAATGGCTTTTCGTAGCACAGGAGCTGCGACCAGTATACGTGCCATTTTAGCCAAATTGCTTTTAAGGTCCCATTGCTAGCTGATAAAACCTAGGGCCTAGATTCCCAGTGACTTACCAAAGGCTTATTGCCAGGCATTCAGACCTTGGGTTTTACTGGCTAGAGCTGAGTTTTTACAGCAGTGAATATGGAAATATCCGCTTTATTTGCATCTTCCATTCACTTGGAAGTGTTGCCCAGCTGTGGTTCAAGGGCTCTGCTTATTCCTTTCAGAGCTCAGCTGCCCGAGTATATCCTGGATTTGGGCTACATCATTCTCGGTAACGCCCACACGCACATCGTGAGGATCACCAACACTGGCCAGTTCCCCGTGTCCTTCCAAGCAGATGGACGGGCCCTGCATGGCACAGGTAACGGTGCTGGGGAGACCTCACATGGCCTTGAAGGGGCCATTTCTGTCTGATGGATTGCTTAGGCCTGTGCTTGGGTTCAGAGTTCATAATATCATAGCACTTCTGTTCATCCTTTTGTAAGAAAACAGCGTGTGAGGTCATCTGTCATATCCAAATAGGCTTCCAAAACAGGCCTTCTGGTAAGGCTGCGGTACCATCCAACCATGACCCACTGGGACTGAGAGATGATCAGGTGCCAGAGGAAGGCGCCTCTAAGTTATTTACCAAGTAACACCACTGCATGAGGGAATCTCTGTTAGAAATCCTCCTTTTGGGAGGATCTGTGCATCCTTCCCCTGGGCCTGGGGTGCCTGGCGCAGGAGTTGCTGGTGCTCTTCAGCTAACCTGTTTCCTTTTTTCCCCTGTGGGCCTTGGACTGTGGCTGTGAAAAACCCATTCTCTTCGCACGGTAAAACATCAGGTGATAAGGGAGAAAAACCAAAGAGACAAAGGTCTCCTTCACAGAGCCTCTGGCCATCTTGTCCCTAGAGGCCAGGACCCCCCTCCAGCCTTAGAGTGTTTGTGATGCATTTCATGTTGGTCGTGTTCCTCAGCTGCTTTGCTTTCATCTGTGCAAGGTTTCAGCACCGAACTGCACCGCGTGAAGCACCTGCCGTTCTGTGAGACCAAAACGTTCGCAGTGCGCTTTGATCCACAAAGCGCCAACCTGCCCCTGGGACAGGTGAAAGCGCTCCTGCCCATCAAGGTACCGTAAGTTCCTTCGCCCTCCTGCACCCGCGCTGTATGTCAGGGTGGATGGCAGGTTGGGTACAGCAGCAGATCTCACCTGGGCTCTCAGCCAGCTTCTCTGTTGACCACTAGCTAACAGGAGGACCCACGTTTCACATATGCCTTTGTGCCACGGTGACTGTGCCATCCCTCTGCCTCTCCCATGACAGACTGGAGTTCTCCACTGTCCAGTGTGGGCAGTGTCAGGAAGAAACCATCCAGCTCCACAATCAGCATCAGATCGCCTGTAGATGGTTCATCAGTGTGAATGAGCACGTTAAGAAGGTAAAGCAAAGACGACGCATAACTTCTTGGTTGCATTTCCTTTGCCTCTCTTGCCTTTTCTGCCCCATCACTGCCTGAGCGCTTGGGCGAGATTTTGCGTGAGGAAGCGTTTTAGGATACAGAGCTCAGCTGGATTGCCTGGCCCCGTTTGCTGACTAATGCTTCACTCCTCTGCCATCTTCCCCCATTTTTATTTATCCGAGGACAGTACCTTCCAGTCTGCCTGGCTGGCCTGCGCTGTAACGTGTTCTGCTTCCAGTTGTAGGCAAGCAGTGGCTATGGTTGGTTTGAATGTGTGGGCTCTGAGCGCTGTTCCTGTGACAGTATTTCATAGCACTGCAGGAACTGAGGGTCTGTCCTTGCAGAGCAAGAAGGTCTCACAGCATGGATTTGTGTACTTAGGTGGACAAACGTTTGCCAGCGAGCCTGCGTCAGAAGCTGCGTGAGGACTTAAAGACCAAGACCTCTGTCTTTCGGGTGCTGCCCTCGTGTGGAAACCTCACTCCAGGACAGCGATGCAACGTGCGAGTGAGGTTTTCACCCTGCGAAGAGGTGAGGTTGGTGGGTGTCAGAGGAGAACAGGAAGGGCAGTGTGGTCATGAGAGCCCAGCACAGGCAGCAGGAGATGAGATCTGGGTCCACTGCTGTCATTGCTTCCACATGCGGCTTTGGGCAAATCAGTGTCACATACCCACTGTGCCTCAGTTTCCCCTGCTGCACTCTCTTCTGAGAAGTGCTTTGAAATCTCATTGGGGAACTGGCACAGAGAGCTGCAAGGCACTGCAGTTATGGCTACCTCTCGGTTCGTGTGGGGAAATCTGCCCCTTTCTCCTCCAGCCTTCCCCCTCGCCGTGGTGTGCCTGCAACGCACTTGTGCAAACCAGCTGGCACCCTTTCAGGTGATAACCCTGGAAGGGCTGGTCTGGGCCAGCCCTACTGCTGGTACTAGTAGACAAAACAGCATCCAGGCATGTTCCTGCAGACTCTACTGCAGTACAGTTATCTGTGCTGTTACCTTGCCAAAACAGTCCCTCTTGTCCTGGTCCAGGCCAGCTTACACTTTTCCAGGCAGTTTGGGAGTCAGCACAAGACAGGGACCATTCCCAAAAGACACTTTGTGTGTAGCCACCGTGGTATGGAAAGTTAAAGTGTGTGATAGTATGGACACAGGTACCACCACACCAGGGAACGGGTCCAGTAATGTTTCAATTACTAGTAGAGATGTAACCATTTTGTCTCTGGCTTTGATCTGAGCCAGGAGTAGAGTGGAAGATCCTTGTTTCTAGCCAGCGTGACCTCATCTGCCTGTATCTTACGGCTGATGTTTGCCTGATACAGCAGTGCCAACACTGTACCTAGGCAACACGCCTCTAGGGATGAGCTGAAGCAGCCCCTGAGCCCTTTGGGAGCTGAGCCCACCTCCCGAGGACCTTTCTCCTGGGTGCCACATTGTGCTCACTCTGGACTTGGTGAAATCATCTGATAGACCATTTTAGATCCATCTGTTACCCAAGCATCCAGCTACACTTCACACCAGGCTTGATCCCAGTTATGCAGAGCTGGCATGCAGATGCTGTTTGCTGCAGGTCACCCCCCACCATGCTATAAGGGAACATGTGTTTCCCATTCACCTCAGAGGAACCGATAACCCCTCTGGCATTGGGCAAGGGCTGGATTTGAAGCCCTGTTAGCTAGGACTTCATGGAGGAGCATTTTGCATTTCTCTCTTCCCAGAGGGCCTACAGCACCCATCTGACGGTTAACATTTGCAAGAGCAACCAGCACCCTGAGCTGCAGCTCTTAGGGCATGGTGTGGAGCCGCGACTGGAGTTCAACCCCCCAGTGCTCGAGCTGGGCCCACTGCTGCCGTACAGCAGCGGGGTGCAGGCCACTGTGGTGGTGAAGAACCCATGCGAGTTCCCCATCGAGTTCTACTCTTTGGACTTCGACCAGCAGTACCTCGCTGAGGAGCTGGTGAGAGGAGACACCGCACGCGTGGGCCCCCTTGGCTTCACAGTGCTCCAGCATTCCCAGGCTTGCACCAGGGAGACAGGAAGGTGGAGGCAGGCTCCAGGGTAAAGCCTGGTGGCCTTGCAGGGTCAGTCAGCTGTGCCAGTGGGACACAGAGGGGCGCGGATAGTCCATGTTGGTGAAAGGAAGGAAGGGGGAAGAAGATAGGTTGGTTGGGGGATCTCTCACGTGATGGAGATCAAGCAGCATGTCTTGTATCTGTGGCTTCTCTTCCTTGCATGTGCAGATCCTGCGGATGCTGAAGGACTACGATTGCCACAACACCTTACTGCTGCCGCCCCGTGCCCCAGGCGAGAAGCTGCCCCCGGAGGTGCTGGAGTACTATGAGGACCAAAAGAGGCTGCAGGATGAGCAGGCAAAGTCCAAGCCTGTGGAACCAGCTGGTCACGAGAATGGTGAGGGTGTGCGCCAGTCAGTGTGTCTCCAGTGAGGGAGCACTGACACACGTGGTGCTGGCTGTCCTGAACATGGCCACAGAGGGGAGTCCTGTCCACCTACCCTGAGTTCTCCGTGAGCTCCTTCTCCATGGAAGGCCCATGCTTTTAGCAGCAACCTGTTCCCCAGCCAAGCACTGGGGTATAGCTAGAAAATGGATCTGCAAGGCACTCGTGTGATGTACCCTCTGTATGAAGGTCTGAGTCTGTTTTTGAGCCTGTAGGCACTCAAGCAGAGAACCCTGGATTCACTTCATGTTGAGGAGAGACAAGTGTGGTACCTCACACTGCTGTGAGCCACAGGGCAATCCACGCTAGAAGCTTCTCTGCGTTTGCAGGTGGAGCATCACTTGGGGTGGTAGGGCAGCTTTGGCAGCTTGATTGCACACCACAAAAAGCAGCCAGGTGAAGAGATGCTACTAGCAAAAAAAGCGTTCTCTAACCCCACCAGGCAAGTGGTGCTAAACTCTACTGATGTCTCCAAGGCAGGCTTCTGTCTGCCTTCAAGCACTTGGACCTGATGGAAGAATTTCAGGGTGAAACTCAGTAGCTTGTAATATGCGTCCTACCAGCCCTGAGTGCCACCAGAGCAAGCTCATCTCTGCCTGCCATGGACTGGGAAAATAAATCCTGAAGGATCAGAATATCCCCTTGTGTCCTTCAGCCACAAAGAGTAGGATTGGATGAGTTCTTTGGCCAATTGTAGGACCAGGTGTAATATCACCAGCTGTCATATTTTATATCTGCTCATTCCTGGCAGCAAAAGCTGGGAACCAAAATTCTCCTAAGGGCAGAGACACCCAGCTGAGGCCTGGACAGGCTTCTGAGTGCCTTGGGAATCTCCCTGCTTGGGAAATTTTCCTCTTGCATGTGACAGTGCAAAGTGGCAAATGTCAAAGGGCAGCCTTGCCTGGCCATGCTCATCATTATCTTCCCTATCCCATTCTTTCTCCTCAGAAAACTCTGAAGACAGACAGTCTCTCTCAGATCAAGGAGGAAAGTACTCTGCTGGGGTTGTTCATACTGTCTCATCCCACACCTCCATCATTCCCTCCTCCTTTTTTGATGAAAACCAGTCCAACAGGGTGGAATTTAAATTGGAACATGAAAAAGAGGAGGATGAAGGTGTTGAGGAAGGACACAAGCCAGGTAATAACCCAGAGCTTTTCACCTGTTTCAAGTCCATTGTGGCAAAAGGACCTCAGTGGAGGACTTCAGTGTCATCTCCATCCCTTCAGTGCAGCCTTGCTTCTGTGTCATCTTTGCTCCTGTGGCCCTGAATGCTCTCTTACATATGAAGTCCATGTAGGATCCTGGGATCCTTTCAGTGGTCTCCTAAAAGCTCTTTGCAAATGCTGTTGATTGTAAAATAAAAGCACAGTCAGATCTCCTGGTCCTGAAGCATCTAGCTCTGAGGCAAAGGAACTCTGGAGGAGGAGAGCTGCTTTGTGCTGCAGACTCGCAGGTGGGCAGAAGTCCCCAGTGCCTGCCTGCCCTGACAGGAGAACCATTTGGCCCCCAAACAGAGCCTCTCCTTTGCGACTGCATAAAATGCCTGTTTCTGCATGTCCCCCACTTATTCAGAAGGTCTCTAGACAAAACTCACATGAGGACAATGCAACAGTTTGTAGAAAGAGATTTGGTCTAGTCCTTTTAGGTATTGTCAGGTGCCTTTTCTTTCCTCTCTTGGCCACCCCATTTACTACACTTCAACAGCCAGTGCAGGAATCTTTGACAGCGTTTAGGGCTGACCCTGATCTGTATAAGTCTAAGGAAAGGGCAGGGGGAGGTCCTGTGTGTGACGTGGGTTTTGGCAGAGTCTCCCCTCCCCAGGATCTGAGGGCATGGGAAAGATGGTCAGAATCACTGGTATGAAGGAGGCTCATTTTTACACCTGGTTCTCTGTAGCGGAGCATCAGCAAAAACACGCTGGCAGCAA